>NC_136639.1:4800300-6000300 GCF_949748355.1 Melanostigma gelatinosum
GCCCCTGTGGAAAAAAGTTTTAAGAAGGGCAGCTTGGTACAAGTCCACCCGCGTCCCGGTCGTGTTGCTCGGGACTGCTGCTCGCCAAAATACCACCCCCCCCCCCACCTCCTCCCGTGTAGAAAAAAAGTCTTTGCACGTACTTGAACGATCTCCCCCTCCGCGCTGATAGTGGCTCCTGCTTTGGAGAACCGTCCTTGCAAGCCAGTCGTGTAAGTCGTATAATCTCCATTGGGACTGGACTCGAACAGGACCACTTCCACGAAGGCGGTATCCTTGGCGAGAGCGGAACCGAGAGAAGCGGCAACCACCACGAAGATCACCAGGACCACCGAGTCGGGTGCGCGATCTGAGCCTCTCCGTGGTAAAATCATCATCTTGCCGGCTGGATCTGCGCCGATCGGGACATAATTTCACACGGATTCCAAGTGATCGGGTAAAGGTAATCGCAGTCAGGTCGATGCGTCAAAAAAAAAAGAGAGGCGGAATTGTGCAATAAAAAAAAAGAAGCCGAGCCTGGGCTGAAGCGTGTTTATTTCACCACTGCGAGCCTTGTCAATTACATTGCCTGCAAACGCTCTCTCTCGTCCTCCCTCCCTCTCTCTCTCTCTCTCTCTCTCTCTTTCTTTCTTTCTCACCCCCCCTCCTCCTCCTCCTCCTCTACAAAGCGGATCTCCTTTGATCTCCAAACACGTGATTTGTTTAGTTTTTTTCTCTCTCTCTCTCTCTCTCTCCCAAAAGGGTTATATCCCCACCCACCAGTCTCTCTGACCCTCTCCGTTGCGCTCCCCGCTCTGAAGTGCCAGCATGCAGTTAAGGAGGCACCGCGGACTTCGCTGCTCTGCATAGAGGAGGAGGAAGGTCTGAGGAAGAGGGGGAGTTATTGTTTGGAATACAAAATCTTTAAAGTTACGCGTTAACCTGTGAGTTGATTCAGTTGTGTTGGCTTGTTGATGAAACGGAGGACACATTTGCAACCCCCCGGTGCCCCCCCCCCCTCCCCGGGATGCGTTTTGTTTTTATTCACAGAGTTTGAAACGCTTTTGGCTGCCGTGCCACCTTAAAATAAACACTACCCTCTTCAGGACGCTTCATGATTTAACCGGGCTCATTTTTCAATCCGATTCAGTTTTGTTTACCGACAGGTCACAATATATTTTACTTAAAAATTAAATAAAAATTAAATAAATCAATAAACAAGTAATATAAACAAATAATATCCATATATATGTATGTATATGTCTGTAAATATGTATGTATACATATATATTAAAGTATTTTACACTTATAGATATATGTAAAATACTTTGTATGAATAAATACATTTATTTTCCATATATACATTTTAATATAATCAACATAGGCCATACAATATTCCTTATGTGGCCATGTACTTAACATACCCACTCGATGTTTTCACCCTCTCTCATTAGCATCAGGTTCTTCGTCTTTCTCTTAAATATTATACCTATAATTGTCATGATGTAACTAATTTGTCTCTGTTTTCAACAACCGTGTATGCAATTATCATCTGCATCATCTTGCAATATCAATACAAAACAATAAGTATTTATCTACCTACCCACCCAACCATCCATCCATCAACGTATATATATATATATATATATATATATATATATATATATATATATATATATATATATATATATATATATATATATATATATATATATATATATATATATATATATATATATATATATATATACAGTATGTATACCTGAACTGTTTTGATCGTCTTCATCTCTCTTCCAATTTGCTATTTAGTCATGAGCTGTTGTATTGCACATGAATTAAAGGCAATCCACTTGCACATATAATAGTGCACCGGTCTTTACACCGATAGATCTCCAATTAACTGTTTCCTTTCATCTTCAAAAGCAGTTGTCGTCAAAAGAAACCGTCCTGACAAGCTAATCATAGATCATTTCAGGCATGTTACGAACCTCTAATTGTTCAAATGTAATTTGACATGATTTCTATCTGCAGAAAGCCAAAGTAGTGTCTGAATGGGAACAAAGTTATAATAGCGAGCGACTTTATGATTCATCGTGCATTTATCGACAAACATCACTTTCGTGCTCGACTCTTTTAAAATATGCGGGCACATCCTGTATTTCTTGTTCAAACTGTTGCTGTTATTTACTGCAGAAGAAGACAATTACTTCTCAGTCAGTGTCTGTTCAGCATAAAGAGTCTATTGTGAAACGTCCACGCTGACCAGTTCCTGAAGAACATCTTCTGCCTGGTGCCTTTTCTTTCAGTGTGTCAGACTGTTCATTATGTGTCATTATGTCTGTTCATCATGTGCAAATAAGCTCACTGAGTCTTGAAAGGACACTGAAAGAATAGATAGATACATACACACACACACACACACACACACACACACACACACACACACACACGCTATCTTTTCACTCATACAATGGAAGATGATTTGAATCTTTGTGCGACTGAAAAATTCATGAAAAGAGCTCATAGTGCCATGCAAGTGATGCTGATACTGTACATGCATTGTTCTGTCCTTTATGTAGGTTACAAGACTTTAAGGTGACAGTATAATCACTCAGTTTCATCTGAAAGTGGGTGTCCCCCCCCCCCCCCCACACGATTGTATAAAAGAATAACGCATGAAATTGAATAATACAACGAGAATAAGGCCTGTTTTCAATAATTCTGCAGGCCGTGTGCTTATGAAAACCAACTGTGAGGACTTTTTAGGTCAAGAATGCAGCCGCCTCTGGAAGAAAGCGCGATGGTCAACATGTGTTCGGACTCAGAGAAGGGAAAAAAAAGAAAACAATTCAAAGCCAAAACTGAAGAAGTTCTTCAGCGCGACAATACTTTACAGATCACATTGGACGTCACTCTGTTTCTTGAATCCTGACCCACACCGCGTGTCCCGTATCTGTCACAATTAACACTTTGTTTCTGTCTCCATCACACGCGCCCGAAACACAGATACATCACGACTCGTGAATGAATAGATACGCGAACGATGGCGCTTTAAAGGCACAATGCCTGCGAGCTTAATGATGGCATTAAATGAGATTTGCAGCTTGCTAATGCACCACAAAATGCATTAAGGCAACAAGTTGTGGCGATCTAATTACTCACAGAGGCTCTTGTTCCTCTTCTATAGCAAGTGTGCCCTCTGCTGGTTGCTTTTTTTTCTCCTCCATTAAAGATTTTAAAAGGGGCAACTCTACTTTCGTGGTTTCCTTGAACTTCACATGGCTTGCTTCCCAGATCATTAAAGGGAGCATGGTGACTGTTTGGAGACCGTTTGTTCCTTTAAAGGAGACGTATCATACTAATTTTCAGGGTTGTATTTGTATTTTGAGTTTCTATTTGAACATGTTTAAATGCTTTAATGTTCAAAAAAACTCTTTATTTTTCTCATACTGTCTGTCTGAAGGTGCATGTGCTCACCCGGGGGCTCATTTAAAGGCACAGTTTCTGAATACGGGTTGTGTTTTTCTCCGTGGACTGAGCTTTTCGATAAGCTTTATATAAAATAAAAAGACATGAAAATATCACTTTTTACAATAAGGGATCTTTAAAGTTGTTCAATATATCGAGATATGTTTAGGCTGAGAGGGTGCTGAGGGTGAGACTGGCTCTGAGAGATGATAGTTTGCTCTGGATGTCTGTTTTTTTTTTCTTTTAGTTGAGCTTGTAAAAGTCAGGTTCATTGGCTGATTTATGAGGTTTCGTGATTGTGATATTAAAAAGCTGCACTGCTCCTCTGTTGTGTTCTCATTTTAATCTCTTCTCGTTCGGTTTAATTATTCTACTCTCTTGAAACAGCTGAAGCAAATGGTCGTATAATCTCTCAGTTAATCATCATCAAAGAAACAAAAACAATTGAGTCTAAATGATGAACATTAATAATGATAATTAGCTATTTGTCTTATTACGTGATAGTGTAGGTTTTTTGGTTTTGGACTGAGTCGGACAGAATAAACAAATTGAAGACGTCACCGTGGCTATTTTGTAAAAACAAAAAATGTTGAACCAAAAGATAATAACTCAAATTAAACGATAATAAAAAAGAATGGTTAATTGCAGCCCTGAACCCATCTTTCTCAATTTATTTGTAACATACTGGAAATTTCACTACATTTTTCTGTACATATTAGGAGATGAATTCATCTTATGTGTGGCAGTATCAATCAGATAATAATTTAAGAGGATTTGGTTTTTCGACTGGATAAAAGCATATGAATAGTATAATTGAATGTGCCTTGATTGGTTTGAAAACCCTGAGGTTGCGTTTTAGTCTCCACACACAGAAACTGAGACATTTGAAAGCGATGACGCAGCCAAGTTCGCTACCTGATTGGTTCTGATCAGTCAGGACGTATCCCTCCCTGATTCGCTACGCCCCTGTCACATGATCCTTTCTTGGACGAAAACAAACGACATCAGCCTCGACTACTGGTTGATTTCCACATGGATAACAAACCTGTGCTGACCTTGTTGTTTACGCTAGCAGCTGTTGCACAGTTAAATATTCAGAATTCACAAAAAGCTCGTCTGGAAGGAGATTTTTAAAATTGTAGTAGTGTGGATGTAGCCTTCGGATACAGTTTGAGCTCATTCTCACTGCTCTCGTTGCATCGTTTTCAGTGACAGCATGGCGACTGTTTTCAGCAAAACAAAGCTCCAAAAAGCCCACTGTACATTACCGGCCCTGAAGCACCAGATAGTCCCAGGAGTTGGTAGAGACCAAACAGAGCTAGAACAGTGAACATTGGACTTACATTCGACAGGTAGCATGAAGCATAACTCCAAACTAGAAGAGCATTCGGAGATCGCAGACCTCTGCCGAGGCCAATCCGCTCCAAAATGAAATGGGTTCCTCCTTGGCCCATGCTCCACCATTCACCAAGTTAAATACGTTTGCTTTAAATGAGAACAATATATAGAAATCAAAGACTAAAGATTAAATAGGAGACATACAAAATAACCCCAGGGATTAAAAAAAAGGTAAAAATGAACTTTATACTTGAGCGATCAGGTGTACTTTTTCCAAGTGAAGAAGCAGAACCAGACTACCTCAACAGTTTGATGAAGACCATGAGATGCAGTTAAATCTCTGGTTTTTGTATTCATTTTTGAGAATATTTTTGACACAGCAAAACAACAGAATCACTCCCTTCATGTAGCAGGAACAATGGCATCTGAAGATAACATACAGGAAACACAAACGTGTATTTTCTGTATCTTTAATTCAGTGGTATTTTATAAAAGTAATTTTATCTGACCACGGTTTTGGTCAGAAAATTATAATTACAGTATCAACTTTACAGTGGACAAACGACAGCATCAATCACCCTACGTTTTAAAAAGGGTTCTCCAATTTTCAAACAGCTCATAACTAAATGTTACAGGCTTTGAAGTCCGAACTATTCAGGGGCCGGGCCCTTTCCTGGTCGGACCGCCCCCCTCGGGTCTAGCTCGAGGGTGAAAGTCGACTTTGAAGTGCAGACTAGACCAGGGGGAGGTATTTCAATAGGCCTCTAGTTCGGCGGAGGGCTAAAGTTGCAGCCTGTAAAGGGGGGGTTGGGGGGTGGGTGGGTGAAAATGAGAGAGGGTAAAGGAGCGAGGGAGAGGAAGAGAAGAGTCTTTTGAAATGAGGCACCTGTACGTTTGAGGCTTGCAAGAACAGGTATGTTCCCAGGGGTTAGGGGCTTTGGAGAATTCAAAGTCATTTCAGTCAGCTCCAACACTCATAATCTGGTCTGAGTGAGGATAGAGAGGGGGGGGGGGGGGTATATGATGTTGATACACTCACACAGGCGTGAACATGTTCTCAAAGGACTGGATGGATGGAGGGATGGAATCTGCGCTCACACTCACATGCTAACACACGGCAACGAGACCAAAAAAAAACCAAAACAGAGTGATTTAGACAAACGAGGTGGCTCACTTTCCTTCCAACAGTGAAATAAATCTCCTCCAGGAGCTGAAAACGTTGATTCGACTGAGCTGTGAGCAATGCAGAAACAATATTTAGGTCATCTTTATTGTGAAAAAAGAAAACTAGAAACACATTGTATCAAAGAGAAAGAGAGAAGAAAACAAAACAAAAGTTAGTGGCTGATGTCCTCATCAGTGATCAAAGAGCGAGCAGGTTTGCCTTGTGGCGACATGGCGGGAAAGTGGATGAGGAAACAAGACTGGAAACAGGAGATCGATGACGATCGCTCAGGACAGTGTGTGTGTGTGTGTGTGTGTGTGTGTGTGTGCGTGTGTGTGTGTAACATGGACAACAGCGAGTCTGTTTGGTAACTTTTTCCATTTAACAATCTCAGATCTTGTTCTAAACATCAATTTGTATCATGAAGTTAAAATTACTGTTTTGTGTGGTCACTGGCATGCAATATTGATACGCCGTGAGAAAAAGGGAATACTTTGACATTTAGAGGAATGCCGCTTTCTTACAAAGAGCATCTGTCCTTTAAATACTCCAGCAAGCTCATAGACTTTGTTTAAAATATGGACGTAGTCTCCGTGACGTCGCCCGTAGGTTTCTGAAGAGCCGTTGTGAAGCTCAAATTGGGCGGCGCCGGCCATCTCTTGCCAGTGACGACACAGCTTGACTCACTGTATCAATCTTCTCATCTGTGAGCTATTATAACTTTTTAGGGTAATAATATGTCAGTGTTGTGTTTACAGCTTGTTGTGCTGCCCCCAAGTGGCCAAAGAAAATAATGAATGCAGCTTTAACAACTCAACTTACTACTTTTTGTACATAAGTAACTCAGTAACTAAAATATACTTTCTACTCACTTCTATTAAATTACTTTAAAACAAGAACGAAACAACGTTGTTGGACTCGTTTGTTTCTTAATTTATCTCTTTAATGTACTAAGTAATTACTACTTAAAAGTATTTATTAATACTTGTTCATCTACAGACAACAATTTGCCTTTATCAATGTATCTTGCTTTTATAAAAACTGTTCTTCATGTGATTGGAAAATGTACTTTGACATGTTTAATGCTCAACAAAAAGGTTTTGTTCTTGTTTTCTAAGTAAATAAATGCATAAATAACAAATCCTCACAATGAACAGGAAGGGAGGAGAACTGACAAACAAAAAGTTGTTTCTAAACATAAATACATGTAAGAATTTCATATGCTTAGATTTAAGGAAACCCCATTCGATTCTATCGCTTGCTGCAAAAAAAGGTAGTTACCAGAGGCTCTCTCACTCGCTGTCCTATCTGTTCGGTCTTTCTAACACTTTCTCCCTTTCTCGTCTTCATTCATCTCCTCTATTTCCTTGCCTCCATCTCTCCTCGCTAACTCCGCGGCGTCCCATTCGATTGCTCCCTTATTGCTTCAGACCGCAGGCTCAGATCATCACTCTGAGGAGGAAAACAATGCGTCAGCGCACCAAATCCCCAAACATCCAAATCCCCAAATGAAAAGCCGTTCTGCACATCACTCATGCTGCTCTCAAAGAAGGGATCTTCGGTGTGCGTGAGAGGACATGCTGACACAGTGCAACCCTTTTGACACATGTGCCACCCAGTGGGGTGGCAGTAGAGATGTAAGGGTGTGTGTGTGTGTGTGTGTGTGTGTGTGTGTGTGTGTGTGTGGGGGGGGGGGGGGGGGGGTTCGCCACCACTGAAAATGGATCGTCTTCCCTCCTTGGTCTCTTTGATGTCTGTGAGACTTTTTTTGTTTTCTGCTGATTTTGTGGTAATGGCTGCACGCACACACACACACACACACACACACACACACACACACACACACACACACACACACACACACACACACACACACACACACACACACACACACAACAGTTGAATGAGACATCAAAGGGACAGTTCAGTTCAAACTTAGCCGGTGGACACAAATTCAATTTCCCTTGAGAATCAGATCTTTGTGTGCAGCACCAGCTCACTGAGTTACTGCTTTACTGTATTCAAACAATTAGTTCACTCGATTCTCAACTCACAAACTCTGAAGTACTAATTCAGTGGCTGTTCCGGTGCTTTTGATCAAATTACATGATCTTCTTCAACAGATGGAGGTGCGAATTCCTTGTGGTGAGTTTATTTTCTCAACAGCAATGACACTGTGTCATTGAGAACAGCTTTGTGCGGCACAAAAATATCAACTTCCTACCAACTTCTTATCTAGTGCAAAAAGCTTGTATTGTTGTCGGTGGAGAAGGTATTCTTCAGATCACCACAGGGACGCAGAAATGAGCAGTGGGTCATGCGAGGGCTGAACGCTGCCATGAACTGGATCAACAGGAGGCGAATCAGGGGCTTTAATGCAGACAGCAGGCAGCTCGGTAGAGAGAGCGGGGCCCTAACAAAGTGTTAAGTGAAGAACAGGCTGTTCTGCTGATTCAGATTGTCACATTGGAAACACACCTGTGCTCAAGAAGGACCTGGAAATATGTTTACTTTGGTGAAATCTATTATAGAATCTCTTAAAGAGGCAAACGAATCTCCATCATGGTTTTATTTCCAATGACAGAGTTAAAACAAAGATATGCTTATTCTACATAAACTATCAAAACGAATTAACTGTATGAATATATATATATTCAATGATTTGGTATTTTTGTCATCAACAGATATGCAATGATTATTGCTGAGTAATATCTCTGTTGAGGCTTCATATAGCTAGCATGCATTCGGGTCATGATGGCGTTCACTGGGGCCCGTCGAACCGCCTTACTCCAAAACAAATGAATGAGATGTGAACAATCTGCACCATCAGTGGTGAGTGAAAAAAACAAGTGTATGACGAAGTTGCACACTAAAAGAAAGCACCAAGCAAAGCAACCAAACAGATGTGGACAATGCGGAAGCTGAGAGAGAGTGAGGCGGAGCGAACTGACCAGCTTTGAAGGCTTGCACGCTCATCGGCCCAGGTGAGCGAACGATCAGCCAACAATCCTGCAAGACGAGGAGAAAACACAAGCAGGCCAGGCAGAGCGGAGACACAGGAGGGCTCCTCACAATGCAACATCATAGTCAAACTTCACATTATGTTTGAAAGAAAAATCATGCAATTTTCCTCTTTTTTTGAAGGATTTTGTTGTTTGTGAATAGAAATAAACATCATTTTTAATCCTTTTCCTGTAGCTGTACTCAAAAGGTGCTTTGTTGTTGTTGTTTTTGTGTAATTTGCAGTTTCAAACACCAGAGGGCAGTAGCACACATGACTTCTGCGCGGTGCAGCACATGCCAGACTGGAAACAGTCAAAAGCCGGAGTGGAAGAAGTCAAAGCTTTGATATCAAGTGTTATGAACACTCTTTGTTGCAGGATGCGTCCACCGCATACATCTGAGTCCGACACTCACAAGAGGAAGAGGAAGTGACACGTCATGAAGACGGACGCAGGTTGCGATGAACGGAAGATTAACGCGGGTTTCATCACTTTGAGGGCCGGACGTCTTCCCTCTTGCCTCTGTGTTGCATCAGATCAATGTTGCATCACAATGCAGCCGATTAAATCTGTCCAAGTGAAAACTCATGCATGTCACCGTTAGATCCACACGCACGATGATTGCTGGACTTTTTTCCCCCTGCAGATTTGTCATCTATTTTCTTTTGTATGAGCATATTTTTCACTGTCACCTTACTGAACAGTCAGTGTGTCCTATGTGTGTATGTGCATGTAGAACAGACTCACACTATTTAGGACAATTTACACCAAACACACTTTTAACAACACCTTTTAAGTAAAGATCCTGCAGTCAAAAGTGAGCACAACAGCATCACCAGGTCCTGCACAGCCTTCCTGTGTCTGAACAGTGCAGCGTCGCCGTGTTGTTGTTGTTCGTCTGCTGGTACAGTGAGAGCAGAGTGAATGTGGCCCGTCGAACAAAAAAGAGCGCCGTGTCAGCTCTCCGTACCAACAAAGCACGGCTTATCCGGGCGAACAAAGTGTCTGCAGAGACCCGAAGACAACTACGGAGAGGGACGGACAACAAGTGCTGTTCCACTGATTGCGTTTGCCGGTAGGTCAAACTAAACTGAAAGATGTATTTTGGCTTCCATTGTTTCCGTTCCCACAAACGTCATTTGGGCTCAGAAAGTGTGTGATGGATGGATTCATTACAAAATGTGTGACGCACATCATAGAGGAGTTCCTCTGATCCGAGAGCAGGGACATTTTACTGCCCGCATACAAAATGTGTATGCAAAGTGGTGGATAGCTTATCAGTGGAGTGGACATGGTGCACGTGCATTCACACACTGGATAATGAGGCATGTGATTGTCGGTCTAACGGGCGTTGAGATGTCAAGGCCCAACCAACACCCCGGTGGATCGTGGGGGGCGAGATGCGACATGGGGAGGAGGCATATAGGCAAACGCACTGACCCCCCCGCAGCTGGATGTTGTCCCAGGGTGTGATCCCGCTCACCCCCCTTTACACCTGAGACCGCCCGGTGAGCACACACAGGCGTTACTGTGTTTACTGTAGAAACCAAGGCTTAGGAAAACACAATCAAACAAGCACGAGTATTTTTGTTCTCAACGGCAACGCTACGTGCTGCAGTCAAATATTCATGTTTTAATCAAGATGATGAAAAAGTGGGTTGGAGCGAAGTGTAGGATACACAGTTACTGATCTTGAAAGCCATAAAATACAGATTGTCAATCGTTAGAATTATAAATCCTCGATTAACCGAGAAACTAACCGGTCCCAAAATGTCTCCCGATATGATTTATTCATTTAGAGAAACAAAGACAAAGCAGCTGTATAAAACATGCAAATGAACATTTCATTTTTAGGTTTCATAAGCTGCGTTTATGTATCTGTTGAATTCATGAAACAATGTTGAGTCATGATCAGAATTCAGTTTGGACAGGTTCAGATCATGCACACAGTACGAAACATGCGGGACAAACATCACAGATGCCGACGAAAGACGGAACGCAATGTTCTGAGACAGAAGGACAGTTGGCACAGTTTGAATACCACAGGGCGCAGCTTTTATTCACCTGGAAGGCCTGTTGCATCTTACATCACAGCTACTATGTGCCCATCTGGAAGAAACAAGTGTGACATACACGCCCTGAGTTGTTGTTTTTTTATGCTTTTGGGATTGGTCCATTTTGAATTGTGGTTGCGAGGATCCACCCGCTTTAATCACAGGCTCCAAGTTTGAGCTCAAGGGAGGATCACCATGTATGTGTGTGTGTGTGTGTGTGTGTGTATGTGTGTGTGTGTGTGTGTGTGTGTGTGCGTGTGTGTGTATCTCAGCAGAATTGGTCTGTTGAGCAGCCAGGGCGGACTACACGTCGGTGTAGCTGTGCACACAATCCCTCTGAGAGCCTCCTAGGAAGATTATCTGAATCCAGGATGTGAAACCAACGACTTAATGCCGACCGTGCAAATACCGTTAATCTGCTTGTCTCGTATTACAAAATATAAGTGCTCTTATAACACAGCAAATATTCAATATTATATACTCACCCATTTCTATTTAAGAACTCACGCTAACGTACCAAATTGCCATAAAAAAAAAAAAAGAAGGAAAAACCAGTACAATAACTAAATGTCAAAATAATAATTAGCCATTTTACGGCTGGTTGAGTGCCGGACTATTTCTTGGCTTTAAACAAAGGAGATACAACGTGTTAGTGAGCTTTCGAGGTTCAGCAGATTTTCTTACCAATGGACAGAGCCAGGCTAAGCTACGCTAACCGTCTGCCAGCTGTGGCTTCTTTAAGAACTGGGTTTCTGTGTATGCAGTCATTTGGTGACGATGTCTCTGGTTTGTAACAGTTGTTTTTTTAATGAATAAAAGGGTTCAAGATGCTCAAGGGCTCTCCTCAAGGCAAAACCTTTTCGCTGCCTGTGTAGTTCCAGGTCTCGCTCAAGTATTCTCCAAATGCACTCTACATTCTTTTGAACCAGTCAGGCAGCAACGACCTTTAAAGTCTGAGAGCGTCTTGAGTCTCCTTGTCTCAAGCTGAATTCAATGAGAGGTAATTGTTGTGGTGTTACACCCATTTAAGCACATCATGTATGAAGAGGATTTTCATTAAGTACTTACAGAGTCTTAGTTAGTGGTTACAACGCTCTCTTCGACAAGTTAATACACTGCTATGAGTCCATTGGCAGTGGTGGAATGTCACTAAGTACATTAAGTACAATTTTAAGGTATTTGTATCTATTAGCTGATGGTCCCGTTTACTTATGTTGATCATGAGGAGGCATCATTATTAAATTGGAACTGTTTCATAACAAAAAAGGTTCCTCCCAATAACTTCACAGTGCTGTTTACGTGTTAATGCTTCAACGATAATGGTCCAGTAATGTAGTTCAGTAACACTCACAGGGCCCATTCAGACAGACAAACCGTACCTTTTGCTGAAATACTTTTGTACTTTTACTTAAAAGGTCTTGTGTGTCGGCTCGGGTGACATCTAGCCAGCGTGTCGTTTGTCCCTTCTGGGCTCCTGTAGAAACATGGTGGCCGGCTCCTTGAAGAGAAGCGGCTCATTCTAAGGAAACGGAAACACAATTTGTGATTTCAGGTGATTATACACGAAAGAAAACATACCTTATAATATTATTTTCTAATTCTGCCAATCGATCCACTAAAATGCTGCACACGATTCCTTTCAGTAAAACGTTGAGTATTTGTACAGTGTGATGTCACTACTCGTATTTCGGTAAATGATTTGAATACTTTTCCCAACACTGTCTATTGAGACATTTTACTGTAAAAATGTTGAAACAATGTGGACTCAACACATGACTTACATTTTAAAAGTTCAGCATTTTCAGAACAAAAGAACATGTTTTACAGTTTGGTGACAGAGGCCCACTGGCTGTGTATAGAATGTACTTACGGTAAGTCTACGTTAAAATCCCTCTGGCTACTTTGCAGAAAGATTTGAACACCCTTCAGTTGTCACACCTCTATCCCACTCTGGGTTTAACATAACTTGAGAGCTGCACACATTTGGGAGGTCACTTCACCGATGATAAATGTGACACTTGTGTCATGCATCATGGGAGATCCCCCAACCGACTTTCCAGGTCAGAAATAACTAACTGCGTTTCAGCCTGTGGCAAGAGGGAAGTGTTTTCGATCAAACATCTTCGCCTGTTCGCCCTCTCGAGTGACATAAAGAAACTTGAAAAACAGGAAATGTTCACGAGGGAGTTTAAAGGCACACGTAATTCATTATTTTCTGTTAAGCGTGTGACAAGTTAGTGTAAACTTTCATTCGTGTGGCTCCGGGAGTTTTACCTATTTGGGCTGTTGCTGCAAATAAAAGACGTCCTGCATTCAAATCCTGTTTTTTTTCCAAATTCTACGCAACACTGTGACACACACACACACACACACCATCATAAACTGCTGCTCTCGCAACTCTTGGATGTTGATTCTGTCGTGACGGTAAAGCTCGGCAAACAGGCCAGTGTTTGCTCCGGCTCCTGTCGTTTCTCCTGCAGAGGTGAGAGACGACGGGGCCAAAGGGCTGAAAGCCGCAAACAGTGACGGTGAGCAGAAACAAATGTGAATTCCTGTTTGAGTACAAATAGGAGTTCTAGAAAGAGAGAGCACTTGTGAGCTTGCTTAATGTGTTTTTTGACAGTTTTATGACTGAGGCTCGGGGGGGGGGGGGGGGGGCGACATCTCTATCTTAAACGATAGATAGCTGCTTGTAGACAAAATGCTTAAAGCCACCTGAGGAGTTTTATTGCGATGGCATACTCATAGTAGTAGTAGTAGTAGTGCAAAGTCTTGTTATCAAAGTTGTAAACTGTGCTCGATTGCATCAATTCACATCATTCATATCATTCACCACACGGCTCCACATTCAACACACAAAGTGAACTGAACAATTCAACCCCTTGTTGTGTTAAAAGTTGAGCAACACTGTGGTTGTTGTTGTCACCACATCCGTGTGTTTTGTTGTGTTGTCGGATAAAGAACTTGTGTTTTACTCTTCATGGCTCAAGCCAACCACAGTTTCACTACCTTTGAGGCTTCATATGAAGTTCATTATTATAAAAATCAGAACTGAAATGGAACAGAAACGTCTTTATTTTTGTTCTGTCAAAAATGCAGCAAATTGTTATTTTGCTCTTTGGTTTTATCAAACTGTAAAGAGTGCAAACATTGAACAATAATCTATGGTGCGGTCACATGATTGCTGCTTTATTCTTTTAAATTCTCAAATATGCTGATGATAAAATAATAATGCTGTTGAAATCATTTTGTAAAAAGATGTGAAACCTCCTTCAGTGGAGGAAACAAAAAGAATGAAAGGAATCATTACGCAGACAAGAATCAAACACATCACTCCAGCAGTCCTGTACAGGAAATATGCAACGAGCCCTTCTGGGAAAGCCATCAGAGTGGTAAAGCTGGTTTAGTGTGTAATTACACTCCTTCAAAGGAAAGAATGAGGAAAATGCTAACCTCCAACACAAAGAGCAGGGAGCATCAGATGTCTCAATGAGGGTTTACAAATCAAGAATATCTCCGATACTTGAAACCAAAAACAATGTGTGACATGTTATGCTGTCGTGGCATTTATGTTCTTAGCTTCTGCTGATATAAAATATAAAACATCAATGTGATATTTTTGTATTATCTTAAAACAACCATAAAGTGCTGCTTGTGATTACAGGACAGAGGTTGTAAATATCACATAAGGATTAAATAATAAGACCGACATGGTGGTTCCAGGAAACTCCAAATCTATGACACAGCTCCACGATCGATAAAGAGAAAGTACTGTAGGTTTAGTGTATGTGATGAAGTCTGTGTGGCTCAAATCTGATGCAACTCCTCGAAACAAGGACCTGAGAATACACTGAAATCCCAGTTGACTCCATCAAACAGTCAAGTCGGGCTCACACGGTCCCGTACCGGTAGAATAGAATACAATAGAATGTTTAAAATGACATGTTGAAACAGAAATTGACATCTAGTCTTGATAAGAAACAACACTCCCCAAGGGACTACGGGGTCATTTTGACTGAAACTTCAAATGCAAATTTCATCAGCACGGCGACCAATCACAGGTCGTAAACAAGCTGCGTCATAGCCGCTGGTAGCCTATCAGCTATCACCACGACAGTAGAAAAAGATCGCAGACGCAGTGCATCTTGTACAACAGTTGAGAATTACCGGCCATCGGGTTTGACCAGGGGAACCCTTCAGGTTTCTTCAGGTTTCATTAAAGGATACCCGATTGTTATTTCAGACGCCGCCAAGGAGGATATACAGCAACAATGGTGGTGGTAACAGCCGGGACCGCGGGGCCCCATAAAGTGCTCCTGATATCCGGGAAACAGACGGGCTACAACCGGCCCATCTCCGTCGTCTTACCGTCGTCCAGCCCGGCGTCTTCGGACTCTGAGTCCAACTGCTCCGCCGGGCCGCCCATACGGAAGAGACAGAGGCTCACACACCTGAGTCCGGAGGAGAAGGCTCTTCGCAGGTTAGTCTCTCACAAAATACCCGTCATGTAACATTGTTTACGGGGGTAAAACTCTTAATGTTCAACGAGTTGCTACAGGGACACGCCCAGAGATATTGATCCTCTCTGGATTTGCCATTTAAATCTCAGCAAAAAAAAAAAAAGAAATACGTCACTGTTTCATCTCTTAATAATATCATAAATAGGTCATATAGACTGTTTACATCTGTACATTTTACTTAAACGTAGTTATTGCGTCGCCTTTTGGACTCTGGTCCGGCTTGTCGAAGTGCTTATCGGAGTGATTTGACTGTTGCAGAGCAGGATACTGATATCCTGGTCTGCCTGCGTGGCAAGGAAACATGGCCGGTGATTGCTCAGTACTGTGCACTCCAAGTCCATGTCAGGGGGGCTTAGTCAGCATCACGGAAAGAATGTGTGCTAAATTCCTGTTTTTTTTTTTTCTCCTTCCCTTCCAAGGAAACTCAAGAACAGAGTCGCAGCTCAGACAGCCAGAGACAGGAAAAAGGCCAAAATGGGTGAGCTGGAACAGCAAGTCCTGGAGATGGAGCTGGAGGTAATTCATTTTTATTTAAATCATCTTAAGACATTTAACACCCACCCCACTTGCTTTGGTGCAGTTTCATTTGTAGTTTTGGTTTCGTGCCCTTCGTGCATCACTTCCCCCATAAACCGTTAGTTTCAGGCGTGAACATCTGTTTCGTTTTTTCATCCCGCAGAACCAAAAACTTCACATTGAAAACAGGCTACTTCGGGAAAAATCGAGTGGCCTACTGACAGAAAACGAGGAACTGAGACAGAGGCTTGGGTTGGACACCCTCGACTCAAAAGAGAAGGTACGTTTGTGTTGCGGACAGCAGAGAGGGAGGCGGGAGTGGGGTTGACTTCTGGTGAAAGTCGGCTCTTCAGAGTGGCGCCATCTTAATTCACCCCTGTTCTTTTTCGTCACAGGTTCAGGTTTTGTTGTCCACCGGGAACGACGCAGGTTTGGGGATCGGGTCTTCTGAGTCCGCAGCACTCAGGCTACGTGTGCCTCCGCAGCAGGTGCAGGCCCAGCAGTCCCCAAATCTGAAGACTTCTCAATGGATACAGATGGTCCTGACACTACAGACAATGAGGTAAGTCTCTGATAAAAAAGAAAAGATTAAAATCCTGTTTCCAAAGCTCTGAAATAACACCGGAGTGAGGTCATGGGTTAGTAGTTTAATCTCCTGTTTCTCCCCCCCCCCCCCCACTAGTCTGATTTGCTCATGGGCATTCTGGACATCCTTGACCCAGAGCTGTTCCTCAAGTCCTGTGAACAGGAGTGCCCGGAGCCGCAGGTGCTGCTGGTCGGAGGGGGGGACACAGTACCTGCCACCGCACCTGCACCTCTGGGGGCCCCATCAGTTAAGCTGGAGGCCCTTAATGAACTGATCCACTTTGACCACATCTACACGAAGCCCGTGGAGGAGGTGGGCGCTGGCGGGCAGCGCGACGACCCGGAGAGCGACACGGAGGAGGAGGAGAAGAGCGACGAGGTCACCGACTTCCCCGTCACAGACGACGACGACGTGGTGGTGGTGGTCGAGGAGGAGACCGTCTGCGTGAAAGACGAGCCGGAGGAGGTGGTCATCCCCGGCTGTGACGCTCACAGTCCGCTGGATGACTTTTTCGCCGGCATCTCCCCCGCGGCCCTCAGCGGCCTGGATAAGGAAGCCTGTCTTGCGGACACATACAGCGACTCTGGATACGAAGGGTCCCTGTCCCCTTTCAGCGACATGTCCTCGCCCCTCTGCTCAGAGAGCACCTGGGACGACATGTTCGCTAATGAACTCTTCCCCCAGCTTATCTGAATCAACCATCCAGCCCAATAAGTTAAAATATATATGAATATACATAATAGCTCATGTGTAGGGTTCAATAACTACAGATAAGCACACGATGCTTCATGACACCACCGACTCAGCTCGTGTGTGTGTATAGGCTAAAAGTTAAGCACATAATCTCCTATTATTACAGCAGGTCTGTATCATTGGCGATGCTGCATTGACTTGTGGGAGATGGAGTTCATGACCGCTTATTTTGGCACCAATTAATTACTGCAGAGGATTTAAGATTGATAACAAATCTTTCACCCGCTGTTCCAAGAAGACACGTGGGTGGAACTCAGTATTTCTGTAAATTAATAAGGGGGGGGGGGGGGGGGGGGGGGGGCCCTGACCATTTAAATATAACCTTTTTTATTTATGTGTTCTGCTTCAGAGTCACTGTATGTCCACATGTAAAGACGCTTTCTTCTAATTTGTTGACGCTCTCCTTGTAGTCTTAATTACTGCATTAAAAAACTTTTTGCTTTGCATCTCGTCTCTTCGTTTCAGTCATTGCAGGTGCTTATACAGTTCTCATGAAATTGATCTAACAGTTTATTCGATGTCCCATGACTGCACACGAAAGCAGAAGTATCTTAAAGAAAAGAGAATTCAGGTCATGTTTAGTGTTAGTCATTAACTGTAATGGATTGCTCTTTGCTGAAGTAGTTGACCAAAATCATTGGCAATTGAGGAAACGAGAAATTGCTGAACACTTGGTTCCAGCTTCGTATTGTAAACTAATTATCTTTGGATGTTGGACAAAGAACCAGCACTTTGAAGGTGTCTCGTCAACTTAAAAACCCTGACAACCATCTCAATTTCTCCTGAGCTACATACGAGGCTTGATTCTTAAAGTTGATTTACAGAGAATGCATCACTGAAAATATCTGGAAATCATGTTTTAACCACTAAGACATCTTTCTGCTTGCACAGATTTTAGAAAAATGATATCTTCACAATTTAAAGTCACATCACCGATCAAATCCGCTTCACCCCCAGACGTGGTGGATATCAGGAGTTTAAATCATTAAAACGCTTAGATCGACTGTTTACTGTGCTCTTAGTATAGTATGAAGAGTCCAACGTTAGGGTGGTTCGGCTTATAAAAACTTATCTTAAACTCCATAATATGCGCACTCTACATTCAAAACTCGGACGGCGCAATCGTTTCACAGCTATCTGTCCAACACGTGTGCAGACGCAGTGTTTATGTTCCCTATCTAGCTCTCTTGTGCCGGCACAACCTTGCGTTTCTGAGAAGCGGGCCTGCTTGTGTTACGTAACACTTCTAATGTGACAGAGTTTTTCTGGGGGTCCAACCTGAGACGGGTTTAGTCTTCACTAGCCCGGTCAGAAGTAGGTCAGTGTGAAGAGAACAGGCAGTCTGCGGGTCACACCCTGTCCCTCGGGCTGTTATTCTGTAAATCACAATGAGGACACAGTGGCCCCCTTTAAGTTGCTGATGCTGTGATTGGTATGCCCCCCTCCCTCCCTTTGAATGAGCTGATTAGATCTGCTTTTCACACGCAACCCTGATGTAATAGATCTCAACTCTGCCTCTCTCTGTTAGCGTTTAGCTCCTGTTTCCTTGTTACAAAGCTTTGTGTTTACGATGTCATCCATTATGTCTCACAGCAGCTACTCTGGCACATGACGTCGAATTATCTGGAAGGAGGCTGAAGGGGGAGGACAACAAACAGAAATAAATTGGCAACTCAGCTAATTTCACTGTAATCTGACCTCCATTTTGTTCGTGTGGTAGGTTGAAGGAAACCGCAGGAGACTTTGACGTAGAAGCGCCTCAGCTACCCCGAAAGAGTGTGGTGAGAAATCGACTACTTCCTGTCTCGTATACGTAGAAACCACAGCAAAGACTAAACCAGCCTCACAGCTGTGGAGCCGAAACTGAAAAATATCTGCTGAAGCAGAGTAGATTCTGGTTTATTTAGGGACTCTTTTCTGTTTTTACTCAATGTGTGTGTTAAGTTTTGGTTCAAAATGAGTTGGGCTGAGAGATGTCTGCTCCCTTTCTGTCCTCATGTGTCGTGTAACTTTTAAACTATTTTAAATTGTTTTAAGTATTGCCTGTCAGCCTTTTCTATCTGGGAAAGCACTTCGCAACCTTTGTTTTGAAAAGTGCTCTATAAATAAAGTGTATTATTACTATTGAGAACAGCCGAAGTATTTATAATTGCTGAGCTGTTGTTGCTCTTTTGTTCCCCTCAAAAGGGATTCCTGCGAATCCAAGATGAGTCCTGTCAAAAACTCTCTTCCATTGCTGAGGTTAAAGCACTTTTTTTACGATCACTGGAGATTTTGAAAGATGAATTCACCTTAAAGCACCCAAAAGATTTCCATGCAGCTGTTTAGAAACTCAACACAGAAACTGATATTCAAATCATCAACAGTAAACCTGAGCCCATGTTTGGTATCTGAAGGTGCTGCTGGGTGCTGTAACAAACAATGTGAACTTTCATATTCATTCCACGAAATTAAAGGACTTATTAAAACAGAAAAGTTCCCCGTCACCGACTCAACGTCATCTGTGGGAATCAAATAGCGTCATTTGGATCTTGAAATCATTCAAGCATGTGATTCAGGTGACCCCAGGTGAGGTCCAATTAAACTGGATCTTGCCAAAGCTCTCACAGCAGGTTTCATAATGACGACGCAGATCTTTTGAAACTCAAATTATTATTCCAGTATTATAAAGAGGATCGCTGAACCGACACTGGCGGCTGCCACTTCGACGTAAATACAGGTTTTACAGTCTAAACTGTGAACGGCGTGCTGAAAATGTACATTTAAACAGAGAGCAACAGAGCAAATCTGCTCCGACACAATAACAGCAAAACACGTCACAACAAGGATTCTGAGAAAGAAGCAAGAAAAAAAAAAAAAAAAAAAAGGTGCCACCTGGTCAAACAGGATTCAGTCAGGTGTAAAGCAAACAAGAGGTCAAAGCAGCCATGTGACGGCTTTCTCATGTTGATGGTGTAAATCAGCGACCCCCCTTCGGCCTTCTTTATTAAAGAGGCGAACGAGTGGCTGATCACAAGCTGGGGAGGGGAGGGGGCATGGCTTTGGTGTTTAGGGCACTTTATCAATAATTCAGTCATGGAAAGGTGAGTCATCGACCGACGTCATCTCTGCACACAAACAACCTGCTGAAGTCAACCACCTGGTAATACTACACGACACAAGGCTCGTCAATCCTGTCACCCCACCTCAACGGGTGTGTTCTCTACTCCCATTATTTGTTCACGCCCGGTTGGTTTTTCCGGATTTTAGTCACAACATTCCAAACGATCGTTTCACATGCAGTACATCGTTAAAAGGCACTCGCCAAGTCTTTCCTCTTCATCTTCCCGTCAGAGCTGCAACAATACCAGCGTGACGCCTCCTTTGTCAGGATCCATCAACCTTTTATGTCAAAACAAGAAGTATGTGAACAATGACGCACACGTACCAGCGATGCGCTCACGTGCGGGATGCACACTTCACTCCTGTGCTCCATCAAGGCGGTTTTCCTCTCGAGCTGCAAGAGAGAGATCGCTATCCTCAGTTACTGCCGGCAACAAAGGACGGTTAGTGGGAGTGTGTTAATGCATGTCTGATCCGCGGCACTGAGCCAAAGCTCACCGAGAGAACAGGAAGGCTACTTATGGGAGTCAGGTGCGTCCTGAGAGTCAAGAACATACAGTTCCACAAGCTGTTGAATAGTTGTAGAATTGTATTGAACGATCCCCTCCAGTTAGGTTTAAAGACACAAAAATACTTAGAAGAAGAGTTAGTTAGTTAGTTTTTAAAATTCCCTCATTGAAACATCCAGAATCTATGAATACGCAAATAATTTCCTAAATGAACGACGAATGTATGATATCTGACAAAAAGTTGCTCCTCATTTCTGGTGGGTTTTCCTACGAAAGTCGAGTAACGCGTGTCAATTTCCACTCGTCATTTCAAAACACACTTCTGCACTTAGTTAGGTTTAGGCAACAAAACGACTGAGTTAGGTTTAGGCAACAAAACGACTGAGTTAGGTTTAGGCAACAAAACGACTTAGTTAGGTTTAGGCAACAAAACGACTTAGTTAGGTTTAGGCAACAAAACGACTGGGTTAGGTTTAGGCAACAAAACGACTTAGTTAGGTTTAGGCAACAAAACGACTTAGTTAGGTTTAGGCAACAAAACGACTTAGTTAGGTTTAGGCAACAAAACGACTTAGTTAGGTTTAGGCAACAAAACGACTGAGTTAGGTTTAGGCAACAAAACTACTTAGTTAGGTTTAGGCAACAAAACGACTGAGTTAGGTTTAGGCAACAAAACGACTGAGTTAGGTTTAGGCAACAAAACGACTGAGTTAGGTTTAGGCAACAAAACGACTTAGTTAGGTTTAGGCAACAAAACGACTTAGTTAGGTTTAGGCAACAAAACGACTGAGTTAGGTTTAGGCAACAAAACGACTGAGTTAGGTTTAGGCAACAAAACGACTTAGTTAGGTTTAGGCAACAAAACGACTTAGTTAGGTTTAGGCAACAAAACGACTGAGTTAGGTTTAGGCAACAAAACGACTGAGTTAGGTTTAGGCAACAAAACGACTTAGTTAGGTTTAGGCAACAAAACGACTTAGTTAGGTTTAGGCAACAAAACGACTGAGTTAGGTTTAGGCAACAAAACGACTGAGTTAGGTTTAGGCAACAAAACGACTTAATTAGGTTTAGGCAACAAAACGACTGAGTTAGGTTTAGGCAACAAAACGACTTAGTTAGGTTTAGGCAACAAAACAACTTAGTTAGGTTTAGGCAACAAAACGACTTAGTTAGGTTTAGGCAACAAAACGACTTAGTTAGGTTTAGGCAACAAAACGACTGAGTTAGGTTTAGGCAACAAAACGACTTAGTTAGGTTTAGGCAACAAAACGACTGAGTTAGGTTTAGGCAACAAAACGACTTAATTAGGTTTAGGCAACAAAACGACTGAGTTAGGTTTAGGCAACAAAACGACTTAGTTAGGTTTAGGCAACAAAACAACTTAGTTAGGTTTAGGCAACAAAACGACTTAGTTAGGTTTAGGCAACAAAACTACTTAGTTAGGTTTAGGCAACAAAACGACTGAGTTAGGTTTAGGCAACAAAACAACTTAGTTAGGTTTAGGCAACAAAACGACTTAGTTAGGTTTAGGCAACAAAACTACTTAGTTAGGTTTAGGCAACAAAACGACTTAGTTAGGTTTAGGCAACAAAACGACTGAGTTAGGTTTAGGCAACAAAACGACTTAGTTAGGTTTAGTAAAAAAGTTTTGGTCACAATAACTACGGAAGTGTCGTTACTGAAGTACGCAAGTTACGTGACAAATAAACCAACGTTGACTTCCCGCTTCACACGGGGAGCAAACAGCGGTCTCCTGAGTGACAGATTGTTTTTTTGTTTACACTGTTGTACGAATCGCAGTGCATTATTTTTCATCTGTTTCGCTACGAAGTGCTGGGTGAGAACAGCCTTTTTATGAAGTTTCCTTTTGGACCACAAATTAGCCTCAGATTGAAGGTGAGCAAAGAGAACATTTCCTCCACCACCCTGTTCGTGTCAAACCCTGCACACAGACATCACTGTGAAGCAACAGTGAAGCAACAAGAAGCAAAACACATTTTTGAGTGGAGGGGGAAGGTCAAATATTTGTAAAGCTAACAATTCTGCAAGAATAACTTGAGCGCAATCTTCATCATCACTCCGATTCAAGACTTTTCTGTTTTTCTTTTAATTCATTAATGGCCACATAAAGCAAGAGACACACTTAAGAAAATAATATTTTGCTTTTAAAATAACAAAACAGCAGCATGTTGTTCGGAACACAATCCGAGGTCAGCAATGAGGAGGAAACGACAGGATGAGTCGTGCGAGTGGCAGCAGGCCATTTAACAGGCACAGGCTAATGCAGGCTGCGGGGAGGACTCGCGTCACAATGTTGCACAAGGCTCCATTGCCATGGTTTCAACTTCCTGTACATGTGGCAGGTCTGCAAGAGGCAGGCCCGTCTGCTGGAAGAAAAACATGAATCACTTGGATTCCTCCTACACGGCGTGGCAGAGTCTCCCCTTTGAAGCTCTCTCAAAAGGCAGCAAGCCCACGTAGCAAAGATTCAGAGCGGATCAAGGGGATTTTAAACTGCACACATTTCTTTTGATTTTATCTGAATGCCTTCTCATAACCTCGATGCAGCTTTGCATTGTACTCGATCTGCAATCTAATTCAAGATCCCAACTTTCGATGAAAGTTTCTCTTGCCCAATCTTACGGATGGCCTATTTACTTCTTGCTCAAACCACGGAGGCCCCTGAGGTTAAAGGCTCGTATACCTCAGCCTCTGTCTGCCAGCAATTACAGAGTAAGCTTAGACGTGACCACAAAGCACAGGCGGACGGGCATGCACACACACACGCAAGTTCCTGCAATTTCATCATTCATGTGTTGTCATCGGGACCACCTACGCTATCTGAGACAATAAACATCCCTCGGCTGCCACAGTTTGTGCTGCGCCTGTTGCAATATTGAACACTCCCGCATGGGACCAGGTGTCGGAGTCAGAGATCAGTAGTGTTCCTGTCAGATGTCTGCTTTTTTTTTGGGAAAGTCAGAGAAAACAACCTTAAAGAGTTTAAGTGAGGCTGCACTTCGTCACACAGTGGCACTTTGAGCTCAATGCTAATATCGGCATACTAACATGCTCCCAATGATGATGCTAACAAGCAGATGTTTAGCGGGTAAGTTTTACCACGATCACAATCTGACATGCCAACGTTTGCGGATAAAATGTGAAATAAAAAGGGTTTTTTTTCCAGGTATTTGTTTGTCTTACTGGACAAATTAAAAACTTGAGCTGATGTTAGATAGAATGGAAAGCAAGGGGAACACTTACATTATCAGGATTTATTGTCTGGGAACCATGAGTCTACAAATTGAACGAATCCATTCGATAGCTGTTGTGATATTTCCTAGCGGGGATCTAGCGGGACGAAAAATAAAAAATATATATTTGGGGATTTGGTCAGAGAATGTTCTCAGCCAACAGACAACAATCTAATGGATCAATAACTTCACCAAAATTGGAATCATAAGGCATTTCACTCAGCAACAGCTAAACTAGAAAACCATTTGCCTAAATCATAACAATACTTCATATTGCAAGAAGGATAACGTGATCGATACAACAAGTCACAACCCAGCTGACGCGCTGAGCAGCCACGGTCACGGACACTTTCACTGCTGCAGCCACAACAGCTGGTTTCCCTCGGCGGCCTCGGCTGTAAAAGTGTCACATGTGTGTACTTTAAGCAAACGATCCGCGGCTATTCTGGCCCGGAGGCGCGGAGCAGACAGCCTTCGGCTTCGCTTGTGTGACAAGTTACTGTGAACTTGGGCTGAATGACATCTGTCACAGTGACATAAAAGTACAAGAAATCACCCGAGAGAGCTCCGGACACAATGTTTGGGTGGAAAATGTGAGTGTGTGTGTGTGTGTGTGTGTGTGTGTGTGTGTGACAACAGCGTGGGCGATAAGAGTGTCTACATGTGCAAAGTGCCAGCTGCAGGGAGTTTATCAGCAGGACAAAGGGCTCACCAAGGGAACACGCAGGAAGACACAATAAAGGAACTGATTAAAGCATGTCGCCATTACAGATATTACATTTGATGTTTCAGGAAGTCTGCTATCATTTAGTGCAACTAAAATACAAGAATGATGTCCTGTTTTCCAACAACAATAAAGATTACAAAGAACAAATGATCATGTCGTTGTTTCAACGTAAAAACTCAACGGAAACTACCGCAAAAGTACTACATGCCACGTATTCCACGGCCCTTATGTCTCAGTTTAAAGTTGATTTCACGACAGACTCAGCCTCTTTAACGTAATCATTTCGAGGCCCAGCTCCTGGTTTGCACAACGTTTCACCACTAAGCAAACACTTTCGCACACTTGCAGCCAAATTCACTTTCACAACTACACAAGCATGGAGAGGCCGCCGCTGGTACACTGGAGAGTAAATATTGAATTTTCCTGTCGGGCGGCTCGACCGTTGTGCTTCTGATATGACGTGGCAGGAAAGGTCACCGGGTTTATAAGCTCAGGACGCCCACGTGACCGAGTCCTGAAGCAGTTAATGAAGTATCTTTTGGTACATTTTAACAGAAAGGATTTCAGCAGCTGTTCTTATTCTTGACTGCTTGTAATGATGGTTAAAATCCTCTTAAATCTCTAATCTCATGCTGTACCTTCATTTCCTCAGGTTTACGTGTGTGCAATAGACAACGCAAGTCCCAAACGGGGCTGACGAATGAATGACATTAGCAAGAAGCTACCGCTGAGCTGCCTGGAGCTCAGTCACCGTCTGAACTTTGGCAAATCCTTTGTTTTGTGTCCATCTTCGATTCCAAGCTGTTCTGCAATCACCGGCCACAATCTCTTTACGTTCCACATCTAGATGTTCTTTACTTTGTTGTTCAGCGCCTTTGTGCTGGGAGACAAATGAACAAAGTGAATAAGATGCCATTTTGGATGAAAGTTTGCATTTAAAGTGGCTGTAAGTGGTTTAAAACGTTGATGGATACAAAA
Source organism: Melanostigma gelatinosum (assembly GCF_949748355.1). Classification (NCBI taxonomy): domain Eukaryota; kingdom Metazoa; phylum Chordata; class Actinopteri; order Perciformes; family Zoarcidae; genus Melanostigma; species Melanostigma gelatinosum. Next base: position 4,826,252 of record NC_136639.1, read on the forward strand.
AAAAACAGCAGAAATCAAAACTGCTCCAAAACCTTGAATGACTTTGAAGATCCGGAGTCAGTGTGTAAACGTGATCGACACAACGTGAGGTTGTGTGAACATAAGCAGCGCCAACAATGAAAAGTTGTACTGCTGTACTGAGCTCTGCTCCGTTTGACTGTTTACCTCCTGGTCTCTTCTCTGTCTGCTTTACAATCATGTGCACCTTTAAGAAACTACATCCACACATCCAATCACACTCGGTGAACAGGGTTCAGAGTTCTGAGCACCACAGCGCCGGTACATCTGGGGCGGGTTGCACCACGGCAGCGCTATCTAGTGCCACCAGCAGACCAGCCTTGCAATAGCAGCTGTTTTCAAAAACAACTCTCCCACACAGATGACTCAAAGTCCACACAGTCTGCTGCGCTTCACCGCATGAAATCTGCAAACACTTGATAAAAACAAGGGATACTCCAGCAATTCAGCATTGTACTTCTATAAAGTTAGGGGCCTTGTGAAAGACGGATAAAAAGAAAAATGGTCGAATGGTCAAAACAGCAGATGCCAAGATATCCTGATTTTATCATAAATTTCCCAAAATGCAACCCTTCATGCCTGATAAATGCCCACATCTTTTTAACTCAATATTTCCAGTTTGTACAAAGACTTTTTGTTCAAAATCTCCAGGGAGGTCGGGTGGATGGAGATGGAGAGGGTCATAAAATCACCGGACTTTCACTCAGGAGACGTTCATGTCTCGAATGAAACCAGAAGTCAACGTTGAATTATTTGTCGCGTAGCTTCCATTAACGCCACTTCAGTCGTTATTTGATCCGTTATCCCGTCGGCCCCGTGTCATCTGTGGCTTGCGCTTCAGCAGTACTTGTGGCCTGTAATGTTCTTCGTGCGATGTCTGTTTTACGACTCCCTACGGACGGATGATGCTGCGTGGAAGTGTTTTTTCAACCTAAAGCTTTTACAGCACATTTGCTAAACACTGAGTCAAGAAGATCTTTGCAGGAAAATGTCCTTGCGAACAGGAAGGGGCGGGTGTTTACAACGAATTTCACACTTGGCAACGACGACAGTGTTTTTCTTTTTCTTTAGATGATATAAAAGAAGAAGTGGTTCGTTAGCATGAGTAGCAATGACAGAGCAGGCAATGAAGAGGGCCGCTTACACACTTCATCACTGCACAATGTATTTACTGACATTTGACCCATACCAAATAATGACATGTAGTCTTGTGAGTTATCACGTGAGAAAAACAACAAGCAGGCCTCCAGGAAGACTTCTGGTTGCTCTTTGTAGCCTTTAACTGTAGATTAAAAGGTATGCACCCATTCTACTTCCTGCTTCCTTATTGTATGTGCTTGCAGCTCCCCGTTTATCCCGTACACATGTGTGACCCTGTGCTTATTGGTGGAGGAAGCCTTGTACCATGTAAGCAGACAGATGATCTCTCGTACATACAGACAAATTATCAGCAGCAGCCGACAACTCCACTGGAAAACTACTTTCACTGCTTGTTCTTTGTCAGATTGCATGTGAGACTCCAGTGCTCACCCGTTATCCCCAGTTTGAATATTTTGCGACAAGGTTGACATCGCGTCTGAGACCAATTGCTGTATCATATTTTTTGTCGTACAACCGCTTGTCATTAAATTTGAATATTTTGGAGTTATTAGTTACTTATTGTCGTCCAAGTTAAAAAAGTTGTCACTTTTACTCGTTCATTTTTGCCCCGTTGCTTTTGAGACTCGTTCAGCCTTGAGCTCACGTTTTATTCACGGCCCTGGTGTCCCCGTGTTCCCTTCATCTATTTGTCCTCCAGGTCTGAATGAGTGAGGTTCACCTGGTGTTTGCGGGGCGCGGTGACACTGTGGGGGGGGGGCGCAGAGCGACCCTTGAACACAACCAGGAATCGTACTCGTCCCTGAGCATCTGGACAACGTGCTCCGTGGCAATCTGACAGAGAAGGAGAGTAACGGGTGAGGGACGGTTTAAATAGAGACAGACAGAAAGAAACAGAACCTCGAAATCAGTGAACTAACGTTGCTGTGCTCCGGTGTCATTTATCAGCCGGCTTCCTGTCATCACACCGTCAGCTTCCTGCTCAGGAGTCTGGGAAGGATCTACTCCCCCTCATTTCTGACCGGCAGAGGCGTGCTCAGAGGGTCTGGAGTCTGTTCGCTTTGGGAGTGCGGCTCGTCCCTAATTGATGGTTTGGTGGGAGTGACAGAGTTTGCTGTCGGGCGTAAAGTTAGGGGAAAGATGAGAGGAGTTAAATAAAGTACCACAATTGAATCGCTGCTATTCGACATGGAAATGCATCGTCACAGAATGTTTATGGTGGGAGCAAACGAGATCGTTTGTAATCTGCTACCCAACTGCGATAAGAATTTGGCAACAATTGGACGTAAACCACCGCACGAGTGTCATCAGATCCACTGGTAACATCAAGCTCTAGTGTGCATGTTAACACACATGCATGCCACATGTGCATGCAGTTCCACAGGTGAGTGCAAACACACATCTGACCTCCCCTCCCCCCCCGACATTCCACAGGAGACAATGTCTTCAGCAGGTTGCAGACCACATGTTGTTGCCGGGCTTGTTTTTAGTGTCGCTGTTTGGGGCCTTCGTCTCTTGGGACATGCAGGCCTGTTGACGAGGAAGGCTCTGGGATTCAGTCACGTGACACAGGGCTCGAAGCCGTACATCCGGAGGCCGCTGTTTAACCAGTCAAGTTGCAGTTTACATCCATTTGTATACATTTCCAGATGTTTACAAATGTGATTCATCACTTCATAAATCTGAAAATACTGTCAACAGCCATAATAAATCTATTTTCGCCATGTTTGTAGGAATACAATGTTGTATAAATCAGGCTATGAACAAATATATGAAGGCAAACACCTTCAGATTATAGATAGGATAACCGTCTGCACTGCACAACTGGGGGACTACTATGTTCAACCAATGTGGAAGTTAACATCAAGCTGAAAATCCGCACTTTAACCTAATAATTGTTGTTAATTATATCTTTGAACAAAACATCCAATCATTCACAAAAACAGAATACGATGAAGGTATAATATTCATAAACCAGGTCACACACTGAAACGCAGACCTCGCTGGTACGAACTAATAATTACTGAAAAAGCTGGCTGAGGAAATAGTCATCTGGAACATGTAATCAGCCACTGGATGGTGGTAATCACGTGCAGCCGAGGTAAATATCAGGTGGAAAGGACCAATGAAACATTTCCATGATAACATTTTACAACACGCCCTTTAGTCCGCTCGCCCACAACACAATTCCACCGACGCTTCACAGCACATTCCTGACATAGCCTTTCAGATCACTGCCCCTAAAACGAGTGACAAGGCCAGAGCAGGAATGAAGACGAAGGAGACTAAAAATAGAAGGGCTGTCACCACAGAGCGAGTGTGAAGGGTACAGGTTGAGCAGCTTTCCTCTCCCTGCTCTTCTTATTGGTCACGAGGGCTCGGACGTTTGTCCTCTTTAGGATACGCTGCTGTCGATCTCGGGAAATAAAGCCTCGGCTGCTACGGCTACATTAGCCATCGTAATGGGAGGCACGACAGCAGTCAGGGGTTGAACTTTAGGATTTATGGCGGTAGGCCGGTAGCCGTTATCTTTTATACCGTGTTTATCTTTTATACCGTGTTTGTCTGCTGAAATAAAAGTCATGAGACGGATATTCTGCTAAAATGTAGATCCTTGCAAGATGAACTCACCAGCTGGTTTGTGAGCTTTGGCTTTCTTTCTTGACTTTCTGGTGGACATCTGAAAGTGTCCGGAGACCTAGAGATTCAAAACACAACCTTTATTTGAACCCTTTTCTCTGCTCGTCTCTTTCATCCCTGCATCTTATTATACCTCTGTAACTCTCTCTTCCTTTCATTTTCAGGCAGAGTTTCTGAGACAGGAGTAAACATCAAGTCAGGGTTTGTAGACTGTATGATTCAGGAATATTGTCGGCTCCCAAGAAGGCTCACCTCTCATCTAATGCATTCCCTCCATACAGAGCATTTCTGGTTCAAATGAAAACCCCCACACTCCTGCATCCCACCTCAGCATACAGATCAACATAATGAATTTTGAATGTGTAACTTTGAGTCATTTATGACCTCATTTCACCCTTTGTACCCAAAGGTCAGTTCATAAACAGGTACAGCGCACACACACACACACACACACACACACACACACACACACACACACACACACACACACACACACACACACACACACACACACACACACACACACACACACACACACACACACACACACACACACACACACACACACACACACACAGCTTCTAGTTGTTTCCTCCCTGATGATTGAGATGCGCCCAGATTCTGATTTCTTAAAACATTTTCTTCTTCTGTTTTTAGAATTTATGCGCCTTCCTGTGTGCTTCTTATGATTGGTTATTGCTATTTTGTCTCCGTCTTTCGTTCCTTTTTCACTTTTATCTGAAGCACATCACGTCTGAATGAAACGTGCTGTATAAAAACAGCTTGCCTTCAACTTTGCCTGATAGATTTCCTGCCCTGTGCTGTCAGGACCCCACAAACGTTACTTGTGTTCCTGCCCCCTTCAGTCGCCATCTGTTCTAGAAATATAAATAACAGAAATGTAAACTGGCTAAATTGTGCAAAAAAAACAGATTAGATCTTTTGTATTGTATTGCTGTCATGCATGTATTTCCACAAATCAAAACAAATATCTCTCTGTATGTGTTGTGTTTGCATATCTAATCGCACAGCTCCCCCTGGTGTTCACATGCTGCTACTACACCATGCAATGAACAAGTTTATCCAGTATGTCGTCCCACTGAAGGATCAGCTGCTGGTTTCTACACAGATGTCACACACACACTGATGACACAATACATCTTCACGCAGCTTCCCGAGAGCATAAAGCATTCATTAAACTGTTAAATACCAGCCTAAACGACTCAACTTCTCTATGAGCTGTGACGAAATAAATCACAGCGTGGCAAATCGGGCCGACGAGGCGCTTATTAAAATGTACAGCAGGATTTCCCACGAGGAATAGCTGTAAAAAAAACCTGGAGCCAAAACTCGAACAGCCAATAACTTTTGCAAATTGGCTGGTTTTACATTGAATCAATAGTTATTATTGTAATTATCCCAAATGAATGCTGCAGATTAACTAAACGCAAAATAAACCGAGTCATTCAAAGTTTGACGATTCCCTTTTTCATCAAAGAGTTTGAAAAACGACTTATTTTTCTTTCCCAAAGGATAAAACTCCTCTTTCAAATTCATGTACCAGGCAAAACAATGTGGTGTGGGCAGAGCGGCGCTTCTCCAGTGGCCAATTTCTGGATTTGAGACATAACTCTGGGGATTAGCCTGAACAGCAGTTAATTGCTTTAAACCAATGGCGCTGAATTCATCCTTTGATTTTTTGACTCCTTTTATGATTAGAGCGAGAGTGCAGGAGGGAGGGAGGGAGGGAGGGAGGGAGGAGTGGAATAAATATGTGAGAAAGAGAGAGTAATGGAGACGGAAAAAGAAGAAACAACAACCTGACAGTGACTCAGGCAGCCACGGCTGGATGAGCAGTCTTTCATCAGGAGGTAATGATATGAAACCTGTAATCTAGGAGGCGGGGTGTGTGTGTGTGTGTGTGTGTGTGTGGATGGGGGATCAGATGACTAATTAATAGCTCCGGTCTAAAAGCCCCGAAGCAGTGCACTCTGGGAGTCCGCGCAGGCAAAGTACAGGAGGGCTGAGCCCCGGCAGAAAGGCTCTGATCACAGCTGAGTAGTGAGTGGAACAGACCCAGCTCTTATTTTGGTTTCCATTTCAGACTCAGCAGGTGGTGGGTCTGTGTGTGTGTGTGTGTGTGTGTGTGTGTGTGTGAGTGAGAGAGACAGTGTGTGTGTGTGTGTGTGTGAGGCTGGACAGGGAATTCGGTAGCCAGCTATCTCTTTCTCTAGCTGCAGGAATAAAGTGACTTTTTAAGGCTTTGTGATCATAAGTTCGTGTCAAACTGCTGTTTCTATGACAACTGGGCTGAGTTTTCTGTGCGCGCGTGAACAGATCCTGAGTTTCCTTTCTTCACAGCGAGGGTGCTTCTGTGAAGAGAGATTGTTCTTTGGTGGTTCTTTTGTTCTTCCAGGTCTAGTTTAGGGTGCGACGCTGAGTCGTGACATGAGAAGTCAAGACCTTTAGGATGTGCTCTGTATATTTTCAATGATTATTTGTTGCTGTTTTTTGCATTTCAGTGTCATGCCAAGAACAAGGAAAGAGTCACCATTTCTCTAAAAAATGAAAGATTACGTCATTTTCCAGAAAGACATCAAGTCAACGCAGTTTTCAGACAATTTCCACTTACAGAGGCCCAAATGTTTTCTTGTAAACATTCACATAATGTTCACTGAGGGTCATTCTCTCATAGACTTCGATACAATCAGACTTCTTTCTGCAACCAGAGTAGTCGCCCCCGGCCGGCCAGTAGAGAGAATGCAGGTTTAAGACACGTCCGTACTGGCTTCACTTCTCAGAACCGGAGGTTGAGGCCTGGTTCTGATGTGTTTCACGTCACTTAGCATCCGTAAGTGAATGTGACTGCATGCAGACTCCACCCCTGCTTACCACACACCTCCATTCACGCTTGGTATTGAAATGTGTCTCATGTGCCCCCCCCCCCCCCGTGCCTCATTTTCATAAAGATGTAACCCTTTGTGGAGCCCTTTTTTTGCTTTCACCATCAACATAATGAAACTGAAACTTCCGATTTCGACAACTTACCCTCTGCGGGAGGTTGGTCTGTCCCCCTCAGCGACCTGGACCAGAGAGGACACACTGCTGCTGCCCACGGTGACGGAGGTGAGGACAGGGAGGGAGGACAGGCTCGTGAAGGAAGACTTCCTGCAGGTGGGGAGGCGAGCAGAGGAGCTGCAGGGCCGCTTGAGATGAGCGAGAGTGGATTCATAAAAAAAAGAAAGAATGCGTTGAGTTTATTGTCTAAAAAACAGAATGCAACGACACAAACTATTGCACTTTCAACACATAGAGGTCAGTACAACAAAGCCTTTCTGCCAGATTACAGTCGAGTATCAGTGAAGAGAAATCCACTGTGGAATAACATCATTATCTTCACTTTATTAGATTTTATCTAAATGTGGTGTGTTTTTTTTTAACCTTTTTTACGTGTTTTATCTTCTTTTATATTTTATTTTAGCCGTATGATTTATTGTGTGAATGCCAACTAAACTGCTTGGAGTTATAGTATGGAGTGATCAGCTTGTTGCTTTCAGTCAAAAGTTTGACATTTTTCGGGACAACCACACATAAGAATGCACTTCATCATCATGCCGCTGCTATCTGGGCCACAAACAATCGCCTCTCTGTCGCTGTATTTGAATCCATTTATTGACCGATTTATCTCGTTGCTTTTCCCCACTACGTTTGTCCGATACTGTTGGAGATGCTGTCACTTACCTTTACGCACAATCCTCGTTTCCACACGTGTAACGTCCATGATTTTGGGATATTTTAATATGACATAAATGTTGTTTTAAAGGCTGCATTACATTCAAGTGATTTTTTGACACAAACAAGACTGCTCTATTATTTTCCCTTTACCCACTCAGTCATAGTATCCACATCATGATGATTATCTAACATAAATCTCACCGTGTAACTATTTTGTGAAAGCACCAGCAACCCTACAATATGGTCGCTGTATCGATATCGAGGTATTGGGTCAAAAATATTGTGATATTTGATTTTCCAGCCCTTCATCTCATTGTCACCATGTCTCACTGTTGTCTTTTTGTCGAACTGTATCTTTTATATGATGAGTTCTCTTTTATGAGACGAGAGGTTTTTATTGCTGAGCTGACCCGTTCTCTCATCAAAAACGCTTCACTGCACTTTTGACATATTCACGGACACTTGAAAAACACAGTATAGCTTTCTGCACAAGCATGTGTCACTAACGGCTAAAACTCAAATCACAGCGCCTCTAACGGCCGTCTTTCATTGACATCCATCGAGGCTCCTGTCAACGCAGAATCTTTAATTGCCCCCTTTCTGCTGAATGTCAGCACAGAATGGGGGCTGTGAGTTCTGAGGGACTCGCCAAAAACCTGGCGGCAACTTCTGATGGTTTAAATCTTTTGAATGTTGTGTTTTTCCATCAAGCTCCATTTTCTCCATGCTAGAAATATCCCAGTGTGAGGTCTGGCCATCTGCGTTTGGACAGTTATTCATGAGGAAGAGTCAAAGCAGACCAGCAAACAACGAAATAACCCAGTGATGGTGAAACCGTTCTGTAAGAACAGCTTTTTGTTTTGTAAAAGTTAGAATCTGTTCTCCTTCAAGCCTAAATAGAATTCTCCAGACTAGCTGCTTGTGGAGAACACACACACACACACACACGCACACACACACAAGGTGACATGGGGCCGCTTGGCACATGCACACACAGGTAGATCTATCTACCAAGTGAGGACGACATGTGAGCAACAGACAGGAGCCAGACGTGCCCCCCCCCCCCTCTCTCCTCCCTGTCTGTCTGTCACAGAAGACCAGGGCCTGAAGTGTGTGTGACGCTCCCATCAGCCTAATTATCAGCGTGGAAGGAAGCACAACACCTCAGCAACCTTTCCAAATGTCCTCTACTGCCAGACGCTGCCATCCCCTAAGGAGTAAGAGTGTGTGTGTGTGTGTGTGCACGTGTGTGTGTATTTGTGTGTGTGTGAAGATGCGTTTTGCTGATTGAGTCAGTCGGTGAGTGTAAGTATGCATGTTTGACTGTTTACGTAAATGAGCCTGTGCACCTGAGGATGTTGCACCTGACTTTCTCTTTTTTTCTGTGTGTGTGTGTGTGTGTGTGTGTGTGTGTGTGTGTGTGTGTGTGTGTGTGTGTGTGTGTGTGTGTGTGTGTGTGTGTGCACGGTAAAGCCGGGTGGCACAGTCCAGGATTCCTCTCTTTTCCAGCTGGCAGGTAGAGGACTTTCAAAGATAAGTTCTCGGCAAAATCCGACCTTCTGCTGAGATCAGAGTTTGTCCAGAACTCGGAGGACGGACAGACGGATGCAATGAATAAACTTCATGGCCAAAAAGCATGTGGACACCCGAACATTACACCTGTTGGTGAAGGCGTTTGGCCAGATTTGATGAACATCACTTTGTGCTCGGGGGGGGGGGGCAATGTGGTTTTGAGACATGAAAGGGCCGTCCCAAAACTGTTGCTACAATGTAGGAGACACCAGTAACGTTTAAACATCAGCTTTTCAATCCGAAGAGCCATTTTTAAATGTTGTTATTCATCAGTTTGCCGTTAACATTAAGTTTAATCATGACACCACATCAAAATGTAAATCTCTAACAGATCTGTAATTTGATTCCATCAAGGCAACGTCCACAGCAAGGTTGAAATGAAACATCTTTCTGTACAAGAAGGCTGCGTTCCTCATGGAAACATCCACATCTGAGCTGAAATCATGAATCCTACCAACCTTCCACCAATCTCGTTTCTGCAGCAATGAGCTGAACAAATTATGCAAAGAATGCATGGAGTACCAGCCAATCAGAGGCTGAGTAAAGGGGGGGGGGGGGATCGATCGAATCTACACTGTAAATAACAGGCAGCGAAACTGCTAATGGCTGTGAGATCGAGGTAAGTTGGCGCTTCAACATTTCCAAAAGAAATTGCCCACTTATTGCTGGTGTGCCATTGCAAGTGCAACTGTGTGGCTCATTCATGTGTTTTAATGGTTTTTGGACAACGAATGGAGCTCTATGGCGCAGAAGAAGAAGATTTAAAGGACTTTGGCCAGACAGACAATAGTTTTTAGTCGAAGTTTGTCGTTATTTTGGTCTTTTTATGGGATTTATTGACAGTAAAGAAAATAGAAAATCACAAGACTCATCCGTTAACTGGAAGTTGGGTTCAGTACACAGAAGTTCGATGATGACATGTCCACAAACCTTTGGCAATATGATTAATAATAACAATAAAGAATAATAATAAAATAAATGATGTAATATAAAAATAAAAAAGTAAATAAGAGCGAGGGATACCTTGGTTGAAACGAGCTGCTCCCATCTGTTCTCAATGGCTCGTTCTTTTTCCAGCAGCTTAATCGTGGTCGGGCCTCGGTCAGGGTCTCTGCCAATGGAAAATAATCGCCGCCGTTGTGACACAATCATCAGTACGCCGACCTTCTGCGACTCACCGCTAGTCGGAAAAACCAGCCTTTGGGGCAGAGACAAGCTCGAGAGTCGCTCCGGCCATTATCAAAATCATAATTCATCTTATCCTTAAAAAAACGTGTGCGGCGCTTTAGATTGATGCCTGGCATCAGTGCTGCCCGCCCGGTGGAAAGCCCAGCAGTGTCGTAACCGTGTGATAATGTTTCATTTCATCCGCTCCTTGTCTTCCTGTACAGTAATGCCTCAGCTGTATCATTTGCTCCATAAAGCTTAAGACTTTCCGGGAAATTGGATTTGAAGCGGAGTGAAGGCCCCTGGAGGCGACGTTTGGGTATCAAAAAAAAAATCTCTTTGTAGCTCTTTTCCTTCCTTCTTTTCTTTTTCATTTTTCTATCAATTATTCAAGCCTTGCAGGGGGCGGGGTGCAGTAACACGCCTGTACTACATTCTACAAGGAGCCATTGTGACCGAGCGCGGTACAGTCGTCTTTACACTTTATGAATTAATCTCTTCTCTGAGTCCAGGTCTCCTCCGATACGTGGAGAGCACAAAGATCATCATCGATCAATATCAAGGCAGGAAAAAAGAGAAAGAAAGAAAGAAAGAAAGAAAGAACTGCCTTCGAGGAATCACAGCAGCCTACAGATGCAAAGTACCATCAATCCTGTGGCTTTAAACATGTGACTTTAAGCACCACGCAGCTGCTGCTGCTGCACTTTCTCTCCGTCTCCTCACTCTCGACACCCTGTGGTGGGTCAATATTACAGGAGCTGAAACCTGGAGGGAGGGGGGGGGGGCGAAGATGGAAGAATGCAATCACCTCGCTAAGCCCGGACCCCCTCCGGAGCTTTGGACTTTTGCATTTCATCCAGCACTGTCAGCTTCGCGCCCCGCGGCTCCTGATCGCCGCCACCCTTCATCACCGGCACCTCGGCAGTACAGACGCAGCGTCTCTTCGGGTGGCTCGCATTAAAAACACTGCCGGGTTTGACAGAAGTTACTCATCGGTCAGCGTGCAGAGGTCAGCGCCCGCAACCAGCCCCATCGCTGATGGATGTGCCACTCCTGTGTTTGCCAGGCGGTGGAATCACTCTTAAACAGTAACAGTTAATGTATTATTATGCGTCGTGTGGAGACTGTCCCTGACATTATCCTAACGCTCTGTGTGCTTTGGTGTCTCATTGCTCTCACCATTATCCTGTCAACGATGGACACAGGACTACTCATTCATAAGCATAAACATTACACAGTTGATGTTTGAACAAATATTCAAAGCATAACCAGAGTCGAAAAAGTCAAAATTGTATTTTGGCAGTTGGAGCAAAACGAGTTGGGCGAGTTGATTAGGTGCATTGCCGCGAAGGCAGCTTTAGAAAGCAACTTCCTCATGTGTTTGCTTTAAACACATGAGGACTGGTTGTTGTGCACTGGTTGTGTTGTGGGTGGGAAGAACCTTTTGACCCCAGAAGAACTTACTTGGGGTCCCAGCAGGCGGCGAGCGGGCCGACTCTGCCGTGGCGATCCAGAGTCAGGGCCTCCAGCGGCCGACTCAAGACAGCAGAGGTGATGGCAGATGATCCACCAATATGATAGCTCTTTTCGTTATCGACCAGGCCGTGAGATTGTGTGCTCGATGAGGATCCGTCAGACGTCAGGTAAAGGCCTTCCAACGGGGTTCTTCCAGAGGTCTCGCCAGAGAAACAAGGCTGCATTCTGGAAGCGGCACATAATGCAGTGTCGGAGGAAAATGCATGTTGAGTTAGAGGTGACGCATCATAAACACGGGCTGTAGATGTGTCCCCGTGGAACGGTGCACAGACGGATGTAAAACACAGAGGATTTCCTGTCAACATAGATTAGCTCTTCAGGGAACTGCCGGTGCCGGTATCTCTTAGTTTGGAATCTAAAATGTTCCTGCTTTGCCATTAAATCCTCCTCAAACACGCGACACTTGTCACGACATAACGAGCCTCAGGCAGTCCCGTCTGCGTGTTCTTTGCATATCTCCAGAATGTCCGATCTACAGCTGGTGGGTGTGCTGCCGGAGACCCAAGGGAGTGCTTTGTCCAATGTGGTGCAATGTGGCCAGACGGCGGAGCTTTAACAACGTTTCAATCGCGAGTCTCAAAAACAACATTTGTTCTCGACACGAATCGATGTATTTAAGCCACGCCCGCTTGCGTGGAAATCGTTTTTTCCGCCATCCTGAATCGGTCTTTTTCTCCCGCTATTCGGCCTTCAAATTTTGAGCATTTGCCACTAAATTTGGTAGAGATCATCTCCGGAACAAGCAGGAAAAAGTTGCCTTCACAGATTTTTTTGATGTTTCGTACAGTTTTACTTGTAGCTGGCCCTCAAAGTTTGCTCAGATGATATGGGCGGGTCTTATATTATGAAAAATAAAAAGAATCTCCTGAACGGTTTATGATGTTGCAACCACATTCAGGTGGACATGTGCCGATATGATGTCTGCTGTAGCAGTATCATCTGATAAAGTGAGGAATCTCGGTGCGTCTGCACGTGTGCTTCCTCGCATATCTCGAGAGCAGTCCGTCCAATCTGCTTCACACTTGGTGCAATTTGTGCACTTTCTATATTAATAAACGTTGCACAGAGAGCGGGGCTTCAAGGCCTGCGGCTCATTGCCCTCACTTCACTTTTGGTGCTGGATGATGGATATACTAACATTCCAACCAAACTCTTCCTCCCTTCCCTGGAGTTAAAGAGCAATGAGCGGGTTTTCGACAACCCTGGAATGAGCAGTCGCCAAGCAATCGGCCCACTCCGAACCGGCCACTGCACTAGTTCTCTTCAATTCGTCCTATATGTCCCTCTTAAAGAATAAGAGAAGCCACCTCCAGATACTGAATGATGAATCCCACGTCATCATAAATTGGAGGCGTGTGGCTTCCACCCAAAAAGGCTGCAAGAAGAAGAACTTCAGCAGTACCGAAATCGAGGTATTGTTAATTCAACTTAAATGTGAACAGGATTCTCCAGAGCGTCTGTGCTGGCGAACAGCAGTAAGAATCACAATATCATCCAAGCGTTAATCGTCTTCTTTGGGATCAACAATATTTCTTTAGTCCACAATTTAATAATACAATCAGTATAATCACTCTAAAACATATAATAATCTAAATTTGATGATATGATACACATGTGTTTTTTATGTTTTCTTTAAAAAAAAAGTAAAAGAAATCGTAAAGTTTTCTCCACCGAAGAGAAAGAATAAGAAAATGTTGGTGAATGAGACAAATCAATGGATACTAAAAAATATCAATATTTACAAACAAATAGAGGAAATGTGTTTGTTTACGGCTCCCTGCATGAGGCCCAATGCGACACTGTATTTATACATTTGTTCAAAAGCCTGAACTTGTGGATTGTATGCAGCATTGGCATCAAATCCTCCAGACAAGATCAAAGCAGAGCAGAAACCACTAAATGTTGCTTTTGTGAACCAGAGTTCTGTGTGTGTGTTTATTGTCAGCCAACAGCTGAGTTTCTCCAACAAGGCAGATTTGTGAAAGAAAACTCTCTCCGACGTGTTTTTTCCAGAGAGGTTAGCTCCGGTTCGCGGGGCATCAAAGGAGTCCGCCGTATGAAAGAAACACAAAATGAAAGCATGGAGAATATCTGTCAGTGTCAGATGTTTTGCATCAGATATTCAGCAATCTGCCTGTTTGTTTTCCTCTGTTTGATGTTTGCTGAGGTGTAGTAACACATCTGTTTGACATGAATCAATTGGATGAACACTGGCAGACACAAGAGGGTGGAATAAATGCAGCGATTCCTTACAATCGCATTCTTTTCACACATCTCGCCTTTTTCTTCAGGCCTCTACAGGGCGGAGAGAATATATCACAACATACGCTCCTCCTGTAAACCGCTTTGATCTTTATGATCGGAGCAAATATATCCGATGTTACAGTGAACTACTCTCAATTATTAAAATAAGAGAGAGAAGCTGGAGAGAGAAGAAAGATAGAGACGACAGGTTTCTATGAAGCCTATGTCCACAATGCATTATACGTGCGTTTCCTTGAAGGCAAGGCAAGTTTATTTGTATAGCACATTTCAACAACAAGGTAATTCAAAGTGCTTCACATAAAACCATTAAAAGCATCAAAACATAAGGCAAAAGAAAAGGAGATTTAAAAACAATTAAGAACATTCATTAAAACATTAAAAAAACAGTGTAAGAATTAAAATGCAGTCGTAAAATGCAGAAATGCAGGAAATTGATGAATATATGAATTGAATGTGGTTCAATTAAAGGCAGCAGCAAACAGAAAGGTCTTCAATCTTGATTTAAATGAGCTGAGGGTCTCAGCAGACCTGCAGCCTTGAAGGCCTTCTTCTGTTATGTGCAGAGTAAAGACGGCCGACGCTGCGTACGTACGGTGACGTACAGCGCAGCGTTGCATGAGCACCACGTATCTCAGGGTTATTTACTGACAGTGACAGGCCGAAGGACGAAGCGCTGCGAGTAAAGAATGCGCTGCTGCCGTCGAGCTGCTCGGCAGCGATGTTAAATATTGAACTACAAAGTAGTAATGCGTGTTTGATACTTTCATTTTTTTGCATTAAATCATACTGGGATGTTTGCTGAAATTGACAGGACGGCCCTACCTAGAACATTTTCCACCAGCCGCCACTGGATATGCGCCTACAGTGTCATATGTCTGTATGTTTGACCTGTATTTACGTTTCTTTCTTTACTTTTAAGGATGCAACATTCATTTCATACAGTCATTTGGAATGTGAATCACTCTTCTTTTAGCTTTGTTTTTGGTCTCCACCAATTCTTGAGGGAAATATCTGACTCTGCTGGCTGATAAATGCTGACTGGGCTCATTTGTTTTGTGTTGGTCACAAGGAGCAACCCCTTTTAGTCATCTGGTACATTTTTTATATAAAAATGTTGATTAGTGCAGCTTCAAATACTCCAAAAATAGGATAAACTGACAAACTACGCCAGAAGTGAAACTGAGCTGATGTGAGTCGTGGCCTCACCTGTCGGTCGCGGTGGTGTTCTCAGCTGCTCCTCCCTCCTCATCCGCTGCCTCTCCTCCTCTTCCTCCTCCTCCTCCTCCTGCTCCTCCTCTTCCTCTTCCTGCAGGTGGTGGAAGTAGCTCTGGTCGCGCTCAATTGCCGATGCCAAACGTCTGCAAAGCAGAGAGATAGACGCATGCGGGAGTCACAAATACAGGGCATCACCGGCGCGCTTTAATGATGATATATGTTCACTTCCCAACAATCCAAAGGACAGAAAAGAAAAAAACTAAAAGAAACAACAACAAATAAAGCACAAATGCCAAGCGTACACATTCATCTCCTGTCTTTATTGGACATACAAAAAACATCAAAGTCATTTAAAAGTGCTGACGTGACTAACCCTTTCTTTCTCACACACACACACACACACACACACACACACACACACACACACACACACACACACACACACACACACACACACACACACACACACACACACACACACACACACACACACACACACACAGTAAATCATCCAAATCAGAGCACACCGAAGCAGCAGGCAGGCACAAATGACACCTAACTAGAGCATTATGGGAGAAACGTGTTACGTCTGGCCAGATTAATGACTTAATTATGGCGGTTTAGCTTCCAACCGCAACCTTTCCTCCAACACTGTTTGCTTGTTTTTCTCATGCTGCACGCGTAATTACCTTTGCATTAATGCGGCGGTGGGAAATTAAAAATTTGACAAAAAGCAGGTCAAAGGGTGTCCTGCTATGAAGCTCTTCATGACGAGCTGGAATGGAGAGTCAAGGTTGGCGAGTGATCCGTAGTTGATGGAATCAACCGGGATTCAAAAGGAATATTACTTTGCTGTGTGTGCTTTCAAACGAAATAAAAAGTCTGGTTCAACAGAGCACTTGTGTTCCAGCATGCTAATTTGGCTCCGTTTCGGCGATACGCAGAGCGCACCAGTTTAGCTCGGAGGCATGTCTGTTCTATTTGCATACCGCCACGCCCCTGATGTTACTTATTCATCTTCAGATGTGACATCTAAGTCCAAAATGCAGCAGTCTTAATTAAAGTGTGGTTCCATCAGCATCGCTAATGACTCGGAGCTGCGAATGTGCAAAAAAAAGGTTGTTCCCCGGAGTAGCTACCGGCTGCCAAGAGTGCGAGAGGCGGCTCAGTGGCCTTGCCTCAGACGTGACTCATTTCGTTAGAGCTTTGTGCTAAAGTGACTCTTTCGCTTTTAGTTCAGCTTCTAATTGATTCATATCGTCGAACGGGCAGGCATGTGGGTGTCTTACCGCCGGTGTTTGATGCACCGCACGCACAAATGTTTGTGACAACAGCAGCGATTCGTATCTGAATGCAACATGAAAGGTGATCAGTAACATGCCGAAGGGAAAGGGAGGGAAAGAAGCAGGCGGAAGAAAGCGGACGAGTCGATGACGGGCGGCAGAGTTTGGTGCGACAAGAAGAAAAACACATTTGAAAAAGGCATTGTGAAGAAGCAAAGTATCATCAATACGTAAAATTAAACTTTGTGTTTGAAAAGCCGAGACGCTCTGAAGTGAAACCCCATTATGCCTTTCTTCTCATCCCCACCGTCTCGCCTTCCAGTCAATAACAAGTTCTTCTTCTTTGTGAGACTGAATTATGAGCACAAATCCGAGCCTGGCTCGAAAAGCTCATTAAAGATGACAATGCTGGGAAAGGGAGGCTTGATCGGTGGCTGCAAATTGATTGCAATGTAAAAAATGTAGACATTTGTGTGTTGGGGGAGGGGGAGGGCGGTGGTGGTGGCGGTGCGGGGACACTTTTTATTTTAACAGATCAGATCACGGGAGCCCTTGGGTGGCAGCTTGTTGCCAGGCAACAAAAGAGATGAGGCATCTTCACAGTGATTGGACCAACTAAGATGTTGTGGCTTTATTCTGAATCGACTCTCACGTCATCGTAAATTACAATACACGAGTTATGATTGAAGCATTTAGCATTGGGGACTTTTGTTGGGTGTGATACGCGAGCGACAGGACGTCAAATCTCATTCCGCAAGCTGGCGCAGTCATGAATGACAGAACGCCACGGGCAAGGCGCTGAACACGCTGGTTGGGCTTTGTAGTGTCTGCTGAGACAAAACAAAAAAAGCAGCGCGTACGAAACCCAAACCGGATTCTCGTTGTGTCAGCACACCACATATTTCCATGGAGCCTCTCAGTTCACCTACGTGTTGTGACAGAAATGAATGGTATAAAAAAACAACAACCATGATGTAAATAACATGAGGTGCAGGAAAACATCAAATTCAGCTTTAAATGCGCGTCCTAATTTCCCCCTCATCTTTAAATGGAGACATTTATTACAGCTGTGTCTGTGTTTGGGGGGTTACATAAATTAAGTGACAAATCCCCTACAGAGGAGGATTAGGGCCATTTGAAATACATTATTTGACATTATGTAATATCATCATCTAATTTTTATGATATTTTTTGTGCTTTTAACTGAGAATTGTGATCGTTTTTCTGAATTCCGACCTTAATCAAAGAGCTCCAATGACCCTCCCCCCCCTCACCTCCCAATACTCTTTCATACCTCTCTTGACATGAATTGGATTAATGAAGATCTGACGAGTAAAGCTCTTTTTCTCATGTCAGGATACATTATTTCATATATCTGGATGTCACAAAGTGTTATTGCACTTTTGCGTACCACTCCTCAGAAACGAGAGAAAGGAGAAAGCTG
The DNA here is from genome assembly GCF_949748355.1 of Melanostigma gelatinosum. NCBI lineage: Eukaryota > Metazoa > Chordata > Actinopteri > Perciformes > Zoarcidae > Melanostigma > Melanostigma gelatinosum. The sequence continues at coordinate 4,844,225 of NC_136639.1, forward strand.
TGTTCAAATCATCCAGTCTTCAAGACTTTGTTTGAAATCTGACGAAACATCATAGTTATGCAAGTATTACAATGGTTTCCAAGAGTTAAACATACCTTGTGAACTAATAGTCGAACTGTCGAACGCAATACATTTGAGTGGTTCTGATAACTTCAACATACAGCACACAATACAATATATAATGGTCAATCTGATTCATATATAGACAGCCATTATCGAACATGAAATTGCTGGACAAACAGCCCGCTACGTGTCAATTGTTTCCACCGAACTGTCCGAACTGAAAAACAAAACCAGGCCGAATAAGTTCAAGAAGTTTTCACTCTGGCCAGAGAAGCAGTAGAGACCTTCAACAAGTGAGCTGACAAGAGAACGGGCTGCCGTTTGGCCTTAAAGGCATCACAGACCTTAACCATTACTACTGTATACACTTGCAGGGATAAACAGCCACATTTCATCTGGGGGGGGGGGGGGGGGGGCATCTCCTGTGAAAATGGCAACCTTTCCCTGTAACACCGGTATGAATAATTCAACACTCTGGCCTCTATCAGAGGCTGTCAGAAATGTCAGCCGGTTGGAAGTACCCTTGGCTGCCCCCAGAGGATTTTGACTCTGCACCCTGTGGTGGGGATTAGGGGGTTACACACACACACACACACACACACACACACGCACACACACGCAGAGGCGAATTGGGCAGCAGGCCAAGAGTAAAAGATTATGTCTCGAATATAACATTGCGTATGGAAATTACAGATAATCGAGCAATTAATCTCTACATAATTAACTGAGATGAGTAAAACAACAACTCTTTAAGAGAGATAAAATTATGTTTTCTGCAATGTAAATTAAACAGCCGGGTGTGAGGAGTATAAATGTGGGCGTAATGATTAACAGTCACACCTTACGTCCTCCTGTGGAATCTGGAGGGTTGCTGTTAATGGATCGGTCCACTATCTGTGGTGGGTCATCTGTAGTCGCCTATGAATCATCAGAGTTGAGGAAAAGGGGCATTAGCGTGGACGGGATATTCATGAAGATGTTCTATCTTCAGGTCTTTCATTTGATTAATTTAGGCAGCTGCAGAACCGATTAAATCCAACGGGTGATAACTGAGGATACTAATTTCCAACATAATCTCGAGCTGTTAAATTCAATTATATCAGTATCAACCAGGCTGCAACCTCCGCTTCTGGAAAATGAAGCCAGTGCAGAAGTGTCTTAAACGTGCAGTCTCTCTAACGGCCACCAGGGGGCGACTCCTCTGGTTTGCGAGAAGAAGTCTGATTGTATGGAGGCCATTTAGAAAATGACCCGAATTCTAGCTTGGTGTATTCTCTCAGTAAACATTGTATCTTATGTTTATGGTCTCAATCGCGAGTTTCAAGTCTTCTTCAAGACCGCATGATGTTCATTTAGTAAATTATGGTCCTTTTAGAGTCAAATAGACCATAAAGCGGAGTATGTTTTAGGGCGGGGCTACGCTGTGATTGACAAGTTGCTACCAGAGAACTGGCCGCAGATTAAAGCCCTTCACGTTGGTCAACTGTTCTTTTTAAATGTGCTTCATGAATAAATAAATAAACATCACCAAGAACGCTATCTCGACTGTAATGTGAGTCTGTGAAATGTCTTTGGAGCCATGCCAAACTACACACACACTCTCCGGTATCTCAGTTGGTAGAAAGCTGTTGTTCAAATTCACAGTTCTTTATTTAAAACGGGGGTGATACCAAAGATTCCACAGATACTCTAGAATCTAGAATATTTCTATTTAATGATGACGCAGCCATAAAGACATGAAGTCTTGGGTTTGATCAAGAGTTGGAACAAAGTGATATAGAATATGTATGATATGTCAGACAGAATGATTTACAATCTTAATGCTCGGGGGAAAAACTGCATGAAAAGGGGTTAAAGAAAATTGAGTTCCAGAGTGTAAATGCTGAATCTTTGGTGGTTAATGTGGTTAAAAATGGCACTCCGCTAAATGTCATGACTTTTTAGATTCAAAGCTACAGATGAACTGGACAAGAACCGAGCTGATCTCAGGTCTTTGAGCTGCAGCACCCAAAAGGACAAAAGAAAGGTTCCGAAAATGCCACAGCCGTCATATTTCACTGCCGGGCTTCTCTCCGAGCGGTCCTGCCTCCGCCCCACCGTCTCTCTTCATCTTCCTCATCATCATCTCCTTTGGTCCCCCGTGTGCCTCTGCTGATGGATGAGCTCGTTTGATGCAGATCTCTTTCGAGTCAAACCGGGACACTGTTGTTGCCTCTCTGCTACTCCAGTGGACACCAGAGAATAGAGACGCCGGCACATGAATGCTGTACGGGGCCCGCATGCACGCGAGAAAAATGCATGTTCCAATACATACCCGAAAAAAAAAAAAAAAAGCCTGTGTATTTCCCATCAACACCCAGGAGTAACGCTTATTGCATTTGCCTTAACGGCACCACAGAGAGCTGAATCAAAAGCCTTGCAAATGCAATAACACAGAGCGGGAAACTGCAGAAGATGAGATTGCCTTGTTTTCCCTCCTTAGTGATTTACAGTGTATACGGGGCAATTCTTGTTCACTGTAGCCATAGAGACAATGGATTGGCAACAGCCGGCATGGCTAAACCGATTCAGCGAATGAATTTTCTCCCCCCAATAGCGTCGTTTTAGTGTTAGATCGAGGTTCAAGCATCACTCCGCATTATTTCCGACTCATCGCTGGCTGCAATAACTTGTAAAAACGTCTTTCCAAAAATACATTTCCATAGATAAGCCACTCCACTCTGATGTGTCAGTTTTGATACGGACTCTCTCTGTTCGCCGGCCAGCCTCAGAGACTGAATGAGAGATAGAAACCCTGCCATGAAATGAGAGCAATCACACACACAGAAATATATGAAAGTATCACTTGAGAGCGGCATTAGCAGTTCAAGGGAGGAAAAACATGAGTGTAATGGGACCATGAAGACTTTCTGATCTTTAGCAGCTACCAGATGGAATGGAAAAAAGAAGAGAGGCACAGAGAGAGCGGAGAGAGAGAGAGAGAGAGAGAGAGAGAGAGAGAGAGAGAGAGAGAGAGAGAGAGAGAGAGAGAGAGAGAGAGAGAGAGAGTTTGGATTCTCTCAAATGAGCCATTTTTAATTTTGAGTGAGATGAATAAACTGCCAGCCATCTTTGAAGTTAATCCTGATTCAAGGCATCAAAATGATTTGGTGATGATGTGTTTACACGAGATGGGGGGAAAGTCATCTGAGAGAAGATATTATAAAGTCTGACGCTGTCTTTTATCTACACAAAGACAAACAAACCAAACTGTGTTGAAACTGAGTGAAATCATGCAGGTTTACTTCGGCTAATGACTGAAAATACATTTTACCGCGTGCTGTTGTCCCACATTGTCGAGTTTAGGTTTAGTGTCCAGGTGTCTCACTCGGTCCCCGGGGCACTTCCGGGCAGCCGTGCCGGGCTCAGCTTCACCTGTCGGCGGTTATGACTCTCCAGGGAGTCCGGCTCCTCTCGACCCGGACCGGGCGCCCCGTACTGTTCCGAGCGCGACGTGTCCGGGGTCACAAACTAGGACCGGCTTTGGCTGCACCATGACGTAACGGAGCCAGCGTAAATAAACGGAGCTAAAGTGTCCAAACATTTACAAACTTCGGCTCCATGCGTTTTCGCACCTGCCAAATGAAGCTCAGCCCACCAGGAAGTAAAAGGTGATTAACTATGTGGCCAAAAGTATATGGACACCACCAAGACCTAAATCATACCAGATTTTAATCATGACACTGTTCTATGGAAGCCCATATCCGCCACTATGAGGAACAAATAAAGATCCTGTAAGTCAGCGGTTCCCAAACTTTTTAGGCCGCGCACCCCCTTCTACATCCCGTCCGGGTTCACGCACCCCCAATCCCCCACACTTTAAAAAAAGAAGAAGCAACAGAGCCTATTTATAGCGCATATAAATCGGACCAATGAGAGAACAGTTTGCTCGCGCGTGGCGAACAAAGCAAACGAACTGAAGGTGTGAAAACGCCCTGAAACACTGCAACAAAGTTTCAATCACTTTCAGTTACACAAGGCGTCACTTTTAAAGAGCAATCAGGATGCGAGCACACACGCACAGGCTCAGAGGCAGATTATCACATTTAATTTACAATCAACCACACATAGAATGAGAATGCAGTTGTTTTGGGCTGTTTTGTAACTCCTCCAATTTCGATATTAAAACATGTAAGGGGCTTTTGACTTGCACCGGCATGCTTGGTGTTCACGTGGCGACGTAAATAAGAGGGTTTCAGACTGTTAGCCAGAACCTCACTGCACACCACGCACTGTGGCTTTGGGCAATCTGCATTGCCAATCCAAGTGAAGCCCAGACCAGATCATTTTCATCATATTTCCTCTTGTTTTTCCCAGTAAAAGACAGTCTGGCGGCAGGAGCAGAAGTGCATTTATTTATTAAATTGTTCTTTCATTTTAAATTGAAATCTTACAAGGGGAATTTTTATAATTCATGTAACCGAGCGTCTTGGGTTCGTGTATAAGGGCACTTATCATACAGTAATAACTGGATCATGTATCACTAATCTTGTATCAGCCCACGGCTACTCTCTTTATTATTGTTTTCTCCTTTGGCCAGAGACAGTCTGTTACATTCATGTTTTTACTTTGTGAAAATTATATTTAATATTAATTATTACACCATTAGACCACCATTACATTTTTGCTCTCGCGCACCCCCTAGAAGCAGCTCGTGCACCACACTTTGGGAATCCCTGCTGTAAGTCATTATAATGAGATACTATCTCAAAATAATGACTAAGTATCTCATAACTTAGTATTATGTCTTAGCATGTCATATGAGATACTAAGTCACAATTTTGAGATGCTAAGTCATAATTATAAGATGCTAAGTCATTATTTTGATGTAGTATGTCATTATAACGACTGACAGGATCTTTATTTTTTCCTCACAGTGGTGGAATTGGGCTTCCGTACTATTAACACTCGAGGCCCTTGTTTGGTTAATTTGTAATAAATTGAAGTACGTGGGCGCAACTTGACAGCTAATTGTGATTTAAACCTCGTCACTATGAAGGATTCTAACAGGTGGATGAAAGTCTGACTTGTTGGCGTGATGTAGCTAAGTGCCTATTGATATCACAAACGAGCTACATCGAGGATGATTTATTTTAGGCATGTCATTCACAATGGCTGGTAAAAAAAAATGTAGAGACAGTATGGGAATTAAAGATAGCAAAATCACCAAATCCCTTTTATTCCACAATATTTCAACATTAAACTGGCAGCTATGGGGACATCCTGTGGGTTAGCTAGCTAGCTACGCTAAAGCTTTTTATTTTGCATTGTCAGTGGTATAATGTATAAATAACTCAGTTCATGTCCGCCAAAATAACAGTTAATCGAAATGTATATGTTTTAATTTACAGATAACAGCTGTAACTAAAAATAAATCGTAATGAGTAAATGTAGATGTAGCTAAGGCTATGTGTAGCTAAATCACCTGCTAGCTTGTGCTTATGTTTTAGCCCTCTTGCTTTAGTCGTCTATTGGGTTGTTAATTAACATTTCAGCAGCCAAAGTTCATTTACTGCAGTTTTACTTTACTTACATTTTTTTATTACATTTTTTTACTTTAATTACACAATGTTTATGGCATAATATTGTTTTTCTAGTAAAGAAGTCAAAATAGCATCACACTACGTCATGGTAACTCCGGAGTCCGATAAAGAGCAGGGTGATATCAAATCCAATAAGATTAGATGTGGACTGTTGTCCTCTAATTAGTCTCACTCTCATAACTGTTAAGAGTCTTACAACCTGCAAACATACCTGAGTGACATGAACAGAGAATGCCTCTGCTCTACATTAACTTGTTTTCATCATTCAGTATTTGCATCACTCACCAGTGAGATTATAGATGTTATTAAACCATCAATCACACTGACTTGATTGATATTGGTAAGGTGAGGTGCCAAAGCTCTTTCATTATCTTTTGGTTGGTTTTGTAAAAAATCAAAGCTCAGTGTGAGACTGCATGCAATCAATTCAAATGAATATATCAAAGTAATGTTGCAGAATCAATACAAATTTTCTATCATCTATCATCTATCATCTATCTATCCTTTCATGCTCCATCTCTTCAGTGGCATTTCAGTCCACATAGCTCTGAGATCAACCTGGAAAACTCTCAAAATTGTAAAACAAATTACACTCTAATCACCTTGTGACCAATTATCCATTTCACTACACAGCCACAGAATAGAAGTGTTGGATGCCAGGATGTTAGTTTATTTACTGCTCCATATGTTTCCTTTTGTCCGATCTATGGGAGCATTTCGTGAGCTTTCCTTGTATCAAGAGGGCCTTGTTTATTACGTGGTGAATGGTGGAATTGCACATTTTTGCAGCAGTAAATTACAACATTTGGATACATGGGATGACATTTGACATGGGAAAGTGACACGCTTTGCATGTTTTCGTAGGGAAATGCACGAAGAATGAAGAGTAACTTTTCGGAAGATATCGTACTAACTATTGTATGAGAATACATTTCCCTGTTAGCTCTGTCGGCACTGCTGCTGATGTTTCCACTGTTAGCACTGTTAGCACGGTTAGCTTCTAGCTGCCGGCTCAGCTGTGAGCCATTTGTGTGGACATGTGTGAAACTCATAGAAAAACGGACATATCTGAGAATATGTCAACATTCTACAATAATCTTAAATTTCATCTCTCATACTCATACTTTCTTCCAAATTGTGTTTCCACCTTTGCCTTCCAAACTTTTGAAGAGTATGAACATCTTGGTGCACCGTGGGCATATGTGCGTTTAATGTGAACAGGATGGAAGTCTCTATTGATGGTTGAAACAGAGGAGGCGACTCCGGCAGCAGCAGCAGCAGCAGCAGCAGCAGCAGCAGCAGCAGCAGCAGCAGCAGTGAAACCCAATTGAACCTCTCACAGTATATCCTACAGACAGAATTTGTGTGTAAGGCATCACACAAAGTGTCAGAAACATCTGTTCAATCTGTTTTGTGCTCCAGTGGACAGTATGCCAAGATCTCAGGGCACACGGCTCTAAAAATGAAACACTGACAAGTCTGTCACACTGGATAAAAGAGGGCACAATAATAACCCTGTTGAGACTACCGAGCGAAAGAAAAATAGAAGTGGAAGGGAGCTTTGCACACTCACTGCACACACACACACACACACACACACACACACACACACACACACACACACACACACACACACACACACACACACACACACACACACACACACACACACACACACACAGGCCACTGAAACGTTTCAGAAAACACAAAACAGATCATTTTGTGTCATCCTCGGCCTCCAGTGGAGGTATTTTCATGCTCCAGACAAACCACTGCCACTGTGTGTCCTTTGAGGAGGGTGAAACGCAGCGAGAAGAGACACTCTCGATGGCTCACGACAACACTGAGGAGCCCAGTCACCACTGGCAGAATAGAGTTCACCGGGATGTGAGAAAAGAACGGCCTTCAGGCAACAAGTGCAACAGTTCAAACACAAAGTAGCCCCAGCCAACTGCTCGCTATTTGTCATTGCACCTTCAAAAGATAAAAATACAACTAATTAGTCTGCCGCCTTCTTCAGGCCAGCGAGAGGTAGCGGCCTCCCTCCCTCCACACCCATCACCCCATGCATGCCCACACATACCCTCTCATGGGATCGGCATGAGTGCTTAATAAGTGCTAAAACAGACAGGAGCAGTATATAAAGCCCTGCATAGATGTCTTTCATCATTCCCTCACTCCCTAAGGAGATTTTAATTGCTGAAATTCAACGAAAGAGCCTCCAATTCCAGTTTTCTTTCCAGGTTCATAGGGGGGTTTTTTTTGTCTGCAATTTAATTTCTTGAAATCATGAGCGAACTTGACAAAACAGAGTCGTCATCCGGGGCGAACGGCGGAGGTGTCCCCTGGTTTCCCCTGAGAAAATGCTGGCAGTACAGCAGGCTTTTCAATCAGGATGTTGGCATGCCGCCCTTCCTGGAGCCGGGGGACCCTCGGTGGATGGACGTGGACCGGCTCCAGAGGAGTTTGGCCGGCTGCTTCTGGCCGCTGTTGGTGCCTCACATCTCTGGGCCCACGGATCATGCCGGCCAGCAGATTAACAAGGAGCAGTACAAGTGGAGGGTCGGCCTGGAAGTGGCTCACTTCTTCCCCTCAGAGATTTCACTCAGCGTCAGAGACGGATTCCTGGAGGTCGGAGGTACAGAGCTTTGGCGTGCAGTTCTGTTAATTAAACAGCATCAAGAGTTCACTTTAGCATTGCTAATTACTTTTGCACACAGGATAGTTTCTGCTCAAGTATTAATAATTGCATCTATCTAATATTATAATCTCTTAACAGAGTTATCTAAATAGACTTCTCTCCCAGTTCACAGAATAAACCCCTCAAAACTAAACACTGATGGAAAGGAAGCTGAACGAAACAAAATGAGAAAGCTGCTGAATAGAATGGGCTCGGGGAAATCACAGCGCTGTGGTAGAAATGAATTTCTGTGTTGAGTGGTTGCTCCGTAGTTGCTCGATTCCTCTGTGTGTTCTCACATTCTGCCCCATAAACGGTGATCCATCCCCAGGGAGGCACGAGGAGAGGCCGGACGAGCATGGATTTATTGCCAGATGTTTTACAAGGAAATACAGGTATGCAGAGTAAACACTGATAATAAACCTGCAGACTATTACGCACACACATTCTGGGGAAAGAAATAGATATTAGGCCACTGTATGTACATTGTAAACAGGATTGTGTCGTTTTTCAGGCTGCCAGCTGAGATTGATGTGACCAAAATCGTATCCACGCTTTCTGTTGACGGTCTCCTGACTGTGGAAGCTCCAGTTTCCAAATCCTCCGTTCCTACTGCCGTCATCATTCCCATAAAGGTGACCACAGCAGGTCACGTTTAGAGCGAGACACCCAACGCTCTGATACATTTTGATACTTGGGGCTATTTTGCTTCCATAACATGTCTTTATTCAGTCTAAACTAAATAAAAACACACACTAGGTGTTTATCTTGCCAATTTGTCTTCTTGTTTCTGTAGTTTTGTCCTAAATTCAGCAACGGTTTGCATTAGATAATTCCTCATTTGTACATTTAAAAATAACATTTCAGACAACTGGTAATACAAAGGATGATTGTCTCAATGTAAGTAATAAAGTGGGGAAGTTTCATCGTGATATTAATTAGTTAATAAATTGTACCCTATTGAGCCAGACATGTCCACTTCAGTAGCACAACAAACCTTCCATTTTCCTTTTTATCTCCATTCCGAAGGTTTTTACGTTCATATATGATTCATCTCTATATGTCATCTCTAAAAAAACACGGCGATATTGTTATTTTTAGGCTGTTGACAGAGTTTTCTGATTAACACAAAAATATATCCAAATTCCATCTCCAATTCATCAAAATTAATTTTGAACCTGGCTTTATCCATTGTGCAGATTTCTGCTCTGGAAATATATGCAAATGAGTGCATATTAAATAAGATAATTCCTAATTTTCACATTTAAACATAACATTTTAGGTTTGCCCTATTCACTTGGAGTGACTCCCCTGAAAGGAATTGTTTGACATTTTGGTATATGTGCTTATTTGCTTTCCTGATGAGAGTCAAGCACATTTCCCAAAATGTCAAAGCATTCCTTCCAACTGGAGAGTTTAAAGACAAGTTCTGAACAATATGTGCTGATTGCATCCAACTCAATATCCCTCTTAAATCTCCACTTACGAAAGGACTGGCATGCAAGTGCAGTGGTATTGAGGTGGGGCATGAGAGCTGAGCTAGCTGTAATGATTTCATTTCACTGCTGACATTTCCTTCATATTCATGCACAAATACAGGTGGAGTTGGAGGTGACTGGAGAAAAACAGGAGAAATATGAAGCCCCTGATACAGAACTGGATAACTGCAGAGCTCCGGAGGCCCAGTGTTTTCCGTCTGCAGAAGATGGGGAAGAGTCTCAACGGGAGGTTCAGGGCGATCAGGCCCACCCTGGCAGCGCCACAGCTGGGCCTCAGCAGCATGACGAGGGGAGGGACCAGGAGGAGGAGACCCACGAAGAGCCAGCCGGAGAGTCCAGCCCTTCAGCGCCTGTAGACGGCGAAGACATAGTAAGTCTTCAAGATTCTCAGAAGAGCCGTGAATATCAGGAAATCCACACAGATGCATCCGAACAGGCTGAACACAAAGAACCAGCCGTGGATGGAGAGATCCAGGTGATGGCAGGCTCAGGGGAGGAGGCCACAGAGGAGATCACCCACCCCGAGGAGCCGGAGCTGGGCGAGAGTCCACAGAGCGAGGAGGGCCCGAGCCAGGAGCTGGAGGCCGCCGACGTAAAACAAGAACACGCCGAGTAGAGGCACGAATATCGGCAAAATGTTGCACACACACCACATTTTGACAAAACACTGAAACAGCCTGCACAGCTTGCCTTGCGCCAGTTCAACAGATGCATTTTAGTCCGTAGCTACACGTAGCCATATATAACCATGCTGTCTTTGGAGCTCCAATAAAGCAAGAGCATGTGAAAATTGTGTTGGTGTCACTCATTATTCCCATGTTTTTTTTTTTACATCCTCTCAATCTTTAAACGAATGTGTGAATTTGCAACCGTTCCTGAATAAGCGATCACAGTCATGAGCATCGTATTCATACCTCTGAAAATACATGAGTGCAAAATAAAAAAAAGAAGTGATTAATTATCATGCCGTTCCAGCTAAGAGGTTTTGACATTAATCTGACACTATACGTTTGCACAGCTGTGCATTAGTCACTTCCAGGTGAATAGCTTGCCCAATTATGACGTTGCCATGGCAGCACAGGTCATCATCTAATAGCAGTAAACAGATGTTTTTCCAACTTCTTTTCCCAGCTGATCATCCCTCCTGATTCCAATACACAGAGAGGATTGCAATATTTTACATCACAGCATGCAAAGGAGCTGCCCCAATTATTATTATTTTTTTTTTTTGCGCACTTACATACAAAAAGCTGTGGCAGTGCTGCCTCCATGCATTTGGCCCATTCCGCAGCACACGGCGGTGCCGATCTCAGCCAGCACTAAGCCCTCCGCTAATCTGCTGCCCAATTCCTTCTGGTATCCAACAACAACACCACAGGCTCCCTGGATCCTTGGTGCCGGGCCAGAGAGTGGCTCTCAATAAAGAGACACAGATGTTAAGACACACTGGGAGATTGGCTGGACATCTTTTTTTTTATTGCATCAGCCAACACAAAGACGTCAACAACAACAAAAAAGAACGCAGGAGACAAACGTCTTTGGCAAACAAGTCAGACTGTCCGCTCCAGCGACCATGCAGCCGTCTTCCCCAACACTCAAATAGAAAAAAGGAAAAAAAAGGAAGCCATGTTGCAAAACGTGGAACACTTTAGATTCATATTTAGATTAATACTTAGAATGAATTGGCACATGATTGAAGTATATTTACAATACACTTTGGTAGAATACAATTCACCCCACAATGAAGCCACAAAAGGTAACTTGCTTTCGATTCTTGTCAGTTTAAGTGACATTCATCAACTCAAAAGATAAACAGCTGTAGAACTGAAGGAAGTCAAGGCACTCAAGGAAATAAAGGCACATTTGTTTTTGTTTTCAACCAAATAAAATCACAAACAATACAATCGATGCAAAAACCTCCAATAAATGAATTGCATGTTAACATAAATACAACTGTGATTCACATACAGTGTCATATTAACTTACCGGTTTGTGAGAATGCTGTGACTTATGATGCATCAGCGGCCCAACGGCTCTTGCATAACCTCAGGATATAACTCTGTATAATATTAAAGCTGCACAAGACAAGTTTGTGAACTTGGAAAAAAATCGAATGAAACTGAAATGCATATCTTCAGAACGGCAGTGAACAGTAATACATGAGAGACACAGACTGACAGTAGAGGGTCTAACTGGAAGAAATGAAACAGGAGTACATGTTTATCCAAGCAGCTGGTCTCCAATCATTGCAATAAAAGAGTTGAAAAAAACCACCTTGTGTTTTGGGTTCTTCTGGACATTTGAGTTTTGGGTTTTGACATGAAAAAGAAGTGACACCTGAATTTAATTTGGGCAACGCGGCCAATGTAGAGCATCTCTGTCTGTAGGAACAGGAAGCTCTTCACTTATCTGCTTGTATACTTAAAATCTCTGCCTTGTGCAGCTTTAATGAGGCCCTCAAACAAGACTCACCTATTCTATTTTACACATTAGCATTAGGCTGAAGGCCAAACATTTCCTGTCAAACATGTCATCAACAGTGCAGGATGATTCGTTACGTTGGTGAGGACGCTGGGTTCTAGACGGCGGGGGCCTCCTGGGGCTTGAAGGCCTCCACCTCCACCTGCGCGTCTCCACCCTGCGGGGAGCCGTCGTCGCTGAAGAGGTAATACGGAGGCGTCTGCCGAGCTTCGATGATGAGGACGCCCTCGGGGGACAGGGAGGCGAAGACGGTCACGGGGTCCACATCTATCGGGATCCTGATGAGAGAGTAAGAGAGGTGAGAATGAGTGAGTGGGATTTTTTTATGCAAAAGTTCAGATGTTAAGAGCAGCAGAAGTTTACTTGGTGTAAAATCTGTGAGCCGCTGTGTGTTCAGCATGTTTAAAAGCACGAGTGGGAGCAACAAAGCGGAGGAGAGCGGTGAGGAGAAACAGCCGAGAGCATCAGTTCACTTCCTGCTTGGAGGTCATGCAAATATGGGATATTTTCCTCCATAAACATTAATTGTGGGGATTTTTTCACTGACACAATACCAATAAACAGCCTGCAGTTAGATGATCTGAGCTAAAAAAAAAAAAGACTTGGCTTGGGATTTTGACTGTTGTTAAAAATGTTCACCCAGTCCTCCTCGGATATAGCGCCCGTTCTACGCTCACAAAATCTCACACCCGGGAGATGAACTCAAAAGGAGTTTTCATAAAATATTCTCTAGCTCTGCGACGAAGACGAGGGAGAGGAAAAACACACATGGGCTCCAGGTGTGAGGTACAAAATGAACCCGATTCCAATTAACGAGAGCGTCTGCCTGCACGAGTTTAACACCTGTAAATTACCATCGTGTACAGTTTCCTAATCTGCTGCTCCCATCCGTCATACAGGCGACAGCTAATTTTGTGTTCGCCAATTTATTTTTTCTCCTCTCTGCGTCATATTGTTTTTGACACTTCTCATGCTGAAAATGTTATATTTGCCAGAGAAGAGTGGGATAATTGGCTTGCACAACTTGCAAGAAGTTCAGCCAGAGCTGCAGTATGTAAGGGTGTTACCTCCGGAGCAATGCTATTTAATGATGTTACTTTACCAAACTGATACTGGTATTAAGTTGTCAAGTTGGTTTCAAGTTGATTCATCAAAATCCCACACATCCCTTTGGAATGAAAGTCCTCCAAACGGCTTCACAGGCAAACACCCAAGAATTCCAGGCAACTCTGTCCAGACAGTGTGGCCAAATATGGGTATTGTGGATTTTCGGTGTGAGCAGCCAAGTGTCTCTGGGAGTTAATATAAACATCAGGCTGCCCCGTTCAGACGAGGAGGCCGAGACTGTGGGTTTGCACTCCATTTAATTAGAGAGGACCCTCCACTGGCTTTTCCCACTTCACTGAGAAATAAGTCAGAAGGGACTGAAGCTTCATCACACAGAAGCAAACAGACAGAGGGGTCAAGTCAGGTCTATTCGTGCGGGCGAGTATCACGTACAGCGTCTCATGGAGCTTTACAGGTCCACTGCAACAACAACACCCTCCAGCAAGTACAAAAATCTAATGGAGGGCCCACACCTCCTTATATCGCTAGGGGGGCAATAGGTGGGAAAAAGAAAATAACAAAAAATGGAGAAAGTTGTTCTGATAGAAATATATGATCGTCTTAAGCATCAGATTATAATACATCCTATTTAGATAGAACCTAAACAGACCTCTGCCAAGGCCAAATGCCCGAAGGTATCTGGCAATGTGCACAAAAGTGAAAGATAATCCTGTAATCCTGCTCATGCTACATCCTTCCACAGAGTTTTAATGAAAATCAGGCAGGTCGTTTTTTTCTGTAATCCTGCTGACAAACGGATAAACAAAACCGAAACTGAAAACACGGCCTCCGTGTTGGAGGGAACGAGAGCGATTCAATTCAAGCTAAAAATAAAATAAATACAAGTTGCAGGAAGTAGGTCCATGAAAATGCACATTTTGTATTGTATTGTATTTGGTTGTAAACTACAGTATTGTAAACATTGAAACCAATGGTGGTGCCAAAAACAACCGCCTTTTTTTAGACACTTGACGTATTATGTATTGGAGAATAAAACGTTGAAATCTCTAAATGGCACCTTACTTAGAACCTGTTGACTTTGAGAGGAGGGAATCAAAAGTGCAAAAATGCCGACTCATTTCTGGGTAGTCATGACTCATCCCTGCACCCCCCACCTGCTTTTCTTCAAGGGGCCAATCGCTGTGGAGCAAAGTTGCCCCTTCTGACAAAGTCAAATCACTCAGCCGGCCCATTAACGCGGGACTCCGGCCGAAACCTTATCTGTCCAGCTCGGGGAGTTTATTTACTTCTGGCAAGCGCACATTTTATCTCACACATTGATTTTGTAGAGCTGCCAAAACACTGTCCAATATGCTTTTCTCCCCCCGACAGAGATGCAGAGACAGAGACAAGACAGTGAGACCGGACACGGCGAGTGTGTGTGTGTGCAGAAACATTTAAATCATACTGTATGTTGCAACTATACATGTTGCAATGTATACAACTAAACATATTGTGAGCGACATGAAATATTCTCATTTCTTCGTGCTACAGCAACATTTCATATGTGCAGTAATGTGGTCTATCTTATATTACTTTTTGTTCGTTTCACGGTTTACTTATTTATAATATCTTCACTGTTTGATGACTTATTTATTATCGTTGCTTTTTACTGTTGCCTCTTGTTGTTGCACTTTGCGGGACCAATAAAGGATAATCTTATCTTCTTTGTTATTCTACTCCACATTCAGAGGAAATATTTGCATTTTATTCCATATTTTCTGACAGCTTTTAGTTACTTTGCATAAGAACCTAAATGAAAAAGTAGTTGGTGCTTCATTTAAAGTACATCCCCAACCATACACACTAGCACTGTGACATCTCTCTGTTTTATTATGAGCAGAGGATTTGGGTATCGAGGTCAGTTATTTATATATTTGACCCCCCCCCCCCCCTCTATACATACCCATTCAGTCAGTAATTTATTTTATGTTTTGCTTCGCTGAGGAGCACGGGCCTGATCTGAGAGCTTTCCAATTACCAGCATTGTGACATGAACAGTGCTGGGCGAGCACAACTGCTTACTAATTAGCTAACAGGAACTGAGCAGAAACCGGAGTGACGCGCCAGCGATTCGCACCAGCGATGAGTAGCACTGCTGTTTGAAGTCCTCTCGCTGCCCAATTAAAACAGGCGGCGAGCCGGGCAGGTTGTGGAAACTTCTGTGAGCCGTTTGGCTCGTATGAGTTCCAACGGGACCGAGACGTTGGTGCAGCCGTACACACCGACACTTCTCCGTGTGTAGAGCCTGAATCAGTATGCTAGTGTTCGGGAGTGTTGAGGACACTTTGTTTGTCCACTTAAAGCTGTTTGTAGCTGTTTACAACTTTTTAAGTGAGAGCTGTGGACTGACTTTTACATTATTAGGAGATAAATGAACAGCAACGATACAGGATGATGTCATGTTGTCGAGTAAGGACACGATTCTCTGTATTTCTAAAATATATGTCCTCTTCTATGTCAAGGAGTACTTCACCTACAAAATTACCATTTTTATTTAGATTACTATCCCCTTGGTACCTTGAATTCTTAAGGAAAACTATTTTTCTCTCATGCCTCCACGGCGAATGAAGAGTCAGAACTGAGAAAGGTCTTGATGAATTGAGGTAAATGGGGATCGCGATCAACAAGAGAAAAATGACATCAAAACATCCCGATACAAGCTCTCACACAACGCAGTAGAATACTCTGGTTTTCCTCAAGAGGTGAAGGTACCGCTGGGTGAGTAAATGACATACAAATGGTCATTTTGTTGGTGAGGTTTTCCTTCAAGAGTTCTCCATAAAAAAGTCTTCTGATTAACCAGCATTCCGTTCTCATGGGGTTCATGTACATGTTAGTATTCAGCAAACAAGCAAAGTTAATACACATAGAGCTTTAAGAGGGAATTAAAGTGACCGAGAAGACATTTGTATCAAATTGCAGAAAATAAAGTTTTAAAGTCTATGATTGGAAACTTAATGCAGTCATATACAGTACTTGGGCTGAAATGTACCAACACTTCAGCCTTCAACACAGTTAATATCTTGCACATGTGGTCATAAATATGGTTTGTGTCCATAATGTGCAGTGTGGAAAACCAAAAGAGAGTTTGCATCCATCAATCACCCCTGAGATTATACTCACTGTATCTTCTTTGTGAAGTTCTTTGTGACTATGCCTCCTTCTTCCTGCTTCTCTTCATGTTTTCCTGTTTGAAAAAACAAACAAAATAAGTGAGAGAGTGCAGAGTAACGTTAAATAACCTCAGATATGTATTTTAGTTGAGACAGTTTAGCAACGTCATGTATCATAAATGAGTGTCCAGTTCGATTCGATCACATTGTTTAAAAAGCTGGTGGTGACACTGGGATGGAAACATGTTTCATTTGGCCCACACAGTTTTCCATTGCTCAACCAGTGGCAGTGTTTTTTATACTTTGGGGCCACTGGGTGGGTTGAAATGGACATGAAATGATGGAACACCTCCCGCTAGCTCGGTTTACGGCCGTTGTATTTCTCGGGCTCGCTATAGCAGCTGCTGTGGGGCTGCTAAATATCACGGCCCGCTCCACCCCTCGACCCCCGTCTGCACTCCGCTGTGCGCTACCCAATACCCCCACAGTGACGACTCCGCCTGCCCAAAGTGCCCAAGTCATGACATTATTATTTAAAACCTCACCAAGACTTAAAACGGGTCCCAGGTCATGAATAATGGAGGTTTGGTCAGAGAGTCATCCAACGAGGCGCTGCCGACGCTTATTTTTAAGATTGTTACGACAGACATGCCAAGTTACAAATGCTCTACGTAACGCTCACAACACTGAATGTTCTGGGAGGAGAGCTGGAGGACGAGTCACTAACAGGCCCAACATGGCGCTGATTGAATGACCCAACTGGCATACCAACAATGTGTTTATAAAAAACTCAGAGTCAGGGGCCCCGCTGTCCTTTGAGCCCTCCTCGGCGCCGGGTCTCCCTGGAATTCATCCGTCTCGATGAAGCACTGACACGTCGACGTCATATCTGTAACTTACTCCCATAACCAGTGACTGGGCAAGAACGCGACACCAGCAGGAAACAGAAAAACTGTTCTCAAGAACATTCTCTCGGGCGTCGAGCGGCGGCTCGTCTTATTGTAAACAGAGACTGTTGTCACGGGCCTTGCCTTCAATCTAAATCGAGCTGGTGGGTGACTGAGGGAGTGATTCTGCAGGAATCTGAAACAGGTGTCCAAGCTTGAGGATCTGCCTGCCAACATGAAAGTCCCAGGCCCCGAAATCAGTTTGGCTCTCCCATATCAAGAGTAATTAATGCTGAGGCCATGTTGTAGCGCCGAGGCTTTCATGGTGCTGCTTTCAAAGCTGCTGCCAGAGAGACAGAGCTGGTGTTTCTCACTCAGCTCGGAGTGAAGAGCCTGAGAGAGAAGATTCTGCCTTTTGATTTGGCTGGACTGCTGCTTTGTCCGTGTATTTTACGAGTGCACACATTGTTCTGTGCAACTTTTATGTCTCACGTGATGGTTGTTCAAGATATTTTCTCTAAATGTGACCAGCTGGTGAAAAGTTAAAGTACAAATAAAAAAAATATATTGAAGGGATGAGAAGTTTTAGAAACACTGAGGTCAACAATCCAAAATCTCTCAATGAAATTATTATTACTATTTAATATGATTGTATTAGAAATATGCTGCAGATGTTCAATTATATTGTATGTTAACTGTTATCTTCCTGAATTCAGATCTATATGCTGTTTTAACACAGCCGGAGACACAACAACAACATTACTTAATTTAATTCCAGTAGTTTGTCCAAAAATAAATATTCATAGATATTGAGTCTTAAGAAAATGCAAAGAAAAAGTAAGACACTTATCCTCAATACACTTTGACCAAAAACTTATTTATCCTGCAGAAAAAACACAACCTGTTTCAGTTCAGTTTAGGCCTCTGCGACATCATCCCAACTCACCTGACACGTCTACAAATCCGTCCCTGGTTTTGATGGTTAACTCCTCTGGTTTGAAGCTGTGGACGTTGACGCAAACCTTCCAGGGCTCCCCCCCGGTGCTGGTGGTGGTGGTGGTCGGGGAGCCATGGGAGGACGGCTCGCCGTACCTGCTGGTGAACACCGCGGGGCCTCCCGCGGACTGCCGCGAGGGGAAACCTGTGCGTAAACCGCTGCCGAAGGGCGACGTGCTGAGGCGCGTGCCGAGCCGACCAGGCCGAGCCCAGCCCGGCCAGTCCATTGACAAATCTTCGGGGAAAGATGGCATCCCAAAGTCATCCTCCATAAAGCGAGACCCGAGCTGATCCCTGAACGGGGACTCTCCAAACGGATCCCGGGGAAACCTCTGCCGGCTTCCCATCGTGTAGAAGTCTCCCTCTGCCATGTCCAGATGAGTTCTAGACCAGTTCAAGTTCTGCTGTTTGGACCAAACTACCCCGAACCAAAACTTTTCTTTCACTATTAAAATACAGAACTACAGTAATCTATGTGTGGGCAAAACTTTATCTTTCTGGGATGTTGCGCGGTCACTAGTTTATCCAACTACGCACCGTTAAAGCGTGCACTGCTTTTCCTAAAAAAATGAAGCCCTCTTGGCTGCGGGTTTTATACTGGACGGGGATTTCACAAGACGAAGGTTCCGGAAAGTGCTGGGAGGATCTGGAAAGCACGCGCACTGCAAAAAATATCCTTGTAAAAAGTCAAACAGAGCCTTAAAATCCTTAGAAATGAAGAGAACATGATAGAATAACACCTTGTTCTACTCCAAATAACATGTGCCAGCTGTTTATTTGCGTCAAAAAAACAGATTAGGAGTTAAATTAAGATGAAATTACTTGCTGATGTGGATATTTTTTGCAGCGCAGGCGCAACAGCTGACCAAAGACCAGCCTCCCCCTTTTTTTCACCAGATGAAGTTAGTGTCCACATGTCACTCACTCAGAGCTGGAGCTCCTCTCGGTGACTCACTGGCTTTTTAATAGCAGAGTAACGCAGAGCTTCGGGTCAAACACACTGATGTCACGGTACGGATACAACAGGGGGGGGGGTCGTGTTTCAAGAAGTGCGTCTCCAGAACGTAAAACAAGACGTTTTTTAATTCAGGACATGATTTCATAGAGCTTATTCTACACACGCAGTGAAAGGAGGAGGAGGCGACACCATGTTGACAGCATCTAAAACAAAACGCTCCTTCATGTGCATGAACACTGAAACACTGGGTCACCATACATGACTTTGTTATTGGGATTTTTTTCCTTTTTTTTATGACAACAAAAGACATGATCGGAGGGATATCTGCAGCACAAAGACATCTAGAGTCCTTTGTCTTCTCTCCCTCTGTCCACTAGTCAATGCATCATATCCACAGCAACATTTCTAACATCCAACAAGGCCCAAATCACATTTTGCAAGTTTAAATAATCACCTTTTTGTACAATCTATACAATGCAGATGCGTATTTACACCACAGTAATTACATATTCAAAAACGACTTTGCACAAGAACTGATGCAAACTTTACATTGTGAGACAGGGGAGGGGGGGGGGAGACTTTTTGTGCCGAGTCCCTTCCTCTTCCTGCGTCACATTTCCCTCATTCGTCCAATTTCGTTGACATTCAGGGAAATAAGCTGAGAGTATTGAGTGCATAGAGAGCAGTCTGTCGGGCCGGAGCAGTGACACAGACAGGATGATGGATTTGAAGTGATTGAGGAATACAACTTCTAATGATACGGAGAGGCAGTTTCAAACTTCAAACTCTGGAGGCAAAGCCGCCTTGAAGTTAACTTTTTTTTAGAATCATTTTGACACTTTGAGAAAAGGCGCTCGAGAGAAGATGGATAACACTCTTGTGTGTGTGTGTGTGTGTGTGTGTGCGGTAAATTTGAAGTTTTGATTAGCTGCTGGTTAGCTTAGCTTAGCATACGGACAAGAAACAGCTAATCTGAAACCGTCCTAAACTCACTAAATAACACTTCATGTCTCGTTAGTTTAATCCGTACATAAAAAGGCTCGAGGTTTACAAATAAACGGTGGAGATTTCAACACGTCTTTGTGACTAGCCGAGAAACAGTCCGGCAAATAAACCTCCCGTACACTTTTACACTTAAAGTTACTACACGGAACTTTCATTTTGTGTTGATTTTGGCGGTCCCTGTGGACATGAGCGGTGGTGTTTCCGAGCACCAGACTCCCTTAAGAAAACCTCTCATTTTACTGCTGAGGAGACGCTTCTGTGGGACACTGAGCTCTCCTCCTCCCGCTGGAGCTTCTGACTGCAGGTCGAAGGCAGCAGCGAAGCCGGATCTGGGTCTGACTGCGGTGGGCCGGTCTCTGCTGGAGGCCCCCGCAAGAAGAATTATATAGAAATAGACGAATGAATCTTCTCGCTGATGCTCTCATTTACTCATGAAGGTCATTAGAAGCATCAGCAACACATTGAGACTGTTTCATAACCAGTTAAAAGTTCCTCACAGCTTTGTGCGAATTAAACACATAAGATATTTTCTAATTAGTGGGCTTTAGAGGTGCTGGCAGATTAACTTTTTAACAAAGCCAAGCCAGCTTGTTTCCAGCCTTTATGCTAAGCTAACCTAGCTGCTGTCTGTAGCTTCCTATTTAACAGACATATATCAGAGTTGCGTCAATCGTCTCATCTGACTCTCTTGGCAAGACAGCGAATTAACATATTGAAATGTCAAACCTTTGCTTTAAATAACAAGCACCCAAAAACAAAAGGTCAGACCTTTTGCTTTTGAACATCTGCCTCTGCTTTGAGGTTTACGTGTGAGTAATGTGGCAAAAACCCAAGAACATCTCGCAACAAACATAAAATACAGCAGTGTCATAATAACTATAAATTGACAGTGTTGCATAGAAAGATTGACCACCACTGAGAGGGACAACAAACCAATAAATATTAAATAAACAATAAATATGGATGGTGCTGCACAATTAAAAAAACGTTTAAAAGTATCCTTTTTCTTCCCCGAAACAGATTCATTACGAGTTGTCAAGCAAAATACCTCCTCCGACACCGGGAAGATGTTGTCCCTGTGCAGCGCTTCGATCGCTCTCTGTTGTATTACATGGATTGACATTTCAATTGTTTCCCACTTGATCAGATGGCAAATCAACTTGACATTTGAGCTGACAGCCGGTTTGCTCGCCGTCAGACCGCTCTCGCCGTTTCATTTTTCAGAGGGAACAGGTTTGTTCTCCACCTCGTGAAGCGCAGCGATCAGAGCAATAAACCTTTTCTTTATTCCTGGCAGCGATCCCTCCGAAGCCATTTGCAAACACTCGGATCCAACGGCTCGAACGTTACCTCGATGCTTACTCGGCACAAAATCCACAACGTACAGACCTGACATGGGACAGTCAACGCCTGATGTCTTGTGAAACCGGTGCATCTGCTCTTGCTTTAGCCGACACATACTGTCTATTGCCCTCACAAATTACGTCATTTCAACCTTGGTACCTTCAGGCCTTACTATGCATTATTTCAATGAACTATCAATTTTTAAATAAATATCAAGCATTCATTTTAGAGAATAACTTAATGGGACGTGAATGGACTTAAAGTAAGCAGCAGCGATGTGAGCTGACCAAACACAGGAACACTGTTTCTCTTTCATGTGCAGTTTCTATTGCAAATATCTAAGAGATGAACAGTCTCAGGCCATTTTGAGTGCTGATGCAAGAGGATGCAGTACAAGAACAAAACAAACAAACAGAAAGACATTCAGTCTCCAGTGGTCTCTGTGGGCAGAGAGAAGACGACTCGCCTCAATGAAAGACGTGGTCGAATCCCTGCGCGGGACATTTCCACTCAAAAGCGGAGCACGGAGACGCACACAGTCCGGCTGCTCCGACATCCACCGCTGAAACACGGCCGCCGAGACCCCCGTCCCTTAACGTGCTCCTGGAAACCCTAATGCCTGGTTTTGTGGCGTTTGTGCAGCGAACCGCGACTCCGGCTGCGACTGCGGGTCCCAAAGATGGAGTTCCAGGATGAGCTGCGGCTGTAGCTCCGGTAAGAGGAGTAACTGTGGCTGCGGCTGCGGCTGCGGCTGCGGCTGCGGCTGCGGCTGCGGCTGATGCCGTGGAGCGGGCTGCGGCTGCGGCTGCGGGTGAAGAGGCTGCTCCAGGACGACACGCTGGTGGAGCGGCTGCTGGAGGAAGGGCTCGGTCGGAAGTACGGGATGGGTCGCTTCCTGGCACTGTGGAGAGCGACAGCGGTAAGTGGTGTGAAACTGACAGACAGTAAGGACATTAAAGCTGCGGCGGGAATTTGACTAAACCTTGAAGCCGCACCTGATAAAGTCACTGCTCAGCACCAAACAGGCAGACAGACAAAGTTAGCGAGTAGCTGTCGAACATCGTGGAGCATTTAGCAGCAAAAGAGAGATTTCCATCAAAACATAAATTACAGGAGACGTATGTGGACTTTGCAAGGTGGCAAATATGGTAGTTTTACGTCACGAATGGAGTTATTTTAACTCAAACCACGATCTTTTCCTAAACCTGAGCAAGTACTTCTGTTGCCGAATCCTAAACAAGTAGTTTTGTTGCGCAAGTAACCCTAAAAACTAAGTACACCTATGTTTGGAGGATATTTAGAAAAGACAATATGCATGTAATGAGCTAAAACGAATCAATACTCCGTCCTTCACACGTTCAAAAGTGACACTCGAGGGTTACCGAGAGCGCCATCCTTTGAAGCGTAGGGCCACTGGCCAAGCGTCACACTGAAGCGCTCTGCAGAGTCGGGTGACAATTCTTTGTGGGTTTGACCCATAAGTAATATACAAATATTGATCGGTGCAGCTTTGAAATAATATATATTAATAGAGCAATAACGACATCAAATCTGATGTTTTTAGCCCCTTAGTGTCGTGTTTTACTCTGCATATTTCAATCGCTGCTGTCAAAGAGCAGTATGAAACAAAAGAGAAGTGACGCGAACTGTGTGGCAGACAAGATCTGTTCGAAAAAAGTGAACATCACACTTTTTCTTTCATATTTCGGATCGCCTGTGTTCCACCATCTGTTCCTTTAGCACCTGTGGTGGCTTCAGAGCTGACGGTTATCTCATCCTTTTGGCTAAATGCCATTTCAAGGTACGCAGCTCATCAACAGGGTGAGAGAGATTTCAGGTTGGGGACTTGTCCCACTGAGGGGGCTGAGGGTGGGACCAGCAGCACATAGTTGCTCCCTTTATGCATAATAATGTGTATTGTAGCAGTAAAGAACCCGGGTGGGAAAAAGCTGTACCTTGTGATTCGCCGTGCTTCCAGATGGCTTGGTGAGTCTCTCCTCCGTTTCTTCATAGGCGAGTAGGATTTCTGTCTTTGTCTCTTCCCACTAACCTTATGTGCATGCTTCACATCTGTCCCTCTGGAGCGATGCATTCTCTTTCTGTCTCGTAGTCTGGCAAGCGGACAAAACAAAGAGAACATTTCACAATGTAAATGTGTATTTGCTCCCGTACACTCGTAGTCGTCACGCAGGTGAAAAGCTTTCGTTAAGCTCACCTGTCAGCGCTGTGTCTGGAGTAGCTTCCTCTGGAGCTCAGGCTGGCCACGCTGCCTCGTCGCCTCGGATCAGCTGAATAACTCGGTGAGCGTGAGTATGAGCTGGCAACGAGAAAAAACTACAATCATCCCCCGCAATCGAGCAAAGCACCAGTCGTTACAATTCCATACACATTTCTATGCACGTTCCTGACATTTCTGCAAAATGAAACATGAAACAGTGCATCTTTCCATCAACTTCCTTTTGCAAACACATCCTGATCGCATTTGTGATTTGGTGAATGAATGACTTTGTCTCTTATCTCGACTGGAAATGGGAACTTTACGATGACACCCCGACACGCCTGCTGTTTTTATGCTGCTTTTATTCTGTACTCTTTGTCTCTCTAATGCATTTAGTGGCAGCACATGAGTGTCTTTACTGCGATGCACGAACACATGTAGCAGGTACCTCCACGTAAAGCTGTTCAATCAAGATCTACGAGACGACAGACATGTCGGCTCTGTGAGGCTGTACTTAGCTGTATGTAGCTAAATGCTAACATGGCAACATGCTCACATGTGACAATGCTAACAAGCTGATGTTCTGCAGATGTATGGTTCACCATGTTAGCTTGGATATTAGTGATATAACAGAAGTAGTTCACCCACCTGCAGGACGACAGGCTTCGAGAGTAGCGGCCTGAGTATCTGGAGCTCCCCGAGGATCTGCTCCTGCTCCTGCTGCTGGATGACCGCGTGTTCAGTCGCCTTCCAGACGACTTTCTCATCCTCTGGGAACAGCTGGAAGTCTTTGGAGAGCTCACAACCTCCACCCGACACCCCAAGGTGATCTGCCCACTGCAACGAAAACACGTTTCACTGCTTTGAGTGATAAAGCCCAGGCTGCATCCTGCGTTGTTCTTAAGAAATGCTCTCCCTTGTTCTCACTTATAAGTGATATATTAATATTTCAAAAGATGAAACAGAGCGTGGAAACAGAAGATAAACAGCTTGCAATTCCTGGGAAGCATTCATTCAGGTGGATTATTTATGATGAACACAACATTACCTCTTGCTGTTTCCACTGAAAACGGTTGCAGACAAGCCGTCCTCCACATACGGTTTGCACAAGGAAGCGTAGCTGGTCACAGAGTTTCCTGAATCAGAGGCATTGCCTCTGTCAGTGAACTTCAGCTTCTCTGGCGAGGCCAGACGTTTACAGAGGTTCCTCTTGTTGTCAGTGACACTCGCCTGAAAAACACCAGTTTTGCTTGACGGCGGCGAAGATGTGTCATTCCCCGAATCGTAATCGTGCGGAACTTCGGCCTGGCCGGATAAATGCTGAGACCCTTTTCCGTGTAAAATCTCTCTTCCAGGTTCTGACGATATAATCTGCAAACAGACAAATAGGCTGCAGCTTAAAACCAAACGTGTGTCGATAAATGAACCCTGCTATCTGCTTTGATGCTCTAGTGCAATAGGCACATATTCCCTTGGAAACACAGAGAAGGATCTTTTTTTTTTGTGCTTTTTTTCCCTCGGGACAGAAAACTTTGAAAGATAAAGACATCATGCAAATTTGAAAGCATGCGATTAACCCCCCCCACCCCCCAAAAAAGTCTGAACTCAGCTTAAGTCAAAGAAATCAATTAGAAACAAATTGAGATAAAGTCGGTCTAAAGTAAAACAATTATATGAAAGGAAGAACAAAAGAGCAGAGAAGAAAGAAAAGCTATGCGTGGAAAGATCTACCGGCTCTAACTCGAGTGAAGAGAAAAAGAGTAAACAATAGCCCCATTGAAAAGCCTCATTTAAAGAACATCGAACAAACATCACAAAATGGGTATTATGCAGAAATGAAAAGGATTGCAGACAAAGAGAGATCCCATCAGTCTAACTTATTAAGCCCTCAGAATGGGACAGATGGCTCTTTCTCCTGTAAGAAGTAAATCATTTGCCTGCACCGACCTACAAGTATAAGCCCTGAATCTGCGGATAGCATCGACTTACCAATCAAGATTTCCTCCTTAAGTAGGTAAGGTGTAAGAAAAAGGGAAGAGCGGGCAACATAAGTGCATCATTAGAGTCGTAAATTGCAAGAAAAAGACAGTAACCCTCTCTTCAAACCCAGAGCCAGTTCGATTTATATTGGCATGTTCCTTTTTCTTTCCGTAATGGTGCATTGTTCTGGAGTTATTCAGGAGCAAAAAAGTCCCGGGATACTTTAAAAGTGTGCTTGTATGCGAGTGCAACTACTGCACATTGAAACCAGGAAGTTGTTCTGCTGCAGACGTCCACAGACGGGAAAAGACACTGACTCTACCTAATAGTTCAATGATCTCGTAAACTTATGATCTCTCTTTATTTCTCGACTACGAGAGGTTTATCCAGTCTGTCCTCCTCAAGGTTTCCCATCATCTCGTCTGAAGACCGACCCTGAGGGAAATGTAGTCTTTGTTCGTCTTCTACCACTCGCATCGCACCCAAACGTAAAAGATTTCGCTTACAGAAAAAAAACAACAATTTTAATCAGGGACATTCTTCAATGTCACCCGGAGATGTTTTGACAAGGCTGCCTTCAGATAAACATTTCAAATGGGTCTCGTGAGTTTCTGTTTCCACAAAAGAAATTCACCAATTCATCACTTATACAAGAAAGGTTGACATGTTTAATAATCAACCACATTCATGTCAATTATTCATATTTTTGAGGGTTTTTTCTTTACGGTTATACCTACCTTTCCCTTTATGGATTGCTTTTTTTGGGAAAGAAATATTAAGCAAAGATCATTCTGCATCACCAAACCAAAACCCATGAATAAATGCAAACACCACTGAATAATTGTGCTCCTGTAAGCCACCCCTCAGCAACTAACTGTGAAGTCCTCCTGAATGCCAGGCATGACTCAATATATGGATTAATTTCTTGAATTTCAATTAAAACCCTGTGGTGTGTCATTAAAAACATTTCTCCGTGCGATTAGCATAATTTAATGATTGCTGGAGAGAAATTAAATATGTCGCATGCTCCAATAACCATGAGACAATGAGTTTAAGGACATTGCTGTATTTACTATTCTATATTCACTTTAAAAAAGAAGAAAAAGCAAAGCAGAATCAACCTGCAATAAACAGCTAGAAGCCGTCAATTATAGTTGAAAGATGTTTGTTTTCTGTTGGTTTCATTTCAGCTGCGGTGTCACGTCTACAATCTGAACAACTGAGACCGTCAGCTTTAACAGAACATGATGAGAGGGGAGAAGGGCGGAGTGAAAAGGACATGTTTTTTAATTTTTTCCGCACTTCTGGCTCCTCAAAGACAGTAACTAAGAAATATTTCAAAATAAAAAACATATTCTAAGAGTCTCTGAGTCTTTTCCATTGATTTAAACCACAAGGGTTTCATAAGATCAGTCTAAGAAAGTTAATACATTTTTGTTTTTGCATTCACAAAGATTTTCTGAGCTGCTTCACTGTTAGTTTTTTTTTTGGGGGGGTCTAAGGTGGCAACAAAAATGTTAAAAAATCATAAAAAGGCATTCTAAGGGATCATTGTTTATCCATAAAGCTATTGAATGAGGACGGTACAGGAAGCAGCGGGACACGGCCTTAGACAGCGAACAAGTGCATCACTTCCTCTGTGGCGCTACAGTTCTGCAATGGTGAACTATGCAGTACGCCACAGATCTAACCACACACAGATCTAACCACACACACACAGATCTAACCACACACAGACCTAACCACACACAGATCTAACCACACACAGATCTAACCACACACAGATCTAACCACACACAGATCTAACCACACACACACAGATCTAACCACACACACACAGATCTAACCACACACAGATCTAACCACACACAGATCTAACCACACACACACAGATCTAACCACACACAGATCTAACCACACACAGATCTAACCACACACACACAGATCTAACCACACACAGATCTAACCACACACAGATCTAACCACACACAGATCTAACCACACACAGATCTAACCACACACACACAGATCTAACCACACACAGATCTAACCACACACAGATCTAACCACACACACAGATATAACCACACACAGATCTAACCACACACAGATCTAACCACACACAGATCTAACCACACACAGATCTAACCACACACAGATCTAACCACACACAGATCTAACCACACACACACAGATCTAACCACACACACACAGATCTAACCACACACAGATCTAACCACACACAGATCTAACCACACACAGATCTAACCACACACACACATATCTAACCACACACAGATCTAACCACACACACACATATCTAACCACACACACACAGATCTAACCATACACAGATCTAACCACACACACACATATCTAACCACACACACACAGATCTAACCATACACAGATCTAACCACACACAGATCTAACCACACACAGATCTAACCACACACAGATCTAACCACACACAGATCTAACCACACACAGATCTAACCACACACAGATCTAACCACACACACACAGATCTAACCACACACAGATCTAACCACACACAGATCTAACCACACACAGATCTAACCACACACACAGATATAACCACACACACAGAGATATAACCACACACACACAGATCTAACCAGACACAGATCTAACCACACACACACACACAGATCTAACCAGACACAGATCTAACCACACACACACACACAGATCTAACCACACACACACACAGATATAACCACACACACAGAGATATAACCACACACACACAGATCTAACCAGACACAGATCTAACCACACACACACACAGATCTAACCACACACACACACACAGATCTAACCACACACACACACAGATCTAACCACACACACAGATATAACCACACACACACACAGATCTAACCAGACACAGATCTAACCACACACACACAGATCTAACCACACACACACACAGATCTAACCACACACACACACAGATCTAACCACACACACACACAGATCTAACCACACACACAGATCTAACCACACACACACACAGATCTAACCACACACACACACAGATCTAACCAGACACATCTAACACTAAACTAGAGGCTTTATCGCATCCTGTAGCAGTCAACTACAAATCTACATTTACATGGAAATATGTTTAAGGTAAACAAATAAAGCTGTTATGAAATTAGCTTTTAAAACACGATATTCACATTGCTATAATACAGTGAATGTTTCATTTTTCCGTCGGTGTCGTGATGGTAATGGCGAGTCTTCTACGGTGTTGGTTTTAAAAACAGAAAATCAAGAATCAACAAAATAACTGGAAAATAAAAAATGCATAAAATGAGCTCAGAGTCAGGCCATGAATGGTTTTTGGATTTTGTAAATATCTATTCTTCAGAGAACAGCTGAATGGGTTAAGACAATTCATTTTCAAAGAAAACACTGTCTTTGGATTGAAACAAATACCAGGATGTGCAATTGTAATTTGACTAATGAGCTGAAAAAAGAAGTTCCAGACCCAGCTGCCTCACTGTGGGCATTTTATATTGCCTGACGATAAGCTGCTCTACATGACCATCACTGGGAAATCAAACTGAACCAGCGGCAGCAACGTTAAGAGTCCTAAAGTGTACTTACGGTCGCGGTTGAGAGGACGGAGCGATATTTTGGAGCCGTTTTACACACTGATTTGGTTGCAGGTCTCCATTTCATGTCCGTGTGGTCAAGCACTCCGTTGGATTCTTCTGCTACAGCTGCCAGGCCTCCGAATGCCTGATGCCTCACAGATTTATGCAGGTGGTGTCTGTGGGAAAAATGGATGGATTTAGTTTTCGTGACATAAATGCTTCTTACTTCTTACTGCACCTCAGTGAGTGGGACAAAAAGTAGCACACATGCACATTTTATGTCAGTGAACTATCTGGATTTCGCTCTGTGACATTTTTTTCCTTTTGCTTTGTTTTAACCACCTTTAAAATGAATTGTAACCTGTTGTGTTGACATGACTAAAATGTTTGGAGGATGCGCTGATTTTCAGCTGAATAAAAGGGCAGTTTAAACCTTAATATATCTCGATTTCAATTGCGAATTCCTCTGCTTAAAGTGACAGCAGACATGTTATCATTATGAAGTAAATGTAATGTGTCGAATAATGCAACCATCAGCGTTTTATGGCTCCCTAAAAACAATCTGTCAGCCACCTGGTTGTAAAAAACTGGAAAATGAAGAATAATGTACCTCAATGCAACCTCCGTTAGCGTTAGCTGTTGGCTCCGTTATTTTTGCCAAGCAGGACTGCGCTGCCCACCGGCTGCTGACAGCTAACGTTAACTAGCTCTCCTCCTGCCAATTTCAACCTCAGGTGTGAATAACTAGTTTGCACATGTGCAGTACTGATCAGGCCGAATCGGACAGCGAGTGACTCGTGTTGAGCTGATAAATGAAATTGTAACATGATGTCAGATCGTTGCATAGACTCGCGTATACTCCCCGATACACAATCCAGTATTTTAGGCTGTATCGGAGGCATTCTTGACACTGGTATTGGTGTTGGAACAACTCTACATGTGTCAGAGTTCACTATTTGAGCTCTTAAAGGATTCTCACTCCAAATGCAACATTTTGCATTCAGGGGCGATCAATGATTATCCAAAGAAGAATTAAGACCAGTCGAAGCTTCTAGAGATCATCATGCTGTCAACCCCGTTCAGTATAATCCATGAAAAACCAACATCCTTCAACTTTCAACATTTTTTGCAAAAGGTTATGATAATTGAGTGCATCGATCTGTGGAGTGAATATGGGGCCACTTCCTGTGAAGCTGTGATAAGGGCCGGTCGTGCCTGAGATCAGGAAGTCACCTCTGCCTTATCAGTCATCGCTGTGGTGTGACTGATAAGATAAACTGAGGGAGTAAAAAACAGGGAGGGGCTGGGGGGTCCTACCTGTCCTCTGCGGGAGATTGGTAAGATGGACTGTCCGACTCTGACCTCCGATAGCGTCGCCTCCGCCGAGAGTGAGTCCGAGAACTGAAGGAGGAGATGAGGAGAGAGGACACGAGTGGATAAGGAGCTGAGAGCACTATGATGAATCAATTGACAGGAAGTATTCTTTTTTATCGTTAATCAATTATGTCATTTACCAAGTACAAATCCCAGCTTCTCAAACGTAAGTATTTGCTGCGTCTATCTTTTCGATACCCTTGCACGTTTTTAAGCTTCGGCTTCAGCCGACAGCTTTCTTGGTCATGGCTGTAATCAGTTTCATTTCAGGGTTCCCACTCTTTTCTAGAGTGTCTTTTCCAGGTCATTTTCACTGATGATCTAGCTGGTATGACAGACAGCCATACAATCGTATCTTCCTCTCTTTGGAAGTGTGATTCATTGGTTTCACTCTCTCAACATTGCTCAATGCACATTTGAAACGTGAGCCAGCGTTGAATCGCAAATCTTAAACCTTTGCTGGCAAAACAAGCACTTTAACTTTAGCAACTGAACCAAACATGCTCCAGACCTCAGCAATTAACTTTCAAATCAGTTGAAACTGATCTGGGGTTGTGTTCACTGACGTTTTTTCCCAGTTCGGAGAAACAATTGCCCACCAGAGCAGGAGTGATTAAGTCTGGGGATGCTATCTTCCTACAAAGCCAGCTAGTTATACCCAATTATAAACTAGAATTATCCTTCAACCAATTAATCTATGACTCCAGCAAGTGGATCTGTGACTACTCATACTATGGATAGATTCATCAAAAGACGTAAATGATCTTGAGTTGCAGCCCTGTAGAGCACACATGTTAATTTGTTGGCATTGCCAAATGTTTGGATCGTGTTTTCTCTGATATGTATGTGACCCGTGTTTGAGAGAGGGCGAGAGGATAACGGAACAGCGAAGGCATGAAGACCACAAAAGAGCAGAGAGGAGCGAGTTGAAGTGAGCTGCAAAGCAGCGGCTTCTGTTCAAGTAAGCAGCAACTGAACTCGGCTCTGTGCTTACAAACAACGGGCCGCTCATCCAAAGTCGAATTATAACATCTTGTGAGATCACAGCATGGAATTGGTTTCTCTTAACCTCCGTCACCCGCTTTTTTGTTTTTCCTCCCCTCTGTTTGTAGCTCAAGCTTTCAATCTGTTCTCCTCTTTCACGAGGGTTTTATTTCCGCGCTTTGCTCGGAAATATAAAAGCCTGCACGTTTCTGCATTCAGTCATCGTGCCCCCCATGAGAACACTTTGAAGGATGCTCTCTCCTTCCTCCTCAGCGACCGGTGTTAAGGGTGGACGGGCTTACCATGGGGAGGGGGGCAGGAAGAGGAGGTGGGGGCGTGGGGTCAAAAAAAAGAGTTGTGTCGGATTTAGAGAGAGTACATTGATTCTACTGCAACAAGCACGGACTGACCTTTTTTTGTGCTTGCGCTCATATTTCCTCTTGTGTTTGAAACTTGAAGAGCTGGTGGGATGAAAGGACAGAATGATGAGCGAGGCATTTGTGTGTGAGGCACACAATGACTTCTTACTGACACATGAAGGGAATCGGCTTTCAGGTTGGATATCTTACAGAAAGCAGGCGCTAAATGTTCCCCTCATTTATGACAGACATGCTGTTAAAGTTAGCTCTTTTAATGAAACACTTTAACCTTTAGAAATGACACACATGAAGACACAAGGCATGCTAAAATGATGCACAACATCTTGCAATCATCGTACTGCACACATACCTGTGTTTTGACTTTTTGGAGGTATACCTGGAATAGAAACAGAAAACATGATTTTAATCACCTAATAATACACGGTATGCCACTGTGCCAATGTTGTCGTAGCAAGAGCTACCTATGCCGTTTGCTTTTCTTGGAGCTTTTCTTCTTCTTCTTTTTCTTCTTCCGCAGTGGCGACAGGCTGTAGGAAGGCGACCTGAAGCCGGAGGATAAATAAACATGAACTCTAGAGTACCGAGCTTCCTCCTGTACACCTCTCTCGGCTTATTCATTTCAGGAAACAGCACAAAAGGCGTCCGACGATACACCTCGCTGCAGAGTCATCTCGTTTTTTTGGGGACTGACCTTTTCCTTTTCCTCTTCCGTTCAGACTTTCTCTTCTTCTTCTTCTTCTTGTTCTTCTTCTTCTTCTTCCCCTTGGGCCGAGGGGAGAGTTCCTCATCAGAGGAGGGGCTGTGAGCAGAGACAGAGCAGAGGGGACACTTTAGTATTCATTCCAGGGACGGGATGTGAAATGTGAAATCTCTGCAAGAGTTACGACTTATGAATCCCAATACATCTGCGCTTTTGGAATTAAATTTACAGTGTGGGTGTCCCAAGTATTATCTAGCCATGGAGATTCTAGCTTTATTTGCCCAGTGTTGGGATATCTGCGATTTCTGCCTCCACTCTAACAGCCCAGTATCCCTAAGAATTACGTCCATATTGGACAATCCTGCAGTCCATAATTTACGTCTAAAGCCAGCGATTGGTACCAAGGCAGTGTGTTGGGTGACCTTTAGCATTGAGTGAGGTTGTGGAAGTCAGGTTGGTGGATCAGAATGTAATCAACAATTTACAATGAAGTGTAAAGTATTTTCATGAACAACCTTTCCCTGAGATCAACTACTTTGCCGTTACCATGTGCAGATTCTGTAGAAAGCGAGAATTTTACATCGACATTGGACTTAAAGAAAACAAGTAAAAATGTTGCCATTAAGGTTATCTATGGTTGTAGAAAAACTATGTTGACTTTCAATGGTGATGCTCAAAGAATTGAAAAATGCCTTCACTGGAACTCCTGAAGAAATAGTCCCTAAGAAAATAGATGCCAGTGTGTTTTATCAATTTCAAATGTCACTTTTCATCGCTGTGAGCGCCACATAACAAATTCCATTTTCTTATCATGATTTAGGTGAGCCGCCCCTCTATCCTGAGATATAAATAGATTACATTCACATTGTCATTGCACAGAGAGAAAATACTGTGATAACGAAATGCAGTTCAGCATCGAAGCAGATGTCTAAAAGGAATAAAGTCTATTGTGGTGAACAAAAAATAAACAGAATGTATAACATAAAATAAGGGGTAGATATGGATATGCTGCGGTGTATACAGCATGATCAGTATGAGAAGAAGACGCTCAGAAAAGTCATCTGTCAGAAGAGGGATTGGAATCCACGCCTCCAGGGGACACGAGCGCCTAAGACTGCTGGGCTATCCTGAAGTTGAAATTACAGTGACCACCTAAAGCAGTGCAAACAGCACCTAAAAGCTGCGTTAACAGCGACATTGTTGCATCATTTTGTTTTGTGAGAAGTTCTTCACCTACTTGTATTTTGTGATATCAAAGTTTCAGTTTTCTCTGTGTTTTATGCCAACTCTCCCAATAAAAACAGAACGGATGGGGTAAAATAATCCACATGACTCATCGCTGGCATCACATAACTGGTCGTAACTGCATCCCGATTCCCTCTCACAACACACACAAGCAATATTATCTTTGAGCCAAATGTCCCATACGAGATGATCCCATCACAGCAGGAGGAGGAAATCCCATCGAGACTGGTTTAAAGTACAAAACAGATCGCACGCCAGTGAGCGTCACTGAAGTCGGGGCTGATGACAACGTGGCCTCACGCCAGGTTGAGATAGATCTGTGATGCATCCCATAGATAACTTCAGTAATTATGTCAGGGAATGAATCCTAAAACCCAGAAATGACTCAGCATTTTTGCTCTTCCGGTTCCCTCGTCTCGAAGTCACTGAGTTTTTGGTAAGAAGCCTGAAATAAGAGATTCTAACTTGTTCTAAGACATATAATCCGTCTGTAGACACCCCTCTTTTACATGTCTTGGAAAATAAGAATGGATTCGGCTATTAGCGTGCAACCTTTAGGACACAACGTCTCCTTCCCGTTAATCTTCTTCCCGTCACGTGACGGACCCAGAAGAAGTAATTCCACCGTTTGACCACTACGTAAATTGCCCGGCGCTCTTCCTGGGGGCTTGGCAGAGACACACGTGCTCATGCTAGCCTGAGATATTATCCCATCACCCATTCTTCCCTTGAAGTGTGAATTCATAATAACAAAGAAAAGAAACTTGTCCGATTCCATCTGTCAAACGGTTTGATTGCTGTCCAGAGGTCCACTTCATTTTCTCTCTGATAATGACTGATGTGGAAAAAGGAGCCGAGGGCCTTTGAAGCACCGCAGCCTCAGCGAATGAGCCTTTCAAGTGCGGGCCGGCGGAATTTCATAAAAGAAGAAAAAGACATGTCGGGTGATACAGAGTACAGGAAATGTGCCAGAAGATGCTTCTGACTGCAACTCACCTTGCGTTTGATAACGAGGTCGAACATAAGCTTTATTCGGAAAAACCTGTCAAGGTTGTCTGGAGTTGGTTGAACCAGAACAGATCTGAATTTCATGTAGGAGTGACGGAGTGTTTCACTAAAGGTAGGGTAGCAAATAAAGAAGCGGAGGGAGCTGGCATGAAGACATGTTGCACTGCATTTATTGCCCCGCCATGCTCATCTATACTCCCTTACAGGCAGAGACATATAAGAGGACATGCACAATGACCTTTTGTCATGAACGAACAATTGAAGCTGACTCAGCCATTTCCAGTCATCACAGAGGCTGCCTTCATGGTGACTAAAGGCGCGCTATCTTAGGGTCTATCAATCAACAATCAAAGCAACAAGTCACATTTCTAACGATTCACTACTCGAACCTGCTGTCAAGCCGAACCTCTCCGATTCATTGATGTGATCGTCCACCAAGGCGATCAAGAGACAAGTGAAGGTTTTAATCTTCTCAACCCATTTCCCCAAGTAGCAGACGTATCAAACCTCTCCAAAACCTCATTTGGAGTAACGACATAAGCTGTCTTTTGAAGAAGCGACTTCAATGGTTCATTTCGTCCCGATTTAGGAGACCTTTTTTAATTCAGTCTAGAGTGAAACCAATAAGTTGATTAAACGAAACTGTCTGCAACTGTTCTGGTCATTTTTTCAAGCAGAAACACCAAACATCCACAAGCTCCAGGTTTTTAAATGTAATAATTTGCTGCTTTTTTCACGTCTTTATGTTTTGTACAGCTGGTTGGACAAATGAAGTGGTATAAAGACATCACAATGGGCTCTGGGAACTTGTGTTCTTCACCATTTTCTGATCTTTTATTGAACTAAAATATGAATCCTAAAAGCTACTGAAAATATTTGTTCCATGCAGAACTATTTTCAGTCAAAAGCTGTGGAGATGTCGTTAACAGTTGTCCCCATTATGGCTCCGGTACCGTTGGAGGCTCTTCCCAATGTTTGAAGGCTCTCATTGGCTCAGTCGTTTCTTCAACAGGGGAAATTGACATTTACAAAGAGACTTGTGAATCTCTGGACAAAAATGAAGACAGAGCGGTCTGACGCCCCGTTTACACACTTATGAACTCACTGAAAACATCTGCAGCCACTGTGACTCAAAGACAACGAGAACGTGAGGAAGCTTCAGCTTTATTAGAGGACATGCAGGAGTTCGTTTGGATTCCCTCGTGGAATTAAGTTGTTTCTTTTCCGCTAAACAACAAACAAGTGCTTCAAATTAATTAAAAGAAAACCTGATTGTTGATTTCAATGGCTTCCCAATTATTTAACCAGCTACCCAGACTTGAATACAAACCAGGCATGGAAACTAAACGTGTGGATGATGGGCGAGGCTTCAAAAATGCATTTAAAAGTGAATTTCCCCTCAAAATGGGTAAATCAGCAGTCATCCAAATAGTATCTGTATCAGGCCTCTTCGTGCTCACTGGAGGGAGATATTTCGCCAAGGACATGTGCTTTTATGCTGCACAAACAGCAGGTCACGCGAGCAGGCGGGCGTGATCACAACTGATCCATACGGTGACAAACTGCACTCCGGCTTGATGTATGCGGACCACAGACCATGCGCCCGTTTCATTGGATGCAGAGGACTGTCTCGCTGTAATAAATGGCCCTGCCTGGTGTAGTCGGCAGTTTGGGAGCATTAGGAACTGAAATGCATTACGGCTGATTAGACCGACCGAGCCCAAGTACCCTCTCCTGGTAATGAGAACGCTTTGTCACTCATTAACACCTCGACCATTCTGGCCTTGTAGAAAGAGAGTACAAGCATTTGCATTATTTCTTTCTTCTTCTTGCCAGCAGAAACAGTTCCCTTTGATGAGGTGGAGAGAATGAAAAGGGGAGAATGAGAGAGCAGTCAATTGCCAGCTACACTGGGAATGGTGATTGTGCAGAACAATGAGAGGATAAAAAAAGGGGATTTGGGGACATCTGATGAGAATATGCTCAATGCTGAATGCAGCCTTTTCATTTCCCCCGGCCGCAGTCGTGCACAGATGTATACACGTAACTACTTCTTGGATATGCCGTTTTTTAATAAACACATCACTTGCTGGGAGTTGAGCACTATTTAATACAGTCGTGATCGGCTGGTTTTCGTACATTTCTAGTGAACGGGCATTTGTCATTGTGACACATTCCGGCAAATTAAAAAAATACATCAGCAGCCTGTGCCGACGCCGTCACAGTGAACCGCGTTTTTGTAACATCAGCTTTCTAAAACACTCTGGTGGGCAAACTACTTCTAGAAAGGAGCTGGTGTCCGTGGCTGCTGGTTATAATTGACATGGGTTGCTCTGGAAAATTGGGCTGCTATCGACCAATTAGCAAGATAACAACCCAAAGAACAACATGTCTTTCTCAACAGAGGAGAGTTTTCTCGGGCAGCGACTCGCTAGGCTTTGTAACTGAGACAAAGACTTTTTTAAATGACTCCGCCTCATCAGCCACTTTTTTTACCAAGAGGAGCTGAATAAACACAAACACAATTTTCTTCCCACATTCCTTCTCTTCTTTGTGACTTTGGATCCATTCATTATTTGCTGACAGCCGGTCTGCTCATAATGTCTCTGCTTTTAAATCTCATCTCAAAACCCGTTTTAATTTAAAGGCCTTTCGTAACAACGATCATATATTCTTTGTTTTATAGTGAGATGATCATGTTTGTATATAGAATGACTGTATTTACATGTGTTCAAATATATGTGTGTGTATGTTTATATATTGCTTTCTGGACGTGTTACTTAAGCTGGACTTGCTGGGTTGTATTTCATCAGCCCACACCAGTGCAGCTCCATGAGCTCAGTGTTAAAAGGTGCTCTGTAGAAGATTAGTACATGAAAATACAGCTGACTCATCAGTCTGAACCTCACAGAGGGGCTGCGACAGTAAAGACAGGGTTCCCTACAGCGTACTACCGGTTGGCACAGGGTCCATGCTGAAATTCAGAGGAAATGAACACACTTTTATATGAAATAATATTGAGCTTCAGGGAAAATGAGCAGTACAATTTCCCCCAACATCTAGTAGTTACATTGATAAGGAGGCGAGATACAATCATGGTGTGCTCTTGATCTCCTTCCTCAGGAGTAAACATGAGTGCTGTGTCCACTTCATCTTCTCTGATTCCTCAGTACTTAAGTTTCTAACAACTTTGTACCACCGGGAAAAGTTCATCCAAAGAGAAGCGATTCATGTTCACGATCCTCTCCCGCACCTCAGATGCGGCTTCAGTCGTGTTTTACATATCGCGGGCTGGTTCCCTGCTGTGTAACTGCGAAAAGGCTTTGAAGGTGTCCGATTAATTGAGTTTAACAACAAACAAAAAAAGATCTGCCTGAATCGATTTCCCCCCCCCCTCAGAATACGAAAGCCCGAGAGCTGTTGTCAGTGTGTGAAGGAGACTTTTGACTCAAGGTGCTGGTGAAAAGAAAGGATCTGAATGACACCGTGTGGAATTCTCCGCTGGGCCCGGCCTGATAAGACTGTTTACACCCCCCCCCCCCCGCATCACAATACAGAGATTAGCTCTGTTTTTCTCATGGAGAGTCAAGCCCTGAAGGAGTGTTTGGTATACTGTTCAAATGCTTTATCATCAGCAACCAAAACCTACAAAAACAACCACACAGGAAAGGAAATAAAAACCATTCATCATCACAATCCTACAACTTTTAAAGGATGGTTGACATGAAAGATATTTGAGATCAGAAAACCTTGCACCTCTTCGACGGCCTGAAGACGAACTCACCTGCGGGCCCTGCGGTGACTGTGGTGTTTGCGTCCTTTTCCTTTGATGCAGCCGTTCCTGTCCGCCGTGTCCAGCCTGGTGTCCGCCGCTTTCCTCTCATCGGTCTTCAGCGGCTGGCAGGCTGTTGTCTCGAAGCTGTGAGACAAGCGTTCAAAAAAAAAAAAAGAAGTTTGTTTTTGCTCATGAGAACTTTTTAAAGAGATTTTCCTCGTTGTCCACACAGTCGACGCTTCCATCAACAGCGAGGAGGATCCAGCATGCTTGGTTGGCCTTATTCCCTCTGGTCTACTGGATATGTCTTTTATTCCCCTCCATTTCTCCCCGCCAGCCATTCTCTGGGAAGATTGGAGGTCAGCCATTTACCATTCAAATCGAAGTGTCAATTGAAATGTAGTTATTTACATGCTTCAGTTGCGCTGACATTTTGAGGGAAATGGTGTTTTCTATCTCGTGCTGAGCAGATGCAGACAGGGGAGATGCATGGTCATCAGAAAAGTGGAAGGTCTCCTTGAATTTATTCTGATAAACTAGAGCTCATTTTTGGTTGTTGACATATATCCAAAGATAAACACCCAAACCATTCTTTCAGCTGAAAAACAATGTGTATGGTTATATTTCGTGTTGTTGTTGTTGATTCAGCTCCAAATCTTAACATTTATTCTTTCAACCAGTCACAGTAAACTATCTACAGACACAGAATATAAATGATTGAGGAATACATGATTGTATTTTTATTGAAACATTTGCTTTGACTCAAACTAAATCTTTGCATGAGTAGTTTTAATGTTATCTTATAAGAGTTAGAGTTTGGTGGAATAACAGGGTGTAATTCCCTCTCTATTTCATGTTGCCTGAATACAACTGTAGTTCAACTTTGTGTGTTTCAGATATAGCTGTTTGATTTCAGTATTTGTTAGCCTGAAATAATTAAACTGATTTCAAAATTGAGGCGAATCATCTCTGGCTTCCAGTACCAGCACAAAGCTGCTATAAGTCAGGTGTTTATCAATTCACCCGCTTCCACCCCGAACCTGCCAAAAAAACCTCCATTGGCAGTGAAACCTGTCTGCGGGACGAGTGACTTAATAAACCGGATGATTAGACGTGAGCACACAGATCCTGCTTATTATCCTCAGTTTTAGTCATGGGAGATTTGAGCGTCGTTACACATTCTCCTCTTCTTCGAGTGGCTCCCGTCTGATTTTTTTCTGGATCATTGCGAGTTATAACGCTTCAGGTGGCAAACTGGGAAATGAGTCACAGCTATGTGTACAGTGGTTGATCATCTAAGATGAAGTGTGAAGCTCTCAGACATCTTGATTAAATCCTACTCTGTGTTATTGGTTTTTTGTTTATGCAGCAGAGTGAAATGTCAGTGAACAACCAGTAGTAATGGGGGGGGGGGGGGGGGGGGGTTCTCACACCTCCCATCTGCATAAGCAACAATAATCGCCAATGCGCTACACTACTGCCTGCTTTCAGCGATTTTAACATCCTCCACTTGTTTCTATTTGCATTTAGATGAACATGTCCATTGAATGAGTAGCTATCTGACAACCTATTCGACCAAAGCGGGAAAATATGGAAACCATCTGAAATCATGCAAATGTGTCACTCTTTCAGCGGAAATCACGGAGGACTTTGATTTGATTGACGCTGGTTCGCTCTCTTATGTGGCCGGGCCACATCACAGCAGTCCATTCTCAGCTGTAAAGCAGACCGCACACACGCAGGTCTTTGGGTGTTGAACACTTTCAGTGTGACCAAAAGATATTGATGTTTCTTCCTGCGAAGATTTAAACAATACAAGCAATTTACTCGACACAGTAGAACGAAAAAGGCCGAAATGTTTCCGCTCGGTGCTCCTGAATAAAGCCGGAGTGCAAAGTGGCCCAAAAGCTCCTTTAACTGTTATTTGCTGCCACTCTAATAAGAGCTGAGGTTGAGGAGTTCTGAATGAAATCGATTTCGCCATTGCGGATGCACATTCCCTTCATCCGGCTCTGCAATTTATTGCTGGAACTTTCCATAAGCTTTCTATAAGCACCTGGATGTATCGCGTGCTGTTTGTAAGTGTCAAACAACACACCTCGCTCCTCACACACACACACACACACACACACAATGACGAAAAGCTCGGTGGACACTAATCCGTCCCGCTTTGTGACTTTTGACCTCTTTCCCTCATCATATGTGTCATACTGCACATGCATGCTTCGGCGCCGCTCCCCCGGCGACGAGTAATTCAGTCTCTGGAGGCTCGGAGGAGCGACCACGCTGGGACTAGCTCTTGTTTCCGTCTTTGTCACAGAGGGAGGGTCTCGCGGGGGCTCCTCCGCTCCGTCATACACGGCTGCTGTTCGCTGTCACGTGGACGGGTAACAGACACGGACAGATGGTGCACAGAAACACACTGCAAAACAGGGAGACGGCGCGATTTTGAAGAGGGGGATGATGTGATTTTTACCTTTGGAAAAGTTTTTGTATACCAACTATATGTTGATTCCTGCTGCCCTGAAGAATAAAAGTTTCTGTATTCTCTGTGATATATTCATCTGTGCCATAGAGCTCCATTGTTGACTATAAACACTGTTTCACTACGTGACATGCATTTACAGCACACATGGGCACTGCAGTTTATTTTGAGCCCGTCCCAAATATATATGGTTCACAAATCCACAGCCACAAATAGTCCTTTGTACTCATGTTTGTTGTTGCTAAATAAGTAGATTACAACATATAAACGTTTATCATGTATTTTAGACAAGGGTGTCGTAGAAAGTGCAACAGAAACCCTTTTTTAACACGAGACTTATCCTTTGCGGTGAGTAAGAATTAGTGGTTGAGGTACATTATATATTTGATGTGTCGCGTGTTGTGCTTCAAGTCAGTATTTAACCAAGGTACAATCATTCCCTAATCTTACTTAAGTGTGTGCTTAAGTTGTCTAAACATAACCATAACAATTGTATGAATGCTTTAGATTCCTTAATATTGTACGGAAAACATGTCTTAATGCCACATATGTCTGAATGCAAATGAGTTTAATGGATTGATGGACCAATACGTTTCAGCTCGAGTTTATCCACAGAAAATCAAAACATTAATGAATTTAGTGAAACGAACGTAAACGCCAAAAGCCAAAACATATTTCACCTTTTCAGTTTTTGTTCAATCTGCTTGTCAGTTGAACTTCCGTCTCTGTGCTGATATATTCATCCAGAGCCACAGGAGGATGGCCACAGTTTGCGTACAGTTTCGTTGTCCACGCCCAGTTTACGATGCTAAATTGAGATAAACTGCCTCAATATCTGCCAGGAGCTGCTCTGTAATCTGCCAGCTGCTTTGCACAACGCCGGCTCGCTGGCGGATAGGCTCAAACTCACAGCATCGGCTGACATGGTACAGGTGTGCAAGAAGCACGCCAGGCGGCCATTAAACTAACCAGCAAAGCGCTGCTACACAGCTCCGGTGTTTGCATTAAAAAACGCGTCAAAAATCACACAAGCGATTAACACAGATTGCATTCTCAGCTGCCTCAATTACAGTCTGCAAAACATGTTTTCATCGGCACTCTGCTTTTTCTGTTCATTCCAAAGCTGTCGAAGAAAAACGAGCTGACATTTTGCTTCTGGAGCGTTCGAGTGCGCGCAGAGCTGGAGGGCTCTGGAAGATCTATGACGACACAACAAAAGACACTTTCCCCTCTAAACCTGGTATCTGGAGACACCCCGCTGTGACAGAAAGAGATCTTACGAGATAGAGTTAAATGACACTCGAGGGGCATTTTCTACATTTCCTGTGATCTCATCTGCTCCTGAAAGCACAAACAGACAAATGCACTTTTTGTTTTTTGCTTTGCTTGTGTTTGGCTCTCTCGGCGTAAATCGGTGTACCCTCACACACCTTTGCTTCTCGGGTCAATTTAGTTCACTTCATTTTGTTTGGACGCGTCTGCACCACTACTGTGCACTGGATCATCCTAATGCCCCTAAAGGTCGGCTTAATCTGCGTTCTTTACTGGGGTTTTCAAATGGAGACGCCCACTCAGCCGTTTGCTTACTTTGGTTTGGGTTCAAATATAACAATGTGAACTTTATAGAAGTATTTCTTCTTTGTGATCCATTTAATTATCTTGTGACGCCCAGAGTGAGAAACATTGGAATCTGCTGATTCTAAGGACTTTCATTAGCGACTTCATTTAAAAAAAAACACAAATATACTGAAGGTTCCAGCGCCTCAAAAATCCATATTGGTCGACCGTGTGTAGTTTTGGTTGCCATGCCATCCCCACATACCTGCTGATTGCTGAGAAGACTCGCGCCTAATAGAGCAGGTGAATAACAAACAGTGGCAAACAAGTTAGGGGTTATACATGGAAGGATCAATACAGCTAACCCTACAGCAACAACAGGAACACAACATCAGGCGATCGATGGACGATACGTCACTTTAAGAAGTCCCAAGAAGAAGTGTGGAGGAGCCAAAGGAAATTAAAGATTTTCCTTCTAGATTCTCAAAATCAATTAAGACGTGTCGAAAATACAAGCTAGTAATTGATTAATAATGGCCGACATTAATGGCGGAACTCTTGGAAAGAAACTTTACTTCTACATGAAGTCCAGTGGAAAATAAAAGATTTGCTCAGAGTGCCATTTCTCTTGACAGTGGAGTGGCCCTCAGTCCAACAACCCAAACATCCTGATTGTTCAAAGTGCAGGGTTGCCAAATTGTGCAAATTAGCACTTTAAGGAGCTCTGTTCTAACTTACAAGCTTGTAAACACGTCAAGGCCATCAGAGCTGATAACGGAGACCGAGGAAGGACTCGCATGACCCTCATCCTCTCAGGAGACATTTGTGTAAGTGAAAGTCGAGTGTGCAGAACTCGGGTGCTTTGATACATTTGTTTTCTCCCCATTTCCACATGATTTAAGAGTTCCCCCGCCACACTTGAGGTTCAGGGAGGCGAATAACCTTTTCATTATCCATGTCAGAGCCACCAGGAACAATTGATTATCGTTATTATAGGAGTGATGATAGTTGAGATAATTACCAGGGAAAGAGATGATCTACGACCACAATCAAAACCCAGACAGGGTGGTCCCAAAGCACTTTGCTTTAATTTACACCCAGAGTGTTTATCCCAGCTTCAGACTCGAGTCAAGAATAACTTTATCATCACCCAAGGGACACAAGCGAGCAATTAAATCCACACAAAGTGGATGAGACGCTTCCCTCGCGAGGCTAACTCCTAAGGCACTCAAAAACCTGTTCAAAGATTCCAATGTGAGGCGGGTACTTCTGAGAGACGCCTTATTGATTCAATGTTAAGACTATTTTGAGGCAATGGTTCAGGTGAAGACGCACACAAACACGCGGGCATGCAATCAAGCGGTCCCAATCAATTAGGCACACGAGCGAAACATCCAACCACTTGATTACTGAGGCTGCCGTCAAAAGCGTACTCCATTTAAATGAGCGTCTGCATGAGCTGGCATGTTTAGGAGTTTAATCTAAGATATCTGACTAATGAACACTTGTGTTGCCATGAAATTAATCCAGTTTGCGCAGCGGCTCTTGTGACAACCGTTCTGGGGGTTGTCAGGTCCCCTGGAACAAGTTTGTTCCTGCAGTGTTGTTTCTTTTCTTATGGGTAAAACACCTCATGAGTTCCCTCCCCAGCGGAGGAGATTTTTCTCCCAAACGTACGCAAGACGGGTAATCGATTTTTTTTTTGTGTGTGTGTGTGTCATTTCTCCTGCTCGAATAAATTGCAAGGATGGATGCAAATCCTTTTGGGCGGCTGACATCAGCCCCAATTTGGCCGCCTCGTCTTCCTTACAATGCATGATG
This sequence comes from Melanostigma gelatinosum, assembly GCF_949748355.1. Lineage (NCBI taxonomy): Eukaryota > Metazoa > Chordata > Actinopteri > Perciformes > Zoarcidae > Melanostigma > Melanostigma gelatinosum. The sequence goes on from NC_136639.1 coordinate 4,889,096, forward strand.
GGAAGGCAGAATGATAGAAGTGAACATCAAAGATGTAATGGCTGTTCAGCCCCCGTTTGGAGGTATCAGTGGCTCCAGGCAATTTCCTGTTTTCGCTCGTTTGTTCCAAATGTAAGATCCAACTTCAGCATTAAGCTTTGACAGTACATTAGGCTGTAATTATGTAACGCTGGGAATGGGTTTTCATTCTCCATTTTAATTTCAAGGTTCATGATTTATCTATAAATCAATTCTCTATAAATCAATTCCCTTCAACAGTTTGTATTCAGACATTGCTCCAAAGAGCAACGGTGGGAAATAACTAAGTATACATTTACTCAAGTACAATTTTAACTTTAATTCTATTTTATGCTATTTTATGCTTTTGCTCCACTTCATTTCAGAGGAAAATAATGATCAATAATCCTTTATTCATATAGCCATTATTATTTAAGATTTTACATAAAAACGCATAAAAAAATCGTTTTTAGTTTCCAACATTTTGGGGTTATCGTTACTGTTTACAAACAAGCAGCTGGAGCCTCTCGTCACATGTCGGTGGTCTATAAGCTGTTAACAGTTCCACCAATGAGAGGTTTCCCCTCCAAACCTCCAGGTGGTCTGTTTCTAATAACTGTTGAAGCCAAAAATATGTAAAATGATGCAAAGATGACAGAAAAGGCACAAAAATAAAATGCAAACGTGTGTAGAGAACTTGAAACGAAGGTGCTGCAATTTATTTAAACAATGTTCACGTCCTTTTTGTTAAATAATGAATTGTTTGTCATAGCTTCCGTAGATTCAAAAATAAAAATACATTCAACTGGAGTAAGTTTTGTCTGCTGTTCATAATAATGCTCCAAAGTGATGTGGAATTGTTTAGTTTCAATCCTAGTATCTTTAATTCACTGTAGAAACTCAGAGCGTGATACATGCGCCAACATGTGAAGAAGAGGCGACTGGCACTTCAAGCGCTGGTTACGTCAAGTAGTTAAAACGAGCTTCATCTCAACAAGCTACAAGAGTGAAATACTGCTTTCACGCTGACGCATCAGTATGAACTATTCATTTCATACTCATATGTCAGGCAAGAGTGCTTCTACTTTAGTTTTTTACTGAAAGCAGGATTTTAAAATACCAGGCTTTTACCGGTAATAGACTATTTTCCCACTGCGGTACTTTCCCGAAGTGATGTGAATACTCGTTACACCTGTCAATGAACTAAATGTAATTGTAGAATACAAAGTGGATTAATTGATTGTACATCCTGTGTATGGACGATAATGTGGCTTTGTGATTACACGTGGAGAACAACTGGCCCTAATTATTTCAATCAGAATAACTACATAGTATTTTGAATATTAAAAAAACTCTACATCCTCTCCTCGCTGTCAGCCAATCAGCAGCAGCGAGCCCTGCTACCCTTCCAGCGGGTGAGAACGCTGCGAGTGACTTTAACGACAAGCGAGGTTGGTTTATTCAATCACTGTGTCCCGATGATGAAATGGGAGCAACATAATGGCTTGATTAATTTCCTGATCACGGTGAGCACAAAGAGTAATTACAACCAAATTCACCGCTTGGCGAACCACACATCAATCAAATTAAAGCAGTCTCCACTCTGCAGCAATCACTTCCAGAACGGCACAAATGAGTCGATGGGCTCAGGACGCCGCCTCCGCCCCGAGACCTGTTTACCCCAGAGCTCCAACACCGAGCGGAAAGGTCACACGGGGAGCTCTGTGCATGTCGGAAATCATGAAAGAAATTATGTATGCGCACTTATAATGCCGGTGTGAGCGAGGCTGGACAGGACCTCTGTGAATATATTTGCCTGAAGCGGTCATTAAAGCTCGTGACAATCTTGACGACTGGCTCCGCTTCTAACAGGAAACAACACTGCGTGAAGCTGCGACCGAATGTCAACGCATGATAACGCGTGAGCGACTCGATGACCCCAATCACATCCACCAGCACTTACCACACAGAGACGTATTCACAATGCTAATTAACTAAAAGCTACGATACTACGACTAAAACTGAGCTGATGGTGAAGTTGCTTCACTGTTATCGAGAGGGAGAATCGGTAAACAGAGACTGAGTGAAGCTCTTTGGTCAAAAACCGCGACCGTTGACCTCAGCGCTGAGGTCCAACATGGCCGCTCGTCAATTTGAATGAACTGTGCCCGAAGCCTCATGGAAGTTTACAAGTAGGGTATCAGAAATCACTGCTTGATTATATTACAGATGTTATGAAGCAACGCAGTATGTTGGAAAACATCATTTGTACATTTTAAAAGGCAGATAAATAAATTCTGACTGTATCTGGCGCTCTGATCGTGGGACCTTCTCATGTGAGTGCTCTGATTCATAAATGGATGCATCGGTTTTGAATCAGCAGGCTGATGTTGTTGTCTCTTATTTTTTCTGAGGCTATCGCCAAGAGACTGCTGAAAGAGTCCCGCAAATTTGGAAAGTGCAACGTAGTCGACGTGATGATTTTCTCACGCGCACCAAGGAGATCGATTGAAAGCTAAATTTCAGATTTTTCTCAACAGTTTTATTTATAGGCTGATATTTACACCAAAATAGGCCATAAAGCATGATTGACTTGAAGAAACCAAGCGACTCCATGTAAAGTCAGTCATTCAGCACCCCCATTTAGCCAGAATGGAATGGTCCTTTGATTTATAACCACATTTTTCCACCACTACTGCAAATCGACTGTGAGAGCGAATCAGGCTCCTTGAATCGAATGGTTGATTTTGGGGAGACCCTGAGAAGAGTCCTTGAGGATTCTGGAAATACCTTTACAACATTGAAAGAACCTCCTCACTATTTGTTTTTTTGCTTTGAATAGATAGCCTGGAGGTTTCTTTCCAGCTGATCATTTCCCACCATATTGTGCGTGAAACAATGAGGCCTTAATTTGAGGAAGAAAAATACAAAATAGAAAAAAAGCATGTTTTTGGATGAAGTAATAACTTATATAAGTAAATGTCATGACAGTAAAATCCAACCGCTCTATCCCCAACGCTGTCTGTGAGCTTTATTACTGAAGTCAGAACATCTCATTAAAAATACAACATTGAGGAAATAGATGTTCCTCTCCAGATTTAAAACTGTAACATCGACTGGAGGATGAACCCTTTTTGGAAAATGAATTCATTTGATTTAGTCAGTGAATCGTAGCCTAAAGCCTTCGTTTGACGAGGGTAGGCCTGCTGGATTCCATTGGCAGCTCTTTCTATTTGCCTTCCCTCTGTAGAGTTCAAATCAAATCCAGTCACAGTGCCAGCGCTCAGATTCACGAGAGCCGTAAGTGCTGCGCTTCATTATAGGAGAGGGGAGGCCGAGTAGGAGGGAATGTTGAGGAGTTTGAATAGCGTCTTACCGGATGGTGACATGTCACATGTGGTCACGTGGATGTGTCGGCGTGCCGTCTGCGAGGTAATATTTGTGCCAGAGTGAGGTCACGTCAGAGCTCGGGAGGCTGAAGCCCCGGGGCTCTGACAAAGATGGCGTCATTCCCTGTGGCTGCTGCTTTACATTGCAATGCTGTTACAGGCCGCTTCGGCTTGAACGAGCAACATGTTGGGCGAAAAAAGTTCATTCCAGTGTGGAGCGCTGAGCCAAGGCCAACGGAGCGATCAGCAGTCACATGGGCATAAAGACTGCACCCCCCAGCAAACAGCAAGGTCGGCTGACTCTTGATTAGCCCGAAACCTCACGTGAATAACCAACACTGTGGCGCCATCATCATCGTCACCATCACTGTCATAATCATTGCAAACCAACGACGCTGTTTCAGAGTCATTTAGAAGAATAACTCGTCACATGGTCCTCTTGGCCCAGATTGTTAACATCTAAACTGGAAGTGTTCCTCCTCTTTCACGCATCATAAACCTTACGTAGGCATAAATTGCTTCCAAATCGAGTTGGAGAAGTGATTAGAGGGTTCTTTGTGTGGAGGCGGAGGGAGGGAAGCGGGCATAGTTGGGTCTAATTAGCAGCTTGCGAGGCGCACTTCCTCGTTGCACTTCTTCCTGTGTGAAGGAGATTACTGGAGAGCCTTTCGCAGATGCTAATGTGGCTAATGTATGTGGAGTGCAGCGAGCAATAATCATGGCGCGCACCCCTGTGTTCAATTAGCACGACTATGGAGATGAACGACGCTGCCGGGAGGAAGCCGCTGAGGTAGATGGATATTTGGCAGAGGGTGCTACTGCAAGAGTTTGACCAAAGAAGGAGACAAGAAAGAGGCGAGCACGTCATAAAAAAAAGAAAGTTGGATCAGGAAAATGAGCCTCCAAGTCTATGCTGAAAAGAGAGTAAAAAATGTTCCCCAATGAAGTTGAATTTGCTCCCTCAAACAGCAGATGAAAGATGGGTTCAGCATTGGACATTTCATTTGCGTGTTTTTGGGCCTGTGTGAAGAAAGACTTTTTTTCCCCCCGAGGAGCGAAACAAACACCAATTAGTTGTGAGGACAGACAGAAAAATAAAACTGTCATCTGGCTGAAACTCAATCTGCCAATTAAACAAGTAATATTTACCGGCAACTGCAAAGAAGAGCGTAAATAGCTGTTTCCATGACACTGAAGGCGATTTAGAATCGGCTTTGACGGACCAGCAGCCATTGCTCCGTGCGTTAATTGACCTTCCGGGGCGCGTTTTCCCATTTCTGCCTCCAATTATCCAACCACCACGTCTGCCCGTAGTTGCTCCATGGGAATAATTCACGGCATGAAATTAACGGTTTTCTCCACACACCTGTCTGGATGTACACACCTCGATGGGGGAACCAGATTGGGACCCAAGTGCACACTTTGGTATTTCAATCTCCCCCCCGCTGCCTTAATGAGCTGCCGGTGTTCCCCACTAATTTGAGTCAGTAAACATATCAGGTTTGCAGGCCGCCATGACAGGCGGAATGAAACCCAATGGGCCAGTCCACACCTCGGTGCAGGAGAGAGACTAAGGGAACTCCTGACAAGATCCAGATATATGCTGGTAATTAGAGAACGGGTTCAGGATTGACTAACTTCCCATCTCTCTCTCTCTCGCTGTCTTTTTTATTTTCTTTTTCTACCTCCATCCTCGGCTGTGACGTCGTCTCCTATGCAAAGGAGCCATGTGAATTATTCACGAAGGCCCGCTTGTGAGAATGTTTCACAGTATCTCTTCCCTCATTAGATAATCAATGCGAGTAGAAGAGTGGACCAGCATTTTGAATAAAGATAATGAATCCCACCACCCATTTCCTGTTGATTGATGTGCTCTGATAGGAGCAGTGTGCGATCCGCCAGGGAGGGCTGAGATGATGTCACAAGTAACATCTGGATTCCTGGATAACAATGCGTTTTCACACCACCTCTCTTTTTAATGACATGCCTACACCATCCCGTACACGATACAAATGGGCATGTTTGGGATGAATTAAGTCTCGGACAGAAAATGGCTAACAGTGAGGCTGATGATTGGATTCATGGAATTCAATTTATTCTAAATTGTACCTAAAATTGAGCTGCCTGCCTGAGCTGGAGAAATAGAAGTCAACGCAACATTTGTCTTATAAAAGAGGAAAAGCATTAAAAGCCGAAAGCACCATAGCTGAGATTAACACTGAAGCTGAGACATAAATAGAATCATAAAATCTTCTTTTTAATGACCCCAACTAGCTGGAATTACCCGACATCTGTCCCGTTTCCCCCTCACCTGAGCTCATTACAGTTTGCACAGTATGCACCCCCAACGTCCATGATATAAATGTGCCTAATAAGTGGATGGCATCACGTGCATACTTCCGCCAACTAACTCCCCACTGTCTTCATACGCTTGCATCAGACCTCCAGGCTTGTTCGTTCATCGTTCCCGTGTGCAGCTTTGACCTTCTGCCTCTCACTATTTGAATCCGGTGCAGGAAGCGGAGTCTTTGGTTTTTTGCGAGCTCCACAGTCCGCTGTCTCTAGTGTATCAAAGTCAGGACCTCCTCCCACGTTCTGCTGCTGCACCCGGTGGGCTGTTACACGGGCCATAGGTGTCACATCCTCAGTGTAATCTCTCTCTCTCTCCATCTTCCCTGTTCTTCCTCTCTGTTCACTCGACTGCATTCTTTGTCCGTCACATTGGACCTCGTGCAAGTTTTTGTATCTTAACTTTCTCTTACTCCTTGCGCTGGTACGAGTGTCAGATTCAGCAAACGCTCATAACTTCGGATAACTTTGGCAATGACAAGCGTAAACATGATGAATAAGAATCGCAAGTTTGTAATTACCATATTTAACTCCCCAATAATTCCATATTCGGCTACGAGCCCTGCCCCATATGTGTTGAATTCCTGCTTTCAGAGATCCATAGAGGAAAGTCTATGATTTTAACAGCGTCAGCAGGGGAATTAAGGGTACGTACAGACAAAGAATGGGGAAAATGCTGCGTCACCGGAAGGTCACACTGTCACTGAAAAATGTCTCGCACAGCAAAGCAATGAAAGAGGAGGGGTTTGAATAAACTAAGTCGTTTTACAGTTTTGAGATGTTCATATTGATATTGTAGCGTTACACAATAGCATCATGAAATGAATGGTGATGTCATTAGGCTATATGAATAGATTTAGAATGATATTAGTCTATAATAGGATTTGAATTGCAGAGTCAAACAGGATGATGTCAATATATAACAATGAAATATACATGCTATGAGTAAAAAATGCACATGTATGACTTCTACGAGAGGTCTGCAAATTGTGTTTGTTGCCATGAGACAATTTCAAAGGTGAGAAAATTGCTGAATGCGGCAAGTTCGTCTAAATTACTCGTAAAAGCCACTCATTAAAAGAACGAATCTGTTCGAGTGGTTCCAGCATCTCTGTCGTATATCTCCACTCACATCTCCCTCCGGTATCTCTGGAGAGACCATTTTAAATGGCGTCTGTCGCAGTAGTCTCACAGCATCACACACACACACACACCACAACCACCGAGGGGAGTGATCGGGTGCTGACAGGCGCTTATAGAAGAATCATTGCCACGCTGCCCACTCTACATGGCTGTGCATGTGTGTGCATGTGCGTATTGGAGCGTGTGCAGGCGTCAGTTACAAGCGTGGCACGTCACTGTCGGTTCCTGACGAGACTTTACATTAGCTATGCAACCTGGCATCTAAAATAATCATCTTAAAAAAAACGAGAGTAATCAAGACCCCCCGTCGACTTCCTCTCCCCCTCCAAGCTAATCAGTGTGGGTGCTGCCGGCTGTCTGCTTGACTTGATCTGATTGTGAGACAGAAACCCTGTCAGCCTGTAAAAGATGAGTAGAGCAGCCGCCACATTACGCTGTGACCAGAGGGGGCATGGTGGTCCAGCAGTCTTTTTATGCTACGTTGAATAAAATCTGCAAGACAAGCCCAGCCTATCTGCTACAAGGGTGTTCACCTTTGACTTCTCTTTGAGAGAGGTTTTTTTCCTCCTTAAACTGTACCACCAAAGGTAGATGCCAGATGGAAATGTTTACTTCCTATCTGGCCTCTAAATTAATTGATTGATTGATTTAGGTTGGTGAGATGGGGTCTGCATAACACGCATGTTTACTGCAGGTCCTCCATGACATATTGCCTCTTTGAAATATTGTCCTTCTTGCACAACATGAAAAATATCCTAGTTTTAAATGTGGAATATTTTCTTTGTTTTTGTAAATTCAATTCTTCAACCACGTATCTCTTTAAGCAGAATTGTTTCTGTTCACGTACTCCCAACACGCTATCACACAACCAGTCTTTGAAAAACAAGTCGTGCAATAAATCCTGCGTGTCACACTGTTCATGAAACCCAAGTCTTTATCACCATCAAATCAAACAATGACACACGGCGGTTTTAATCTAAGCTAGAAACAATAATGTTCCCCAACTGGGCCCCACTTCCTCCCCGGAGGACTTCTAACCCTTGCTGGTGATGGCTGGAGGTGACCTCGGCCCATGTTGGTACACATAATTATCATTTCCCTTCGGGGGAATCGGTGATCAATGAGAGAGTGACCTTCCCCTCTGCACGCACCTTCCTCAACGTCAGGTAATGAATTGGTTCATCTCACCTCCCCTGCCGTCCGTGTTATTTAGAGGGCCATCGGAGGGAGTCCATTACCTTTTTATGGAAAGGAGGTTCATTCAATTTGCTGGCGACCCAATAACAAGTTCTGTATGGATGCACGGCGAGGGGCTCAAGGGCAGGTGAATTATTCCATTATCTTTAATGTGTGGGAAGACAAACGGTGTCAAGGTCCTGAGGGGATTTATTTAGCTGTGTAACCTCTGTTCCTCAAGAGGAAACAATACGAGTAAATACAAAGTCCCAAAGGCTCCCTCATGCCGATTCACAGCTGTTTGAATGGATCTTAAGAATGCATTCCTCTTCAAACTAGCTTAAATGTATTTCATATTTATGCTCCAAATAAAATGTTTACATTATCATTATTATTTAATTTATTTAAATGAATATATTTTCTTCAAAGATTTTCTTCCCTTCTGCTTGTTTGTTGTATAAATAAAAACAGTAAAATACGTCTGATGTCATTTTTGTCCAGTCATGTAAACGTGCGAGCAGCTGAGTCTTTATTCTCTCTTTATTCCAGGGTGGAGGCTGATGTGACGAACATAAAACTCTAATGGCATTTAATTGAGAAGCGTCACGGCCTCATGGCTTTGAAATGGTTTGCTTAATTAAAGAGTCTTCTTATATTTGGCTTAAACCCTATTAAAGGATAATCCCCCTTAAAGTCAAAGGTGGTGTTTAAAGGATTCCCCATGCAGCGCTGTGAGGCTGCACATATTTTATTGTATTAATGTAGATATAATGTGTGGTATTAACTGTACAGTGACATGCACATATGGTCTTTGTAGAACACTCTACACTACAAAGAAGTAATAATGTTAATATGATGATGATTTGTGTCTTCCTTTATCACGACCAAATAGCTAATGTGCCAGCTGAAGTACAATGTTTTTCTATTTCTACTGCAATCATACTCAAGGTGAAAACGTCAACGCAACAGCACATGCAGTGTGTAGGCACACTGAGCATGTTGAGTCCTGATCTATTTTGAGAGCTCTCTGAAAAGCATCACCGCTTCATAACACAGGTAAACAGGCATAATATCATAAATTGCATATTTCATATTGTTCTCCACTTCGCGGGACATATTGGGAAATAAGATACGTTCAAAAAGAATCCCTAAAGGCACGTGTGTGAGCGTCTTCGGCGTCTTGACAGCGTGTTTTTGTTCCTTTCTATGAGTTGAACATGAGCAGCAGCGGCGCCTGAGAAAACGTGTCGATGGATGTCAACTTAAGCATGTTCTCCACAGAGTAAATAACAGCGAGGGAAGGGAGAAGTAAAAGTGACTCAGGAGTGGGGAGTCCACGCTCTGTTCTCAGGGGAACACGAGGAGAGTTTCAGAGAAGGTGAGTCTGATCTTGCGGTGTTCAGAGCGGAAGAGAAATAGAAGAGGCCTGACGAAAAGGGACTTAAGCCTTATTCACATGGGGCTGCTGCTACTGTTTTATGCCATTAATAACCAGGCCTGTCAACCTCTGTGTCCTTGACTACAAACATCCAAATATGCAAGTTGTGACTCTGCGATCATACAACTGGTCAGGAATGAGGTTGATGCAAATTAAATAGAAAAAGTTTAAAAATAAAGTGGTAGATGTATAAAACTGAGAAATGATTGTCAGCCACCACAGCGACGCTGGGATTATTGTCACCTTGTGAGTCTGTGTGTGTCATCATGGCGTATCGGGAACTACTAAGTAGAGAGCGAGTTGCATGCTGGGTAAATAGGTATTAAGCTTCATGTCTTCAATCAACTTCGGGTTTTTTTTCATTTAATTGAATGCCTTATTGATATTTATTCTTCATTATGTGCATTCATGTTGGAAAATTACTACTATCACGATTCATACCCTTCACATGACCATATTTAGAACCAAGACGAGCATATTTGATGTTTTTAGCGTTGTGTTGTGTGTTATTTTTTGGAGGACCATAGTTCATCTCACATAATGAGAGAGTTTCTCCTTGTGTGAAAATCCATTGTTTTTGCTGTGGAAACTGACATAATTAGACTTCTGCACGACACGACTTCTACTTCAGTGTCAGTTGTAATTTTAGATGTAATTATTTTGGGTAGAGGGATGTGCTGCTCTAATGAGGTTTCCCATTATCTCGCCGTACCGCTGTCACATCGGTTCACAGTCCACGTGACGATCGTGCGCTCTTCTAAAATCCCCGTTACAAACCCAGTGGAATTCATTGCTAAGAAATCCGGTTTATCCTTCAGATATCTTGCTGTGTTAACAGGGCTTTTCTAATCCATTATTGCGATTATGGAAACTGGGTTTCTCACCGACATGACATTTAAGAGATCAGGCTGCGGGAGGCAGCAACAGCAATCTGAGTGTATAGTTAATAACTCGCTTTTTCATGACAGTAAGAACAGATAACCTCGTCTGTGCACGTTTTGAGGTGAAGCCAGGATTATGCTCTGTGGCAAAAAAAGATTTCAGTTTGAGAAATGTGAAGTGGTAGGACGGTGGTGGGTCTGGAATGTGCTGCTGGTTAGGTTGAGGCAACAACAGCCCTTGAAAAAAAGCAAAGAAGCTGTTTCATACTTTTTCAAATGTTTAACCAAGAGGACCTTTCTCTTACCTAAAACCCGGCACCGGGGATAAATGATGCATTACCACACTGCAGAATCTTCTTTGCAATAAGTACAATAAAACCTTTTCGAGTAAAAAGCAAATACTTCATCAATACACCTGCTCCACAAGCAAAAACATAAAGCAAATTTGCCCCCAAACTCTAACTTTACAAATTATATAAGTAGTAGATTTGAAGCAGATTTGAAATCACCATAGCTCTTTGAAATTATTGTGAAACCATCTCACGTCCCAGAGCAATATTGGTCCTGTGAGATGGGGAACGAGGCTTTAGGCCCGGATTAGAGCTGATAGCCCAGGTGGTCAGCCGCAATGATGACCAGAGGGGTAAGACGCTACGTTGCTAACTGGCTTTTACACTCGACTCCTCCAATCTGACGCACCCTAACCTTGGGAGCTGTCAGTCAATGAGTGCGGCAGGCTGGAGGACTGTTCTCTCACCTCGCAGTTTATGAGGAAAGATAGGGCGTCTGTGAGATTATTCCCGCTTTCCAATACCATATTGGCCCCTAATCTCCCGCCTCTCTGGGGCCATTCGCAACAGGATGAGGTGTCGTTAAGGGCAGCGACAGATGGAGGGAGGGACGGTGGAGGACTTTAGGAGTAAATATGTCAATCACTGGAGGTGCTGAGAGGTTCCCTTGAAGAGGAGGAGAGGAGAGTCAACAAGCCGACTCTCTTCCTCGCCAACGTCTACGTCCAAAGCCTTCAGACGCATTACTGCACCTCGGCAGCTGGATACTTATTATGCAGAATGACTTTAAAATAAATGTTTCCTTATCAACACACACACACACACACACACAGTGGTTTTGATTGATGTGCAAAAGCTGTGGTTTAAAAGCGTTGCATTTCAAAAGCATTTTTCATCAGGTTGAATAACGAAGCAAATGTGCAGAAAATCCCAAATAGACTATTCTGCTCTTTGACTTTGACGTTGATATCGCAGTGCATTAAGTTTGCCCTTTGGCCATCATGAGAGGGATTATGCCACCAGTCATCTATTTGTTTACACAAATCATCGCTTGATAGGCCGACCCCCCCCACCTCGGCTGAATATATCAAACGAGCATGAGGGCGTCCTGCAGTCAAATTGTAGCCGGCAGCTCAATGTCCACCGCATCATATAATGCAGTGTGCTGTATTCTGCTGCAGCAAGTCCTGAAGTATCCAAATACAGACAATATAGGTTAATGTGGAGGTTGATTAGATCAGGCAGATGTTCTGCAACTTCAGTCTATGAGGCATCGTGATAATTGCAAACCTGGTTCAGATTCTTTGTATTTTAAATCTGTGGATTCTTTGCCAAAGGTTCCCTCGGCGCAATGGGAGAGAAGAAAAATCTGAAAGTCAAACTTCTGGCGCAACCTTAATAATTTAGCAGTCTTCCACAGAAGTAGGAACTCATTTAGATGAGGACAAAAGGCACTTGTGCATCACCCTGGTCGGATCAAAGGAAAACCATTCATTCGGAGCCTCCTGTTGGAGTCAGATCTGGTGTTTTATTGCGACTAGAGTTCCCTAAACTGTCTTCGGAGTCAGAAAGAGTGCTGAGACAAAGCAATTCTACTTATCCTGCAAGGGCACTGCTGAGCCCATGTTTAAATTGAATGCCCCAAAATACCCGTTTAATTATGTGGCTACCAGAGAGGCTTTCATGTTTTCCAAATTAATCAAGGCGAGCGAGATAACCAAATCTTTCATTGATGCAAAACTGGGAGAGAAAGAAGTGATAGGAAGCCACTGAAATGTGCTCGTATGCCAGAGACATTAATTAGATTTCTTATAATTAGGTAGAATATCCCCAGATCACCCCGATCCCTGCAAGATAAATTTAATTAGTGGACATATTAAACGGCACATGCAGTGTCTGTATCTTTATAAAGCATCCTTCTGAGGCTGGTGGATGTCTCAGTTTCTAATGGTTTACTGTCAAGGTATGGTCAAAGACAAATTCCCACCCCACCAGGCGAGGCGATAAAGCTGTGTTGTGAAGTAGATTTCATCTCAATGTTGGAATGACAAATTCTCTTTGGAGGGCCTTTTTTTGGTAAACTGAGGGATTTCCGGTGAATCAAAGCACAGAGCAACAGAAGCATTTCACAGATGTATGATCATGTGATGATGAAGGCTGCCTATAGCTAATGAATTACTGGCACTAAATAGCAGATCACCTCTCCATGGTGATGAATAAGGCTGACTCTAAAGGCTGGGAAGTTAATTAAACTTCCACTGTGGCGGACTAACCTCGGTGATGGCATAAAACTTAATAGAATCATTGATTAATTATGGGTCTACAAGACAAACAAGACAACATGTGACACTAGAATTAGGTACTTATCTCCCACATGGTCTCAAGATGTTGAAATCGTAAAGACATGGGAAATGAACGACCAAATTTCATGACAATCCGGCAAATGATTGTCCAGACATTTCGCTCAAAACAACAAATGTAATGTAATGTGGTGCTAGCGGAAATATCAGGTGTTCACCAAAGTCATTGGAATTCATCCTCTCGGATCCACTAATGTCCTTGGAAAGGATTACAGATATTATTTTCACTAAATGTTGACTTTTGGACTGGATCTTTTTTTTGTATCTTTTTTCAATACATTTTAAGAAAGAATAATTTAAATGTCAACGTCATGAATGAAGCTTCGAAGCCTCAAACTATTTGGTAAAGTCCTAATAATAACCCATGTAGCCCTAAATCCAGCAGGAAAGTTGGGTCCATAGATACCTATATACATCGTTTGGACAATAATTGCGTATGCTGTCCTTTATCTTAAAAGAATATCGTCAGTAGGGGCATTTGAATGTCGCCCAACCCGAGTCTGATGACTGAGCAGCCCCGAAGGCTGTTGCTTAATGTAATTAAGGAAATAAATGAGCCATTTCCAGACACCAAGGCAACAGAAACACCAATCATGTGGTTTTTGGGCAGTGTGCTGATGTTGGGGAAAAATGATTTTCTGTCGTCTGCAAATATGAAATTGCATGGTAGACTTTGCTGAAGTCAGTATAATTTGAGAGATCATCCACCAATCAATGATAAAGAGACGCAAATATGTTTTGTAGGTTGTCATTTCGGGTTGTCATAAGGTAGCGATGGCTAAGAAATTTAGTTTTTTATGTCAAGAAAAAAGCAGTACAATAGTTTAAAAGAGGCGATCCAACTTTGGTGAAAGGATCATATCTCCTATATCCTCGCCGTGTAATTTGGCCTGACAGAAAAGGAGATTTTCACTCCACTTCCTAGCGTGTCCCTCTCACTCCGAGAACAGCGACCAACCTGTCAGCTCCATTTGTCCTAATCAGTTCTCACTGGGATGTGCCCGGCTACTGGAATGCCACTGGGAATAACGCTCACACTCGGAAGTAGCACACTGGAAAGATGAGCCTTTGAACAACAGTCTGTGCCATCTGAGTACAGCTCTCGACCGGCTACGCTGTCACTCGCTCACCTTAACGTTGACCATGATGTTGACCTTCCACTGCTCAGAATCAGCTTGTTGCTTTTGATTTCTGATGGCAGTTCATCTGATGTGGCATTAGGGAGTGTGCGGCGCGCCTCTGAAGTTTGGGTGGAAGCTCTATAGGGCAGCTGTGCACATATCGGTGAAAAATGGAGCTAAAAGCTGAAATTCAAGCTATGTTTCCTTTTTGGCTGACTCCTGATGAAGTAATGTGTCACACTTGATGTGTACCGTAAATATTTCATATGAGATGTTTCGGAAAATTTGGTGAATTGACCTCGTCACACTCTAACTTTACCTCCGAGCTAGCTTGATTGCTAACAGCTAGCTTGCTGTCAGTTAGCAAGCTCATTAGCTTGACTCCTGTCTCACAACTGTATGAAAACCAATCCTCTTCTGTGGAGCAGTTTGTTCTCCAACAGAGGAGGTTACATGAATGTAAATTGAACAACACACAATAGTTTTCTGTTTGTTTAATCTTTACTCTCACTCTGACAGTTAACTGTGCAAATCCACCCCCAAGGCCATGAATTCATTGGGTGTTACCAGTATATTTTGACCTAGCCTTTGGATCCACAGCACTCCACAAACAAAAATAAATAACTCACAAATTCATGAATATATTACTTCTCACACTCTCTAACTCGCTCGCTTAGTTAGCCAATCTGAGAGTAAAACAGGAGGGAAATTATCTTTGCGTATTTTTAGGTCATGAGTCATTTCTTCTCAGCTCATCACAGCCCTTTGCCAATCCTGTCCCATCGTGTGTTCACATTTCATTCCTATTCCCTCTCAATACCAAGTCATTTGTTTTCATGCTGAGCGTAATAGAGCTCTTATCCTAAGAATAAAAGCCAACGTTGTTAATGTTTAACTTCAAGGCTCCAGAAATGTTAACATAACGCAGCTCCGCTTTGTAAAAAACAAGCCAATAACTCAACGGACTGAACCAGGATCATTCACATACCGTGTATCTTTGATAATACTAAACTCTGAAGGGTGCTTCACTGTCTGTGACACTGTGTGTCAATGAATTCAAATATTCAAATATTCCCTAGAGCGACTATAACTGCACAAATGAGTTATTATATGCTGAGAGTGAAATGATTTAATTTAAGCGATGAGGAGTTGACTTTGACAGGTTT
This sequence comes from Melanostigma gelatinosum, assembly GCF_949748355.1. NCBI lineage: Eukaryota > Metazoa > Chordata > Actinopteri > Perciformes > Zoarcidae > Melanostigma > Melanostigma gelatinosum. The sequence continues at coordinate 4,904,406 of NC_136639.1, forward strand.
GCATTTTAATAATGAATAGTATGACTGCTTCAGGGGTCCAGTTACAAAGTAGTATAAGTAGAAGTAGAAGTAGCATACAAAAAAAAGGAAAAACATTGAGACCAACCAGGCTCATTGTCTGAATGTCCTCTGTGTGTGTGTGTGTGTGTGTGTGTGTGTGTGTGTGTGTGTGTGTGTGTGTGTGTGTGTGTGTGTGTGTGTTGATCCATCATAAACAAGATGTTCCTGGGACTGTTTTTTGACTCTGGAGTTAAATTTGCTGCCAGGGGGAAAACGGCTTCAGCCTATTATGTAGGATTTTTCAGTTTTTCCAATATGCCGACTCTGGGGTGTATGCATATTTAATGAGGCCTTTGCCTGACTGAGACTGACAGGGGGTTCAGCCTCCTGTCGTTATGAGTGATTGCGCATCCTCGTGGCATATTCCAGTTGGATGTGGCAATAACTGTCCGCCTATCCCCCCCAAAGCACCGCTGATCTTATTATGATTATTACTTTTTCTGTCGATGTAGTTTCAAAACCTGTCGCATTATATGCTTTATGCTTTGGCTCTTACAAACTCGGGAGTTCCTCTCGCAGGAGTGTATGTTTATAGTATGCTGTATGTAAGAAGGCGTAAATAACTGCGTGTCAAAGGCACAAACACAATCAAAAATGACAAGACGGGTTTGTTACAAAACAGCTGGGGAAAAAACGGCTCGAGCTTTTCCAGCAAGTCAATTTGATGGAAATGCTGCATTCAGTAGATCCACTTGTTATGGCGAAGTACCAAAAACGAATGTGTTGGGGCAAGTTCAACTTTGGCGAACTATGACATGCAGATTTTTTAAAATCTGTTAAGTCGAACTCTTCAGCAATTCATGTGAATAGACTTTATGATGACTTTAACAGATGCTAATGAGCGAGCCGTCCCTCTCTCAGCCACCACTCGCTGGTAATGAATGGCTTAAAGGAAGAGGTCATCTCTTACTGTCTGAGAGATTCACTGCTGTCCATTTCATGTCCAGCCAGTTGAGAGGACAAAAGGGATGTTTCACCTTCTCTCTCATCGTCTATTATGAGTTTATTCAATGCTGTATATGAGCCTGCATATAATTCAATTACCTTTGGCCAAGACTCAAGAAAGGATTTCTATTCATGGGCTGGAATATGATATTGAGTAAAGTGTAATAACCTTGGCTGCTCCAGTGTCCTGAAATGGATAATCTTAAAATGTCACTCACAGAGTCTCCCCTCTCATTTCCTTCCTTCTTCTTTTTCTGTCACACAGTTATTACAGCCATGCACTGCTGTCATATTGATTTCCAGCCCACCTCTTAATTGAAAATGACAAATATTTTCCTTTCCCTCTCTTTCTCTCCTTCACCCTGTTTCTTCCACAAAATACAGAAGCCAATTACATAAAGCTGCACTATACACTATGGCCCCTACAATATCTCGTCATATCTAGTCGAGAAAACGGTAGATGTGACAATTTGATTGTTGCGTATAAATATATATATATATATATAAATAAAGGGACTGTTGCCAAAAAAACAAGCAGCTCAAAAACATCAGCGTTAAAAAAAGAGAAAGTGTAAAAAAAAAACATTTCTGTGTGAGACAAAATGGAAGAAATGGAAGCATTTCAACAAGGTTGAGTAAGCATGAGCAGCCACAGGAAGCAAACACTGAAAGTCAAGTGAAGGATTTGAGGAAAAATCTGTCCGCACGTGTTACTCACGTCCCCAAATGAAGTCGAGTAGCCGGAACATTACGGGGTCAAAGCTCATAAGAAACCCCGAATAAGACGAACGCTTCTGATTCTGGACGAACCCTCAGAGTCTGTGTCCACCAAACTACTGAGAAGATGTTTCACTTACAGGAAAACGCCAGTGGTGTTACATTTCAGAGATGTTTTACACATTAATAATGATTCCCCACCTTTGTGTCTCGATCTTTTATATTTAATCTTGTCTGCACTGAACTCGCAAAATGAGAAGCACACACATCATGTGAACAAGCATACACAATGTATTATGTTAATGTTTTAAATGTCATGAGTCTTTTTAAATGTCAGTGCACTCGGTTTTAACGTAGGGCAACCAGGTGCAGAAAACGATCCAACCTGCTGTAGTTCACTCTAGATTCGTATACTCGAACAATGCAAATTTCAATGAAAAAGACAGTAACTTTCAAACGGGGATAATTATTTTTTTCCCTTCCTGTTCCGATTATGGAATTAAAGTAATTCAGGCGTAAAAACAAGAGCTCAAACTCAATCGTTTCACCGCTCTATGCCGTTGGTGCAGAACATTTCTCTTCACAGCATGACAGATTACATCCCTGCCTTGTGTTTCACTGACACTGACACTTTTGAAGGTGGACTTACTTAGTACAGTTTAGAAGCGCTGGCATTGTGTATTATGTGTGTTGTAGGACATCTCAGAGGGAATTATTGAAATTTACACTTCACATTTACACTTCACATTTGATGTGTTACATGCAAAACACATGCTATATGCAGAACTTAACGTTAAAGTCTATTACTGTGCTTGAGTTAAATTTATAACATTTATAACAGTTGGAGAGCCGTGATGCCCGAGGGGGAAATTTCACAGCAGCTTTGAGCCGATGTTCCGAGGAAAGGGTTAACTCTCAGCTCTTCGCTTTCATCTTGGAAAATGCTGCTGCTGCTGCTGAGGAATTATCATGTTGAACCCCCCATGGCGCTATGTGTGTCAGTCTCCATATGGACTGTATGTGCAAGTATACCTGCACATGCAAGTAGTTTGTGCACATCCTCCAAAATGAAGTCTTCTCTTCCTCCAGGTTTGTAGGTATTATGGTTTTTATAATTGATTGTACTTTGGTGAAAGTTAAGGTTCAGGTTAAGGTCGACCGTAAGCTTGCTGGCAAAACAAAGATGAACACATGGCAGGCTTATAAAGTCCAACATGCATGTCTGAAGATTAAACATGTGCCACATTCTTTGCAGAATCAATATCAGATGTTGTGTCTCGTGACAAAGTGTCTATGTTCACGTTTTAGTCAAATGCTTTTGTTTCAGCTCTAAAGCTGAATCATCAATTATTCACAACATCTTGCTTTTAATTAAAGGTTGTGAAACGATTGGTTACGTTTGGGCAACAGAACTACTTGGTTATAGTGAGAGAAAAACATCAGGGTTAGGGTTCAACAATAACACAACATTGTAAAGTAAACAACCGTAACGGTGAAAAGAAGTAATGTAACTGTAGCGTAGATCAACATCAACCAACCTTTCTTAAGTAACCTTACATAACAAGCATAACAAGGTGATGTAACAAACATAAAATCAACATCTACTTTTGGTTTGAAGCAGGACACGGACAGCGGTCTCCTGGGTGAAAGTTCACTGTTAGTTTGACCCATCCCCCTTCTGGTGCCCTGAGAGGACTTCCTCGCTTGTTATACTCATTATATTGCCAGGTAACTGTGAACAACAGTCGCTCTAAATACTCCGTCACTTGCTCCGACTGAATGCAACAACTTTCAGCGTATCCGTGGTTCGCAGAAACGTACAATATACTACAACGTGCATTCAGAGTCGATCCATCCTCTGATGCAAAACCCAACCAAGCAAATGTGTATGAGAGTAAAAAAGAAAGAGATTGGTTGAATAACAAATGTCAAAGACCCCTTTGAGCTCCCAATTCACAGAGACTGGCTTTTTCTTTCCCATCATGCTTTGAGTGCATCAAGCACCTATCACAAGTTAGCACTCAGCACATCGTCTCCCAGAATCAATGGGAGTGTCATTAGAGCTAAAAGTAATTTGTTTCAGCACCATTATGAGCCACGCAGAGACGAGTTGAATTTGGAAATGTCAAACTGAACTTTAAAAGACTGAATTATCAACTTTTACACGAAGATGAAATCAGATCACAAAGAAGAGAACTTTATATTGTACTGGGAAGGGATTGGTACCCTGCAGGTAAAGAGAAATATCAATGTTCGCAGTGTTGGTAATTGGAAAGGTATAAAAGTCATCTGACTGGTGTTGGAGAAATTCAGCATTATAACTGAACTGAACTGGATTTGAACTAAAAACAAGTTACGTAACGTGTTATTGTGAATTCGAAGGAGATATCGGGAAATTGTTCTGTCTCTGTTAGCTTTCGGGAAATGCCTCCCTCAGACAGATAGTGTGATTAATCTCTCAAAAGGACGAAAACAACACCATACATAGAGTTGTTCTCTGTAAAAACGAAATGGAACCCTCCCCGATGAGAAGCCCAGATGTGTCCTGTTTGAATTGAACAGACAGGTTTGATTGATGAACCACAGCTGAAAAAGGCGTGTGTTAGGTTTATAAAAGAGTTGGTCAGACAGTTAGATTTTGGAATCTGTCTCCATATGCCACCTCGCATGTTCGACTGTGCATTAAACGATTCCCGCTGGATTGCAAACTCCGATTCGTCCTGACTCCATCCTCATTTCACGCTTCTACATAATTGGCGCCCCAGCGTGGTTCGGGTCGAGACCTTCGACATCTCCTCTACACCAGCCAACCGACAATCACGCTTCAGGCGCCGAGACAGGTATGAGATCTTCATATCTCACCATAGTATATTTCTGTACAGCGTGATTCTCGCTTGCGTGATAGAGAGGGAGTGTTTAGGGTCCCCTCGACAGAATCCACGCTGTTTAGCGGAGGAGGAGAGAGGCGGATTGGTGTGTGCTGGAAAAATGCAAAAAAGATGTTGATATGATTCAATTTGATCTCCAGCTGTAAAAAGAGAGCTCTCTCGTGTGCAGGCGAACGCAGCATTCTGTTGGCGTGACGCCTGGTTGTGGCCAAGATAAGCTCAAATGCGGAGTACTCCGTGCATCTCTCAAGCTCAAGAGACTTATTGTTCGCTAATGACAAAGCGACTGTGTGCTATTGATAAAGCAATTTCTGCAAATAAGTGTAAGGAGCTCCAGCTTGAGTTCCAGTGTGAGATACGTAGGTCTTGAAAAAAATCCTTTCTCGAGAGGGAAGAAATGAAAAGACTGGCTTAGATTTTAATAATAACACTATAATGTGAATCTGTCACGAGTGAGCGCTGTTTAAGGCAGGACACTGCGCTGACGAGACTCAGAAATTTTGTGCAGAAATCTAAATGAGCAGGAAAAGTAATATCTAACTAGACAATAAGATTAATAGTACGGTTTGAAAAGGTGTGCACACGACTGTAACTTATTGACATTACTGATAAAGTAATACTATAAAGGAGTGATTCATAGACGAATAAAGGGAAGAGACAATACTCCCTGTTAAACCCCCAAGAAGATAAAACAATATGAGCCTCTGGTGAAATAAAGAGGACATTTGTAAACTGTGAAACAGCCCAACAATAAGAATCTCTCCTTAACAAAGCCTTGAGTACAAGCAATACTGTTAAAAAACTCCCACATAGTCAAAGTCTGACATTAGAAAGAGAAATAAAAATACCTGGACAAAAAACGGACTGACAGACTGGGACCGCTGACTTTTGATGTGATAAACACCTGGGTGGCTTTGCATGTATATGAAATATTGGCTTTGTATGTTTTTTGGCATGCTCTCCCAGTGATAACGCTTTTGCAAATGTTCAATCGAGCCTCTGTGAAACCCCTCATAAGAAATATACATCATTGGATAAGTGCGTATAGCAAATAAGTGAGTTGTGATTTTGGCAGTTTCTTTGTGAGTTTATTAATTTGTTCTAGTACAAATAGAATCTTGGCAGTACACAAGCGTCTAAACATTGTAGTTAAAATTGTCACTTAAAGCGTATAAAGTTTATAGTATTAGTGTCATAGTGTTGTGAAGTTGTATAGATTAAGGCTATTCCTCTATATTCTTCCTTTTTCTCTCTGTGTCGAAAATAGCCCTCCCTTTTTCGCTCCGTTTGCTGTGTCTTGGCAGGACGCCAAACAGTTTGGCTCCGTAGTGAGAGCCTTGGCCGAACGCCCAGAAATTGTTGAGTGAGAGCCTTGGCTGAACGCCCAGAAATTGTTGAGTGACACAGGCTGCAAGAGGAGAAGTAACTGCATGATACAAACATTGATCAGAGTATGTGTCTAAATAACCTAAAGTAAAGAATCTTAATATTCTACAGTATCGAACAATAATATTTCGAGTTAATAAAAGCAATCTTATTATTTGTCACAATAAACATTACAAGTGTAACCGGTATAAAGGTATCAGTAGCATAATCATTTAAACCAGAACTAGTTTTGACTTCTTGATTTGAAATTTTGCGAGGTTGTGAGTTTAAATAAAATAAACTAAACATGAGTGTGACACCAGTAGCTCTCGTGGCGATCAAAAACTTAGAGCATGCAAAAGATGTCCAGAGACTTTCAGAGAAATGGGCAAAACGCACTAAAGGACTCGATCCATCTTGGCCTAAAGAGGGCACATTTGATGTGGGTTTGTGTGAGGATATGGAACTGAGAATCAAGGATTACAAACCAAAAGATAAAAGCAAGAAACGTCTGACGAAAAGAGAACTAGAACTAGAAACAATTAAATTGTTTAAAGTTGAAGGTAATCGCTACAGGAAAAATGTAAGAGACGGGTTCGTTGAACTGAAAGAAAGAAAAGCAAAAGCAGGTCAAAAGGAACAGCTGCAGGACTTTTTGAAAACTGCAGGAATCTATCCATCAATTGCAGGAACTGTTAACATTAAAGGAGACTTCGAAGTTGAAAACAACAACAGATCTCTAATGACGCACCAAACTCCCCCACCGGGTGACCCGAGCAGTTCAACCAGCCCCAGACTCGATGCGACCCCAGCATCACAAATAGGAGATAAACCCCCAAAATACTGCAGCACTGGCCGAAAACAAAGAGAAGCGAAAGAATCAGAAATACTAGATTGCTATGCAGAACGAAATGAGACCGTAGGGAGAGACAGAGGAGAGTCTTACTGGCTGGGTGTGGAACAACATGTAAGAGGAAGAGAGAGAGACTCGAGAGGCGATGTAATTCGGACCGTAATTCAAGAAATGGAGGAGGACGCAGAGCACTGTCGCAAACAGGCACACGCCACGATTGGAGAACTAGAGAGAGAGATAGACAAAAGCCACAGGCTGATATGCGGGCAACAGGGGGAAGAAGAAGGAGTAGAAGGAGCGTTAAGAGGACAACCAGGGTTAAACAAAAGGGGAGGGGTAACAAAGGACAGACCTTATGATCTGAGATACAGACCTGGCATACACCCACCAGAAAGGTATGGGCAATGGCCAATTTTGATAAGAGGATCTCAGGGGCATTATACACCTTGGCAAACACTCGACCTTGCAGGACTGATTTCCAGGCTGCCTGACATTCATGAGGGGGCTGGTAAGTGGATCAAGGCTTTTGAGGAGGAAACAGTCGGTAAAATGTTAGCCTTGGGAGACATTAAGGCAGTGTGGGCACAAAGTCTTGGAGTATCCACGATGGAGAATATTTTGCGCAATAGCGGAAATACTTGGATGGCCAATCCGATGGCAGACGGAACTGAGCTCAATGCATACAGAGCTGAGTTATGGATGGCCCTGAGGGGGGAATACCCTACCAAAATAGATCCCAAGTCATTAAAGGGGGAACCTCTGGCAGAGACTGAGAATGCAGCTGCATATATTAACAAACAGCTGAAGAGATGGAAGCAGGAGACAGAGGAAGAGGCTGAGAGCAGCCCTGTCCTAATGACTTTGTTCAGGAATGCAGTTATTGAAGCCCTGCCAACTCCGGTGCAGAGCAGACTGGAGGATGTGGTGGGACTGACTTCAATGCCTCACAGACAATTCCGTGACCACGTGGTACACGCGATTGAAAAATACAGGAAGGATGAGGAGAAAACTAAAGAACAAGAGAGGAATTTGCAGCGAAAGTTAACACAGCTGCAACTCACTGACTTGCAAAATAAAAGTAAAATAAAGACGCAAGCTCCAATGGTAAATGACACTACTAACCATGCAATGCCAACTGCACCTGAGGCACAACCATCACCTGTGCAGCCACCCGCTGTTGTCAATGTTTATTCACAACAGCCAAATCCACAACAACGAAATGGAGCAATGAGACCTCCGTTCACTCGCCCTCGCTGGGAAGGTCAAAGAGGACCACCTTCTTTCCAGAATGGACAACGACGTCCGCCACAGAGGGAGTGCTGGGGGTGTGGAGACACAGGCCATTTCCGAGCCAACTGTCCGAGACCACAGCCAGGCACAGAGTGGAGAGAGGGGGGTCGCGGGTCTCAGTCCATGCAACGTGGAGGTAGAGGTCCTGTCAATCCATGGGCAGGTCCGAAATATGGTTACTAGGGGTGCCCAGAGAATCCTAACGGGGAGGGTCAGCATCCAATTATCACCATAGGAGCTGATAAAGAACCCATGCTACAGGTTCAATTAGAAGGCAAGCTAACACCGATGATGGTTGACACTGGAGCTACTTATACATGTGTAAGTCCAGAATATGCCACACACCTCCCCTTGTCAGGAAAATTTGTTAAAACAGTAGGATTCTCGGGAATGACACAAATGATTCCAATAACAGCTCCAGTGAGATTAACAACTGAAGGTGGTGAAACTAAAATTCCAATTTTAGTATCTGATCAAACTCCAATCAACTTGTTAGGAAGGGATGCACTGTGTAAATTACAAATAAAAGTCTGGTGTTCACCTGATGGAGTATTTGTTGATAGATCCGGATTGGATTTTCAAATGTACACACAATCTGAATGTGCAAAAGTTTATTGGCTAGGTGATGTTATGGAACCTATAACAAAGGTATTCAGCCAATGGGAAAAACTAATTCGAGCCCAAATCCCAGAAGCAAAGCAACCATTATCTGACTATCATTGCACAATGTTCTATGATGCATCATGCAGTTCGGTATTTGAGAAGAAATGGGATGAGAAAACGAAAAATGTGACTGTTGAGTTGGTAACACAGGATATTGTAGTAGGCCAACAGGGAGCAGCACTGAGCGTGCAACCAAATTCATTCATTTCAGAGTGGTACGCTGTACCAGAGTCGGTTCCACATATCACCCTATTGGTGAATGAACCGTTTGAATCAAAAGACCTCGGTCCAATGATGCATGTTGCTACACAGATTGAGTGGCAAGAAACAGACAACCCACTAATTTTTTCATCACAAGATAAAAAGATGATCAAAATCCTTTGTGGAACATCAATGATGGCAAAACCGCAGGTAGTAACGATACCAACGCGAAAAATACTAAAAACAGCAACTAAAAGTGAAGAAAGCAGAAACACTTTTATGGAAGACATGTTGACGCACGTGCCAGATCAAGTGTGGTCAAAACATGACAGTGATGTAGGGTTGGTAAAGTCTGCCAATCCTGTAAAAATTGAATTAAAACCAAACGTGAAACTGCCGTATCGCCCACAATATCCTTTAAAGCCTGAAGCTGAAGAAGGGATAAGTAAGACAATTGAAGGTCTGATAAACGCAGGAGTGTTGGTTGAGACATACAGCAACTGCAACACTCCCATACTACCAGTGCCAAAAAACGACAAATCGAAATATCGACTTGTGCATGACTTGCGAGCAGTAAATGATGTAGTACAAGATTGGCCAGCAGAGGTGCCAAATCCACATACACTCCTCACGAATGTGCCACATAATGCTAAATTTTTTACAGTAATTGATTTGTGCTCAGCATTCTTCAGCATTCCATTGGCTGAAGACTCTCGACATCTGTTTGCCTTTACATACAGAGGACGAAAACTCAGTTACACACGTATTCCACAGGGCTTCAAGCATAGCCCTCACGTGTTTAATCAGATTTTGAGACAGGATCTTGAAAATATTGTTATTAATAGCACATTAATACAGTATGTTGATGATTTGTTGATCTGCTCATCTACAATCGATGATTGTCATCGAGACTCAATCAAAGTACTCCAGAGTTTAGCAGAAGGAGGACATAAAGCCTCTCAGACAAAACTACAGTACTGCCAACCGCAAGTAGAGTATCTGGGGAGAATGATCTCCCATGGAGCCATTGCAATGTCACCCTCCCAGCTAGAGGGAGTGAGTAAAGCGCCACGTCCTCGAACAGTTGGCCAGTTAATGACATTTCTAGGAATGACTGGATTTTGTTCCGAGTGGATTGAAAGCTATGCTGAAAAAACTGCTCCACTAAGGGAAATCATGAAGGAGGCAGGAACACAGACGTTAAGAGCTCCGTTACAATGGACAGACAAGTCCTTGGTAGCATTTGAAACAATCAAACAAGAGATGCAGAGAGCTCCGGCTCTTGCAACACCTGATTATGACAAACCATTTCTGCTTTATGTATCTAATCGACAGGACATGTACGTTTCAGCAGTATTGATGCAGGAGACGTGTAGTGGTCGTCCAAAACAACCGATTGCATATTACAGTACAAAACTGGACAATGTAGCACAAGGGTGGCCTCCATGTTATCAAGGGCTGGCAGCAGTGCATTATGCATATGAGAAAGCAGCAACGGTAACGATGGGGTATCCTGTAGTCATACACACACATCACAAAATCACTGAGTTGATAAACCAAGGAAAGTTTGTGGTGACACAAGCAAGGTGTTTGCAGTACATGCCGCTCTTGACATATCCAGATGTGACAATAAAGAAATGTATAACTACAAATCCAGCAAATGTTATTCCATTTGAATTTGAAGGAGAGCCACATGAGTGTGTGGCAGAGACAATGAAGTATACCAAGTTGCGACCTGACCTAGAGTCTACTCCGTTAGTAAACGCAGATGTGACGTACTTTGTGGATGGGTCCTGCTACAGGGACTACTTAGGTAATCATGCCGGATTTGCCGTGATTGAGCAAATAGGCAGTGACTTTGTGACAGTGAAAGCTGAAGGTTGTGATCAGCCATGTTCAGCACAGCTAGCCGAATTAAAAGCATTGACTGAGGCGTGCAGACTCGCTAAAGGCAGAGTCGCAAACATTTACACTGACAGCCAGTATGCACTAGGCGTCACACAACTCTTTGGAGCATTGTGGAAACAGAGAGGTTTCAGAAAAACAGATGGAAGTCCAATACAGCATGAAAAACAGATAATGGACCTGATATCAGCAATGATGGGCCCGACGAGGCTTGCGATCATTAAATGTCAGGCACACCGGAAAGGGAATGATGACATTATAACAGGAAATAATGCTGCAGATGAGGCTGCAAAAGCAGCTTCCAAGTGTAAAGTAGCTATTCTATCACCAGTGGTGTCACTAGAGCCTGTAGTCACGCCCGAAGACATTATCCAGATACAACAAAAAGCAGACCAAAGTGAACATAACATGTGGATGCAAAGGGGGGCAACAATTGATGATAAGGGGTTGTGGAGAACACATCAAGGATTGTTGGTAGCACCTGTTGCATTGTTGACCATTCTCATTTCAGAATCGCACAGTGATGATCACTGTTCGAGGGGGGAAGTCCTGAAAAGATTGAGGAGACAGGGATATTGGTCACCATTTATGCAAGCAATGGTGGATGAAGTGTTGAACCAATGTGAAATCTGTGCCCAAAATAATGTGCGCAAAAGCATAAAAACACCTGTGGGACACATTCCTGTCCCAGAAGGGCCATTTAAACACTTAGTCATAGACTATGTGGACATGATAAAATCAGCATATGGAAAGAGATATATGCTAGTGGTAATTGACCGATTCAGTCGCTGGGTGGAAGCAACTCCATCAAAGAACCTAGGAGCTGACACAGTTATTAAATTTCTGACTAAGGAAGTCATACCACGATTTGGCATACCATCAGAAATAAGCTCAGATAATGGTTCAGCATTTGTGCAGAAAATAGCCAAGGGGATTTTACAACAGTTGAGAATCAAACAAAGATTGGGCGCCGTGTATCATCCACAAAGCCAAGGGTTAGTGGAACGGATTAACGGAACGCTAAAGGCAAAGTTGAATAAGATCTGTGCTAGTACTACGCTAAACTGGGTAGATGCATTGCCACTTGCGCTAATGAGCTATCGCATGCAAACTCACAGAAGCACGCACTTAACGCCGCATGAAATGCTAACAGGCAGACCTATGCCAGCACCTCAACTGAGGGGGCCCTACAAGGGGCCCCCACTTGAGCAACTGCAAATAGAGTTAAAGGACTATATGAAGCAACTAACTGCCATACATAGATCCATCTATTTACAGGAGAAAGGAAAGGAGCCAGGGGCCGACCAGAAACCAGAGAAACCAGTGGTTCCAGGGGACCACGTGTACATTAAAGTCTTCAGACGAAAGTGGCACGAGCCAAGACGAGAAGGTCCCTACAAAGTGGTGCGAGCGACGCCAACAGCTGTCCAAGTCGAGGGAAGTACAACGTGGTATCACCTGAGTCATTGCACGAAAGTCCAAGACAAAAATAAGGACGGTGTAAAGTCAGAAGAAAATGACAAACAAGGTGAGCCTGGAACAAATGTTGAAACTAATCAGCTTTCTGATATGGATGCTGTCGGGAAGCATGGGACAGGAGACGCTGACGATGGAGAAACCTGCGATGACGTCAAAGAGCATGCAGGACAGCGGCCAAATGATGACTCAGCCATCCTGGAAGAGAGCCAGATACCATGAATCAGTTGAGTACGATGCAACCACATATATTCCATCCCATGTTAGACCGAGACCTATGCCAGCATTGTCATTAAAACTCAAACCAGCACATCAAGTGTTTAGACAGTTGCATGCTAAAATACGTAGAAAGAGACAACTTCACCCCATGTGGGGATGGGAAGAGGTGATAGAAGACCAAAATGTAACTGCCAAATTGATAAATAAGGAAACAAAAGGTACAACTCCATCTGCTAAAATAACCAAAACCAATCCAACAGTTATACCATTGATGAACCCTATCGACAATAATGACAACCATACAGTTACCCCCAAGCCAGTTAAGTCTGAGAGTGAGATAAAGGTAGCAACCGTTATCACTACAACCTTAAGAGTTAATTTGAGCAGCGGTACAACCGCCGTTACAACTACTCCAAAACCATGGCCAATCAAAGTTCCAAGCACTCCTGTGCACGTGACAGTGCCAAGTGAGGTTAGCACAAAACCAAGCCATTCGTTAGTAACAACAACTAGAAAACAAGTAGACACGATGAACACGACAGTAATTCCTAATGTAGTGGTAACGAACTCGACTATTGTTCCAACGGTAAAGAGAGCCGAAGGAGCTACAAAAATAGGTAAAAACATGAGTTATGATTATGATAATTATGACAGTCATGACCAAGAGGAGGGATGGAACAGAATGGTAGATGATGTAGAAGACTCAGGGAGAAAATTCAAGCCAATGCAGAGAAGTGTTAGAATAACAGAAGATGAAGACTGGGAGCATGCTAATCAGAATGGGTGGTATAGATGGGCATGGTACTCAGTAAAAGAGATGACCTCTATTGAATGCATAATGTGCTCAGAAGCTCCAACAACATTGCCTGTAGTAGTCGCAGAAAAACATACTTTCAAAGAGTGCGCAAAGACACAACAGCATGAATGCAGAGAGGGAAGATTCATCCCCAGAGAAGGGTTGGCTTCAATCTTCAGACTTCCTATGTGTGGTGTTCAATGTAGACTCTTGTATGGATCCCAAAAGAAGCACAACTATTTAGATCTGTATCCTGAATATCAACTACGAAATGCATGTGCAGAATTTATGATTTCCACAACGCAGAATGAGCCTCCCACTAATTATAAAGTAGATCAATTACAAGAATATGAATGTTTTGCCAGTGGTGGATTTGCGTCAGACAAAAGAAGGGTTGACTTAGGTAATACTACCGTGTACTGTAAAGTAACTTGGGTGGTGTCCTGGTTCCCACAGGCTAATATGACTTCTTTGTTTATCAGGAGACCAGTATGGTATGAGAACCAAATACCACTTGACCAAAACTGTGATAACATAACTATGACGATTCCCACTCTTCATTTGTTGAGTGAACAGACAACAGGAATAGCCGACAGTTATTGGATGTGTGGTGAAAATGTTTTACTAAATATTCTGCCGCCCAGATGGGTAGGGCTGTGCGCGTTAGTTCGAATGAGATTACCGGTAGTGGTAATATATAACGGGGCAGGGGAAACAATTAAAATGATGGAAGTGCCCGACGAGAAGCGTAGGTATAAGAGACAATCCACGCTGGACCAAAGTATCCAGTTAGACGCTATAGGACAGCCTAAAGGGATTCCAAAGGAATTTAAAGCACAAGATGAGATTAAGGCAGGATTTGAATCTATATTACCCTGGATTACTATCAACAAAAACGTTAACTGGATTAATTATATCTACTACAATCAGCAGAGGTACCTGAATTACAGTAATGAGGCCTTGAAGGGGTTGGGTGAGCAGCTACACCAGACCAGTACAATGGCATGGCAAAACAGACAAGCATTAGATTGGATTCTAGCTGAAAAAGGTGGGGTATGTCAAATGTTTGGGAAACAGTGTTGTACATTCATTCCCAATAACACTGCACCTGATGGGACATTTGCTGTTGCAATGGGGAAAATTCGGGGTTTGAGACAGGAAGTTAAGGACAACGCTGGCAAGGGGGGGTGGTCATGGGATTGGTTAGACCAAATTTTGGGACAATGGGGGTCTGTGTTGGTAAAAGCAGGAATTGGCGCACTAATAGTTTTAATTGTGGCTTTTCTATTGGCATGTTGCATCGTACCCATCCTGAGGAGACAGTGCCAGAGGAGCATGGACAAACAGATGGGTGTCATGGCAAATCTCCAACTGGCTCAGATGATGAACATGATGACGATGGAGCAAGGGACAAAGGCCCAGTTCGCTCAAATGGTGGTTGGACGACCGGACCTGTTTCCGGACCTGTTTCCCATTCCGGATTATCTGGAGGACTCAGAGGACATGGGGGAAACAGGACTTGGGGGCAACTCACCATAAGAACGAGAGCCCGAACTTTGTTGAAAGTACACACGTCCAAGAAACACCACGTCACATGTTTTATCATCTGTTCAAACTGTTTCACTATAAATTTGAATATATTGTAATCAGATATTTCTATATTCACGTATATTCATAGTCATGATTCATATAATCAGTGCACAAGTATTATAGCATATAGGTTTATCACAGACGTTGCATCAAATGAATACTGAAACATTGTTCAATATTTTGCAGAAATTAAATGTGTGATGTATCTGTTAATACATGGTTGTAAGCAAGAACAGATTCACTTCATACCAAAAAGGTGGTCGCTTGGCGGGAAAGGACCATAAGGGAGTTTTTCCTGCATTGCAATCTGCTGGTTTTTTCGCCCTTATATGAAGGTGAATCTGAGCATTGAATGATGTTATTTGAATTATCTTACGAACTCAAATGTTCTGTATTGTATTGTTACTGTATTGGTATATAATCAATCACATATAATTTACAAAAATCACTTGTGTTGTTGCAATGAAGGCAGGGATCAAAATTTTAGGTTCCAGTTTCGCAAATTGACAAAAGTTATAAAAAGTTAGGATGAGGGTTAAGAAACCCTCAGAGGAGGGATGTGTTGGAGAAATTCAGCATTATAACTGAACTGAACTGGATTTGAACTAAAAACAAGTTACGTAACGTGTTATTGTGAATTCGAAGGAGATATCGGGAAATTGTTCTGTCTCTGTTAGCTTTCGGGAAATGCCTCCCTCAGACAGATAGTGTGATTAATCTCTCAAAAGGACGAAAACAACACCATACATAGAGTTGTTCTCTGTAAAAACGAAATGGAACCCTCCCCGATGAGAAGCCCAGATGTGTCCTGTTTGAATTGAACAGACAGGTTTGATTGATGAACCACAGCTGAAAAAGGCGTGTGTTAGGTTTATAAAAGAGTTGGTCAGACAGTTAGATTTTGGAATCTGTCTCCATATGCCACCTCGCATGTTCGACTGTGCATTAAACGATTCCCGCTGGATTGCAAACTCCGATTCGTCCTGACTCCATCCTCATTTCACGCTTCTACACTGGCTCGCCTCTGCAGGTTGGCTTCACCATCAAGAACATGAGAACACCACTTTAATTCCACTAAAAACAGCTCAAATTCTTTATGATAGCCTGTCTGGAGAGTTAAAAGTGATGGATAGAAAATGATTTTCTTCTTTTACTGCCAAGATGCACTGACAGCAACGCGCTGCAGGCCTCAGATTTGGAAACGCCGACACCAAGGAACCAGCAGTATTTTGGCAGAAGGTTGCTATGTGGGCAATGTTTTAGTGTTTTAGAGTTACCCCTTAATCTGTTAACTTGATCCAAATAATGAAGATCCTAATTCAAAAATATAAATTGGATTAAAGATTCAATTATTGATATGATAAAATGATGAAAGTTTTCCAAGATAATGTAAAATCGATGGTCCAAAATCGAAAACAGGTCGGAGTAAAGGTGTCGAAGCAGTTCATGCTTCGACCATTTAAAACAAAAGGTGTTTTTCAACACGAGTGCCAGACGCTTTCAGTATGTTTGGGCCTTTAAGCAGATGTGATAAAACGCATTGGTGCTCCTTTAAAGCAAGACTATGCAAGTCTGTGAAAGAAGAAATAACACAATCTTCTTCTTGCAAATGAAAAGTTAAATTCTAAAGCAATGAAAACGCACCTTCGCTCAACACAATGCACTCAGCAGCTCTGCTGCCACAGCCTCGCTTCCGAATAGGAATAGTAATATCGCCAAAATGAGTTTGTTTCAGACCTTCAGAGACACTTAATCCATCAAACATACTTTCATTTTCTGTCACTGTAATGGTTTCCGAACAGACATCAATCAGAAAACAATTCACACGTTGTGCAGAATGCGGCAAACAAGAAGAGAAAACAAATGACTCCTCCTCAAAGTCTCTCTGTTGGCGACGGACCGTCTGTATGAACTTTTCCAATGTATTCATATGTGATTTTGCGTTTGCATCTTTTTTCTCTTTTCCTTGTGAAACACTGAACTCAGATATGCTCCGAATTTCGAATCGAGCTCCGTTAACAACCTCTTGCCTCCACACAGCTCTCAACAAGGCGACGACGGAGGCTGGGGCCTCGCGGCTAAAGGTGCTAACGGCGCTGAACATGTAAACACCCACGAGGCAGCAGTGCTGACGGAGCTAACAGTGTTTACCTGAGGAGAGGTGCCAGGGGGGGGGGGGGGGGGGGGGGGCACGACGCCGCATGCCCCTTAACGCACAACTGCATGCTGTGACGGTGCACCAGGTGTTAACCGCAATGATTTGATTTACATGGTTTAGTTGTGCAGAAATCAATGTCAAATACAAATCAACTCCCCCAATTAGCAGCTGCGTTATAACTGCTTTTTCTGTGACATAACAAAATGCATCCCGCTGTAAAACACACTGGAACGACGTTTCGAGCGTTAAGCCACAGACTCTGGTTTCATTTGGATTTGCTACACGGGGATCAACACCGAATGTGAATTCATGGCGGCGATAAGTTGGATCGCTGCCCGGGGAGCCGGCATCATCTCCTGCTCCCTTGTCAGCATGCCTCAGCAGCCGCATCCTGTGTGCCCCGAGTAATGTGACACAGACACAGTGAAAAGATACCGAGAGAAGGAAGCACAGAGATACTGATGTGAGGAGAGGGAGGGAAGTCGGGGGGGAAAGAGACACTCGGCGACGAGGAGAGCAGAAGTGCATTCACAGAGATGTATAACGGCAGACACACCTCGTGTTTGTCATTCTCACTGCTGCTCCTTGAGGTTTTTGAGACTCTATATTCTCTATTCATTTATTCACACTCTCAAGAACATTTTTATGTTTGTATTTGTGTGGATGTGTGGATGATATCCAGCGTGACACCAGAGGTGGCCAACGTGGAAATACAAACCCAGGACACATCGTTTCCACGACAACCACAAACACATTATTGTTTATTTCCAACTTGGAAACATCTGGCGACATCGCTGTAATAAGTTCTCATCAATTCTGATTCTGGCCAGACAGTCATACAAAGTCCCCGTGTTTGCGAAACTTAAAATAAATGACTTTCCATTCATCTCAGTTTACAAGTGCAGCTCTGACCCTTGCTTTAGTTATGTGCACACACAGCTTTCCTTTGCAATGGCGGACACTTTGTCGCGCAAAGTAGTAAATACTACAATACCTGTCGGATCTTTATTATAGCTGTATTCAAAGATCTCAGCCGTTACCCTCGTCAGTTATCCTCGTCAGTACGACGGTATCACAACTGATATAATGGCCGGAGTTAGGAAAATAACACCGAAGCTCATAATAAACCTGACTTACATCGGTTTATATAATGCAATGGTTTCAATGGGCTGCAGTATTTTAAGATAACGTTCGGGACATTAAGAGAAAGCAGAAAAGAATTTGGGAATCTTGCAATCTTGTGTAAAACACGCAGAGGATACATATTATTCACAGCTGATTGCCTCTGAAAGCCACAATCCAGCCAGGATTGTGGCTTTCAGACCATTGACTCAGTGATCAGTCCTCCTACCCATTTTCCCTGAAGTCATGGCAGCAAAAAACATGAGGAGTTCTTCAATCAATCAATAAATTATCAATAAATCAGGCTACAAATTGACAATTGACCCGCCCCCATCATGTGAATGTGAAATCAATCGGTCTGTCAACCCTGAAAAAACAAACAAGCCTCCATGATATCCTCTTCCCTCTCTCGATTTCTTAGGTTTCAAAAATATAATTTTAAGCACGCGACAAAAAAAAAGTCCACCATTCTTTTCAAATGTATTTATAATCAAAACAGTTGTTCCATGAACAATGGGCATCATTCCTCACCGCTACAGATCTTAGAAAGTAATGCATGCCTGTATTCTTAAGCCTCCAGCTCAATCAAAAATGGCTTTTAAAGTGGTTTACTTTCTCCCATTCTCTCATGTTTATGTCGGCTCCCTGTGGGTCTTAGAATTGATTTCAAGAATTGGCTTGACAATTTTCAAGGCTCGGTCAGGCCCCTAGTTATTGTTGATATGTAAATCCTTTATGAGCCACTGAGACCCTCAGGCCACAGTCTCCCATTTGTTCCACCCACTGGCTTTATTACCAGAGGTGACCGGGCCTTTCTAAGTCCGTGACCCTCACCTTTGGAACTCCCTGCCTCAGTATTTCAGACGAGTCTGTAGCGTCTTTTACATCACGTCTAATAACTCACTTTTATCAGATAGCCTTTCTGTTAATGTAGCCGTCTGTGTGTGAATTCTCCTTTGGTCGTATTTGTCTTTGCTCTTCATTGTGTTGCTGATGTGTTCTGTGTTAAACTGTGAAATTATTCTTGTAATCTGATTCATTTTGCATTTTTACTGTTTACTCTGTAGTTTATTTTACTGTTATCTCCGTTTAGACAAATGCTACATAGATATCATTATTATTACTGGCAATAATTACTAATTCGGTAAAACAGCTCTGCGGTATGTACTCTTGATTCATTTTTGATTGAGATCATTTCAAAGAAGTGCTGATGTGACTTCATCTTCAGCTTCCAGGCTGCAGTTGAATTGCATTCTGTTCTGAGGCGTTACTGTTATTTTGTCCACCCCGCTGTATATTCCCACCGGGGCTGTCAATGTACAAGCCCCTCCAAACCCTTACCCTCTCCTCCTCGTTAAACCAGCATCTGCTGAGGTAAGAGGCCTGAAACCCCCAACACACACACACACACACACACACTTCCCCCCCTCCTTTACACTTCATTCTCTGGAGCCTGCCATCTGCCACAGAGTTGGACAAGACCCCACTAACACGGCAGCCACACACACACACACACACACACGCACACACACACGCACACACACACACAAGCTTACACCCTCATTTCAAACCCTTGCAATTGCTGTAAAACATCTCCAGTACAGATGCACATGAATGCACACAAACATACAAGCACACGCACACACACACATATATATACAGGCATACACACACACACACACACACAACTCGAAGTTGGCCAGGCTGCATATTTAATGAGAAGCCCCCCCCATGAACATAACAGCTTGCAGGGTCATAATGGTTTGGAGCAGAGCCCCACCCCCCTGCACAGAGAGAGTGAACTCCTCCCCTCCACCGTGCGACTGGCCCGGAGAGGAGGAGACAGGGAGGACAGAGAGGGGGAGGACAGAGAGGGGGAGGACAGAGAGGGGGTGGACAGAGAGGGGGAGGACAGAGAGGGGGAGGACAGAGAGGGGGTGGACAGAGAGGGGGAGGACAGAGAGGGGGAGGACAGAGAGGGGGTGGACAGAGAGGGGGAGGACAGAGAGGGGGAGGACAGAGAGGGGGTGGACAGAGAGGGGGTGGACAGAGGGAGAACAACAAACTCTAATTACTCCTCTGTGGCTAACGGGCCCTTCCAGCATTTCTTTTTTTTGTTTCAGTGGTAAAGAGAGAGAGAGAGAGAAGGAGGGGAGCAGAGAGGAAGAGGGAGGACGGCACGAACGGAAAAGAGACCTGTGCTGATTGAACATGAAACCTCTCCCCTCTGTCTCCTCTCTTCTCTCTCCCCCTCTGCTTGTTGTACATGATGCCCCCTCACTTTCACTGCAATTGCTCATCACCCCTCAGTTATCCACGATGAATGATGATGTCTCCTCTTGGAGAGCAGGAGGCAGAGGAGCGAGCCTGAGGCCATGCATTCTGATGGTCTAAGCATTCCCCAGTTACTCTCCGCTCATGCTAAATCAACAGGGGGGGGGGGGGGGATGCCCGAGCTTCCTCCTGCCTTCACATTCTCTGGGTGTTTGTTGTGTTTTACTCAATATTTACAATCCGTGTCATCCAGAAGAACCTCTGCATTTCACCATCCTGCAAATATTCACACAGAGGCAGGGGGCCAGAGAGGAACGGTGGACGACGGGAGCCAAGACGCCGCTGTCGCCTTTGACAGGCGAATTAGGGACATTATGTCTGCTCTCTGGGGACGTCCGGTCTCCGCCACGCTGCCATCGGCGTGACGGTGGAGGAGCAAAGCCACTTTGGAGAGGAGAGCTTCCTTCCTACAGATGCTAAAGCTGAAGAGACAGCTGGGCTCTGCTCCAGAGTCTCCGGCTATTTACAAAAAAAAAAAAAAAAGGCAGCTCACTTCATGGCAGCAAGCCACATTAAAGGTTGATTTGCTCTTTCTTTGCCGGTTTCCCCAAATAGATTTGAATCTATCGTCTGTTGACTGAGAGAAAGATTAGGGCTGCGTTGGTCAGATCGTTAAACAGGAGGAGAAAAAAAGGCATATTTGGTCATATTCATCCAATAAAGCGTTGTTTTCTCGTCATATTCCACAAGCCAATAAAATCTTTTATAACCAGGCCATGTGCAGCGTTACGGTCCTGCTGTATTAGAGCCCATTAAAGGCACATTATCTGCTTCAGTGTGTTGCGCTGCCTGTGCCGATGTAGGATGAAATGGGCCATTCTAATCCTCATTAACATAGCTAATTTCACATCAGAGGAAGCTGATAGTGGGTGTCAAAACCATTCAAAGGTCACCCAAGCAAGCGAGATCATTTGATATGCAAGTGCGCGCCCGTGCGGTTGTGCCAACGTTCTACCTGTTTGAACATCCGTCGCGTGTGCTGTTACACGCCTTTCTCAAAGGCAAAGCGGTGTCATCGCCGCCGTTGTGCGGCGTTTGACAAACAGGCGCGGCAGGCCAAGCGGTGCGTGACACAAACGGACAAAGTTGTCAGAGGCAGGAGACGATGGTTGATACGCGGGGAGAGAGGATGGGATCAAAAACAAGGAGGGACGAGGAGGAGAAAAGAGCAACAGATATCCATCCTGCTCCCCTCTAAGTGCGACAGCCGACCTTTATTCGGAAGGATGAAAGTGGGGGAACAAACACGTGACGTGTTCGACAGACACTGGCGCAAAGCCATGCGACGAGGGCAAAGAGGGTGACGAGTGTGACATTAGCGGCACGAAGACGCTGCCATGTGACCTCTGATAGGGGAAAGTGGCACACTGTTCGTGCCAGCTGTGTTTGGCCATATGTCCCAATGCATAACGTAAATTTCACAGAAATGCTGTTGAAACAACGGCTATGTGCCACCCAGACATCTAAAGTTATTACTTTAAAAGCAAACAACCAGATGTCTTTTGACTTATAAACCATCAAAAGCATGGACTTTGGGGCGAGACTGACTTTGCAAGATTTCAAGGATGCCTACTTGACACGAAGGATGAGTTTAGTGTTTCTGGCATCAATACAATTTAGAGAAATGCACAAACATCAGAGTCCTTCTTGACAATAACTCCGCAACCACTCGCCGATGTTTCGTACAGACAAGCATGTGTTGCAACGGAGTTACTCGCTCGAAAAACAAACGCTCGGTAACCTTTGACAACTCTTTGCAGCGGCTGGACGTCGATCACATTTCAAATGGGGGACAAAAAGCACGAGATGTGTTTGTTCTGTTACTGCGGTCAGAGAGAGATGAGAACTCACTTGGTCACCCTCCTGTGGGCGGTGATGCTTGCCACGATGACGCTCTCCGGTCTCGGGGTGGCCACAGCCTTGAAAGTCCCCTTCCAAAACTTCTCAAAGAGCTGCTTCTCCTTCAGCCGCTGGAAGCCACCGGTGATGCGCAGCAATCCCAGGGAGGGTGGTGGGGGGCCACAGGGGCCCGGCTGGAGCGAGCACTGGGGCTCCATCTGTGGTTCTTGGTCTCCAAAAAACCCCCCCGAAAAAACAATAAAAGAGTCTACAAGCTCATGGAAAACACACACACTCAGGAGCTGTCCAAGTACTGAATCAAAACCGTGCGACGCGCTGCAACTGCGTTGCGACCGTCCTCTCCTCTCACAGCATCGGGTCAATGTGTCAGCGCGTCTGTCCGCTCTCTGGCGGGAGCGTGGGGAGAGGGACAAAAGCTGACCCTCTCCAGCTGGAGGCTGGGTATTGTTCTCCCAGATGGGGGTGGGGGGGGGGGGGGGGGGGGGTTGAGTTTCTTTCTCTCTGCCTCTCCTCTTCAGTCACATCTGCTGCTTTTTTGGGGGACGGGGTCGGGGTTGGGGAGTCGGAGCGTCTCCTTCTTTATTCTCGCTCCCGGTCGGCAGCCTCACACAGGATCAGGCATCGCTCGCGAGAGACGGAGCACGTTTCAGTCCAGAGGAGTGAGAGACAGAGAGAGGCAACGTGTGGCTTTTCTTTTTTTCTGGAGTGCAACGTTTGAGACGCATGCCCGCTGAGCGCTGAGCAGGTGTCGAGGCAAGTGTCGCGGCGTGTCTGAGGGCAGGCGTGAACGAGCGTTGGAGAGCGTGTGTGTGTGTGTGTGTGTGCGTGTGCGAGTGTGAGTGGGAACCGAGGAGCTCAGCTGAGAGCGGCTTGTTTTGTGTCTCTCAGCTTGTGACGTCAACGTTGGGGCTGGACGCTGGGGAGAGGGACACCTCCTGTCTCTCTCTCTCTCTCTCTCTCGCTCTCTCGCTCTCTCTCTCTCTCTCTGTGCTACACTTTAATCACTCTACTCTTGATTAGGTCCACTTCTCCTCCTGACGTGTGCTCAGAAGCTTCAAATATCTTCCGTTCCAGCTTTTCCAATGTTAGAATTTGCAGCTTTCCTCTCTTTGTATTTTAAAATCCTTGTTGATTGAATATACTTAAATCAGACATGTGTAGATGTTACCTTCGGCTCATGATAACTGTGATGCCAAACGATAAAGCCTTCCGAAAACAAAGAATGCTTGCCTGAATTAAGGTAAAAGGAATTTTTAGGTGTTGCTCAATTAATGATTTAATTTTTGTCCATTTGTATTTTTTCCAAACATTACATCTTCCAGTGAACCTTTGTGTAGTTTGTAATGTTTCTGTTCTTCACTGATTTGCCACGTATTTCCTTGTTTATATGATGCCAAACCTATACTGCCACCACCACGACTAACTATTGCTGCTGTACAAGTTAACCTTTGAACTGGGACAGTTCAACATAATCCTCCTCATACAGCTGCATGTGATGACAACACGTCTTCACCCACAGCTGCAGACATATTGAATACTGGATGATAACTTTCAGAAAGAGTTCATCAAATAATAGAAAGTTCTCAGAAAACTACAAATCATTGTATTGAAAAAGAGGTGGATCAACAACATCCTCACCCAGTCTCATCCGTAATGGAACATTTTCATTGATTTATGGTGAGACATTGTATGCTATCCCATGAGTCAGGGATTATTGACATGTCTACTCTACACATAGTCTGCAATATGCTGAAAACTGTGTCTTTTCTTGTCCTCTTCCCTTATACACACACACACACACACCTACACGCACACACATGCACACACACACACTCCATCAGTGTCTTGGACAAAAGGCTGAGGGAATCTGCATAACAAAAGGCCTGGCTCAGTGAGGACCAGCCAGAGCATGCGGCTGACACAAACCTCCCCCTGGGGGGGGGGGGGGGGGGGGGGGGGTTTCAGCTTCTCCCTGCCGTCGGACACCTCCTCCTCTCCTCTTCAGTCTGCTTCTACACGACACATAACACGGAGCAACAGCTCAACAACCTAACCCCCCTCCCTCTCCTTTTCTCTTTTGTCGCACTGTCTCTAATGCTGCGAATCATCTGCTTCCATTGCTGCAACACGTGGGACTCTGCCTTGAAGTCTTGGGAGGGATTATCGACTACTACAGGGATGCCACCCTGTTTAGGCTGCAACAAGCAGCCTGTGCAACACTTTAATGGACAAATACTGTCTAAAGACGTTTGGAAACAGCAACGCATAGCTGATTATTGGACTGCCTTAGAACAAGTTCACCGTTGTTACCATAACATGACTTCTGCATCAGCAGAGGTGTTACACTCTCAAGCAAGTTGTGATTGCTTTCCAAAAAAAAAAGAAAAATCTGTCATATTTTTTAAGTACTTTGCCTCTACTAAAAATCCGTAAGCCAAACGGATGCCAACAGTCCACGATAACTAGCTCTCCTCTTGCCAATTCGAACAAATGTGTTGTTCACACTGCAGCATTATTGGGCATCGGCAACTAGAAAGCATTAATGTTAATCTCATAAACATCACATTTATTTTTTTACTCCCCCGATCGGACAACTGCATAAAGAATTCCACTTGTCAAGCGTTAATGTCAAGCCCTGAAGCTACTTTTTTTTATTTTTATGATGGAATGCAATTTTTTCTTCCTCACTGAATGCTAAACACATCT
Organism: Melanostigma gelatinosum; assembly: GCF_949748355.1. Classification (NCBI taxonomy): domain Eukaryota; kingdom Metazoa; phylum Chordata; class Actinopteri; order Perciformes; family Zoarcidae; genus Melanostigma; species Melanostigma gelatinosum. Next base: position 4,929,554 of record NC_136639.1, read on the forward strand.
GCTGTGGATGACTTCGACCAGCCATTTATAAATATGGGGATCAGTGCACTGCATTGTTTCTACACAGGATGAACCAGGACCATCATACCACAACATTCCCTGGCTCTGTGTGTGTGTGTGTGTGTGTGTGTGTGTGTGTGTGTGTGTGTGTGTGTGTGTGTGTGTGAGAACAAGGTGTCGTACACAAACGTTTCCACACACGGCCATGACAACATTGTCTTGTAAACTTCTCTTTCCCCTGATGAGGAGTTGTGGGCGCGAGCAGGAATTAATATGTGCATAAAGACCGAGCGCCGTACCTCTGGATTAATAATGCATACATTAGCTGATAACATGAAACCTTGATGTATAACAACGGCAGCCACATAATGATAAGTGGCTGCTTCATCAGTGTGCTTTGCATAAAGATGGAGCGGAGGCACTCTCAAATCAAACCAGAGGGCAGAGACAGGCAGACCCTGCACAACACGGAGTATGTTTCATTGATGGGGGAGAATATCAAACAGCCGTTTCTGCAGTGAGATGAAGTCCAGGTTATATTGGAGGGCTGTGCCGAGGGCAACGGGGTGGTCGTCCTCCTGCTGAGTGTTTTTTATGAAGTGCTTTTGCTAGCAGTGGTTTCATATGGAACGTTGAGCTGAAGGACACAAAGCTGTTGTGGAAAAAGTCGTTTACCTGTGGAGGGACAATCATTTCATGCTTCAGCCTTGGTGTTTTCACAGAGAGAACGGCAGTGACAGCGACTTAACGTGGCATCACAAAGACACATAATTAATCACAATCGGTACTGTACTGTACCTATGCGCGTTACGTCACATGAATATCTAAAAGCAAAGCAAGGACTCGCTGTCTGTGTGGTGTTTGCTGTCTGGAGAATCGCTCATCCGATCTACTTCACACCCGCTGAATGTTTTGCTGGGGGACTCATTGGAGGGCTCCGTCAAATTTGGACACGCAACACTTTCAATATTTCCAAACAATCAAAAACAGCGCTCTGTGTAGCAGTGGAGGCGGAGCTTAAAGGCTCTGCAGGCTTGAGAATGTCATTGTTGCCTGACGTCATAATTTACGCCGAACATTAACCAATTGGCGGTCAATGTCTAACCGTAGCCATTCGAGGTCGGAGCCTAATCTTTATTATACAAGGTCAATCCCTACAGTTTGGCGAGCTAAGGTTGCTGGATAACGTTAGACAAATAGAGCTTTTCAACCATCATCTCTTTTCCAACCGAGTCGCCGCGCTTGCAATACAGCCATCTGTAATTTTCTTGATTGTGTGAAACACAGCTCGGCATGAAGTGCATCTATTCAAAGTAAATCACAAATGAGTTGATTTTTAAAGGAGCAGAGGGAACCTATGATGGGCCGGGCTCAATGGCTTTGCACTGTCAGAGCTCATGCCGACAGTAATTGCAGCTGTTTGTTTTTTTGAGGTTGCAAATATATTCGACAAGAAAGGGAAAAGGCAAATTGTTCAGGGACGAAATGTTCCTTTCTCTTTATCAATCAGAGTTCAAGTCCATGAGTTTCTTTTTGTGCAACATCTGCCACTGATGCATCATTTGAAATATTTTCATTATTGAGAAACTCGCACAAAAAAGATCTGTATTGTTTCTAAACATTTGTGATTCGTGTGGTTGTCAAAATGATTCATCAAGTGCCGCTGTGCATTTTTATTTCCAATCGTTTGAGTGAAGCAGCTGAAAATCTTCCCAATTCGGGGTGCTGCCAGGAATTCAAATACAAACACATCTACTGAAGCTGGACCTTGCATTGCTTTTGTCTCATCGTTCTCTGAGATGTCAAAGACGGGGAATCTTAGATCAAGTTGAAGTAAGTTGGATCTTGAAAAGGCCCACGCTTGCACCAAATCGATAAATGAACTCCGGATGAGGAGGCGAGAAGGACAAAGATAGAAATGTAAAGAAATAATATATTCAACAGCAGAAGCAAGATTATAGACTGAACGGCTCCAATGTAAGTCTGCACATTTAAGAATTAAACAGTGCAAGTATTCAGTACATGGCTTATTAAAAATAGCTAATATGCAGTTACGATGCATTCATATGCTAAACTAACTCAAAAAGTCTCAAAATAATGTGATGACAAACTCACAGATGTTTACAGAGTCTACATGGTCACGAACCTTTGACCCAACAAAAATGTACTTCTACACCATGAACATGTCAACCAGTGGCGGCTGGTGGAACGTGTTCTAGGTAGGGCCATCCTATCAATTTCAGCAAACATCCCAGTATGATTTAATGCAAAAAAAAAGTATCAAACACGTATTATTACTTGGCAGTTAAATATTTAACATGTATTCCAACACGAAAACAATCAGTAAATAACACTTATATAACATAATATAACATGTTCATTTATTGAGATGCCCCTATGGACCTTGTTATAGGAGGTAAAGATCAGGAGAAGTAAACATGAAGTGTAATTATGAATACTGGTGTTAAATTAAGCTATGATGAGTTTTCACTGTTAATTTAACATCTCTATTACATGTTGATGCCTCCATGACCAAGTTAAGCAGATGAGACTGAGGACAGCTATGTAGAAGAAAAGATGTTCACTTTGTCTAATATGTAGCTTGACAGAGTTCTCATGTGTGTCCTGGTGTTCTCATGTTTCCTTACCTCCTCATCCCTCACTCCCTACCCTGGTGTTCTCATGTTTCCTTACCTCCTCATCCCTCACTCCCGTAACTGTCCGTGCTGGATCCGTCCCCGTTGTTTTAAAAAGCTAAATAAATGATTAGCATGACGTCATCCAGCTAGCCAAACCTGTCTGGTGTACAGCTAGTACAGAAGCTTCGCATGTACTGCTTCCCTTTCCCGCGAGTCTGCTGTCTGACTGTGAGGTCAGGCTGATCTGATATCAGCTGTTTGGCTGCAGAATCTCCGCCAAAGTTCTCCTCTCAAACGGGTCTTGGAGGAGGAGTGCTCACCTGTAGAGACTTCTCCTGACGAGAACGCGCAGCTGTGGGCCTGATCGTTCTGGCCCCAAGCTGAATCTATTTGAATCTAAATTGTATGTCACTCATTTATATCTTGAATCAGCAATTGGCTAAACTGCTTCATAGACCCGCCTCTTTTGGGCCAAAACGATCAGGCCCCCCAAGCTGCGCGTTCTCAGAGTGTCGTGCACACAGACAGAGAGCACGAGCAGAGAGCACACAGGCTGAGAGGACGAGCAGGAAAAGCATATATTTTGCGCAGATATCATATTTTACACACATTACTGGGTACATTCCATAGTTCAAAAACACAAATATTGACAATTTATATAATTTATGATTATTATAATTTTTTATTTTTTTTTATTTTTTTTGTGTGGCTCATGGTGGGGCCATGCCCCATGGCCCTCTATTGACCAGCCGCCACTGATGTCAACGTATTGTCAGAGTGACTGTGAATTGATATGTAGGATTGACAAAAATAAATACTCCACAGGCCACAACTGATCAACAACGGAGCATCTATTTTCTTTCTTGTATTCTTTAAAAAAAATGTAATAAATTTCTTGTCCTGTTGTTAATGTGCCAGACAGAAGTGTTGTTTGTAAAATGGTTTAAATCAATGAAAAGTTTTTCCGTGACCCATTTCTCTCAGCGTCATACAAAATAACTTTTGCTGAGTGTTGGAAGAAGTTCTCAGATCTTTTGCTTGAGTGAAATTAGAAGTACTGGCATCCAAATATATAAAAGTCCCAAAAGTTAGTAAAGTGTGCTCATAATACATAACATCTCATTACAGAATAATGTAGATTATTATCGATGCATTAATGAAGGGTCATTCTGCAGGGTTTTTGCCAGTAGGCCTAAGTTGACTCCCTGCTGGGTCTCAACACGTGATTCATTTATTTTCCAAATGAAAATGTTGTAAACAAGCAGCACAAGCGTAGGTTGAGTGCATGACGTTAGCGAGTGTGCGGTCGAGAGAAAGCGTGTGTGAAGATGAGTATTAAGTTCACAGTAACATTACAGCTGTGAATGTAACAGTTCAGTATGTGCAGTTGGGCTGTATATATATATATATATATATATATATATATATATATATATATACCTATACATACACATAGATACAGTTCAGTAATCTTTAGTATTCATCAAATAAATATAAGAACGCAAAAACGTTTACCTCTAAATTGTAGAGTAGAAGTATAAAGTAGCAGAAAATAGAAATTATACCTGAAATTGTACTGATGTAAAGGACTCGAGTGATTGTAATTACTTTCGGTGGTAATGGCTGGTGGTGATTCGTCTCATAACTACTGGTTCACATGACTGATAATGTAACTATGGACTCAGGTAATGAATGCAAACACATTCACGAAGGAGACAGAGCTCAGACACATTTCAAAAGGACAGAAGTAAATCTCCTTCCAGTTAAACTTTGAGGCTCGTCTTTAAATTATAAACTACAAATTACTTTTTAAAGTGGGACAGACGCTCGACAGAATAAATCCCAGCATGCACCGTTACAGTCTTGCAGGGCTGCTGCCAACTAAGACACAGGCTATTCGTCGGGTTTAAATGTTTACTCAGAATCCCCTCATTAACATGTAAACCCCAAAATGCTAGGTGCTTTGGCTCAGGCTGCTCAACACTGATAAGATATTTCATTTTCAGGCGACTGCAATTTTGGAATAGGTCTGACTCCATTGTGTGACACGGCGCTTTGGGGGGGCAAGGTGTGAGGAGGATGTCCGATAAAAGTATAATTAACAAAGGAGGGAGTTGAAACAATGAACGCAGCAGCTCGGGGAGCCGTTGGTATGTTTGTTAGACTGAACATTGGATGACTGGTTTAGCTTCACAGTTAAATCAGTGCAGACGGACTGGAGAGCTAATGGGATAGGTTGCTCTTCACACTGAATCTTAGAATATCATACCGAATATGAATGGATTCTCATCCCGCTTCTATCTCCCTATCAGCGCTGTCACAGACAGAGCGGTAAAAGTGACTCAGCTGCAGAGACATTGGATAAAACCGGCAAAGCAGTCAATCTGGCAGTGTACCCATCATTACCCATCATGCCGTAGCTCAGAGCTCCTCTTCTTCCCTCTAGGTGCATGAAGAGATAAAATAAAGATAATCCCTCACACCCAACCTGACGCTACAGCGCAGTGCTGGCTGTCACCATAGAAACCCAGAGCGTAATACATTTTAAGGTTAATAATCTGTACTTTAACCAACGAGCAAATACCAGAGAGAGAAGTTAAAAGGTGCTCTTTGTTTACGATGGCAGACATTAAAACTACTTTATATATGAAAGCCCAGATGTGACACAAGCATAATGAATGCAAGCAATGTACAACATGTACATCAGAGCAACGTTTTGCAAAAGAACAGTTCAATAAGACGCCTCGGGAAAACTCCTTTTTGCACGCACAGTATCCTACATCCTCGTCCGGTGTCTGACATTTGCACACGCGATCAGTAATCAATACCTCTTATTGCCCTGATAAGCAAAGATTGAAGATCGTGAAGAATCACAAAGTTATAGCTCCTTTATTATTTTTCATAAATACACTACATGTATTCTAAATAGTTTTCCCATTAGGTTATTATCGCATTGCATAGCTACGGTCTTCCTCTGTTGCGCTGCTTCTAGCGCAGCTTGTTTTAGGCCTTTTATCCAATCACATTTGGCCTCTATGTTGTATTTAAGTAAAACAATCTGCCTGGACAAAACCTCTTAGGGAGGAGAACTGACATCCCATCTCCTACCAAGAGTCAGCAATGGTTTCTTTTTATCATGCTCACAACCTTTCCTGGTCTTCAATCAAACAATTTCAGATGTTTTAAAAATAAATGATTGTCATATGGGCATTTTCAGAAGTCACCGACAACTTTTTTAGTTGGCTTCACATGGTTTCAGCAGGCTAAATAAATACATAGTAAAAGCAAAAACGTGACGTCTTGTTAATCCTGTATCACCGATATCACAAATATATTAAACTAGTAACTACTGTTGTCAAAAATACCAAAGTATCTCTTGTGTCTCTGTTTGGTAAAAAAAAAAACAGCTGCTTTTTAATGGGCCTATAATGCTTTTCAGTAGTTAAATCTTAAATTGATCAGGTTTGCCGACCCAAACTGCTGCAGTCTTGTATGATTTCTCCTGTAGATTCCTGCATTTATACTTAATTCGTCTTGAATATTAAGGGATGATTGCGGGTTATGGATGAGAATACATGATGTATCGTTTGTGATTTCTTTACCGTTGAGTGCACACGCTACTCAGCATGGCCCACGAAGTAGTCTGAAACAATTGCCCCCCCCATTGACAGATGGCAAAGATCTTACCCCCCAGCACCTAATGGCTGCATCTTTTATCTATAAATACAGTTGGCAGTTGCACAAAGGTCGCAGGTGATGCCACATGTCTGATGTTCATTTGCAAAGCGAGACTTTCTGCTGCCCCGACAGGACCCGCGATGACACTGGCCAAGACTCTGTCACTCTCAGCGTCAGTATTCCCACTACGTATCGAAAGGAACGAGGAAGGTTTGAATATATTAGTAGTTTGTTTTACATACAAAAACAACTAAATCAGACACTGGAGGTATCATTTAATTTCTTATTATTGTATTAAATTTGCTCGAGATTTTGAAACGGCAATAGAAATACTTACTTCAACCTAAATCATGCGTGGCATTTTGAAAAAAAACCAAATCTATACAGCTGTCAAAAAACATCTTTCCAAGTAACTTTCTCAAAAGAAAATATGGGGACCATCGTGTCCACTGCTTACCTTGCGCGGCAGACGGATTCTCGCGAGGTCAAGAGATCACGCAAGAATTGGGGGAATCGCATCTCGCACGAAACTCAATCTCGTCACACCAATATAAAGGTGATTTAGGAAATAGTTGCTTTCTTTCAAACCTGCAACAACAGTATTTTTTGGCCACTTGGGGGCAGCAATATCGAAATGCAATCACCTTATAACGTGATACATTTTTTACACATCCAGCAGTTACAGAGCTACAATATTATTCATTTGGAGTTATGTTTCTGGCCTCCAACTTCAATATATTCCCTTTCTTTTAGCTCTTGTTTTTAGTCCCTGCCATCACGTCTGATTTTATGCAAACCGGCTGAATTTGTCATTACGACACGTTTTGGCAAATTCAAAAGTAACCTACACCAGCAACCTCTAAATCCAGATTGTATTGCATTAGTAATAAGCAATATGACAAAAATGATTAACGTTTGTTCATGAACGGACTAACGGAGCAACTAGTGTTGCCAAAACAGTGGGTCTTTAGAGCTTTAGAGCTGGAAAACAGCTGCCTGCTGCAGCCCCTAACAATAAGGGGGCAGCTGCAGATTCAAGTGATAATTTGTGAACTGCATTGTTACAAACATATCTGTATTTTTTTACGAGAGCAGATTGTGGACTGTGTATCTTGATGTCAAATAGTCTGACAGGGAGAGATACATAGAGTAGATATGTAGACAACATTTTTAAGCATGTTTTTGTTGTATCAGTGCAAACCTTCTTTAACATCAGAGCCTGAAACAGACAATTCACATTCACCGAAGGAGATAAAAACGAAACGCACATGCCAAAAAAAGACTCAGAGGAAGCTTTTGTAACAAAACTGTAACGAGCTTTAGCTGTGAATAAATAATCCCTGTTCTGCAGCACGCAGTCCATTTAATTGCATTATTTATCAACTTGTCGGAGAAATCCGTAGCTGGACGGCAGAGAATTTTTGGAACATGGCAGCACACAACACACTCTTTCTGGGTTTTTTTGGGATAAAAATATCTTAAACTGCTTTGGTGACGTTCCCATTTTACAGTCACATTTTAAAATGTGTCACCTCCTGTGCCTTTCCTGCAGTGAACACACCCCACACCTGTCTATGAATTACAACTAGATTGAGACCCCGTGTTTAGCTTTGTTGTCAACAATTGATGTTTACATTTACTCTTACAGACGAATGCGTTGAATGCTGTTATGTGGGAGTTCACAGGTAGGACCCAAATGCAAGACCACAGGAGACAGACGTTACTATTAACAGGTTTTATTGAGACTGTGTAAAGGTGTGGAGCCCGTGGTCCGACACCAGAGTGGCAGAGCGACGGTGTGAGGCCCGTGGCTCGACACCGGAGGGCTGGCAGCTTGATGGCGTGTGTAGTCCGTGTAACACAAGGAGGGCAGAGGACGCCACGGGGTTGACGCGGGTGAAAGACGGTACGACCTGACAACCCCAGACTGCAGGACCAGAGCTTATGTAGTGACAGGAGACTCATTAGTGGGCCCTGAGTCTGGTGTGTCAGGCAGCAGGAGGTGATCGGCTGGAGTGTCCTCAGCTGTGCACAATTAAGGGTGTGGCCATGGGAGGTGTCTGGAGGCAGAGGACAAACAGAGAGCACATGGCACACAATAACAAACGGGGGAATGACAGAACACATGAGGAGAGGAGATCAGGGGAAACAGAGGTAACACCGAACAGGTCAGACAGGGATCCTGGATCCTGACAAATGCATTTCCTTCCTCATAAAACATTTGCAATCTGCAAATTTTTAAACATTTGGACCAGTGGACCAAAGCAAAGTGCAGCTTTATTTTTTATATTCAAAGACAAAATAACTGCATAATCAGTAAACATAAAAAAGAAACATCACTCGGATATGACCTCTAGAGATGAACATCACAGTGGTACACAAGCTTGTAAACAATGACTAGGACTTGAAATCAAAGAATGCAGTGGGAGGGTGGAGTGTGTGTGTGTGTTGTGGCCAACATCTTCCTGAGATGACATCTGACAGCGCAAGGTAAATGTAGCTCCCTGACGAGCATGACAGCCTTCGTCGAGAGGACAGCGAACAGCAGAGGTACAAAGCAGAACAGAAACCGGCACACAAACACATTCTGATGGCCTCAGCTTCATTCTGCATTCTCGGCTCCCCACAATACCCCGCTGACTTTCACACCTTCCCTCCTCGACATAAAACAAGATCCGCTCCCAACACCCCGACGGAAGTCTGGGTTTTATTTCTCGCTTACGTCCCCTATAAAATAGACTCTTATGCAAGTGCTCCAGATTTAAAGCGCTCAGAGGGGCCGGGAGTCCATATTGTGCCACTGCTGTGCACTTGGGTGGGGGGGATGATGATGACTCGACTGAACCCACTCTAATTGATGGGTCCCTCTGCCTGAAGCATGAGTGCGTATGCGCTTGTATATGTGCGCGTGTCTGGGCGCACGCTCGTTCGGTGGGTGCAGACGAAATCATTGCAATGGAGCTCTCATGCCAGAGGAACTCAAAGGGTGAGGACACTCACAGAAGATGGCCCCCGCGGAAGAAAAATCATTTGAAGGCAAATCGCTTTTGTGTGTGTGGTTTCTCGTTGGAATGCACGGGGCAACGAGGTGTTTTTGTTCCCCTCCGCTAGACATCGCTAATCGCTGGACAGAAGGCGCCGAGTGCTCGTCGCTATATCTCGGGGAAAATCCGATTTGGGAGCCCACCGGTGTTCTCCAGCAGTTGTTTTTCTGCTAAATAATATTTGGTTTTAGAAATGAGGATGATGGAAAATGTCTTTTATCCAGCTTTGAGCCCCACTTACGAGGCAAGACGTATTGCTTTACGTATCAATGCAGCGGTTTGCTTCACACAGGCAACACGGAGCGATGCGAGTATTAAATGCTCTATCAGCTCGGGGCTCAAAAGGAACAAATGTGTGTCTTTAAACTGGATCAGATGGTTGTAAACAGCTGTATTGACGACTGTCAATGATATCATCAGATATACTGACACAGTAAAGAAGCATTCGTTGAGTACCTAACATGTCACCCAAACACTCAGGACAGTATAAGATAGTTGCTTTGATGGAAAAAGACTGAAGACAAACTTACCCCCAGAAGACGAATGCATGGGCCTGAAATGGAGACTAATAGCAGCTGAGACACTTCAGAGCAACCTGCCTGATCGGATAATGATCGGATGTATTTTGTGATCAAAGGGCGCGGCTGTAAAATGGATACACTCCTTACGTTTCTAAACCTTACTCCTCCTCCTTGGAGGAATGATGAATGTTGTTGTTGCTTCTATTCGAGTGCTTACTGGTTTTAGGAATGGTTGTAGGATGTGGATTGTGAAGAAAAGGAAAATACTAGGACAGGGTTGTGAAGTTAATTTCAGTTTTTTTCCATTTGTGGGATTTCCATGGATTTGTTGCTTAATGTTTTACAGATTCTGTGCATGTTATGTGTGATTGTCTGTCCTGTTGTCTATGACATGAGGGACCATGTTGGAAAATAGGTGTTTACACTGAACATGTTGTCCCTTGGATGGTTTTTGTCTTCTATATCCATAAATCAAATGAGTTGTTTCAGTGTTCCAGGCGTTCGCAAGCGGAAACATTGAGTGATTTCGTAAATTTAGGTGCATTTATTTTGTCTGACTGGTCGCAAAGTCCCTTCAACCTATCGACTGTCACGTGAAATGCTCTCTGACAGATTCAAAAAACTAGCGGCAGAGTAGTCGACGTGTTAATCCTGCTTCAGATGCAAATAGTTTTCTGAACACATACATGACAAAACACATGAATACCGTAGCCACGCTTGACAAATATGCGAATGGTAACTTGTTCCAGCGTACTATTACAGATGATAATGTTTTTGAAATATCTACATGCACATTTTGCACACTGTGTTGCAGACTATGAACTGAGGGGTAAGAAACGTCAATGCAAACTGTGGGTATTTATGACGTTGTGAGGTGAGAAAAACAAAGATTATGCTCCCAGTAACTCTTGCTTTGATCGAACGGCCAAGTACTTCTTCATCACTTCCCACATGAAAATCACACTGAGAACAAGTCATTTTCTGCACATGCACCGTGTGTACCATTTTGTAAAGAACACGGTGTACTTGTATCGGTTCCAACACATGTTAACAGCCACCCACATTCTCAAACAACATCATTTTATTTTTAGGTCAACGACCCAGAAGCAGATCAAAACCTCTAAATACTTACTATTATTAAATCATTGTGCTTTCTGAATGATGTTACATGAAACTGATAAAGTTTCAACAATAAAATGCAATTCTAGACAATACCAACACAAACTGCTGCTGAAAGAAATGCCCATGTCGTGATACTAATGGGCTTCATTCTCACTCTCACACTCGAGGCATTTGCCAGCTGGGGGAGACAAACAAACATATACAGCACAATGATGATGATGTTGTTCCTCATCATGCTTGATGTGAGGTTGTGTAAGTGACTACAAAGTGATGGAGAGGCAAAGCAGGAAGAAGCAAAGAGTGCAGGCTGCTCTTGTGGAGCAATATGGCATCTATGCGCCGCATGAATCGCTCCACGTCCCATGCTGCTCTTTCAGGGTGGTGACAAATGAAAACAACATTAAGACATAGAGTATGCAGCCATGTCCTTCTTTCAGACTGGCCTTTCTTACAATAGTTTACACGGCCAAAGGGAGTTAAAATAATATATTCCAAATTCCTATTTTTAAATTTGATAAGAACCTGTTCAGTTACATTTCCTTCGTGAATGTAAAGTGGCAGGTTTATTTGAGTGAGTTAACAAACAGTACAACGGCAGAATCATAAACAAGGTTAACTACAGAATTTCCTTTTTTAAACAAGGCGGTCATATCAAATTCAAAACTATAATTCAGCGGCACAAACGCATAAAAGAGGCCATTAAATTAACGATTCGGAGAGTAATTCGCCCATTTTATCCCGTATTATATTCTCCCAAGCACCCAGCGTCTATTCAGGGAGGATTTGTGTGAAATGTTTGTTTTAGATTACTTGTTGAAGACTCACTTCGTATTGTAAAGAGGTGGCAGTCGGAGCTTAATGTTACGGAGTAGAGGAAGTAGAGAAGAGGGGCCGTGACATGCCAGCAAAGACGCCACCGAAAAAAACAAGCTGTGCCACAGTCTCAACCCGGCATCTCGTGGCAGTAAGAGGTGAATATGTTTTCCCAGACATCAAAGCAGAGAACCAGACGAATCATTCGACTGGAAAGGTCTGGACCCAACTTGCCCGTATGCTGGTTTGCATACAATCAAACCGGTTTGAGCTTGTCCACCGGACCAGAGAAGAAGAAACCGACCCAAATCTAGCAGAAAGCCTGTTGTGCATAACACGAATGAAGACTTGAAACTTGCATGAGGCCCGAAAAGTTACACACAATATTATCCTGAATGTGCAAACTTTGAGCTCTACTTTGTCGTCGGGCCGTGGAGGGATTTACTTGAGTTCAGCTGACTCGTGCAGTGATTGGTTCAGAGACCGGAGTGTCGGCCAGCTGAGTCTCACATTGAAGCTGCAATCGGTTGCCATGGGATTAATGATATGCTGTAGAAAACAGTGCCATTGATGCACGCTGTTCATTATAATTAGCTTTAGATTGCCTCTCCGTTCTCTGAGGGCATGAAGGAATCAGAGTATTTTTGAGCTGCTTTGGAGTTTTCCCCTCACTGATGGATCGCTTCGGCGTTAGCTGCTTTTCATGAGGCTTGAGTTCAAAGAAACAATATAAACATAATGTATGTAACAACACCACACGATAAACAGAAGGTTTAATGTCCCAAATATATCTCGGCAGCGACTCGGGGTGACACAGGAGCCACTTTCTTTCAGGCAACGTAATAAGACAAATTATGAATAAGCACAGCGTGATATGCTCGCCTGTCAGAGCCGCTGAGCTTGCGGTGCTGTAAAAACATATTACAGTCAAGAATGTACAGTGTGTTGGGTCGGGTATTGCTTGTCAAAGCATATATCCATGAAATGCTTTTCTCTCTGCACAACCTCGCGCACTTGTCATACACACAGCTGCCATTTGGTTGAATTTGAAGGAGCATGCACAGGTTTTCAAGATGTGGAAAGGCAGCGAGAGACTGACTGTCAACGCCATACAGCGTCATGGCCCGGTCATGTTGTATTTCAGCATCATCGATTTGGACGTTTGCTCAAGAAAACCAACTGATTGGTGAATTATGAGCCACTAAATATAATTTCACTTGAATGTAATCATAAGCAAAATGAAAAAGTGATTTCATGTGTCGCAGCAATGTAACCGTTATCACTGAATGTGAACTAAAGGGGTCTGCTTCTAGATTCAGACTGCAGTCATTTTGAATTGACTTCAAGCTGAATACTGATTAAAATGTTTATCACTGAAACCCCAGTGAAACAAAAAGGGTATATTTGATTAGATTCATACAATATCATAACTTCCTAAATGTTTTTGAATTATTTTGTTTTGTTTGGAGCAAAATGAAAGTTATCTGTTCACGATAATAACTCTGGACCAACTAGAGAAAAGTACCACTGTCCCCATGTGATCCCCTCACTCACTCCTTCACATGAACTTAGGTCAATGTGTTTTATTCACCCACCTACACTTCACTGGTCACAGAAATACCTCTACCAAGGAACGTCAAACGAGATGAGTTGCTGACGATCACGACACTGATCGGCCAGAACTGGCAGGGTGAACAAATCATGCAAAAACATTTCAAGTAATTCCAATGTGCAGATATCATTTCCACCTCCCACAGTGCCTTAGAAGCTTTAGAAAAAATAAAAATAAAAACAGACAGATCTCCTGCCTGCTCATTTCAATCTACATGGATAATTGCTCGACTTGACATCTAAATACAGACACAGAGATGCAGGCTGGCATGGTGCCTATTCTCCTCACAGATAATAACAAAGTGCGTATAAATATTCTGGTCCCAGACGCTCCGCTCCGCACATGCTACACGGAAACTGGGCCGTTGGGGAAGCAAAAGAGCACAAACAACAAAAGCTATGATGTTTGTTGTAAATTGTTGTTACTCTGCAGAACCAAGGGGGAAAAAAAATCTATTGTGTCATTTAGTGTGTGGGATTAAAGGGGCGTCCTATAGGGGATATCCTATATATCTGCGATTGGTGGAAACAACAACAGTGTAACGTCTCCGGTATCTTCCGTCCTCCTTGATTTGACTTATAATTGCCAACAATTGACAACAATGCAATATAGCAGTAATACTGCCGTGTTGTTATTTCGACAACTCTGTCATGGCAGTAAAACAACACTTACTGCCTTTTTTTTACAGTTTGAGCAAATAAACATTTTATGCTGCGTGTCCATCCTCAGACAGACCGACCTGCTTTCTTTGGTAACAGGGACGACTCGATCTTAAAGGTGTTTCCTCGTCTCTGCTGGCTCAGCTGTGGTTTGTCTGGCTGAACACCAGAAACTGCCATTAGACCCCTGCCAGACCTGGCAGGACCAGACCAGCCACGGCTCAAGACCTGGCTAATGAGGCTTGGACCACAACTGGCTTATTGATGACCGCCGCAGTAAATGACTGTAAAGAATGTTTTGTGGAAAGGTATATACTGTGTAATAATCAACTGTAAGACGTATAACTCGAACTAAATAAGAAGCTGGGGAGAAAAGAGTGGTATCCATGCAGCATCACTATTGTCACTGGTATCGCTTCTGTTTAAGTTGGTTTTAATGGTGACAGTTGTATTGAACTCTTGAGCATGATTATCCTCTTTAAGCCACTGAGTTTTAGTTTTCAGTCCGTATTTACACAATTTGTCTCGTGTTTTCTTTTTTTTGATCTACATTTACTCACAATCTTAAAAAGAGTATGACTTGCTTTCTTAATTCATTTCTCAATTATACAAAGTATATAATCCTTTAAGTTAAATCCCTTGGGCATTTTCTGAGAGGAGAACTAGTGATTTACTTTCAACATCTTTAATTAAGTGGGGAGTCTCACAAGAGAGAGATAGAAAATCCATATCCTGACATTTATTCTCTGGTATGAGTCAAGCTCGCAAAAGTCACTGATTCACAAATTTGTAGATGTAGATATGAAAGGCTCATTCTAAGCTAACGAAAACACAGACACTAAGACTCACGATTTCACACCAATGAAAACATTGTTATGAATACTGTATTCCATTTCTGGCAACAGAGCCCCCGAAATGCTACACACTGGCCCTTTAAGAAGGGAACTGTATTTAGTCTGTTTGGAAACAATGCAATGTTGCAGACCTCCAACAATACCAGAGACATTTACTGCCCCTATGGAAGCAGCTGGCTGGTGATGCGCCGGTTGTTGTTCCCATTTGGTCACAGAGCTGAACGAATGATGTGAAAGAATGTGTAGCTTCTTTATTGGAAAACTTAATGGTGTCTGTATTTCATGTAGTACAGGTCGAGGTATATAGTGCCTCCCTGAAGCAAGCCCCCAACTGCGGCGCACAAAATGGCTTTCAAGTGTTTCCAGTAATTGTTCTGGCTTCACACAGAGAAGAAAAGCAAACATTTGTAAGAAGAAAGCTTCGTCGCTTGAAAGGCACCTGCTGTCTTCTTTTCTTTTAAGATCCTGAAGACAAAGCGTGGATCCTGCAGGCTTGTCTTTGAGGCCAACAGTACGTACAAATCTTCCCAGGAAGGTTTTTTTTTAAGTCTTACAGGAACTCGTGCAAGAAAGATCATCGAACGTCTTTTCTGGCCCCATCCACACACAGCGAGGCACGAGATAATGAGTCAGTGCTTTTACTTGCTGGCACTTTTCGTCCCGGAGAAGTGCCGCCACAAAAGACTACTCTGCAAACACACCGCTGGGCTCACATGAAAGATATTTGAAAGATGATAATTATCATAAAGGATCTCCAACATTTTCCCCGTCTTATGTCATTGCAGAGACCTTTAAACAAGATAAATAACTACCGTACTTTTTGGACTATAAGCCGCTACTTTTTACCCCACGCTTTGAGGCGTCGGCTTATAGTCCGGTGCGCTTTATATACGGATTTTTCCGTAGCTTTTCTCCGCCACAACAACAACCGCAACTTCCGGTTCCGGTCTAACACAACATTTACTAGCTCCCGACACAGAACAGTTGCTACCAGCAACCCCTCTGCTACCAGCTGTTACTGACAGGGTCGCTACAATATGGATGAAGTACCTTTGACCTACCTCTCACTAGGACTGTTAACAAAAAAGGTTGAACGGCAAGATGCTTTTAACAGTACATGTCCGACTCGCTAGCTTCTAAGCTAATTTTAACATTACGGCCAATGGGGAAATGCTAACCGCGATTAGCAACGCAAGCTCAAGGGCGGATTTGCCCCGGTTCATGATGGGTTCACAAGAAGGATGGCAGAGATGGGAAAGTTTCTCATGTTTACAACTTTGGAAGTTCAAGTCATCTGAGAGTTTTTTGGGTGCAGTGTTGGAAGTGCTATAGGGACAATTACATAGGCAGGGTCGTGTATTATTCACGAAATATGGGTTTTAGCTGCCTCAAATGATGGACTTTGGGTGGTGTGAGGCATGAATGTAAGTTTGGTTTCCAGGCAGATATAAGCGAGCTTTCAAAAAATACAATCACTGATACGTCAAATCAGCCGGAGTGATTTGAAAAACAAACAACTTGTGTGGGAATTCAGAAGCCTTAAATAATGAAATATATTATTGACAAAAGATACTGGATCACAGATATATAGTCTCTACTTTTAAATACAGAATACTGAACTTCATATACTTTTTTCCAGAGAAGATTAAGTTTTGGAACAGAACGCAGATTAAGCTTTAAAGCTAATGGTGCAGTGTTCACATCAAAGTACTGTTTATCAGTGTTTAATATAGTACATCCTGCCAAGCTTCTCCCATTCCGCATACCTTCTCAGGAGAAACAGTTTTACCCTGTTTAAAAATCCTGACGTTCAGTTACCTTGAGCCGTCGCCGTGACATTTCCTTGGCTTGGCGCCTGTTGAATTGGCAGACGCTGTTCATTGTTGTCCCAGTGTAAATCCCAGATAATGGGAAATGAGCATTTCCCAATGTGCTTAGCAATGCTGGTCTCTGTAATGTGTTTGACGAAGCAGGGACGGCAGGTGGCAAGTGACTCTGAGGCTTGGTATTTGAACATTTTATGAACTGCGCTGTTGCTGGTTGTTCTTTAAATTCAACATCCCACCAGCACCACGGCCTTTTGTAGTCCATAATACCCTCTTGGTGACCAGCCATTAATGACTTTAAATTAAACAACACTCCACAGTTGTTTTCTTTCGTTTGTGCGTTCCATGGATTTATATATTATATATATATATATATTTATTTTTTTTACATTTTCATATAAAGAAATATCTGTTTTGTAGCTGTTGCTGATAAAACACAGTAATAACTCAGTGAAAGGTTTTAATCTTGTCTTTCTAAAGCGTTTGTCAAGAATCTCCTGGTGTGTTTGACAGATGAAGTTATCACAGACATAATTAGCCATGGCAGGGAGAAGCATCGTTTACACAAACTCTAACCAACCCCCCCCCCCCCCTCTCTCGAAGCATCGCAACCACTCTGAACTAAAATTAGAACACAAACATCACCCTCTTTTTAAAGTCGGACAGAGATTAGGCAAATGTTTGCGGCCCACCTCCCCCACACTGCTACCTTTGCCAGCGTTATGCATCACATTTGTGTCCCACATTACACAAACCCACCTTTTAATATTCACGAGGAATCCTCTCAGTAGCTGCTTGGAAATAACTTCATTTAGACTCCAACGGTATAATTCCAAATCTGAAAATGCAATTAACACAGGGGCCAGCCCTATTATTTCTTGGCAGTCGAGGAGCATTTCTTCGAAATGAGAAGATTGGCTGATATGAGGAGCATATATATATATTGTATATATTACTGCATGCACCTGTAATTGTAACTGTGGGGGAGGAGAGGGCTACATTCCTGTTGCAATCTGTGGTGGATGATTCATCCTCCTTCGTGAAGGGTCATGTGGCTGTCACTGAAGAGGAAGTTATTATGAGTGACCAGGAAGCATTATTGAGCCTTAATTTAATGGTGTAATGCTGCCGAGCAGCGCGGAAGATGAGAACCAGAGAAGCATGCAGTATTTTGGTTATATGGGGGGTGGACTGTATTTAATTGTACAGCAATGGTGTTACCCAAGAACAAATTGTTCATCTTTTTTTCCATGTCAAAAAATTGTTATTTTTTACCTGCTTAAATCCCAAAACTTGCTGCAACTAAGAAAAATGTCCCATCCCACTAAATGAACTGTACTTAAAAAGGTACCGTTTGTAGCATTTAGGTATTGGCACTTAAGTGTGTTTTTCTTCAGTGTTTAATCACCTGAAACTAAAAATTGTTGTGTTTTCGTTTCACATAATTTCGCACACACATAATGCCAGGCTTTCTTCCACTCACTCTACAGAGAGAATATTTTCAAATTAAAAATACAATTTAAACTTTTCTGCTCGTTTGCTTTAACAAGGAAGAGACAACCTTCATTTTCTTTGTTTTTTTAATGGCAGTTGGCATCAAAAATGTTTTACCGCCAACGACTGGACTTCACTTACCAAATGAAATAATAACTCATTTCCAACTCTCGACTGCTGCTGCTGCACAACTTCTCCAGAAACTCCCACAAGAGTGAGATTTGTAATTAGAGGATAGTGTTTGTCTTTGTGTTACCCCATTGTTTAAAAAATGGTCTGATCAGCGAGTATATATATGTTCCACTTTCTGAGTCTGTTCAGTTTTATTCAGCGTATACGCCTGAGTTTATTTGACCTCTTTTATTGACACAGAACTTTGTCGCACAATTGCTTGCTTCATTTTTCGGGTGAATAAAAAGCCTCTTTTCGAAAATCCCCCTGTGACTCCTCATGCCTGCCAGCTCGGTCCCTCACAGAGATAATAATCTTATCACAACAACAAAATCATTTTCTCATGATAACAGATTAATTATCTTGTAAACACAATAAAGTTCCTGTCTGGCTTTCAAATTAACAGAATCATTATCTAATCACCTCAAGAACATTTTGTTGTCTGAAGTGGAATCAGTTACTAAAACAGTGTTAAATGGGAAAATATCACGAGCACAACAGCATGCACTCCTGACTGGTGTAGCACCTGAAATCAGCTGAAAATATCAAATCTATTATTTACTTGACTTAACCCAATTAAGCATATTTTCAACCTTTCGTCATTACAAATATATAGAATCAACATGATTTTTTTTTCTAATTTAAGGCCACTGAGAAAGCCTTGGTATTTGAAAAGTTGTGCGTGATGACCAAGAGGTGAGACCCATCGTCTCGTGGAGGAACCAACGCTTCACTATGAGGCGGTGCAGACCAAGAGGTGAGCGATATCTTCTTTCTTGTGTGTTTTTCTTCACCTCCAGGAGGCGCTACAGGAGTCTCTGTTCCAGACATGGGAAAGTAGAAGAAAAGTGAATTGAAGGGATGAGAAGTCTATTCTCTTATGTCATCACACAAGCACATACCGCACACATTCAGCAGTGCAGAAACTGTGTCCTCTGCTATTAATTACAGCAGAGATAAGATGCCACTCTGCCCTTAATTAAAATGGCCGGATGGTGAATTTAAAACACTTGAGTGAGTTTCAACCCTCATAAATATGCTCAGTTCTCTGCTAACTTTTAAAGTTAATAACTTTACACTGACAATGGAAGGCCATTAAATGAATTATTCATTACATCTTACAAAGTTGTTAAAGAGACTAGAATCAAATGAAACATTGCAAAACAGGTTATGACATTTAAAAAAGGCCAGATCTGCTGCATAAAATTACCTTTTAAAAAATTCAAACCTGAAAATACTTGAAGCTTGCCTTACTTAGGCTAAGCTGGGAATGTCAAAGTAAAAAAAAAAAAAAAATCATTACACGGAAGATATCTAAGCCAACAAAACTGAAAGCCAATTCAACAATAACCTTGTGCTTTCAAAAGAAATAGAGAACTTGTGCGTCCACGTCGAAGTGCTTTTCCTCTGTCTACAGAATATGAGTGCCAGAAAGCATCCATCCTTGTTCATGCTTTGGTCAGTGGCACTGGGTTGGAAAGTCAGCGCCAGTAAGTAACCATCCTATTTCTTAAGGCTATGAACTCTTAGATGGAGACTCAAGTCTCTGAGGGTTGTTCCCATTTCAGCGCCCTCGTCAACAAACAGCCTGGGATGAAATGACAGAGAAGAGATTGTGGAAAGTGCAAAGTTTGCCTGAACCCTGACGGGTCCCAATTCTGTGTCCGTTCACGAGCATTCTGTTGTGTTAGGTCCTGCATAGAGAGTACATCACAAACCTCAGGTTGGGGCAAAGCAGCATTTTACACCAAAAAACTAAAATCTCCCAGTTTTCAACATTTACGACCAAAATGTCCCAGTTTTCGCCACAATTAAAAATAATAATAAACTTGCTTTTAGCACTTACATAGACATTAATCATGTTCTGTCAAACTCATTGTTAGCTGACAAAATATAACTAAATAAACAACACACATACTCGTCTGAATTCAACACTGATTTGCTTGTATTGTGTGTTAATCAATCAATGAGTTGTCAAGGCTGTTGCTACCGCGCTTGCAGCTTTTGTTAGCGTACCTGGCTGTCAGTATGCTAACGGTTAGCCGCAGAAAACAGAAAAGTTAAAACAGAAAAGTTAAAACAGAAAAGTTCTCTGTATGGTTAAGTGCTGCAACAAAGTTATTTTTTGTGTTCTTTATTTTTGATATAATGTTCCACGACATCTAACATCTGAGGGGTGAAAGGTTACCCGAGTAAAAGTTCCATCGTGAGTAGGACTACTGCCATTTTCTACGGTCTGTGGTATTTGGTCATAAAGTGTTGATACAATTAAGTTTCCACCTGATGACGGTACGAGAGGAACAGTTGAAGGTTAATTAAAGTTGTAAGAGTTCATCATTAGAGTTCATCACTCAGTGTTACAAAGTGTTTTACATACAACAGACAATTAAAAACAAGATAATGATGTATGGAATGTAAACACAGTATCAAGCACAAACACATAAAATCATTGAAAGGCCAATCAACAGCAAAGTTCTTTAATATGTTATATATAAATATTGAATGTATAGTTCACTGGCATATATTGTCCATATATATTGTTTTGCTGTAGGTCAACTGGAATTACATAATGATGTTTGGTTTACGAAATGGTTCCACAATGTGTTTACAACACAGATGACAAAGACTAATAATTAATCATGAGGAGAAAACAAGAGCTGGCTCACTTCACACTCAGTTAGTTCTGGTGAAGGGCAAAGTTGACAGGAGGGGGGGGGGGGGGGGGGGTGTTCGAAATGAAAGTCGATCACATGGCAGAAACTGATCGATCCGCCCCCTCCCACCTCCAGAGACACGGTAACTCATACAGGAGTTATGGATCTGCTGTCATCTGTGAGATCTGTGGCCTTCTCTTTGTCTTTCGTGCAACTATAATCAGTGACAGCATGACAACAGTAGATTTTTCAGAAAACTGCCAGATGGCGACGAGCTTTAATCCATATCCGTCCTAATAGACATTGACTTTCTTGTGTGTCTCAGTTAATTTTTTGTCTTGTTTTGCGAGTTGACCGATGAAACTCATACATTAGCAGGATATGAAGGGATAAAAAAAACTTCGATCTTAAAATGCCGTAGCTGTAACACAATCAGTATTTTTTTCCCGATTAATAAGATACTGTATATATTATATTGCATATTTTGTGATATATTGAAATATAAATGAATGATTCATCTGATTAAGATATTGGTTCCCAGTAATTAGACAGTACTCAGAAATATTATATGTTGCAAGTAGTCTTGACATACATATTTGGCTCACCTTTAAAGATAAATATTGAATTGATAATTACATAAACGAATAAATAAATACCTATTTTACACATCAAAACACCTGTTAGCTGCTGAGAACCTCAAAAGCGTTGATATCTCCTGTGTCTTCTGCTGAATTATTTATTCCAAACAAACGGTTGATGCTAGTTCTGGAGCTGTAACATGCATCGTTTCCTGTGTACCAGAGCAGAAACACCTTGTATGATGAATTTCCTCTGCATGCTTTACACCACACGTCACAGTCGCCATTAAAATCTCTCATTAAAAAAAGATATCAGTCAAAAAGCTCGACCTTTGATTCCGACATATTGTCATGAAATAATTGCGATGTTAATGTTTGTGCACAAACTATATGCAGCTTCAAAACACTTCAGTTCATTTTCCATGCTCACGTACAGATTAGTTCCTCTGTGATCTTCCACCAACCACTGTGAGCTCGATGGGGCTTTGCCACGTCTGCCGCGCTGAAGAAGATATTGCAAACAGTGACTTTTTTCAAAGCGGAAGGAGCACTCCAGGAGTGAAAAGGCCAAAGATTACTCTCAAAGTGACTCGGTGCCCTCGTGTGGGAGCGAGTTAGTCGTATCTCCACAGCGAGTTCTTCAGGAGGAGATAAGGCGTCCTGAGCTTCCTACCGCCGCGTCTCCCGACAGGACCTCCCGGAGTCAAATCTCAATCAGCCCTGCCGGCTGCCTGGAAATACCTGGGGAGAGAAAGGAAATCAATGCCTGGCCCGGTTCCCTGAACACCTTGGAGGTTTTTCATTTGACCTCTATCACTTCTTATTACGGTCAAAATATGTTTCAGAGACTTCATGTCACATGTTCGTCCCCTAGCGTCTCCTCGTTGAAACGTCTGAAGGTGTTGTCACTTAGATCTGCTGACCTCAAACGAGTTTCCAAATGTCCTCGATTGTGTAGTCTCAGCATCCCTGCTCCGTCTCCTTTTTTGCTCCGGTCTTTAAAATGTGTGGAAATATACAACAACTGTGTTTGTTTGTTTTTACCTCATTTGGCAGTGTTGATTGCCTGAATCGCACCACTACCAACTTAGTATTTGATGTTTGGTGTGCTGGAGGTGGACATAAATATCTGGGAGCGCTGACTTTTCAGGAAAACCTCTGAAAGCAAAAGGAAAATTGTTCAACATTTTGGGAAATGCTTTTTCCTTTTGAGAGTTGGATGAGAAGATCTCTACCACTCTCATGTCTGTCCGTTAAGTTTGATGTTAATCATGAAAGAAGTATTGAATTGTATATTTCCCAAAAGGACATATAGCACTAAAATAGCTATGGAAAGCCGACACTAGAAAGATGTTGCATTTAGGTCCCAATATTATCCTAAAGTCTGTATCTATCACTGTGTATAAGCAACCACACACACACACACATATAAACTAAAGTGTGAAATTGGGGATTTTATTCCAGGTTTTTTATGATCAATTCCCAGAATGCTCTAATCTGCTCCGACGGTGTAGATGCATTTAGCTCTTTGCCGCCGGTCAGGATCGTTCTCAGCGGAGCCAGAGGAGGTAAATCCACGTGTTGCAGGGGAATGGTAATGTGGCATTTACTCAAATAATGCCCCCCCCAATCCACCACCACGCTTTAAAAAATGACTTGCAAAAGCACAAAACGACTTTTGTGAAGCGAGAGGACCAAAGCTGCCTGCCATTGCGTCTAATGTGCGTTTGTGGAAGTGTGTGTTTGGGGCTGGCTGCATCCCCACACACACACACACACAGTACACACACGCAGAGAGCTACATTAGCCTCTATAGTGACACTAATCATGTTACAGTGTCTGTAAGTGTGTCTGGTATTGAGCGCTGTAACCGAGATTTTGCAGAGACAGAGTTGCCCCGGTTACAAAATCAGCGTTTTTTTTGCCTTTTTTTTCGGTCTCATTCTTTGTCCTTTTATTTTATCTACAAGTGGCATGTGGTTCTTGTCACGAGGCATCCTTATCAACGGCTGTCCAGAGCCCCAACCCAGTTACCATCCATGGCCCCGGGAGCGAGTGCACTGGATGACTGCACACACACACACACACACACACACACACACACATTCATACAGTATAAGCACACAAACACAAACTCAGCTTCCACGGTTTTATGCGTAGGAGACGCTAAGGGGTTGAAATAAGGTGCTGGGGAGATTTTGTGGTCGAAAAGGCTGTGTCCCGTTTCGCACCTCAACCCTCTCCGCACATTGTATTATCAGCCGCAGCTGCACAAGAGTGCAACAAAAGCTCACAAGGTGTCACAAAAGAAATGACTCCACCAGGGCACACACTCGAGACCCGAGCACAGCATCCGTCTCTGGAGGACAAAACTGTATGTTGGCTGAGAATTGAACACACTGCAGCTGAAGGAAAGACATGTAAATACAAAAATCATCAGTAAGTTAAGAAAATTACCACTTTGACAACATACACGTCATATTTCACACTGAAAGAAGAAACAACCTACTTACATTATGCTGCAAGTCATGCAGAACAATGGCGCCAAGCAACAACACAATCAATGTCATTGTGAACATCCGGGAGCGGTCACGTGACAGGAACGTGGCGAATTAGGGAAGGGCAGCACGTTACGTCGGGTGGGTTGCCATGTTTCAGCGCAGTGGCTCCACCAATTTCAGCTGTATTTCATTTTTCAAACGCAATTTAATATTATTCAAACGTATTGTTCGGTTCGTAATGCGTACCGAACCGTGAGCCCCGTACCGAACGGTTCAATACGAATACGTGTATCGATACGCCCCTAAACTTTAACTGTGAAACTGACTTCCTCCACAGTTGTTTTCTTTGTGGGGCCTATGCTTGAGCTAGCTGCTGATGCCACCTTGAGTTAAGCCCAAAACAAGCCGCTGCCAGCAAGCCTTCTGTTGCTCTTCCTTTAATCATTACTATTTTTCAAACATGCACACTTATGCTAGAGAGTGAGCGTCGCTCTGATAAAAAAGCTGATCGTCATTCAGTTATTGCTCAAGGCGCATTCTACACCTTGTCTGCAGCAAGTTTTCTGAATTGATCGCTTGTTTTTCTTTTTCTTATTTCTGTTTGTAATGAAAGTGTCTTCAGTCGCTATTGAGTTTGCCCTAGAGTTGGTTGATGCCCAAACCCTAACTCTTAAACCTTGGTAAACATCCATTATGCTGATTGAACTACACCACAATAACACAGCTATCAACAGGATTATTTTGGAGCAGATAATTAAAGGCTGTTAAGCACACTTCAGTTATCCACAGGGAATTTTCTGCATGGTTTTAAAATTGATTTAACGACGGCTCTCACCAGAAACAGTAAAGTTGCAGCACTATGTGTATGATGTCTGTGCATTAACTGATTTGTGGCACTAGGAACCAGAGTGGTTTTTGATGTAAGGTGCATAGATCAGGCTTTAGGTATTATTGACACGTCCACTTTAATATTACATTACCAATCCTTTTCCTTGAGCTGCTCATAAGATGTAATGGATAGCCGTTTGAGGTAGGGAAAAAAAGATAATTTGCTTTTATATATTGTGTGTAACTGCTTGACATGGACAGTGACAGCGCGTGCAGCAGCAGTGCAGCATGTCTATTCATATTTCAGCATGGAAAGACTTGACATGTGATGTCACCGCTGGCACAGACCTCTTGATCCTGTTCACCCTCCAGCCCTCTGACTGACAGCACCCGTCTGTGGGGAGAGAGACACGCAGAGGGTAATGTATGTAGAACGCAACTCAGATAGCCTACAGTGCACGTAGTCTTATTATGGTCATATATTATGCTGGATTGCTTTTGCCTCATTTTCACAACAGCTTGTACCTTTTTTTTTACCCAACATGTCTTGTGGTGAAAATAAAATTGAGCTCATTAATTTTCTTGCTGAGATCTTGAGATGTAGACTGTGAGACATAAGCCCAATTCCAATCCATAAATAAAGAGGCAAGCTTAAAAGTATTTTTAAATATCAGAATCAGAAATACTTCCCCAGGGGGAATTGGGTTACTTTATACTTGCTCCCAATCTAGAATATAATTATATAACAGATGAATTACAAGATTCTATCAATAAGAAATAAATGTAAAAATATGTGCATTATACTGCAAAACAACAATGCATATGGGAAATAAATGATAATATACAAATGATAAATATTACAACATATAACAACAGTGTAAATAATGCTTGAAAATGTGATCTGTATTAAGTGTGAAGACTAGTAAAACTAAATACAATATTTTCATTGTGTGCAGTATAAATAATCGCAGTGTTAACCAGAGCATCGCACAGTTGAATATATCATAAAATATGGGGTGATAGCTGCTGATTGTAAAATAAATAAATAATAATAATAAAAAAATCTTAAATGCAATGTTTCCTTGTAACCAAGTTTTTTTTACGTAGGAGAATATTGAATGTCTGTCTTTGGGGCAGTTTATGTTTGTACGAGTCACCACACGGAACCTTTTCATCACATGACAAATACAAACCGGGGTTGCTCGTGATTAGTAAGAGCAGCTGGTCAAGTCAGCATCGATGTTGCCTCGCTGTTGAAGGGTTTTATAACCTAAATCCACTCCCTGCTAATTGGTGTGGTATGCCACTTAATGCAGAATCCTCCATGTGAATGTGCCAACGGAGTGGAATTGGGAAGGAACAGGGTGTAGCGGCCGGATTGGAAATTGGGTCATACTGTAGTTTCACACCTCTAGTTCAGAAACAAGTATGTGACCATCTGACAAAAACTTCCTGGGCCTAATCACAAAATTTAAAGCGAGAAAACGGTACAGTTTTTAATTTGCAGGAAAGAGCCCTTTCAGATTTGGTTAGTGTTCAAGGTTCAGCATCAGTTGAGTCAACTAGGAAAAGTTGTTTAAATATGATATCATAGTAATTTGACATTGAAGCAACTACAAATTCAGATTTGAATATCTTTGTGTAGTTTTGCAAATTAATTCACAAACAGGATTACATTATAAAGCAGTATTTCAATGATTGATATTAGTACAGACCATCAAATCAACATCTATCCAGCGTTAAAATAACAATCCCATTAACAACAGTTATTGAACAAAAAAATGAAGTGCAGTAAATTAACTCGCAGGTATTAATCACGGTGAAAGATGTTGCGTCGGTATGGGTTCATTGCATTCATTTACCATTTACATTATTCAGGAAGTTAATCTAAATCAAGGAAATCGGTCGTAAAATCCAATAAATATTAAAGCAGTTTTAAATGTGGAATGTCAAAGAAATGAGACGCGTTCAAATCATCAGACTTATTTAATCCCAAATATAAATATGACTGAATAAAAATAAGATTTCGTTTTTTCACTCTTTGACGAGAGATCAGATTTGACAGCTGCATGAAGGCGGAACAACGATCTTGTTCTGTGAGAAACCTTTCGTTAAATGCAGTCCTTTTAAATCCCCAATCTCGTTGGACCCTGATAAGATATAGGGGACTTTTACTTGCGAATGAGGAATACAACATGTTATCATAACCCTCGATGTTCTACCTGTCCTTCGACGACTGATCTATAAGAGTTGTGAAGCACTTTTTAACGCATAATCGTAGGAGAGGCTGAGCAACGAACCGAAGGTCCGTGCAGAGTTCGTGCCGGATATCCTCGATGGATGTTACGTAACACTAAGTGAGCCTGCTGCTTGTGCTTGTCCTCTGGCTGTATGAAATGACCTTTATGTGACACCCTCGTAGGAAACACGGGTTCCTGAAAGATCACCTGGATGCTGACCAGCAGTATTTCCAAGCACCCTGTCACCCTGATGTCAAGGAGGCTTTAATGAGAGCGAACTCCTTGTACCTGCCAGCAGCCTTCACTTCCAGCTGCACTGTGGCTCTTACAAAAGAGAAGTGGAGAGATAGTTGGTCCTCAACATGAAGGATTAGAAAATAATGGGTTTAAAATTGCACATGAATAGCGATAATCTGAATTTCCCATTGTCCAGAATGTCATCCACTGGAGACATTTCGTGAGAGGCTACGTGACTCGTGATTACGGTCTGCAGCCTAAATCTGTCGAAAAGTCACGTGTCAACTGTCACAGAGATGCAGCAGTGGAAGAACAGCAAGGGATATTTAGGGTATTATAACTTAAACATGCCATCCGTAACTAGGTACCGACACACGGCATTTAATGACTTATGGTGGAGATCCTCCAAGACTCAACGGAACCTCAAACGGTGCCGCCTGCTCCAGTTTGGTTCTGGCTCTACTGTTTTCAACATGGCGGCCGGGTGACAAACGTTCTCATTTTACAGCTTAACAGTACATTAAAATATGTTTCTGAAAACATTTCAGGCGTGAAATACGCATGCAGTGGCAGAATATCGATTTATTTTCCATCAGCGCGACCTAGTTTGACCTGTTTGATCGGGGTTTTGCGAGGGAAAGACTTTATTTGCACAGAGTCGAGGTTGAGTCATGATTATGCAAAGTTAGGTACGGCGAATGGTTGGTCAACTCGCCGAGTCGTGTCCATCATGCAACTCGCAGCTCGCTCTCTTGCTCTCCATCGAAATGAATGGGATCCGTCAACTTCACATACGTCAACTTGTTTTGTGTGTCTCCACCTTTGAGTTCTGGTTTCTTTTTTTGTTGCCGTTCCAAAAACACAAAAGCACAAATGAAATGTTTAAAACAGTGTGTTTGATCTAACGTAGCCTTGGGCAATAGCTCACAATGGGCGGACCTAACCTGAGAGGCCAAACCCCTTTGGACAAATTTGATCCGGTGCCTTTCAAGAGAACCTTTTCTAGCTCATGGAACTAACATTAGCTTCATTAGCAATACGTGAAGTTTTGAGGCATATCCTTTGCCGATGTGGTGAGAAAAACCTTGAATTCTCTCTTTATTAAAATCACATGCTCTGCCACTGAGAACTACGTCTGTTAGACAGATAGCCAGTTACTTTATTAATCCCACAAGGGGATTTTTTTTCTTTTAAAGATATCAGTAAAGTGCACACGGCTTGTTTCCAGTGGGTACCAAATTGAAATCAAGTGAAGCAGACCGGGGGGTGGATGTTTGATCCGTCTTATAGCCTCAACCTTTCCACACCTTATCTTTCCATCCCAGCGTGACATTATCAGAGGAAAGCAGTGCAGGTGGAGATACAAACTCGTGACGGCCAGAAGGGGTCAAGGATCGGTCTGAAAACGATTTCATTCCTGCAGAGATTAGAGGGAGACATTTGCATTCGCTCTGACGATGAAGAGACACATTTTTTTTTCAGTGTCGTGGTGTAGAGGGCCTTGAAAGTGATGGTTGTCATCGTGAGGAATATTGAACTGTAGAAACCTACAGCAGCAGTGCCTGCATCATGCTACCTTACAGCATGACACTGACAAAAATGGAAATAACTATAGAGAGAGATTAACATCGAGAAAACAACAGTTTTTTGTTCCAGGCTGTAAACGTGCTTATTCCTGCTGTCAAATTGGGCATTTTAAAGTCCCACTAACGCAGAAGTTGGAGTGTCTTTAGCTTCTGTACGGTGACTTATTTGCCAATGAAACAAAAGCATTTGTTTGGACCGCTAAAGTGGACCGGATTAGATATTTAAATTGGCCGGTACTGGCTTATGTAAGTACACTTCATATTTTGTATTACAGAAAAAAAAAGATGATTGGATTTTGATGAAAACTATTTTTTTGGGGGGGGATATATTGTTAAATAGGTGCATAATATGACCGGGAATGTGATCTAAAGAGGTTAAAAGGGCCTTTTTCATTTTATCGTGACGTTAACGTCTTTGGAGATTGACTAGCTTTTGGCGGAACCCTCAAGTGGCCATTTAAGGAACTGCAGTTCTGTGTTGGCTTCATTTGCCTCCCAGGTTGCCACTTGATTTAAATGCGAACAGGACTGATTTATACAAATGCCAATCAGGATATATATGCAAGTCTAAATGATGTGACCAGAAATCAGAAAACAAACTAAAAACACCCTCATGATTGAGAAGAAAAGCCTCTTTATATATCCCTTCAAATAACGCATTACAGCGGTGTCTCCTTCCCCGCGTCCGAGTGACTGATGCGTGCACATTCCTCTCCACTATCATTTCTTTTGCATGTGCTCGCTTCAGAAGAATCTCACTTTGGGCAGTGGTGAATTCTGATGAATGGTGGAGGTAATGGCGGCTGACAGCCGGAGTGGCCCTCGCGCCGAGATGAGTCAGGGAACCCGCCAGTCTCTTCCCAAATGATGACATTTGATTTTGTCTGGCGCTTCTTCGTGCAGTACGGCAGGTGCAGAGGCGACAATCAATAGCTCCCTCTTGCCCCCCCCCTTCACCCCTTCTTTTCTTCCCTCCCTGAGTATGCGTCTGTGCATTTTCTCTCAGACACTATTGAGCTCTCTTTTCTCATTCTTTTGTGTCTCACCTCTCCTTCCTCCTTGCCGTCCCCCTTGCTCCATCATCCTTGACTCTCAGCGGCACATATCTGTGGATAACTAATGATAATGGGCTCTGCTCCCCGATGTGAGAATTCTGCAATCAGCCAGTCTGCGTGACATACGCGTTGATGGCCTTAATTTTCTCAGACTTGAATGCCCCTCCAGATCATCAACAGTGAGGTGACAGAGCACACAAATAAACACCGCCGGCAAAGAAAGAGTGATTCATTCTGCCAGCAGTACGATGATCTCCTGGTGATCCAGTCAGCTACGGCAAAAAAACAAAACACATCACATTACATCTTCTTGTTTTGATTTCTCTCTCTCTGTCTTTACTGATTTTGCCCAAATACAGATATCTGGGAAAATAGTTGATTTTGTCTCTAAGGCATGACTAGATTATGACACATTTCAGTGTGATATAGTATATATGTATAATAATATAAAGTGCCGGGTCTGTGTCCAAACCATGGATGAGCTTCCGTTTCTGCAGCCAGGCAAGAAGAAGCTCGAGCACTGAGCAGAACAACAATCCCGCCCGCTCTCCATCCCGCTCCACTCCAGTCACCGCAGAGCACAGAGCCAGCATCGAAGCCAGCTGTCCTGCTTTAATCTTCTGGACCGGTCTTGCGTGGATCCCGTCTGCCCGACCGGCCTGACGGTCGCTTCCAAACTGAATTTGTGTCCCAAGCGGACAGAGAGGAAGTGTGAGAGCTCACCTCTCAACTGTCTCCTCGCACTGACTTCTTTCTTTCTCTGTCATGCATCCTCAATCTCATTGTCCCATTTATTTGTTAATCTCCATGTTTATCACTCTCTGTCACACACACACACTCATGCACATCACTGGCAGAAGATAACGTTGGATGTCCGATCGCCCAAGAGAGGAAGAAGGAATATGCTCTTGTGACGCCACAGAGGAATAATGGCAGCTAATCAGAGGCATCTGCTCCTTCATGGTGCCAGCATCATGTCAACACAAGCCAAACTAAAGAAAGAAAACAGAACCACCAAATGGTCATTTTTGGCTTTTCCATTTCTGTGTTTCCTGTTTATTTTCTCTATCAAGTGGGGCTGGCATCTCCACTGCCAGCAATCAATCCTCAACACAAGACAAGAAGCCTCAGGCAGGATGTTATTTCCCTTCTGTGACACTGGAAACACACACGTCCAGGTACTAAGAAACTTGTGTTTTGTGAATGCTGTTTGTGATTTAGCTTCCTTTTGTGAAAAGGCACAACCCTCCCCCTCCTCCTCTACGACTGACGAAAAACATGTTGACTGTGAACAAGGTTGAGAAGTGGAAATGTGGGATGAAGGAGAAGGGCGTTGGGAAAACAAGGCGCAATTTGCTTGCCTCTCTGAGTCAGATAAGCAAGTTGTGAGATAAACCTCTCTGAGGTGTTTCTGTTTACAGTTGAACTTTACTCACACACACACTTAAGCAAAGAATCTGGGCATTTATTGTTATACCTACTAAAGGCTCTGCAGTTTTAGATTCTGCTGGGAAAACAAATCCCAAAGCATAAATCCCATAAAGAGGCATTTGGGGTTCTAGCACATTTGAATCAAAATACGAATGTGAGTGTGATTAGATGTGACATTGGAATTTTAACCAAACATGCTTTTTGATTCTTTAACCTGAATGGCAACAAAAAAAAACAGTGCTTAAATTATTTGTCAATTTATCAATTTGAAGAATTGAAACTAGCATGTTTACAATGTTTACTGAGTCGATAAATCAAGTGAGAATTAGAGTCATTTTCTCATAGACTTCTATCCAATCTGACTTATTTTTGCAAACAGAGGAGTCGCCCCCTGATGGCCATTAGAGAGAATGCAAGTTGAAGACACTTCCAAATGACTTTACGGAACCGGAGGTTGCCGCCTGGCAATAGACAGAAAATGGATTGACCAATTTTCATAATTCAAGTCACTCATTGAGCAGAAAATCTGAACATTTGCAGGTTCAAGCTTCTCAAATCTGAGGATTTATGTTAAAATCGTAAATTAAATATATTTGGATTTTAGACAAAACAAGCAATTTCATTGATTGTTAGTTTTCAACCAATACAGTAAAAAAATCTAAAATATCCACATTACCCAACCGAGCCTTAGTCATTGCAGCAGCATAAAACTAACAACATGCGGATGCAGGATGCTAACAGAGGTCTCGGTGCTCAAAGTCCTACATTTTCAACGTCCAACCAATTTGCAGTGTACATTTTAAACACTTACATATGAAAAACATATGTCGTAAGTGACACGGTTGGAGTTGCATTTCTTTTATGGCTTACGATATGTGAGTGTTGTAATGATCGCCTCATGGTAGCATTCCTCTTTCCACATCACCATCAAAATGTCAGCTGGTCCCTGGGCCACAGGTTATCAATCTGTGTGCAACTTTTTGAAAAAATGCCGCTACAACCGGCCAAAAAAGAATACCTCTCTCCCATCTCATTGGCAGAGGTGAAAGATGGCTTCAAGCTCGGCTCATCGGCACACATGCAGGGTGCAGGGGAGCTGTGTCTCTACAACCTGAACAGTGTTTGAAGTGTGGTTTGGGGCCTCTGCCAGACTTTGGCTCTAGCTGGGAAACACAGCTGTCCTGTGGCTGATAGCTCCTCTGCAGTTACTCCATGGTCGTTCCTTTCTATAATCTGTAGGGGGGGCGGGCAGGGTCCCAACGGGTGTCACAGGTGAATTAGGGTGCAGAATAGGAGCCGAAAGACACAGAGTTAAAGGTGGAAGATGGAGCCCGGACTGTAAACACATTCAATTTAATGACCTAATAATTCATTAATCAGTGTCTTCCCTGCAGTTATAATGCTTTTTATCTGGTAGGAAACCAATAATGCCTGACAGATTTAATCCAAAGACTTTCAGTCGGGTTGAGGCACAATATAGCTGCTCACTGTGCATTTGGATGTACGATATTTGTCATTGCAGCCAAGCTGTTCTCTGCACAACAGTCAACATTTCCCGAGGTCAGGGTATTGGATGGAACACGGTTGATGGAATTATCTTTCTGTTGAGAAATGCAATAAAGTGTTTGATTGGAGAACAAAGGAAGTGTGAGTTATCTCCCGTTTACGTGTTGATAGGTTGGATTTCTACAGTTTGAATCTGCTATGAATTCAGTTTAATGAATGTTTACGGTGCTGTACAGTGATATATTTAATTTACTCCAGTGGATTTTAAATAACAAACTGTCGCTTCAGTGTTTTGGTTGATACAACTAAATAAAAGAGGGTGCTAATGGGGGAACGTGGTTCTCTCTCATCCTCTCCTCTGTTGTTGTGTTTCAGGACGATGATGGGAGGCAGCTCTCCATGGAGGTCGCCATCATATTAAAACTGGTGGCCGAATCAGAGGGGACGTCGGCACCCGTATCCCTGCTGGACTGGTATACGATCTGGGCCAGGAGCTGATCCTGGTGCTGGAGAGCCTGATCCCTGCCGAAGACCTTTTCGACCACATCGAAGTAAACAGAGGCTCCTTAGACGAGGAGAAAGCCAAGGAGTCACAGCCATGAAGCTGCAAAACCTCTTGATCGAGACCAGCTCTGAGCTGCTTCGTGCCGAAAAGAGCCTCTTGCCGCATTTTCTACGGTAAGACATCTGGCTTTACTCCTGCTCTTCACTAACTTACCCATCTGTGACTTTTAAATTTAAACAAAGCTCCTCATCCTCACAGTCTTTTTTTATTATGTCTGTATATTCTAGGTACTGATATCCCCCCCCAGAGTGGTACAACCGTGGCACCACAGGGTATCAGATGGGAGTGGTGCTGTTTGAAAGCCTCCACAGTGGTGCAGAATTCGACACCATCGGGTTCTTTCCAAACAATCTGAGAATCAGCAGCGAGCTCTCCGAAAGTAAGAGAAACATACACAAACCTGTCGGCAGACACAAATCTGTTCATTTTAGTTCACGTTCTGATGGATCACCGGAGCCGTCGCCCTCACATTTCTTCTCTTTCTTTCTCTCCAGATTGCCAGGATTTCTTACGGACATGTTTGAGCAATGACCCCAAATCAGCGTCCTACCCTGAAACAGCTCAGGATTCATCCTCGGCTCCAATAAATGAATGGGTGAATGATGACATGCAGTGTTAAAGCACTTTGAGTGGTCGGAAGAATAGAAAGGTGCTATACAATGCAAGGACATTTACCATTGTTTATTTGGTATTACAATAATTGCCATTAAACTATTGTATTATTATCCAATGTCATTCGTAAGTGTCATCCAAATACTAATGCTTGAAACCCAATGATGGTGGCCATTAGCAGCAGTAGTACATTTCATGGATGGCTCGATGAGAGTAATTGCTTAGAAAGAACAAGGAGACCATTTCTCAGAAGTGGACACCTCTAAATTCTTATTGATAGATTATGGCTTCATCCTGATGAGATTATAGTCTTCAAGTGACGTGTTGGCGAGGAGTTTCAAACTGAGTGAGGTCCTGAGAGCAGCAATGGTTCACTTATCTTGATTTCAAGTCTGCATTCTGTTTGTAAAAGCAACATTTGATTTTGATATTTATTTGATTTAAGAGATACTCAGAAGTGTAGTTTTCGTGACAGTGGTTGCCACACAAATATGTAAGTTATCAGTTGAAAGTGAGACAAATGCTCATGAAGAAAGTGAGCTCTACCGTCCTTTGAACTGAAGGTCAGACTCATCTGTCTTGTTTTATGATTTAAATGAAGTCAAATGCTTCCATGCAAGCCATCAAACTCGTCAACGTGGTCACCGTCAAGGACAAGCCGGTGGTTATGATCTCCCGGCCCCTTCACCTCCTCCTCCTCCTCCTCCTCCTCCTCCTCCTCCCCTTCAGACAGTGCAGAAGATCATTAATTTGAGCGTGTGCGCTTTTGACTGAGCTGCAAATAGGCCCTAACTGCCTCCCTGCAGTTGCTGCCAACACAGATGATTATCATCGCGACGATTAAAGCATCGAGTCGTGCGTCCCTTCGGGGGGGAAACGCCGCTGCCCCGTCTCCTCCATCACTGCCGCTGACCCTCTTGTTAGCCCAATCCTGCCCAGTGGACGGAGCGAAGAGAAGTGCACTCCTTGCCAAGAGGTGGTTGACTCTTGTGCGATGTAAAGTGTATTAACACGCTTTGTGGATTTGTTTCTTCTTTAGCAGAGGTCCAGTTTCACGCGTTTGATTTGGCTCCGAACAATAATCACATTTCTTCCCCTTGCTTGGTATTTTTTATTTGATTTAATTGATTCGAATGGGCCAATGCTGAGGTTCAACTTCGATGTGCATTTTAAGCCTCAGTGTCCCATTTCTCGCTTTCTCAAAACGTCACACAGAATGTTGTCACGAACATCACCCGCTGACTAACTTCTCAGTCCGGCTAATTAACAGGATACTTGAGAAGTTTATCGTTACTCAGACGCACGCTTCATCATTTTCTTCCCTCTCCAAATCTGTGAGTGTGTTTTTTGGAATGTGAAATCGCCCAAATGAATTGACTCTCGTTTTTTTATTTTTGCAATGTAATTGCCGGATAATGGGCTCAGAGCTGAAGGTGTGGATGCTAATTTCACATCAATTAATGCTATTCAGGGACAAACCCAGTAATTGATTGCTGCTACACTAACGCAACCCGACCATATTGCTTTCGTTTTCAGTGTAA
The DNA here is from genome assembly GCF_949748355.1 of Melanostigma gelatinosum. Taxonomy (NCBI): domain Eukaryota; kingdom Metazoa; phylum Chordata; class Actinopteri; order Perciformes; family Zoarcidae; genus Melanostigma; species Melanostigma gelatinosum. Next base: position 4,965,321 of record NC_136639.1, read on the forward strand.
TTAAGGGCTTGCAGGTCTCATCGGGAATGTTAATCGGGAATCCTTGCATTTATAAATGGAAGATGTGCTCTTGAATGTATTTACATAACGCTTTCATTCTGCTTCTTGGTAAACAGAGAATGATAACAGAGTCGAGCTCGACAGGAAAAATGGAAGGAACTGCACTTGAGATAAAAGTGACCAAGGTATTTTAAGATGAAGAACGAGGGAATCAATGGCATGAACTGCATTTTGATTGTTAAGCAGACCTTCATGAATAGATTATTTTGACCATATTACATTTTTAATGCTTTGGAGAATGGACATGCACTGCTGTGCAATGACTGACGCCCAACTGTTTTGTAACTTGGGACTTTCTCGCTAGATTTGATGAATCTAGGTTGATGAACCTTTGTCAAGCTTTCCAATCTAAGAGTTTACACTAGCTGCAGATTTACCCACTCAAAATGCATAATCATTGCAAGACATTGACAATTTGTAATCGATGGAAAACGAAACATATACATAATGTATTATTATAGCTAAAGACAAAACTTTGTTGAGCTTTAAAGTTATTTACACATGACTGCAGAAATAATTATAAATGGGCAATTCTGCATTATTTCTTTCAATTTCTTTTACTTTTAAACACCTGAGAGAGGCTACCGAGTATCTTGGCAGACCTGCTGTCCTCTAGTTGACTGGACAATCGCTTTTCAAGGGAGAGGATTAGTAAACTGAGGTATCTTTTACCACATTCACTGGAGCTGCTCACAGTCCCAACGTGAGAATGTCGATAGCCGCCTCCACGAATAAACGACAAAATCCACTGCTCCCCACACGACTGACTCATCACCCATATGATCTATCATGACCGCGGTCATTTGTGAGTGCCATACCAGTGAAACTGGGACAGCATACATGAAAGAGGTCCTTTCACGTCGTCGTTTGGGAAGCAGAAATTGGCCTTGAATGTGATTGTGTACATGCAGTCTACAGCGGCAATGAACCGGTTACATTTTCGACACCAAATGTCTCGAAACAGCTGAATGAAAGCGTGTTTGCACTCGGAAGGGTCACGTTGAATTGAACATGTTCATTCATCATTAAAAATGTTTTTCTCTGCATTCACGAGTCAATTTGTAAAAAGCTTAAACTCTTGAGGAGTCTGTATAATATTCCCCAAGCTGGGTGAACAATTGAACAGCATCATTTTTCTCTGTTGTCCAAAGGGTGACGGGTGAAATAGGATCCATGACGGATAGTCAACCTGTAATGATGCCCGCCTGGATGGTCACCTGCCTTCATTTGTGACCCACGGCCGTCTCCTTCGCCCCTCGCCGACAGAACACTCTCCTTGCCGCGTTCGTTCCATCCATGACGTATACTGTTGTTTGTATGCTGTTGTTTGTAATTCAACGCAGCTCTCAACACATGTCTCCTGTATGACGGGGATTAACTAAGTGAAGGGTCGATGTGAGAAGCTTTCGCCTCCCCCCCTCCTCAATCCCACTGTTGATTTACGACAGCAATAAACTCCCCCGCCCCCGTCTCCGATCGATTCCCGGCATTGACCCCAAATGCAGTGTTTGGTCTTTACAAATTGGCATCATAATACATGCACACACTGCGGGGAAGTGCTGGTTGCAAATCTTGCAAACTAAAAAGGGAAAACATCTTTAATACTGAGTGATAAAAGAGAATTAAGAGTGTGCATTTTCCTATATCAGGGCAGATCACATGCGACGACAGCACTGTGTGGGACACAACACAGGCACACGGTGACGGGTCGATTTGTTGAGGAAACCTTGTTCAGCAGACTGTTTCAAAGTCATGGGCAGAGACCCTGAAGGACAGATTTAACACCTAGGAAGAAGAATGGGCATCTCTGGTGCATTCACTAACTGGGTGATGAATGAATTACAGCTCCTACATTTAGCTGGGCGGTCTACCTTGAAATCGGGCTAGACTTCCATCTTAGAGGCGCAGACAGGCTGCATATTACGTCACAAGGCACGACCTCTATTTTTCTTTTTTTTTTGCATTAAAGACAAAGAAAGATTGATGTCTGACCAAACATTTCATGCTTGCCAGAATGACGTGTTGTGAGGCGGCGTGTTGCTCACACATTTGTCTGACTGGTCAGGGTCGTTTTGTCTGAGAGGAGATGAGATACAAATACGAGTTTGAGGCACGCAGACATTTCTCGCTGGCTTTGCTGCTCTGGGAATAATTGTGTAACTCACCTCATTTACTTATTTTCATTCATGGCAACAACATTCAGAATTTGGAAAGGTCATCAGGTTCACGAAACTATCTAAACACTAGCAATTATGGATAGTTTGAAGAAGGAACCAACAATCCAAAAACCACTCATGAGCATTTTCCAGGCTGATTTCGTCCTGCACCTTCAGAAAATCCGCGGGTATCCCGTGAAATAACGTAGTTTGTTGTCCACGTAATCATGAATGAGAAAGTATAAAGACCAAAAAAATATTCCTAAACCTAACGAAGTATTTCACGATCTTTACCTTAACTTAAAAGTATTTTTGCTGGCTAAACGTCACTAAGTAGGTCACTACATTTTCCTGAATCGAACTAAGTATTTGATAGTCTGTTCTTAAACCTCAGTAGTTTTGTTGCCTCAACCTAGTTTTTTGCTGTGGAGACAGAAGTGTATTTTGAAAAGTGGGAATTGACATGTATTTTGCTGGCCTTCGCGGGAAAACGCACGAAAAATGAGCAGCAACTTTTCGTAAGGTGTCATACCAACCGTTGTACGAGGATACGTTGGCCTTTTCTGCTGCCACTATGTTGAAGTTAGTTGAGGTTTGGGAAAAGGTTATAGTCACGTGTTGTAAACACGGATTTGAAGCATGAGAAAAGATACAAACACCTTATAAACACATTATACAACAGCATTTTTCAATTTATACATGTAAACAGTTCCTCTTCGGCCTGATATTATGTTCACTGCTCAGCCAGCTCAATTAACCAGAGACGCTCGTTTGTCATTGATACCTACATACACACATACTTCCTTACATCCGTCTCATTCGACTGTAAATGGCTGGTGGGAAACAGTTTGGATGATTGACAGTAAAGAAGCTGGCTGATGGGTCATCTTTTGAATTAAGGGAGAATTTAATTATGACTGCAAAAACTGCAGTGAAGAGAACCTGATTAGGATGATCCACTGCTCATACATAGGAGAGGACATGGGACACAATTTAATTTTCAATGCAAATTGGCACTTAACAGTGAGGGATATGTGACGAGCTGGAGGCAATTGAGGACACCCACAAAAAAAAAAAAATCTATTTCACATAGATGGACTGCCAACATGCCAGAGAGGAGACATTACTCCAAAAGCTTTTAGTCACTGCAATCCTTTCAAGTACAAGATAACGGTCCATGAAGTCGTGAATAGCCTTCCTGTTCATTAAAATTAAAACTTGAAATGTAACTGTTGCATGTAAGCAGTTTCGTATTATCTTTATGAGGAATCTGTTTTGCATTGAGCCTCATACGCACTTAATGCTGTTTACGCAGAATAATCAGCAAACACTGAACAACCAATGTCTTCTCATCCGTACGAGCCCTTGATGTCACTATAATAGTATCTTGATGCAGAAGGTTTGCACGTGGCTAACGTGAAGCGGTCGTGGTTAACGTCGTCGCACATGAACATGCTGTGAAACGTTGGCGCTTAACATTGTAACATGTGGTTAATGCTGTGAAACGGTCGCGGTTAACGACGTAACACGTTGTGAAAGATATGAACTGTCGCGGTTAGGTCTAGGTAATAAAACAACCTCGTATACGTTAGAAAAAGCATCATAGTTTGGCTTAAAATGAGTATCCTTGTAACCCTACGTAAGCTACGGACGTAGCATTGTGTGACTCAGTGGCACAGCGTCTGCTATACATTCGATACATTTAAATGCAAATACATTTTAACTGTGATGATGAGTGCAGATAGCAAAGGGGCTGCGCTACCAGGATATTTGTTTCCATTAAAGACGTGTACTGAAGAAATATGATTTTTATACACATCTACATGACCTTAAGGTGATTATAATTATATGTATGTTGGAAAAACGCTGCCACAGAAGCGATAGGGAAACCACCCATGGAGACTCCAAATGATAAAGCTTACAGCTCTGGACTTCTGCTTATCTTTCCCTTTCTTAAAGCTAAAATACAAAGTGGTCCAGCCAACAAATGACACTGTTGTGAGTGGCCACTTAAATCATGTTTTTAAGGCTGGAGAGGATTGAGAAAAAGATTTCGAGCAGATTACTGGCAGAGTTCTTCATCTGGATCCATTTTCTCACACGTCAATAATAAGTCGTCTTTAAAGTCCGAGCCGGGGCGACAGCGTGTCATATGGGACGTTTCTGAATCGGTCAAATCATCGCATTTAAAAAGGAAATCTCGTCTGGTAATTTGTTGTTTCTTTACGGAGAGAACTAAAAAATGGTTTCCCTTGTTGACACCAAGTTGGCACAGATGTATGTTCAGGCTGTCATGACATGTCATTCAGTTTAATCGTGTTGTTCGGAAGCAAACAGTCATTTCGGTTTTGTCAGTCGTTCTTTCCTGTCACACTGCTGGAGCGATCCTTTAAAAGTGTAACATGTAAATAAGAAAGTTTCGACCCCTGAAAAACACACAGAGGATTACTCACTAAAACCGATTGTCAGCAGCCATGTTGTCGGCCGTTTGAGGCTTTAGTGGGGATTTAAGCTAACATGCTAACATGCTGATGTTTAGCCGGTAGAATGCATAGATATATATACACGTTGTTTAATTTACAACAATGCATCATATTTAATAGTGCAGCATTGCCAGAAATATTTTACCTTTAACATTTGTTGTAATCGTGTGATTTTTTATTAATTACATCTTTATTTATTTCCAAAATGTAAACACCATGGCAGCCATTTATAATGCAGTAAGAAACTAACCATTATCTGGTATTTGGAATAAAAACCTGCAAATCTATTTCACAAAAAAGTCAAATTATCAACACATTTTCCAGCAGGGTTATGATTTTTTTTGGCCTCTAAGCAGCTCTTTTGGGGGTTTTGGCTGTTTACAACAGCATTTAGAATTTTGCAGTTTCTTAAGTCACGATCAGAAATAGACAGATCGATAGTTCACCTCCCCCAGAATCCAATTTGTTGTTCTTTCACTGTATGAATGTGTTTTCCTCTGAAATGGACAAAAAAAAAAAAAAAACATTAAGGAGAATCTCGGTCTGAGAATCTTGGATCTCAGTGGGAAGCAGAAATGGACCCGACCAGCACCTAAAAACAATAAGTGCTTTCACACTTTGTTGTCGTCTATCTTCTGCTCCTTGTCATGAAGTGGTAAAAAGCCCTTGCCCTTGTGTCAAGCATTCAAACCTGAAGACTAAAAGAAAAGAAAGAGATCAAAAGAACTGCGGCTGTTTATGAATCAGCAAATGTGTCAGCATGTGAGTGGACAAGACAGCCTCTTCATGCTTGGTTAGCTTTTCACTCTCATACTCAGTAGGGCAGGAGGTTAAGCCCCCAGGCTTTAAATCACATCGGAAGGGTCTCTCCTAGCCAGCAAGGTGTCGTCTTTGGCAAGCAACGCTTTTTGTTCTTTATCCTTGAAAAAGAAAATGTTAAACTACATGTCACAGTCAAATGAAACGGAAATGACAAAAAGAAGAAGACAACCGAGGGCTGTTAATCCGGGTTGTGGGCACGTCGGGCGGCGCCAAACAAATGTGTAACGATGAAAAGATGAGCTCCATGTTCCTTTTGGTGCTTTGGGAAGTGCCACACTCGATTAGGCCCCACGTGTCTGCCTGGGTATTACGGCTGACATTACGAACGCTGTTCACCGTCTCTATCACCGCTCCCACATGGCCGGGACTCACCAGCACCCCCACAATGCATTGTGGCCGAGCCCCGAAACACTCCCCCAAGAAAAGCCCTCCAATGGCCCGGAGCGACAGCGAGCACAGAGACAGGATTTATCCACTTTGTGCCCCTCAAAGCTCCACTCGCAGTGTGTGGAGCACGCGCCCGCCGACGGTCGCAAAGCCGAGGCCGAGGGGACGCTTCCTCTTGTGTTTGGCAGCGTGTCTGAGAGGGAAGTGTGTTTTGCTATGACACATTTACGCTTGATTAGGTTACTGTTTTCCCAACAGATGTGTGTCCCTAGTCCTGATACAGGGTTTCTTCTTTTAAGCTCTTTACATGTTGCCAAGAAGATGTTGAAGACACTGACGTGGAAACCCTTCCTGTTGCGTTAGCTCAAAATGAATAAGCACACGAGGTAGAAGTGTTTCGTACTTTTGATTCAGTGATGGGATTATCTGCTTAGAAATTCAGACAAACCAACGGCAGAGAAACCGTCGCAGTGTGCAAAACACAGAATCTGAAATAGTAAATCAAAGTGAACGATGCAGTGATTCACGGTGAGCACAGGGATGATGTTTACTAGAAGTGAAACCGGCGCTTAGCGCTCGCAGACGAGGCTCAGAGGAATATTGCTGCTTTTCACATTGATTCCTATGCAATGCTTTTCTACACGCTTAACGCAGCATTAAAAAAGAAGTAGAAAAACAAACAACTGAGGAATAAAGAAAAGCCTAAATAAATATTTCGAGTGCTATAACAAATGAGGACGCTTCCATAGAAGTCACGAGGGATGAATGCCGAGTGAACGTTATGGAATAGCCTCGTCAGTCGCCAGATCTGAACCGAGGTCCAAGCTTGATTCTAATGTGCGTCATAATCATCACGCAAAGGACAGCATGCACAGTCATGTCGAAACCAATCCCAGACCCGGCACGACCCGCTAATACGAGACCTGACCTGGAATATGATTAAATAGGCTCGGAGCTGCTGCTGGGGAGTGACGACAACAGCTCGGGGCACTGGATACTGTCTGTGTGCACACAATGGCAAGAAATGATAAATGAATGGAAACGCACAGATTGTGGGGGCAGAAACATCTCCTACTTTTTTTTACCAGTGGATCACGTTCACTTGTGTTTCCTTCTGCTCAGAAACAACTCGTCGGCAGAGACGAGCACAAAAACCCAAAACGTATACGTTAAGATGTGTTCAATAAGTATTTAAATATTCCAACATAACAAGGGACCTGAGAGGTGCACCTTGGCCAGGAATCCCTGAAGATGGTGATTGAAGATCAAACACATCCTCTTTGAGAAACAGAAAATCTGAAGTAGCCATGTTGATATGCTGTCAATGAACAGTTTATTTTTCAAAAAATATGTAATGTCCCCGTTGTTCAGGATTAGCATTTGCGTGGCAGTAAGTAACGGGAAATATCTTTTGACAATTGCTTTTCAATTTCAGACCGTGGACATCAGAAGGAGCTCAAACCAAACACACGCGTCGTGTTTGTTCATGTGAATTGTCTTTGACAAATGGGTGTCTAAGAGGAATGTTAAAAGCCTCCGTGTTGTACCATTAGTCATGAAACCACTGGATGGGTGGCATTTAGCCCATCAAGGCTGCAAGCGCTTCACAGCCCCTTTCATGCTTTGACATCCCTTCAAATCGCCATTATCAACTTTTCAAACTTGCAGTCATTATTTCCAGCAGCCCTTTTTTGCAGCAGCAGCAGATGCCCAGAAAGACGTGACAGTACAAATATACAGAGTGGACGATTTTTTTTTTCTCTCCCACCCCTAAAAGATCGACTGTCTGTCACTTTCTAATGTTTATTCATCCAGCCGAATGAAATCTTCACAGGGGAGGATGAGTGAAACACAGTCAAACATGCTGAGAGCTTTTCGCTCTCTCCATATGTGTTTGAAAGATGGCTGGTGTCTTTGCGAGGAGGTCCCATCTTGCATCCATTTCCGCGGCACTAAAGTTTTCCTGTTCGCTGTGAGAGTTTGATTATTACCAGTGCAGGTGCTGAAGATAATCGACTGCAAAGAAAGTGCATCAGTGCTTCATCTGTTGTGCAGAACAAGAGTTTGATTTATTAGGGAGAGGCTGTTTGCGTGTGTTTGTATTTAAAAACCAGACTGGAGCTGAATAGAGAGCTCCATTCTTCTGAAATGAGAGGAGACATGAAGCGTTTCTTGGCCAGCTTCCTGCAGTAGAGATGAAAAACCCGATCGAGACTTTGACTTTACGGCCTTGACTCGCAGCTCTGCGAGGCTGCAGTTCGTCACAGAGGTGCTCTGCGCAAAAAGACAACGTCAGCACGCGGTCCAGGTATCGTGTTTACCATGTTCGCCATCTTCGTTTAGCACGTTAGCATGCATTTGCTAATTAGCGCTAAATTGTAAATTGTAAATGATGGACATAATGCTACAATATATGACAGAATATATTTAGAAATAGTAACAATGACATTTGGTAAAATATGTATATTCAGAAAAATATACCTGCATTCAAAGAAAAATAGAAAACAAAACATTTTATATCAAGATAAGCAGAAAATCTAAGGCCATCTAAACCACAGACCGATTTCCATAACTTAGAGAAAATCCAATGAATAGTTCACAGCAGAAGCAAATAGTGTTTTTTAATAATTTAGTATATTGTCCATCTGCTTTGAAACTGCCTCCCTCTGGTGCTGCCGAGCATTTGGCACCAGAACACTGAAATCAGTGTTTTCTCTGGTTTGCTTGAGGATTTATGGATCATGGTGTTTTTCTGCATGTTTTATCCAATTGGCTGCATTTGGTTGAAACTTCAAAAACTTAAATTCACATGATCCTGTCTTTGTTTGCTGAACCTTATTGTAGCTCATACTCGTGTGTCATCGGTTGGAGCTTCACAAGAGCACACAGTGTATATATTTGTGTGTGTTTGATCTTTTCTCTATCAATGTATACCTCCACATACAGATTTGAGTTTAAGTGTATGATGTACCAGATTCAGGATGTTTTTCAATTTGTTTGGATATGGGACTTTGCCTCAAGAAACACATCTGAAATGAAATATGTGATGGTATGATCCAAAAAGTATCCATTTAAAACACTACTTATTTCCCTCTGCGTCATTTAGAGATTGCAGGGAAAAAATATATTAATGACAATTGGTATCGAAGCTGAATATGTTTATGTTGTATGTTCAGTTTACAGTTTCCTGCGAGACATTTAAATACACTCCATGGTGATGTCACCATAGAGGCTGCAGACTTTAAGTCAACTGGATACTCTCTTCATGCACTGTGTGTACAGGTAGTACATTGTTCCCCTCATTCTTGGTCCTATTCTTGACAAGCCGTTGACATGTTCATGCTTTTGAGCCTAATATAACGAACACGGAAAGGAGCTCTTTTTCTTTCTGTCAGGACGTAGCCCTTGTGTTTTCTAGTGTGCATGTGTGGAATGATTGATTGTATTATGTACTGGCGTCACTGGCGTTGACATGGACCTGCTTTGACAGGTCCATGTCAAATACTTTGGTGAGGGATGATGACAAAATGATTAAAACAAAACCCAATATTACCACGCTCTCACAGCAATGCGTCAAATAACGCTGCTTGGTCGGTGCCCAGACGCTTCAAACTATGACACTCCACTGCCCCTCTCGCATGTCAATAAACGCTCCATACATGCATCGTGTCTTTTCAAAATAAGCCCTTGTTTTCTCAGGGAGTCAGGTTACTACAAGCACCCAGAACAGCTGAAGCCAGCCATCCACAGGTCACGAACCCAAGCAAGAAGTAGGTCTCAAACTCCTTCCAAGTAAAATATTTCCTTCAGTGTTTCGTGCAAACCTTGTATTTCTTGCCGTCTCTGTTGGTCACACCGTTTGAACTGAAATGAGGTATCAGCTGAGCGTCTATCACAGGCTCACAGCCGGGCCGGTGATGTCTTCATTCTAACGAGGTTCACGGCAGGGCGCCGGCTCAGGTCTGAGGGGGGGCGTGAGGGTTTGTTTGTCAAAGGATGTTCGGGAATCCTTTTCGCACTCCACTTTTAAACCTCTGCTCTGCCTCCGTGAGTCAAAGTGTGACCAAAGAAATGCGTTTACTCGCGGGGTGACATGAAAGTCTTCATGCAAATGACATATTCCTCCAGGTGTCTTCTTTCAAATCATTTTCAAATCACCTTAAAAGGTACCAAGACAGTCACCACGAGTGTCCTTGAGGCCAAACAAGCATGTTGAAAGCATTTTATTCCTGTTGAAACCAACAAATATGTCTTTTTTTAAATCCTCTGAAAGCTGCATTGTTTACATCAGCTGGCGGTCTTCTTCTCTGCCTTTCGTCATGGCGAATTGCTGCCGTCCACCTACAACAATATTGTTTATCAGTGCATTCTAAAACTGTGACATATGACCGTTACAAAATACCCGTATGTATTGTCTTGCATGAGTGAGGTCTGCTTGCACTTAAGCACAAAAGCTGCTTGTTTGAGGTTTAGTTTGGTGTGAGAGTCATAATGTATAATGGCCACTCGATGTCCTTTGAGAGATATATAATTGGGTCATTTTAGGCCGCGCTCTGAAGGACATTAAGCCTGCAGGCCCATCAATCATTTCAACGGGACCCCTCTGGTGATGCAGGGGACGCCGGGGCTCCAGGCAAAAATGTTGCTGCAATGTAACACAATGTCATTTTGTTGCAACGAAAGGTAAAACTGTGCCGTGGTTTGGCAGCTGATGCATGGATCCGTTACCCAAATTGGACTTTCTGCATCGTCTCACTGGTGCCTGCCTCCACCAACCTCGTGCGTTTTGTAAACGCAGGGTTGTCTTCTGCCAACCGATCGATGGTGTCATTGTCCTTGCGAGGAGCCTCGTTTCATGTGCATGCATATTGACATACGTAGAGCACAACATTCAACCGATATGGCGACCTGCTCGTTCGAGAGCACGACTACAGGTCGGAAACTCCAAAGGTTACCTTTAATATACATAATATATAGAATAAACAGGCTATGCAGCATGATCGCATGTCTTGTATCCATAATTCGTCCCATCATGAACTGAAACAAAGCCTTCGATTTTAGTCAACACTGATCAAAGAAACCCTCCTTCATATAATCATCATTTTATCAAAGTTTTGAGCTCAAAACATTCTCAAAGCTAACACTACCGAAAATAAAGCGAACACCTTCCTCCTCTGGCCTCTCCTCCACATGAATCAGAGATGGAATTCATCCTTTTGCATCGCTGCACCTTGTCATTTTCTTGTTATAGCTAATTTGATTGGCTTGTTGCACTTATTCCAGCACGATGATTCAAGTAGCTATAAGCATAATGTGACCTCATTGTATTCGACACACATCTGAAACCATCTTCTTCCCTTTCATTAGAATTTCATGCTGTTTTTTTTTTTTGTCCTTTGCGATTGTCTTATCTTTACACAGAACATGCTGCGCACTGCTGCCCGCCGGTTATGATTACAACCTAACCTGCGCAGACGTTTTCTCCTGCGTCTCAGGCATAGAGAGTGATGAGTAATAACTCTTTTATTGCCGATAACAAACAGGATTTTATTGACTTGACGCAAGATGGCAAGGTATGTCCGACAAGCACAGAGAATTGTTTGTATGCAGGAGGGAGAAGATATTTTCTTCAGCTCAGTCAATGATGTGTTTTTTTTTAGTCCCGCTCGCGATCAGTGCTGACATTCCCGTCTGTCTGGTAAAATATATTAAGAGATCCCATCTTTACTCACCCTCAGAGGCCTCATGGCGGCGGAAGACATTTTCACCTTTTCCAAAACTTCTTTCTTTGCATCTGTGGAAATTCAGAGAGTTTTTGTGTGCAAATAAGACTGGACGAAGGTTGTATGAAGAAAATAGCTTCTGGGCTGAATCAACTCAGCCGCCTACGCAAAGGTACCAGGGGGTGATTCAACTGCGCAGTGAGGGAAATGAACTGCTTTTCTGTATTTAATCATTTTGTCCTTGAGATATGTATTCATGGCATAGAAAAAGAGAGAGAATATGATTGCTTGTGGCTTTCATAAGAACTCACTTTGGGGATTAGACTAAAAAGGACTGTGTCTGAGCAAAAAGAGACAAAGAGTGCTGCTCTTAAGAGAGAAAATGATTTGAAAAATGAAAGTCTTAGCAGGCACTGTGTTTTTAATGAGCATGTTCTTCCAAAAGAAGACCATTGCAATGTCCTGCACTGACATAAATATGACAAGACAAAAGAAAGAAGGTCACGATTTCAAAAACAAAAAACGGATGTGGCCATTTCATGTCCTCACAGAGGGGGTTAAAACGGCTCTTGAGTGACGGGCAGAAAGCTGAGCTCCGCGGAACCCCCAACACACACACACACATAAATAATGTTTACTTGTTCGAGTTAAAAAAATATAATCACGAGAGAGAGAGAGAAGAGGTTGAACCTGCCTTTCTTCTCTGGCAGCTTTATTGTTTTTTAGCAACAAACAACCCAATTCTTTGGGTTGTTTGTTGCTAGAAGAGTTTCATTTGGAGGTGAAGTTGACATTTGGATTCCTACGGTTTGATTGAATATCAAGCACCAGTGGGACGGCCGCGGTACTCTTCAATGACGAACAATACAAAGGACGGAGGTTTCAGTGATCAACTTTGCAGGCGACAGATTTTATTAAACCACATCAGTTGCTCCTGAGTGTTTCAGGATGTGTGCTGAATAACAAATGATAGAATGGACTAGAGCGGAGATGGATCGTCACCAGTTTTATCTTTTGTGTCTGCTTACGCTTAAAGCAGGAAAATAACCCCTCCTGTTCATTTCTTTTTGCTTTTTTTAATGTTTGGAGTTGGTTGTTGTTGAGGTTTTCCAGCTAAAGAAATGTTTAATCAAATGAATAAATGATTTCATTGGAAATTTTTCCTGGAAAGCACAAATGACATAAACTTCACTAAATTGAGTCTCTGTGTGTATTGTCCTTCATCAGCCTTACTTAAAGCAGCTTTGTGTGTCCAAATCCACTTTCTATCTCACAACATAACTACCTCAAGAGGTCTCAGTGTGTTTCTTCCTCTCAGTGTTGTACTCTCAAAGAAAAGGCTTGTTTTCTTCTTTTTGTAAAACAGGTAAACAGTAATTAATTGACGAACTGATGAAGTACAATATTTACATATTCAGTGATTCAACTGTCCTGCGCCACAATTTGCTGACAACAGCAGCACAGACAACCTCAAATGATCCACAAGCTTCACAGTAAAGAGGCGAAAGGAATGAACGCTGCACAGCTTCAGAAGGGAAGCAGGGCTCGGGTTCCTTATCGCCCTCAATTGATTTCCCCACAAAGTAAGTGCTCCGCTTTGACTCGAACACAGTAACTCACTCACTTTAACACATTAGAGCTCCATTTACACCCGCTGCCTGCTGCTACTTACTCACCAAAACCACTGTGACACGATGCAGCCATTAGAGACAACAGGGTGATAAAGTATGTATGACATTTCAGAAACTGTTCATACTTTACTCTCCAGTTTACAGAATGGTCCCTCCACGAGATGCACAGAGAGGGAGCGAGTGATGTGGTACACTTTGTGTTATTACAACTGCATGTGGTCCTGACTACAGGCCAGCCATGAATGTAAAAGACACCCCTCGTATTGGCTGCAGCAGAGAAAATCTTCTTCCATACATTTAGCAGCTAGGTGTCCTCTGCAAGCCACACACGTCACAAATTGATTCCTGTCAGGTTTAACTACATTCTAAATAGACAAACTGAACGATTATAAATAGTTAATTTCATTCAGATTTTGATCAATTTGAAAAACATTGTTGAAGAATGTTACTGAAAGGAAAACCACATTTTTTGGGCCGCTTTAATCACAACATTTCCATGTCACAAATCATATTTCTGCAGATATGACAAATACAAGTCCAACATTCACTCTCCACCAACTTCTGAGAAACAGATGTGGCCTCGCTGCCAAATGCGCTATAGTGGCGAACTGTGTCTGCCGTTTGGTGCAGTGCAGATGTTTCGACAAAAACAGCTGCCTGTTGCTGCTGGTGAGAGTGAACCAAAACATGAAGACAATGAGCTAAAGGACACTAAAACGCCTCATCGAGCGGATCGCAAAGCTTTCATGCTACACACTGCCATTCAACATTTACTGCCATTTACACTGAAATATCAGAACATTTTTAGACGAATTGTATATTGAAGAAAACAGTCAAAAGGTGTTAAAACCACATTCTGCAAACTTCCCCTGTTTTGCTCATTTTCTAATAATCAAATAAAGGTTGTCTGTGTTGTTTTTAAAAAAAGGCATGAAACAGCAATAACAGAAAACTGTCTGTACTTAAGGGCTGATGTGGAATATCGAGAAAACAACATGGAAATATTAATATTTTTATATCTTCACCTGCAAATATTTTAATTTGCATCTTCTTCACATGATTTAATGTTTTAACACTGTAATCCACACATCATGTAGAACAACACCTTTCTTCAATCAAAAGTGATGATGTCACATTTACATTTAGACTAAAAATACACAGAGTGTCACATAAATAAAAAAAGAGTGGGAACAAGCTAAATATAAGTGTAGAAGGCAGACTGGAAACTAAATGAATTGCAGGGAAAGTGTTGAGGAAACAGCTCACTTGTTTCCTGTTATTCAACTGGGGTTTCAAAAGTGTCTTGAACAGCAGCAACGAAACAAAAATACTTCTTTCCTATGTTGCAATGAGACAACAAATCAATTCACAGGCAACAGACACTTCATCAAACACTTCTTTTTTATCAAACATGTCGCCATTGCTGATGAAGTTTGCAGCGGTTGTGGTGAGAAATGGCCATCACGACCCTGAGATGGATGTGTTTCCCCCTGAAGGAAACGGTGCTTATTCATGTGCACGGATGCTGTTTCCTAATGTAGCGAAGAAAAGACACAGCGAGACAGAAAATTGAGCTTTATCCCGTCTGAATCTCACCTGTTTTGGGGGCTCAGAACTTCAATCAAAACCAGACCGCTCAGCAGCTGTAGCAGGATATATGCTCAGTGGCTTCTCAATGTCCGTTTTTAAGACTTTATCAGAGGACACGTTTAGGTCTCTGCAAAGCCAGCAGCTCTTTAATCCCTGCCAGGTGAAAGCGTCTCTCAGTGGTCCTCTTTGGGATCGGAGGATGTCTGTTTTGAGCCATTTGTTGAGCCACCTGCAGTTTTGATTTACAAATTCTGCACTCCAGTTTGTTCACAATTTCAGTTCGAGAAAATATCAGCACGAAAAAGTAAGCAGGCCAAAACACATGATAAGGCCCGTGTAATTATATAGATCTCACAATACCATGAAATAACTGGAACAAATAATGTGACTGCCTATTTAAACTTTCCTCCTTCTTTACCTCGTCAGTCCTCACAGCCCCGTGAGCATTTGTCTGCTGATGATGTAAATCTTTTGAAAACATCCA
The DNA here is from genome assembly GCF_949748355.1 of Melanostigma gelatinosum. Taxonomy (NCBI): domain Eukaryota; kingdom Metazoa; phylum Chordata; class Actinopteri; order Perciformes; family Zoarcidae; genus Melanostigma; species Melanostigma gelatinosum. The sequence continues at coordinate 4,980,657 of NC_136639.1, forward strand.
GGTGGCCACCTCCTGTTCTGAAGCACGTCACTAGACGCTCACAGAGGTCATGTACAGAAAGTAAAATACAAAGAAAGAGTTTAAAATGGGCTCTACAAATACCAGCATTTTTGATCAGTCCAGTGATAATCAACACGTTTGATGACATGCAGCCACAGACGGTGTTTCGGTTCAACAAGTGATCGTTTTAACTGGTGACTCTCCAGAAAATGCCTCTGTGATTGCTCGTAGTGACAGCAGCTGTTAAAAACAACAACACAACATGTTGGTGTCCTCGTAAAAGCCTTCAATCAATTTTAAATACATACTCATCTCTGTTTAATGTCTACGTCAACCAATTAACGCAAGTTACTACAACGGTCCTAACCCTGTTGGAATTCTGTAAAACTTGAGTGCGCTGTTGTCTTGAGTGCGCATACTTTTGATGCCGTCAGCTGTTAAAAGGGTCGATATGGGACTGGCTCAACATTAACTATAGTGCCCATGTGCAAACTGCATCGTCTGTGGAGGACCACATCCTTCTTCGTCTGTGTTGTGTTCAGGATATCGGGGAGGAAAGAAATGCAGTGCAGTGCAAGCAGTATGCCACAGGATTAATGATGAGCCCTGCTGATCCCCGTCAGCGATCAGAGGCTTCAGGTCAGTGTCAGCCTGCTGCCTGAGCCAATCAATGATCCTTTCAGACCCCAGCTCAAGTAATGAAGCTTCAGGTGGATTATTTACTGACTTAATCCAGTCCGAGTAATGAAAAACCTCTCTGGAAACCCAGCTGTGTTGTCAGTGACAGCATCAAAAGTATCGTCAGCCTTAATTGTTATGTTGTCATTTGGATCTACCTCTACTGTATATCGTCCCATCTGCTCCTCACTGTGGTCCACTGGGAGTGACGTCTTCCTCTTCCCCTTTTGTATCGGTGCACTGATACATGATATTGTTTATTACTGCAACAAACAGCTGATATGTGGAACTGTGTGAATCCAGGTGATGCCATACAGCTGTTCTCACCCGTTTAGGCATTGAACCAATGAGTGATCTGATGTGCTGACCTTCAATGTTAAGGTTTAGGCCTCTTTGCTTTCTCCATTCAACAGGTTTGTCTTGTTCTGCCTTTCATTTATCCTTCTCTTTCTGATTGTAGCTTACGTGCATTTGCATTTGAAAACAGCAATGTCTGGTCGAGGACTCTTGTCAGGTTTCAGATGTTTGAGTTGATAGCTGTTCCTCCTATGAGACTCCCCCTTCTAAGCTTCTCAGATAGTTTGATTTAAATAACTATTCAAGGCCCAAAGGCTTAAGATGAGTCACTGTTTCACAAACAGCAGATATTTAGTAGAATGAAATTCACTCATTCATTCAACCCCAAAACTACGTTGAGGTAGAGACCTCATTTACAATATAGCCGAGTAAAAAACATAATAAACAGTCATGGGCACCAAGTAACAATAAATAAAGCAATTCAAAGCATATGAATCAACGAAAACAACAGGAAGGGAAATAGGATGACGTAAAAAAATTAGATTGTCTTAAGTGTAAAAGTGAGGTTGCTTTAGATTCTTCTGCATATTATTCCACTCTGCCGGTGCACAATGAGAAAACTGGATTTTCCAAGCTCAGTAAAAAGCCGTCACCCGCAACATGATCGAATCACTTTGAGCGTGTTTGAAAAGGGCCCAGATTAAAAGACAACAACGCAGCAATGTACGTGGGTAAAAACACAGTGTCGAGCTATCACGCCTTACAGAGAGAGAGGGCCACCCAACCTTAGCGGACAGTTCACAATGAGCAGTACTGAGAGTGATAAACGGCATCCAGGGGCTTCAAAATCGCAGTTGAAGCATGCATGCATTAAATGTCACCATAATCCAATACTGACAAGAACGTTGCCTCAATAACCTTCCTTCTAAAAAACAGAGGAATCTCCGAAAGCACGACTGCTTTTACTTTAGGAAAGGATCTGAACACAACCACTGGACTTGGCGAACAAGTGCATTCCATGAGGGTCGGCTCTATGCTCATTAAGTCTACCGAGCAATAATAACTACATTGTGTTAATTCACTCCGAACTCATTAAGAATACAAATCATCTGATGGATAACCTGAGGGTAATGATGATAACGGCAGAGGAATGAGCCCAAAGCAACGGCTGAAATCATCGTGGAGGAACATATCTGCAGTGCGCTGCATCATCATTACTGCAATATGTTAAACAGATTTGTATTACAAGCAGGTTCAAATGTATGTGACCTGCGTGTGTGGAAGGATGTGGGAATGAATCATAGTCAACATATGTTTATTAATAAGCCAACTGTTGCATTTATGTGTAAACGTCAAACCCGTTAATAAAACAGGAAAAGAAGCCTTAACCTCTAAATCATTACATTTAGATGAAGACAAACAACTTTATCTTCAAGCAGCGCTCCAAAGCTGTGATGAATATATAATATATATATATTATATATGTATGTGTAATTTACAAAAACAGCATGAGATAAATGAAGAGAAGAGAGTGTCACTGAAGGCAGAAGAAGCCTTTTATGCACAGCGATCCTTTAAAAGAAAAAGCCGATGCTGTAGCTATTGATGAGCACTGATTTGCACCTCAAACGTGTTTCAAGGCTTTGGCACAACATCTGGTGCTGTGAAGTTGATCCGCTGTTCTGGAGAGGAGGTGGAAAAAGATGGAAGCACCCTGGCACTTGTGAAAGCGGGGTGAAAACACAAAGCCGAAAATGCATTACCCAAGAGTCTCCTGAGAGCAAGCTCTTGTCACTGTCCAAGGTGCTGCAATTACTTTGAGCGCTTCGGCATGAGAGATGCTCAGTACAGCACGTTCTTTGGCAAAGTACCACATGTGCATACTGTGGTACAGTCTTATGGGTGAAGTAGGATGCATTTGTTAAGGTACTAGCACACGAATGCTGCCACTTCTGCAACATAAAATTGTACTTTCCACTTTGTAGTTACTGATTTTGTCAGATACAAAAATAATCGTTTCCCTAAAAAAAAAAACAAAGGTCTTGTCACATACATCGTCAAGTTTTTTGTTTTTTTTTTACAAATAAATGTACCCATTTTAAATGTTATCAGCCCATCAAATTGCTGTTATCCGTTGTCTACCATTATAATGCTTCAGACGTGGCAAAATGCATCTACTCGCACGTTGTGAAGTAGTTGCAGTTTTAAACACATGGTTAACGTTGTGAATTAAAACTTAAATGCTTGAATATGCTTTAGGGCGTGGCTACCTTCTGATTGATAGGATGCTACCCTACCAGAGCCCTACATGGCGTCTCTACGTCACTCCTCCGCAGTCCAAATATGGTCACTTACGTGGACTGGTTGCAAAAAAAAAAGAAGGCTACGGTCAAAATCCAAGATGGCGACGATAAAAATCCAAGATGGCACCAGCTTAAATTCTGAAATCGAGGCTTCAAAACCGTAGTCCACAAACCAACGGGCGACATCACAATGATTACGTCCACTTGCTATACACACAATATATGGTACAGACTGTAGGTTGTTCAGGAATATTGGTCAGCGAGTGCCAGATTACTAGTCTGTCCGACAATGTTACGAACTCTGAGAGGTTTAAGGGTGAAAGGACAAATTAAATACGGTAGAAGTCACATTTGTTACTGCACTGAAGCTACAGAGTCAAACTTTGCATGGAACCCAGCACATAGCGACCTCTTTATGACTCATCCCTCCTCGAGTCTGACTCATACTGCCAAAGCATGACCCGAATGCAACCTGACCCGACATCATATGTTACTCACTCAGAAGTATAAACATGGGTTAGACCGTTTGAATGTGATAGCGAAACGAGGGGGGTGGGTGCAGTTTCTTAATAATTTACATTTCAAAATAACCAAACTTGAACCTGACAAGAGCCTGAAGCAATATGCAAGAAAAAAAGTACGAGGAAAATGGTATTGTGGCTTTTTCTTGTGTTTTGTTAGCACGGAAAAAATACTGTTGTTGAGCGAGCTGGCTACCTGAACAACCTAGTGTGAAACTAAGAAATACAATACAGTCCATTATATTTTTAGAATTTGCTGCGGGCCAATTAAAAATGGACCACGGGCCGCAATTGGCCCGCGGTCCATAGTTTGGACACCCCTGACTTAGATTGAAGAAAAGGCCTTGCTTTGCACAGTTTAGAAGAGGCAGGAGAAACGATTGGGTCATGTTTCTTCCAGAGAAATCCATGCTGCAGATAAGAAAGGACGAATCTGATTCAGCACATAATGTATTCATTCCTTCTGGGCGGCATAGTGGGTGGTCTCCAGAGACTAATTGTCCTTATCGAACATGAAAAGATATTTGCTCTAATAATGTAACTCATAATGGCATAATTTCACTAGAATTACCATATGCAAAATGAATGTCAAGATTGGCTTGTAGATACTTCCGTCTATCCATGAAAGCACATTTTAAATGTGGACATTGTACAGGTGTATTTCTAGAGTCAAATGAATATGTTTTAAATATGTGTGCTACATCTTTAATGACACTACTGTCATGTTACAAATGTATTTCATTTCTGTCATCAATTGAACTGTCACTGTTGAGGCCACAACTTGGAGTGGCTAACGCTGGACGTATTAACCATTTATTTGTAACTTTTTAGCAATATTCAGCTGTTTGTTCATTGCTTTAAACTGTGTATATTAGCCATTTATCGGTTTATAACATTTTCACCTGCCGTCCATTATTTTGGGCTTTTTTTCTGTCAGGAGAGCAGGCAGCAAGGGAAGGACCCAAAAGCAGGCTGACTAGTATCGCTAAATAATGTACTAAACAAAAGGCTGACAGACAGAGAGTTAGATACAGATACAACGAAAACAGATCAGCTGAGAACAAAGGAAGTGGGCTCGTATAAATAGTGAGGAAGTGGCAACAGGTGAGTTGGAGGTGAGGCGACTGCAGAGCTAACGAGGGACAGGTGAAACTAATCAGGGCAGATCATCAAAAGCACAAAGGCAGGAAGTGAAATCAAAAATGTAAACTGTTATTTTTTATTTTTTTACACTCTCAATTGCAACAGATAGTGCTCAGGAGTTAGATGATCCAGTATGTGGATTCTCTTGGCTATGGAGGACCCAAAACTGACAATTTTAGCATGTTCTTGTCCCAAAAACAAAAATGTGACCTGACGAGCAGTTTATATGCACTGCAAATTGGGCTGAAAGGTTTTAAAGCAGGAAGAAAAAGTTTGGGTGAGATCCTTCTAATTGCTGTTAATTGTGAACGCACCGGAGAGTCACAGTTCAAGTTTTCTCCCTCAGCAAAAATGACAATTGTCCTTTTGAAGGAGAAGAGGAAAATATCTTCAGTGTTGGAGCCATCTTAATCTGTAAGCCTGGGACAAAGGAACATGAAAGGGTTGTGGTGCTGACGAAGGATTTCCTTCTCACAGAAAAGGTGAGTAACGTTCCAACAATGCAGCAGCTGTGATTAGTGAACCAGTGTGTGCTTGTTGTAAACCTGTTTTTTGGAGAGTGACGTTATACCTTGCTGACCAATAACATCCAACCATGAGAATTTCATATTCTGATGGCTGCTCACAAAGACTTCTCCAGAGGTTTGTGATCGTTTTTTGCTTTTCAAATGATGTCTGAGGCAGTGTGACCTTCAGGAAGTAAAAATATATATGGCATACAAAGTCTGCCTTTAAGTGAGTTTACCCGTGCAGGTGGAAAGAAGTGCACATTTTCAGATAAATGCAATTTCAGTGCATTTTTCAGTGGTTTTAAATGATGATTGACCTTTCGCCGAGCCCGTCTCTAAAATGGCAAATGTCCAATTATACGTTCCGACAACAGATATCCATTGAGCTTTTGGAGGGCAGTGTCGTATTTTTCGCAAGAGGACAGATGTCAGATATGGACGAAACCGTGTGGAAGACCTCACTCCAAGCTGAATCCATCGAAGAGCAACAAAAACTCCTCATTTTGCTCCAAGGTAATAATGTTAGCGAGCTAAAGCTGCGAAAAATAAGGCGCCATAATTGTATCCCACGAAATTATTTTCTATGTCATCTTTTGAGCTTTTCCTTCAATTTGAATGGCCTTTCCTTACTTAAAATACTCAACCAACAAATTGTATTGTTAATGTAGCTCTGAATGCATATTGAAGTCAATTTTCTTGGCGATATTTCAGAACGATTACCGCAGAAATCTGCAATAATTTCCTTTGAAATGTCTCTCACTGACCTAGCAACAGGAACCAAGAGGGGAGGGGCTTAGCAAAGGGTCAATTAGAGAGATGATTTATGTTGTTAACTGGCCTGAACAACGGCTTGAATCAATCATAGGGGGATGGCATGTTTACTGCTGCATCGTAATTATGTTTATGGGCTGTGATGAGTTTACAGTCTAATCTATGAACCTAATTACCAGGCGGAATTTCTCTGCCTTGTGTGGAAAGGGCCTCTCTACCACACATTGTCTTTACAGTTTGCCAGTCAACGTCATGCAGCTTTCATGAAGAGGCCCGGAAATATTTTTAATATTTAATATTTAAAAAAAAACAACTTTACTTAATAATGTGGTCATTTCAGGCGAGCTACAGTCAATGCATCAGAGCTGGACTTGGCCTCGATTTGCATCCTTTTCTTCCATTACTGATGAAATCCTTCCTATCAGGCAGCTTTTCAACCTTTTGAATGAATAAACCCTCTGCAATGTCTCCTCTCAGCAGGTTCACATCGTCTGACTCAGGCATAGTGGTGGTGCAGTCTGCCAATCGGCCTCTCTATAATCATCATTCTGCCAGTGAGGACACTTCAGGAAATTGGTTTATTAATCTAACATACAGCATTTATTGTTCAGGGGCGAGAATACGGCACAAGAAGTTTAGGGATTACCAAAGTTATTAGAGTTCATTCTGAGGGGAACGCGAACGCTTGGACCAAATGTTATCCACCTAATAGATTGAGACATTTCACTAAGAAAAACCACACCAACAGACAGAGCAGCACTGTCATCCCCATGTCGCTGGTGTCGCTAAAAAGATACCAAAAGTGGATCTTCAGCTGAGAAAGCATTAATCATAAAGGTTGAGAAAAAGTAGCAAGGTGGAGCGTACCTGAAGTTGTTGCACTATTTGTACATAAAATAGTGTGAAAAAGTTGCAAATGCCAAATATTTCTCACATTAGTAGACCTAGATTTATATTTAAACCTACTGATTAGAGCAGTGTAATATTCTTAATTACTGACAAGGTGGAGATAATTCACACCTTCCTGGTATCAGTTTTTATGTTTTAAAAGAAAAGATGTTTTTGCAAGAACTTTCAGGTATGAGCACCAGCTGTCTCGACGTCTTTACAATTTAGTTTCTCCTGGAACTAATCCACCCCCACACATAATTAACCCGATGTCAATGTAACCTTTTATTTCTACAATCCTTGGAAAATGACTTCAAAGCAGTTGCCTTAAACGTCACCTTTTGATCTGAAAATTAACGAGCAAAATCAACACACTTAATTCTTGGAGCTGAACGTCGCTAAAGGCGACATTCATGTCGTCGGGCAAGCACTGCAGTGAACAATAAGTTCAGTGTACCAACCAAAAGAGTTACAAAATGATAAATCTTCTGCTCGAAAGTAGGACAGAAAAACGACATATATTAAGCAAAAAAATAAAATAAACGAAACGAAACACCCAGCGTAATCCCTCTGAACAACTACGGCCGAAATAGACAAAAAGAAAGCCTCGCCAAACAATTACCTGTGGTGCCGAACTGATTCATGAATTACTGCACGAGTAATTACTGAACACAATAAACCTGACCAGATCCCACAGCCACAGAACTGGTGCCTCATACAATTTACCCAAATTATCTTTCACAACAACTTAAAACACAGGTGAACAAAGCGTTGCTTTTGTACGAGTATATCACACTGCACGCCACAGGCATCCAACGGTTGACAGTCTGGCTGTGCTATAGTTACGGTTGCTAAACTGTGAGTTCACGGCGGTGAACCGAATTAATTACTGAATAACAACAAAATATGCCACTGTTATTTTCACATGATGTTGCCTGTCAGCGTGTTAAATACATAATAGCTGCTAACGAAACACCGTGATATGTTCCTATCTGGAAGACTGTAAACTCCTCAAACAACTTGAGGGCTGCGTTGCAATCCTCAGAGAAATCTGAGATTAAGCACTGCAGCTTGATGTGCTTCCACTGTGAGAGGTTACGTGATTGCATTACACTCTCCGATGAATTGGACAATCTCTTTTACCATTACTCAAACTGTGGCAGATGGGAAGTGAAGTCATCAGCGTGCGACGCCGATAACGCCTGAACTCAGTTGATGTATTCCGAGACGGCTCTGTTGCTGTAATCGTACCTAATGGAAACAGATGTTGTGTTCCGTGGGACATGGCGTCTCCAGCACGGCATGCTGGCTGCCAGGCGCTTGGTGCACGAGAGACATCTTGCTGCTTTTCATCTCCACACTCGCGTCGCATCACAAAAACGGCGTCGTAAAATAACACCCATGCTCACTAGCGGGAGCATGAAAGGAACCTCAACAAAACTCACTTTTTTGTTCTGGTTTTCTGCTCTGCACGTGCAAGAACACAGAAAGCAAGAAACTAATTGTCTTTCTCAATAGCCCAGACATAGCTGCACACAAAATTACCTCTGAAGGGCCATGGGAGAGGCAAAACAATTTCCTCACAAGTGCAAAAACAGTGGGTGCGAATGCGGGGGTTGAGAGACAAAGAATATTATCATGCATAGCCAGTGTGTTGTCTAGGAAACTCTAATTGGAAGTAATTTTGCACTCAGCTCTAATAAAGCTAATGGAAGCAGAGGTATCATATCACGGTCTGGCACATTTTCTCTTTTTATTAGCTTGAATCTCTGGAAGCAGGGTGTGTCTTTGCTACCTGTTCACTGGCTGTGCTGTCAGCCAATGTGCGACCCGGAAAAGGTTCCCGCAGATGATGCAGCAACGGAGGTCAAAATGGCGGAGTCACAACTGACCGACGGCCATCGAACTGATGACATCCCGACTCCGTCACGAACCGTAAAGAAGGCGCGATTGGCAAGATGGAATCCATTATCCCCTCCTCTCCACTCTAAATGAGGCATCGGCAAGCACACAGAGCACTCCTCAATGCCTCGTGAAGACGCCTCACAATCTATGGGCTTTAATCACGGCCATTTTCCCTATTTTTTACCCTCAATAAAGAGGAGAAAATGTCTCAAGCTCAATTGCCTCTAATAACAGCAAGATGTTCAAGTGGGCGGACACGCAGCATTTGGAGAAGTAAGGGTCATAAGTTCATCATATTGCAATACACAATGTCATCATTAGAAAAGGGTCTGTAAGTGCTGCACACACTTGGGTTTTAGCTGGAAACATTGAAGAAAAGCTACACGAACAAACACTCTGACATATCGTCGGCGTCGAAAATTTTAACTGCAAAATTGTGTAATAATTGCCAATATGCATCCAGCAGACATGAGGCATTGTTGGCATTCATTTAAGTCCACTCTTGTAGCTCCATTTTGGTCTCCACCTGCTCTGAGGTGTGATTAGCCCCTGAGTGTATCGGCCTATTTCCCCCCCAAAAAAGTTGTGCTTTTCCTCAAAGAGTTGTGAGCAGGATATGTACTGAGTGGGACATTTCACATTTGAAAAATAAACTTTCTCTTTGGTTGACACTATTTCAACCACAAGACTTTCTAAATGACTTCTAATAATTCTTTGGCGTTTCTGTTCTGCAATGTCTTCTTACTTATCGGCCGATAAGTCGGCCGATACCAGCAGATGTGGTCCATAAAACCAAAACATTAAACCAAAAGAGTGTAAAAGGTGTTTTTTTTTTTTTTTTACTACCACCGTCACGTTTCGCATCACTTTTTAATATGTAAAACGTATTGAATATTGGAGCTTTTGGCAGGTTTTTAAGTCAGGCGTCAAATTCATTGTGTTCATTTCAATACCACCGCTTCTAACTGGCCATTGAGTGGAAAGATATCGATCGGAGGTCATGAATATGTAATACAGTGTGTAATTCACTGTGTGCATCTGAGGCCATGAAAGAACATTGATCCGTCACAACAATACCTCTTATTACCGTGACAAATATCAGCAAGAGAGAGAGGGAGAAGAAAAGAGGTATAACAACAACCACTCTGCCTTAAAATAAATATCAGAGAGACATAATCACCCACATTTTTAAAACGGCATCCTGCTGAGGCAAAGCTCAACGATGTTATTCATTAAATCACATTCACCTTATTCATTTTTTAATCTGCTCTCCTCAGTCGGTGGAGCTGCAGTTGATGAGTATTCACTTGTGAATTAAAAAACGAATGAGTCTCTGCCCCAGTTATCGCTGGCTGGTTGCACTGCACAAATTGAGATCAGGCTAGTAATCTTCATTTAAAGTGTATTCACATATTCTGGCACGTTTGGTGCAGTTGATGTGAACTCCAGAGCCATTGCACCTTTCATTTAGTGACAACACCTGAACTCAGCGAGCAGACATACACCTTTGTGTTTGTTTTTGGTAATGAGTGAGAATGTAATCTAGGAAACAAGCAGGTTACCTTAGCTTAGCATCAAGAATGGAAACAAGGGGAAACAGTTAGCCTGATTTGCATGTTAAATGTGTGTTTAATTTGTACAAAATCCAAAGTGTATAAATTGATTTTGGTTTTAAACGATGTCCCAGTGTTTCTTTGAAAGGGCGAAGTAACCTCCACGAGTCTCTGCTGGTAACCTCACGGCGACAACAAGACTCCAGGAAAGTACCACTGAGAAATAATCCTGCACATAATCCCGTCCTACCCTGTAGCGACCCCCTTTCCCAGCATTCCCATCACCTGACCTTTCCCACCCACTGACTCACCTGCTGCCCATTTCCCTAATCAGCCTCGTGGTACTTATACCGGCCCATCTCCAGCTCCGAATGTGAATGTGTTAATTGAAGGAGAGATACATTTTATGTTGGCAGCATCTTCCATATGCCAGCCTGCCTCCCACAAGGCAAATCTGTCTTTTCAAGGCAGAGGCCTCTCCTGTGGTGATGGAGCACCTCGGGGAGCCCCATGAATGCAGAAATTGCATGCCACACCTTTTCTGAATAGCTATTTTCAGATGACTGCGTGGTCCATCTTTCAATCCACGAAAGCCCCCTCCAACCTTTTCTCCAGGTTTCTCTTTTTATCTCCGAATGCCTCTGAATAAAATATGCAGACAGCTGAGACGCCTCTCGAGAGGTTACCGAGGAAGCAGAGTTTGGATTCCTTTGGGGACCGTGTATGGCGAGAACGAGATGGCTCACTCGATGTCTTTCTCTTATCAGAGCAAATCTTGTCAGTGGATGAGTGATGTCACCTCTCCAGCTGGACGCCAATGTCAACGTGAAGGTTGCTGCTTGTAACGTTTACAAGTCATGGGGTTACGAATTCTCTCTACGACTCTTCCTTTTGGATAAACTTTTTGTCACCCTGTTAATTTATCCACGTCAAGATGATGGTGTAGCTCTGCGTCACTCACTATCTCGTCCTCTTGTCACTTCCTTGGGGAACGCTGATTGGTCAAAGACATGATAAATCCCACAAAAACTGGAATGCCACGCTGAATTCAGCTGTATCCAGTGAGCTACTTCAAAAGAATAAAATCTTTCTCGCTCTCTCACCTTTCATGTCGCGCATGGCTTATTCCTCTGAAGTATAAAAAACGTTATGCCCAAGAGGGTGTTCTTTAAAGTAGTTATTGCCCCTCCGGCACTTGTCTGGTAATGCCAATAATGACAGTGAAAAACTCCCTCTGGGGGGATTTCACCCTTGAAATTGTTTGCCATTTCTCTTACAAATCATCTATTCTGTATGTCAAGGACGAGTCATACTGACCCTGGCTACTGTGTGTATTCATCCGAGGCTAAATTACTATGTATGTGACATGTCAGGTTTAACGGGACATGACTGTACTCACCCATAGGTAGATGACTATCCAGAGGTTGACGGTGGAATATTAAAGCTACAACGTTACGACCTTTTAAGGCAGAACAAGTCGGGAGGCTTTTGAGGGATTGTTAACAAGGACGCATTGATGAAGTTTCATTGTATTGTTGTAGTTTGTCAAAGTGGAGCTATTGATACTCGGCTTGTCAAATACCGACGCTTGGTCAGTGGCCCTAAGCTTCAAACCATGACGCTCTAAGGAACCCCTTAAGGGTCAGTTTTGGTCGACTGGTTTCCATTGGAGTTAGTTGAAAGAGATGGGAATGACCGTTCATACACTGTTCGGTAGTTGTTTATCTACGACAAAGCATCATTATGATATTTAAAAAATGATCATATGCTTTGTGTGTAAAATCACAATCTCTGATGTAACTGAAGCTGTTTAAAAAAGTACAGTATTTCCCTGTGAAATGAAGTGGAGACACTCAAGCAAAGTCTCTTGCTTATTGTATACTTGTGTACATGTACTTGCATTACAGCGGAAGTCAGATCCTGGGAGCAAAAGCAGAAATGCCCCAATATTGTACACCGTATATGTATTGTCAGCAAAACATACTTTGTTATCAAAAGTGCTAATTAGGCAGAATAGCCCCTAGCATTAACATAAGCATGTTTTTAAATATTGTTTCTGGATTTTGTAGAGGTCATTTTACAAACTTTGGCACAGGACTGGATTAGTAAATCAGCTCCTCGGCCACAGACAGCCAAGACGCCCTGAGTTCACTGTGTGGTAATTGGTTTGTGGCATTTTTATTTCATGTACAATTCTTTAGGAATTTGGGAATGTGCATTACTAAATCAAACTACCACCTGGCATGATAAGTGCTCTCACACAGGTCCTGATTGTATCACCTGACACTGAAACCCTACTTGACCCTCAGATGATGTTGTGCTTACATGGTGCTTACCCCTAATTAGTTTTTCATCAAAGCTCCACACAACAAACCTCGGGCGAAATTATTCTCCAGGAATACTGCACATGTTGCACAAAGAGGGGGAAGAATGGGGGATTAACAGGTGGCTCGTTTTTCACCCTGCGGCCCCTGTGCAATGTTGTTAGGTTTAATTCATGTAAAACAGGAAATCATCTTTGTACATTGATCACATGTTTTGTGTTTCAATCTTAGTCTGTGAATGTGCAAAAATCACCCTCATGTCATTCAATTGTATTTGAGCAGATATACTAATTTACTAAACTGTTGACTTTTTTTTTTTTTTAATTTGCACGATGCAGTTGTGTCTCGCAATGTTCAAAGGGGAAATTGACACCAGTCACAATATCGCATGTTTTATTTGACAGGACGGAGAACTTTGAGCCCGAGGAAGTAAGAGCGAGCGGAGACGGCTGCATCCCTTAAAACTGTGGGGAGACGTGCTTCAAGTGCTCAGGGAGCTAAACATAGGCGTTGTTTAAAGGAGACCATCATCATTAGGTAATTCTCTTAGCAGGAGGGTTCAAGAGAAAACACACAGAGAAGTTTAATTTGTACAAGCTTAACTTTTCCTGGCTCTAACGGGGCAAACGCATTACTTCCAAACAGTCATTTTAATGGGGGATTCATGGACCAGATTCATGCTTCAAACTGCAAGAACAAGTGTTTTCTACTCGAATGAGATGGTAATTGGTGTTAAGCTGTTCTCAAATAGTTTGCTTAGGTTTTATTTTGGGAGTATTTGAAGTTGGACCTGTAGAAGCACAAGCGAGATACTCTTTCATCAAACAAACGTATCATTTGAGATACAGTCAACCCACATCAGAAGCTCACACACTGGCCTCCGAGACAAATCATTTATTTAACTTGGTTCTGCTTCATGTCATGCCTTTTTACTGCGAAACATCAAAAGAGCAACGAAACAGAATAGTGCTGAGCGTATATATAAATAACTCAAACCGTGACCTGATTCTGTAGCTGCTTATGAACACAAATGTTTAAAAATGATCAATATTGGCAAATCAGTCCAGTGAGGCTGCAGCTGTACCCGACAACCCCGAGTCAAATATCAAGAGCCAAACGAGGAACTGGTACTGTAAATTAAATTCCACTGACCTGCTGGAGAGTGATAAACTACAGGCACACACACACACACACACACACACACACACACACACACACACACACACAGCCTACCGGGGTTGTCAAGGAGCTACCGTTCCTCTCTTCAGACCACCACAGGGAAATCTGAGTCTGCCTGGATCCCACTCGGTTCCCAGCAGATAGCGCGGAGCGAGATGCAGCTCCCCGCCCTGTAGCCATGCAACAGAGTGCTAACATGCAGTGGAGCGAATGCACAATTTAGGGGGAAGAGGATGAAAGAGGGAAATTCGGTGCTGGAACTTGGGGCTGGTGGTAGATTGCGGGTGGGGGGGGGGGATTTTTTTGAATTTTTTATTGATGCCCTGGGTGAATTTGTATGCACACAAGCAACAACCACCAAAAAGTAGCCTATAACAGCTCCAGTGAGGCTTAATTACCAACACACCTAAAACCACAGCCGGAGCGCGGTAATGACCTTCTTTTTTGTTTTCGCGCATTGGTGAGTGTCAGCAGGTGTTTTACACACTGGTGGTGAATAGAAGTGGCGCACGAGGAAAACCAATTGATTCATCACCAGAGAACCGTCTCCATAAGTGCTCCCCGCTCCTTCCCTTTGCTTGCTCAGCATATTGATTCAAGACAGTTTCAACTGCCACCTGCTGTGAAAGCTCAAGACTGGTACAATCCCAACAAGCCAGAGATGGATCATTAGAAAGGCGGGGATGTGGAGGAGTGCGAGAGCTGCTGCGCGCTTAAATGTGAAGATTACAAGGCGGTGAAATGGGTCATCGACACACCACCTAAGTGTGTGTGTGATCTGGGTTGTAAGAAAGACATGGAAGTCAAGTGGGAGTGAAGCATCATTTCCCTGTTTAATGGTGCCGTATCGGGGAGAACCTCTCATGATGGCCTGTTTTTGTAAAATGAACTTACATTTAAAGCCCGGTTCTTAATAATAATAACTATACACTCCAAACAGCATGACAAAATGGGCCCGTGGACAGTGACACAGACATGTGGAAGGCCCCCCATGCACCCCCGCCCACATAAGTCAAGAAACCTACGACATGACTACAAACAATATGGCCGTGTCTCTTTGTGGTCAATTTGCATCCGTTAGTGATCATTTTGTGTCTTTTTGTAGTTGTTCTGCATATCGTTGTTTTTGTTTTCCATCTGTTTGTGGCCCTTTTTACATTTCTTTAGTTATTTGATTGACGTTACAACAAGAATATAGTTTAAAGTCACTTCATACAGATGTTCCGCCGGCTCATTCGTCCATCCTTGATAAAAAGCCAACTACCTGTCACCTTGTGACTCTGGTGGGAGCGGCAATGAGAGGGTCCTGGGCCACCGATGGATGCATGAAGAGAACTTGATCCAGCGTTGGAGGTGAGGGCCGTTCATTACCCGAATCGATCGCACTGCTTCCGCATCAAGGGGCCCATAGAGCATGCGCACTAGCGGTTCCTTTAACCCCCCTCCCCTTGCAGCTTAATCTTGGGCTCATTTACATGAATGGAACACGGAAAATAACTCTGGGTTTAAAACTTTTACGACCTGATGATTTAAATAAGGGCTAGTCCAGTATTTGGACTGGGAAGTTGATTGACCTAAAACAATTGAAATGACAGTCTCTTTTCCAATGTAAGTCTATGAGGAAAAGTCTTTTTAGGCCACATGGCATCACATGAAAAAAACAGAAGTTGTAATTTTACATTTTTGGCCCTGACATTAAAACTGACTTGAGAGCCGGGTGCAGTTCTTGGGGGATCGGGGCCTCACCCCGCCCCTGATTCCAGATCAAATAAGAGCGGCAGTGATGAAACACAGGTTTGATGCCAAAAGACTCACAGGAAAGTGTTGTAGACCCCACATTAAGGTGCCTCAGTGTATGCCATTCTGGCCTCAACCAAAAGCCAGACACGGGATGCAATAAAGGGAGCAGACGGTCATCACAGTCACTATCAGCTCATTTCATGCCGTCGCAGAGACGAAGCAATCACACCTGACGGCTCCTGGACAACAGGCCTTTTGAGACGAGCCTTGCTTTTTGTGCGGCACGGCAAAAAAACAAACAGTAATTGCCCTCCTTGTCAAGCTGTGTCATTAAGTCAGGCGAAGTGAAACATGCCATCCGGTTGAAGTGATAGGATACACGAGGGGAGGGGGGGGGGGGGGGGGGGGGGGAGGGGACGACAGGCTGCTCGGCCGGCAGAGACCTGTGCTGAATGTCAAATGATTCAGCTGTTTACAAAGTGGAGGGATGGTTGACAGCAGCAGTGTGTGTGTGGTGACTTGGTCAGGTTAATTATATGGAAACGCTGGCAAATCAATGTCACATGGAAAAATACACAGCAATTCAAATGCATTTGTTTACCTTACATTAACATTAATGATCAAGATATAACCAAAATGTGTTACCACGAGCATGTTCTCACATGTGCACATGTTGTAGAACAGTTTCATAATCCTGGCTCTGTCTGTCTTTCAGGAGCAGCTATGATCACTATTTCTATGTTAACAATGGATCAAAGAGCTTCATGTGAAAGGGGTCGCGCCTGAAAACCCTCGGAGAATTACCTCCAGACTTTCACCTCTGCGTTTTGGTTTTTCGGGCTCACAACTGATTTCCAGGCAGCTGTTTTCAGCGGAAAGAAACATTGCGATTGAACATGGTGTAACAATGAATGTTTCAATGGCAGCAAACTTTGTGGATGTCAGAAACATTAAAGCTAATTCAAGTCATAAAATGCAGAAAACATTTTAATAAAATGTAACACGGTACAAATCAAGAGTCAGCTCTCAACACGCAAACACAGTTGAACTCATGATCGTTCGCATGTGAAGAGGCTCACACTAAATAACACTTTGTCTTTTCAAAAAAACTGAAACAAAAAGTAGGGTTTTATACAGAGGATTTTTTTTTTTAGGACAAACCATCAAAAAGGGCATCGTTTGAAAATGACTTCCTGTTTACAGAAACGGACTTCTTTATTGGAGGGACTCGTGATAATCATCCGAACCTACACATCTTTGTATGAGACACCTTGAAAGGCTCGGAGACTTCTTCTGTGGGTCAACATGAGGCTGTCGAAGAACAATAACTTAATGCTGAATGTAAAGAGGACAGAACGGTGTGGAAAAGTCTTGTATGACCACTGACTGCCTTCTCACACGAGCCACATAGTGACAAACAATGCTGGAAAAACAGCCAGTTACCACTCGTGCTGTATGATCATCTGGTTTCTGTGGGGAAACGGATACAACCTGGTGAGATATTCTCGGCCACGGGCGTGCATGTTTGTGTAATGGAGGGGGGGGGGGGGGGGGGGTAGTGAATATGATGAAGAATAAGAGGCCACATGTGAGATGCAGCAAATAGGGAAACAGTGGATGAACGAGCGGGCGGATGAACAGATGGGGGTTGGGTAATATTTCACGCAGCCGACCGTCGACGGATGACAAACGCTCCCCTCTGCAGCTGTCCCAGGTAGATCCTCATCTTTGTACTGTCGCTCGTCTTCCTCACCCAAATCTGCAGAACAAAGATCAGACATTTAGGAACAAATGTATTCCAAAGCAGCCGTCAATACAAACCACATCCATGTCCAATACATTTTAATCTGAATGCTCCCTGGTAAGGTGAACTTTCCTTTTCTAGTGATCACTCCTCCTTAGCGATAGTCTTGTGTTGGTTATTGATGGAAATTAGCACTTGTAACTCAAACACTGGGAGAATAAATCTGTGGCTGGCACCTCTTCCCCTTCCAACCAGCCAACATGTAAAGCTAGGGTTGGTACTCTGTAGAAACTAGCAAGAGTATCCAACCGGAAAAAAAAAACTTTTCCAATGAAAGTAGCTCGTAGCATTAGCTCCAAAAGTCTCCCAACACTGACAAAGCCACTCCCCCCACATGATCGTAACAACAAACATGGCTATCGTTAGCACTCACAGCTGTCCGACTAGCAGTTTGTGGAAGATTTAAGGGACGTGTAACGTGCACACGGGAAGAACACACGCAGGCAGGCAGGCAGGAAAAAACAATACATTTATTTGAAGATCGCTAACCGTAGTTTAAGATCGCCGGTATTCTGTAAAATTCCCATTGAATATAACTGACAAAGACAAATGAAACTCAAACAGGAGGAACTAATTATTCCGCTGTGGATTGATGCACATTTGGCGTCCTGGTGAGTATTTACAGTAGCAGGAAGGTGTTTGTGGGATTGACTCAAAATAAAGTCGTGCGAGTGTCACACAGCGCTACAGTGTGGCTCATTTATGGCAGATGAATAAAATGCATCAAGCTTCGGCTACACCGACAACACTTAGAGGGATTTGTTGACAGTTTCCCCCGCCTCATGTTTAATGCAGTAAAGCCAGTTCTATGAGCAACAGGAGTCAAATGCAGTGAAACTCACCTCATTGGTGCCCACTGAGCTAATGACACAGCTAATCTTTGTGTTGTCCTTTGACTCCAGATAGATGGCCTGGCTCTTGTGGTACCTGAACACAAAACAAAGACAGACAGGAGAGGGGTTCATTACACATCATTTTAGCCAGCTGAATAAACCACATTCCTCCTGAGGTGGCACTAAATAGAGAATTGGACTGGAAAGTCAAAACAAAAAGGTCTTTTTTTTTTTAATGGCTCCAAACTGTCAAGAGGACAGAACCAACCCAGGGGAAGAGACTGAAGACCAACGCGTTTGATCATTAAGGGCCCACTGAAGAATAATGACGCATGCGTCTCCCTGCAGCTCTCTCTGGAGGCTTTCCGGTGGCGTCTTCTTCTTCTTTAGCGAAGAATAAATGAGACTTGGCCTTGACAGAAAAGCACACGTACTTCACAGCTCGCTCCTCTCAACTTCCTCCGTCTGTATGAGCAGCTAATAAGACCGAATGCTATTACTGTTACTCTTCTTCACACGACCTTCTGTTCTGACACGTGTCTGACGCAGAGCTCTGCTCTCAAACAAAAGGTAACCGGAGCTGCGTCTGGTCAAGGATTTCCATTCTTTTCATCTCTTCATCGCAGCAGAGCCGACTCTAAAGCAGCTGAATACTTTCTGAATATGTATATTTTTATGGTGGCTTCAAGCACCAGCGCGAATCAGTGGCTCCTGAAGAAATATCTCTTTCTGTAGCTTAGAAGAAAAGCAGGCTGCCATATCAAAGTGGTGTCTTTTGAAGACCAAGCAAACACCAAAAAGGCAGTAAACACGTGGCAATGTGGCCATCTAGTGGTGGCACGAGCAGCAGTCGAGCTGTGTGGGGAAACGGCGTGATGGGATGTCAGTTCTGAGAATGAAACTAGGAACTCACCATCTCTTGTCGTAGTAGAGCTTCCCCTCCTCGATGCGGGCCTCGTAGCGCTGGGAGGGGCTCTCCATGGGAGCGGGGGGGATGCGCTCTGGAGACGAGGGCGACACTGGAGAGGGAGAAACGCCTGCGCATCGCCATGCAACACGCACGTACAAGTTTAATGGTTGATTCTAGTTTTAGGACATTTTTGGAAAATATTGTAAGCTTATTTGATTTCTTGCCGAGACGAGAAGATCAATACCACTTTCCTTTCTGTCCATTTTAATATGAAGTTACAAGCAGCAGCCGGTTAGCTTAGCTTAGCATAAAGACTGGAACCAGGTGGGGCTGCCCCTCTTAGTCAATTAGTCGACTTATCTGTCGTTTTAGTCTTCGTCAAACAAGGTATTTTTTCAAAATTTCCAAAATAATTGAGGAACTGCAGATTTAAAGCGGTGCTTTTGAAAGCCGTGGAATGTCACTGGGAGTTGAAAAACATCATGTTGACTGTGTTATGGGGGATTATGGGATGAACTGTTTCTTGGCTGGGAGACTTCCTGAAGTCTCTGCTGACCAAGCCAATATTCCAGTCTTCGTGCTAAGCTAAGCTAACCAACAGCTGGCGAACAGACATGGGAGTGCTGACGACTTTCTCATGGAACTCAGCAGAAACGGTAACGAACGACCATTCGTGTCCTGAACTACAGATCTCATTCTGCATTTCAAGTGGAAATTAAGCTGAAGGTGAGCGTTGACATACCTGGTCGTTTTGGCGATTTAAGCTGTAAAAGAGAGGGGGTGAACATTTTAGAAGACATAATCAGACATAGCAATCAGCGGGGACATGCACAATATCAAGACATTCGGCAACACTTACCTTATTAAGTATTCTTAAATCTTCCATTATCTGGTCGTCCGACAACAAATAATTTAGCTGAGGTGTGAAGAGTTAAGGAAGCATTTTTAAACAACGTAGCTGAGAAATGTAGCCGAGCCTCTGATCTACCCTGGACTGAAACTAAATATCTCCCATCTTGAGAAAATACAGATGCTACCAGTACAAGTACTACTGAACACGTTGACCCTCACAGGTTCATCTAAAGTTTATGTGAAGGATATCTGGTGCAGGTTTTCTCCGTTTGTCTGGTATCGGGACCGGATCGTTGGGCCGTCTCCTCAGCTTCCGAGTCATGATCGGTTTTACCTCCATGGAGTCTGTGTATGAGCAAGTAACGACAAACTGAGATCCAACAATAACACACGGATAGTGTCAAACACTCTCAAAAAGATCAACCTTTGGAGTTTATGAAAAGCAAACATCCCGCACAGACAATTCAAAAGGACCGACATCTTAAATGACTGCATCTGTCCTACTTTAAATCAGACAATGTCACATTAAAACTCTCATTTCCACTTCCAGCAAGTCCCTGATTAATAATGTCTTACCGCCCGTCAGCTCCATTGTTAATTTCTCGTTCTCGATCATCTTCTTCTTCTCCTCCAACTCTGCAATTAGGTTTTCCTTCAGTTCAACCTTTTTATCGTCAAACTCCTTCACCGCTGCCTTCTTCTCCTTGATGTAGTTCCTCTCCACCTGCTCCGTCTGCACCACGATGAGAGAAGGAAATGATGTTTCGTTTGTAAAAAGTTAATTCCACAGAAACTGCATCAGCAGGAAGAACTACACTCACCTCAAGTTGGAGAAACAGATCTGTAAAGGAGGAAGAAAGAAATATCTTTAAACAAACAAAGTAATATTGACTGAGAGCACAGAATTCTGGCACACACAGGAAGCAAAGACCCAATGAGTCAACAACAATATGGTAACCGATATAATTAAAACAGTGAAACGGTGGACGAGGGATGGGTTGGGAGCAGAGAACAAAATGTGATCTGTAAGTTTACTAAATGATGTCTGGGTAGACGCTGTGCTACTTCATTAATATTGCATGTTGTCACACTATTTGTTTTATTTCCCTTTACTGCAAATACAAAATAAACAACTTCTATCCTCACTGTCTGGTTCAACCCCTCTACTCGGTTTAAGTCAAATATTTATTCAAACAAGATGGTTTCACTCACAAAAAAAAGGGGGGAAAGGCATTACTTTGAGCAAAGACTACAGTCAACCACAACATGTACATTATTACTGCAATAATACTAAAACAACCTCCCTACAGTTTATAACTCATCTTTGTTTATCCACAAGCTCTTGCATTTGGGAAAGTTTCCTTTTTCTATTTCACATCTGCCAGCTGTTGATTTGCAGCACAGTTTATTACCAAAGTTCTCCAAACAAAAAACACAATAAAGCAGGATGCACATCAAAATTGTATTCATGCGCCGAATGCACCAGAAGCAAAGCACAGCGCGTTCCTTCTCTAAATACTCGCCTGCATTTCGGAGTCTCTCTCTGTACTGCTGGTCGAGCTTCTTCATCCTCTTCTGATACTCCTGCAGCGTACCTGCAAAGAGCAAACACGAAGATCCATGGTATTGTCTTATTACGACTTAGGTGTTCTTGTAGGGTGAGAGCCGGTAACTTCAGAAGTTATTCAACACCAATATCGAGTTTGTTTCTTTGCAATACATCGGCAATATTTCTCGACAACTCACCTGCAGGTTTTGGCATCCTACACCTGCTGCTCTCATTACCCACCCACAGAATAGACTAGACTAGACTTCACTGACATTGCACCTACATTTACAAAGAGCCCACAACGTGTCACGCCACTATTTTCAGTTGGGATCTGTCCTGCAAAAACATCTCCAATGAAAATCAACTCCTGACACACCTCAGATCTAAAGAAAAAGATTCAAACTGATTACCTTCTTGCAATTGCTGCAACTGTCTTTTCAGAGAGGCCAGTTTATCTTGGTACATTCTGCAAAGAAATAAACCAGAGTTAATATCACATAACATTCAAAACGTTCACCTTCAAATATATATTGAATTAAAGTTAAAACAGTGGATAAAGGATTTGCAAAGCACTTACTGCTCTTTGATTTCAACATAGTCATCCTCGTCGTGCTTGGCAAGGTCTGTTTCACTGGCATCTTCCGTGTCTGGAAAAAAGGTCACGACAGGACAAGAGTTGACTCAATATTCAAAAGGATTTCTCAACGAAAACTGATTTTTCTTTTTTTCTATAAGATAGTGCACGTGTGATCATTCCAGCATGCTGGACCCGCGAGATCATTGTGTAGCTTTTTTGTTTAGCTTTTCCACAATACAATCCTTTAATGCAATTAAGTGTAGTCCGCAGACAGACAGCAGAGATGTGCCAATCAACGGACGTGCGTGGCACCGGTAAAGTAATGGTGTAACACCAGTTGGTTAGAATAGGACACCGGGTGGAAATCCAAACTCGCCACGGATGATCATGCATTATTTATTCTTGGATCGACAGCAGGACAAGCTCATGCTGGAAAATGTAATCAGACGACATTTAATATAATTCGCAACATAAGTATAGCTGTTAATTTAGAGTATCGCGCATTTGCCGCACGGTGGGATTAATCAGAAACGGTTCCCGGTGCTAACATCGTACTGTCAGTCCAACAGCTAGCATGTTTAAGCTAACGTTAGCTGTGATGTGGCAAACTTTGAGAGCCAAGTTTTATAAGCACCGGTTATAACCCTATATGTCAGACAGGCGTTACCTTTAGAAACACACAAGAGAAGGGCACAAGGCCTAAATCGCGTTAAAGCTGACCCAGCAAGCTTTCATTTTCGGTTAGCATTCGTGCGCTAGCTTGAGTTAGCTCGGTCTCGCTGTTACAAACAGTAATTCTAGCTCACGTTAGTCAAGGCACAACGGAACCGTCAACATGTCTGGAGGAGGAGAGGAAAAATAAGTCCAGCTGGAAGTCACCAAACGAGCTAACCTTGTAGTGCTGTCATCGCCTTTTCTCTCCTCTGGTCTCTCTCTCTTTCACTGCTATCCGTCCGGTCTCATTGAATAGTGTGAAAAAGGGCAGTGCAGTGGACACACAGCACGCGCAGGGTTTCGCGTGCCGTGCCGTGTACCTGTCAATGCTCGAAGCTAACGTTACGTTAGCTTAGTTGGCTAATTTGACGCTATGTGGAATATAATTTGTCCAGATGGGCTGTGACATACCTACAGATCATTTTAAACGGAACGGATTGTATTACACAACAACGTAAAGCCAACCTCCCAAAGTAACGTGGTGGAATACACGCGTAACGTTAGTATTGACACGCTAAGCTAACGTTAGTTAGCTTGTAAACAAACGCGAGTTTGTTTATTATAGTTAACCGTTGGCTCAATCTTCTATGAGCGCTGGAAAACTCTAAACCAGTGTAAGCGGTTTAGACAACGTTAGTTTGTACCATCCGCTCCTGACATGTTTCTTGATTGTCGGTAGTTAGCTAACTTGTTATGTAGCTTGCAAGCTAAGTGCGTGCGATGAAAGCTAGCTGCCTAGTTTTAGGAGCAGGCAAATTTGATTTTGAAAGTGCAAAAAAAAACACTGTTCCAAGTCGAGTGTAATCTGTAGATCACTTCAAACGCGATCGTAAAAATTAACTCAATTCACGCAATAATCGCGCGCTTCCGTTTCTTTTCACACAAGCAGACAGAGCCCCACTGTCAGGGAGCTTTTGGTCAATACGTTGAACGTATTTTTACCTTCTTCCGAGTCTCTTCCTCTGAAACTTCGGTCATCGTCGTCCTCCACGCTGTCAAGTTCTTCCTCGTCGTTGTAATAATCCACCATAGGCGATAGCAAAGTCGAAGCCATTTGTTCGCTTGGAAAATGTAAACAAACACAAAATTAACAATCGATTTGTGTTTTGCAGCTTGCTTGGAACATCGCCTACAAATGGCAGGACCCCCGAATAACAAGCTCTCTGACCTTATGCCTGTATACAATGTCCAAAATATTAGCGGTTCATATATTAAAAACATCTTTAATTTGACTTTCCAAAGACTGTAAATCAGGATTTTGAGATAATGGATACTTTTCAATCATTAGCTTGATGCGCATTGCAATATACAGTAAAACATTTGTTCAGGCATATTGCCGAACATCAGGGGTTGTGAGGTCTCTTTGTTTTGGCTCCCAATTTTCTCGCTATCCATTTAGTTTTTCAACACTCGGAGGATCTGTGGGTGGTCATTTGTGAAATCGAGAGTTTTTCCAATTAAGCCACGATGTATTCCTGTCTGTCTGTTTTCTCATGTGTATCCAGCAATTAACCCCATTTTGACCACTTGGCACCTAAAGAGCCTAACAATCTAGGCTGCATTTCTTTTAGCATATTGCCTTTAAATAAGCTAACATATAACTTAATATATGATATAACATACAGCATATCATAATTTCAACAACCACATAGGTTATAGTCGGTTACTTTATTTCAACAGAACAATCCACAATAGAGTATCAATACTACTTTCTAGAGAACCTTGGGGACATATTAAAACAAACAATAAAAACATCCAACAGTGGTAACACGTTTACATGTGAAAGCCTGTAGACGAGTTTGATCCCGTGAAGACCACATATACAGACCTCTGCACAGATTGAGGGTTTCAAATATGAAAATTGGCTGTTTTCTCAGTGACAGTAAATTTACGTTGTTTTCATCTATAAAACGAAAGGCAAAAATATGTTGACAGTCCAAAAAACAAAATAGAGTCTGCAGTTCAGGCCCTTCACAGCATCAAAGAGGCAAAAAACATGGAGGCCCAGAGGTCAATCTTGATGTGGTCTTTCAGAATCTTACTGTTGATGTTGCAGAGACATGTAAGAAGCTGAGGTAGATATGAACAAACACCAAAATGAAAAATTCTAATTGAAACATCCAGGCTAGCAAGGATACGTTCAAACCTCATAGTCTATTTGTAGGCAGATAAGATCTTTGGGTCACGTTACTGACAAACTATAACCTGAGTAGGACAATAGTTTAATCAATTCCCTTCTGACTCAGCTGCTTTGTACCCGGTTGAGTTAGAATTTTACATCTTGAATTTTTATATCTGAATTTCACCAACCAGATTTTAAGACCACACTTGAGTCAGTATTTGACTTCTTGAATTGAGAAA
This sequence comes from Melanostigma gelatinosum, assembly GCF_949748355.1. Lineage (NCBI taxonomy): Eukaryota > Metazoa > Chordata > Actinopteri > Perciformes > Zoarcidae > Melanostigma > Melanostigma gelatinosum. Next base: position 5,006,068 of record NC_136639.1, read on the forward strand.
TTTGGACATTCGATTGTTTGAATGTTGGACACTTTAAAAAAATCTGAATTTGTGAAAAATATTCATGTAAAATATTAAAATGCTGTGAATTCAGTGGTATGAGAATATCAATATGATGTATTCACTCGTTGTTAGATGTCACAATGAACGTATTCAGTTGCCTATACTATTCAATTAATGACATTATTTGGTTTTATAGCTACAGTAATGCTATGGAATAAAAAATACTGAAATAAAATTGTGTTTTTTCGACCTAATGACGCTCCTCAAATGTTTTATTTCATTCCAGGTACATCCTTATGTTGCTTAAGGTATGCAGTCTTAATACATTCCTGGTATTGTACTCATGAACATACAGTACATTGCTTTTAAAAGTGTTAGTTAAACTTCATAATGGTAACAGCAGATGGCAGCATTGCACTGAGTACATTCAAGAGACGACCTGGATTGCCATAACTGAAGTTGCAACAGAATGGCTATGACTCAGTCCATGCATCTTTAATGATTTGCAAAAGAAAATAAGCTGCAGTATTGTTACTTTACTTTTACACATGCCCTTGCTATTAAAATGCATCACAACAGAAGATACATCCAACGCCATCTATTATTGTTTTTACATATTATTTGGGTTAAACCAATTGTGCAAAAGATGCAAGAACAATACATTTGGTATTTATTCTGTACAAAAACACACATGGGAAGTGCACATCCACGCAGAGACAACTTTATTTCCGGCCGTCTGTAGCTGTCAAACACGAGCAAGGGGTTGTGCTCCCGCTGCGCCGTCATTCAGGAAGTCCGCACCAACTGACAGCACTTCAGCAAAGTCACACCGACATCTTCAGACTCGGACTAAATGTTCCCCGGAGAGAGAACGCTTTTTCAACAACGACGCAATTTTTTATTTTATTTTTTACAAAAAAAAAAAAGGTGAGCTTTTCTTTTCTTCCTCTCTGTTGTTGTGTTGCTGTCACAGGTTTGTGTAACCGCGGTGAATGGTTTAACGGGCTCGCGCTGTAGCCTCGCGCTCTCACAAAATGAAATGACACTTCCTCTCTGAAGCTAAACGTCAAAGCACTTAAGAGTGGATACAAATTCGTAGTGTGCGTTTGCACCTGAAGTTGAAAAAATGACCGCCGTCGCCTGCTTCGACGTTGTTCGGCGTGTGGTTTCAACAGAGGGGGTGAGTGCAGAGACCACCTCGCTGGGGGTTATAAGTGCGTAGTGTTGCTTTTTATTTTATACAAAGCGCATGTTTGTTGATTGGTGTGCTTGTGCACCTGCTACATTTTTTTGGGGGGGTGATATTCACGCTGCGAACTGACTGATGGTTTGTTCCTCAGGGGGGTGAGTATGGCGAGCAAAACGGACGACAGGTTGTAATGAAGTGTACAGTTTTGCTTTTTGAAGCCGACAAGGACGGCTGGACGTCAACTTCTCATATATGTTTGTTTTATTTTTTAGTGTTGTCACGCGACGCGAGCCGGTCTGCGCGAGTCTGTCACATCCAAAATAAGGTCGTGGTACCGTCCATTGCATCCTACATTGTTGTGAGTGAGATTTTACTATCAACGCGCAGTCACAATGGCTCTCCGTTGAGACGGTGTAACGGCCACTACACAGGACCCGCGCCACATTTATTTTACTACATTCTATACTACGTTTTGTTAATCAGTCGGGCATTGTCTGCATCCTCGACACTGTTTTGTTTTTCTACGAATAGTGGCTTGCGTTCATTTAATGCAAAGACAACATTCGCACGTCATGCATCTATCTATATATATATATATATATATATATATATATATCCTTCCAGCCACAACAGGGCAGCAGGACAGTGTTTGGTAAAATAACGCTCGAAATGGCAGATGTAGATGGCAAGCTGAGCACCCAAACTGACCCAACATGATGTCATCGCGTGTGGCGTGCATGAGTGAGAGGCAGCAGACCTGTGTTTTCACTGCTTTTAACTGTGTCACTTATAAATATTTATTTTAAGAAGCCTGAGTTTTCAAGCATGGATCACTATAATGTAATCTCATATTATGACATTGCACCTGCACTTTTATATTTCTCTGCTTCAGAGGTGCTAAGTAGGGGTTTAAAAAAACTAATTTCACACATTTGTTTTCGCAGAATTGAGTTTACCTGTCTTGCAATAACGCTGAATAAGAAAGACGGAGAATGCGATCTTCTTTCTTGATCTTCTTTCGGTCCACTCTTTCCTGCCATTATGTCACCAGTCAAGAGTTTCTAGTGCCCTACTTCCGTTCTGCAGCAGACATGCTCTTTTTGTTCAAAGTGCACAGCACTGTTGTGCAAGTCCTCTCCATTGTTCACATCACCCAAATCTAGGAGGCTCATTTGCAACCTATTGACTAAGAAAGCGAGAGAGGAAACAGAAGAAGGCACACTTCCTTATTAGCGTATGTGGTATAGGGGCAGTTCAGCGTTGGGGGATTTTAACTTTGACTCAGCCATTTTCAGGTAAATGTTTTACTCAACCAGGCTGATATGGAACGGGTGTTTGTGTCAGCCAATGCAGGCAGATTACACACGGGTCAGGAAGTTTCTTGTACAACTGGACCCAGGAGAGGTTATGTAGAAAGCTCTATGTCGTGCATGAAACGTGAGACATTCAAGAAAAAGTCAAAGGGCCAAGGAGTCAAAGAGACTCATTTTTAACAGGCACTTAGTCAATAGACTATTGTGCTTTTGATGAATCATCACGCACTTTAATTTGTCCCATGTTAAACACTGCTACAGGTCTCTGTAATGCTAACATTCATGTATTTTTATAGAGCTGTGTGAGAGATTATTTAGACGGTAGCCAGGGGTCTGTGAGCCAGACATGCTCACACTGAGGCCATGTTCACACTACAGGCAGGCGACCATTTGATTTGCACACGTGACCGGTTTAAATCGGGTTCAAGATTAGGCTGAAGGCAAACTTCCAGGGCTGACAATGTGCTGTGTGAGGAATCTATCACATCGAAATTCTTAATATTTACAATGCTGATTATGTAATCAGCATTTAATACCTCAATTTATTTCATTACTGATTCTCCATGATCACTTAACGTAGGCCTGTATTGCATTTTATCAGCTAAACATGATCCAAACGCACACTGGGCCACATGTGGGAACATTTTCATATTTTTATCCTGAAATTCTCTTGTAATTTTTTTGTGAGTGTTGTAAGTGGGATCCACCAGCCTCTCTCTTAACTGCACAAACCTGCCATTAAGTGCTAGGTTCAACTGCATGAATGCAACATATTTGTGAGAAGATGTTTGTGAGATTTCATCATTAGCATAATCAACACCATAAAGTTGCTATGAAAGGCTACCAGTTCTGCGCTGTTTGTTGACAAAAATGTTACCGAAGATTAAAAAGAAGATTTTCATGCTGTGGAGCCTGTAGTCCGACCTTCAACATCGGCAACAAAAACAACAAATTTAATGTTGTCAGTAGTTGTGTTGAATTCTCTTAAATCACTTAAACATGTCACATTAGAGCCAATCAGTTCGTATGAGTTGTTCTTCCATGAGGCTCAATATATTCCATTTCCTGATGATGACTCTATAGAGTCAGTTAGAAGCTCGGTGTTGAGACCAATGGCCAGATTAAATCAGATTGGTTATCAGTGACTATATTCAATTGTGTGTGTGTGTGTGTATATATCTATGCAAAAAATCAGCTCGAAGACATGTCATAAAATCTTGCCAAAACGAAATTAAACTCCCCAAGCTGTCTGCCCGCAAAGCACTGGTTAAATGGTGATGATGTAATCAGCAGTGTGTGTGTGTACTGGTAGTTCTGTTAGTGGTCCTACCGGCCGTGGGGCTTGTTAATAGCAGTGAGTGAGGAGTCAGCAGGCAGTCGATGTCGATATAAAACAATAAAAAGGTTTTTTGAGAAAGTATAAGTCAGCCCAACCACTAGAGGTGCTTGAGCACGGAGGCATAATAAGCCACGTAAAATATTCTGCAGCAGAATGCCAGATTAGCTGTGGACAGATACAGAGGTGCACACACGTGACCGGTCACATGCTCCTTCTGGCGGAGATAATAATACAAATTGATCGTATTGCGTTTTTGCGAATTGATACTACATCACAAATCACAATATGACCGTCTGTAAAACAGGCGACGGCAGTTACATCGCCGGTGTGACCTCTGTGTGCCTGTTTTTAGCTTCTGCTTCGCAGCACTTCTAATGTGCCGCAGCGCCTAATGCCATCTCTTGTCAGTCTCGGTTGAATCCTGACTTGTCTAATTTAAGAACAACCAGAAGGCGTACGGGCAGAACCTGGGCCTCTTTTAACTAGCACTAAAAACGGTGCTTCGGACAGCCTCCTCTGTCCCTGCAATGGCTTAGTAAGTGATGTGTTACCACAGTCTGCGACCCTTCCTTCCTCCCCTCCTCTAGTCGGAGGGGTCATGTGGATGTCAAAGGTAACAAGTTTACCTGCTTTGCTGTCGAGGAACCGTGACAGGCTCACTGGTAGGCATATACCGGTATATACCCTGTAATTAGTTTACTTGCTGTGTGCTAGGTCAGCTCTACATATCTGCGAGACAGCCATTATATTTTCCAAAAAGTTGGAACCCTTGATGCCAGTGGAGAAAATCTTGGCAGGTTTTTGTTTTTTGCATCTGGGGCGACTTGTTGAAAGTGACGGTGGAAAAACCGCACATGTCTCCTCCCCCGCCGACTAATCCGTCTCAGCATCTTTCACAAGTCCCCGCTGAAAGCGATGAACTTTTCTCCACTTCCATGTGATGGAGGCCTGACTTTAGAAAAAGGTATCAGAGCATTGTCAGTTTAGCACTGTGCTACAGCAGTTTGGTGGTTTATTATATGGTAGCAGAGTGCATCAAATATTAAAGCGCTGCTGTCTGTCAGGCTTAATGTTCTGCAGTGATCTGGTTTAGCATGTCTAATATAGGAATGCTGTCTCTGATGACAAGCAGAACCCCCCCCCCCCCCCACCTCTCCTCTACCAGCACATGTGTTAATGTGTACAGCTTCTAATGATGATTTTCAAAAGACAGCAACACTGCTGCTATATCATGGTCTTGTGAAGCCAGCAAGAGAGAGAAAGAGTACTGTTCTAGTCCACAGCAAAATGTCTCGTCTATGATCCATCTGAAGGCCCCAAAAGTCCTAATCAGAAACTCTTTCATCTGCATTTACTTCTGGATTTTGATAGGAATTGTGTATTCGCGCCACTGACCATGATAGGTGTCACTGGGAAAATTGTGACATGGATCCAGTCATGGCCCAGCAGCTGGTGCAGACCTGAGTCATGGCTTGGTCTACCGAAAGCTGTCTGGAAGCGGAGGAAGTCACGGCCCAACAGATGTCTTGTCAACAAATGCCTCCCTTGTGACTGTGACCACTTCGGCTGTTCACTCGCTCTGCAGAACACTGTCTTTGTCTGACCGACCACCAGCATTCAGCTGTCATACATTGAAGATTTCCCCAATGAAAATATTGCGTCCGTTAAAAGACATTAATTGTGGCAATTTAAATGTAGGCTTGTGTCTGGAGGCGCATGCTATCCTTTACTCACCTTGCAGATTTATTTGTTGTTTTCACGCCTTTCACAGGCTCTCTGCTTGTGCGACATCTGGCTTAACTTGTTTACCGCATGCAATACTGATGTTTCATGCCAAAATGCAGAACAGATTGGTTGTAAATACGTCATTCTGTCTCGTTCGTTACGTGGACTGTTCCTCCTCTAGTTGTGTTCTTCCTCAAGCGCACTGAACCCTCTGTCATAAGAGAGGCATTTTTACGAGTCGGCCTCGCTGAGTGTAGGAGGTTAGCATGATAGCGACTTGATTACAGCCCTTCATCAGAAGCGCGCCTCCAATCCTCTGGCGAGGTTGCAGCTGTGACCATGAGTTTGCCCCCCTCCCCCTCCAGCCCCCATTATGTCCGGCTACATCTGTCTCCAGCTCGCTCCTGTGAAATCTGCAAAGCCTCTTCCTGCTACTCCATGACTAGGCCAAGTTTTAAAGAGCAGCCATCATCATCACCCAAAGAGACATCACCAGTGCTGATGGCTGCCTTGCCTCATCTCTTCCCACCACCACCGCCCGTCCTGGGTCTACAGCTTAATTTAGCCCAGCAGAATGAAGGAAAGGGCTCAGGAGTATTGTTAGAACCACACAGTTCACTGTTTTTAAAAATAAGTGAAAGTGTTATGTCATAGGCCTACAATTTGCGTCCGTTCTGCTGACTCTCCTCTGCATGCAGCCGGCTGGGAGAACTCGCGTATATATGTGCTGCTAGCTTAACAGAGTGGGGCATGTCGGCAAGGCTTAGGTCGCCTGATTGTGATAGACACATTTGCTTATGTGAGTGGTGGGTGAGGTAATACACTGCACCGCACTGGCTTCCTTTGCCTGCCCAAAAGCGCTTTTGTGTCTCACAGCTCTACATCATAATTTCTACTCTGCGCCTTTAGAACACGTGTCTGGATCTGCCTTTCTATCCTTCTGTTTTTTTAAGTGTCATTGCGCAATTCGCCGGTGTGTAAGTTGAGCGCTTTTCATGGCGGGGCAGCAGCAGCAGCCGCTGTGGCCAATATTGCTGTTATTTAATGACTGTTGACAAGCTTTCAGTCCATAGCGTTACCACACCATGCTTTTGGCCTTCTTAAGGATGATGTCGCCTGGTAAGATTGCACAGAACCTTTTAGGTCCGGCTGCCACAGAACCTGACGTAATTGCTCGATAACTCCTCATCTGTTGGGCTCCCAGAGTATGTGCCAAACCCGCCCCATCCCCCCCGTCCCAAGAGAAAGTAGCCCTCTGCCCGAGCTCTGTGCAGCCCTAATGCTGTGACTACCTGCCTCCATTGGGTCAAGTGGAGATTTGCCTCTGCTGAATCTGGGGGAGATTGTGTTGCGCTCTCGCCAGCCAGCAGTGATTCAGGCTGAATGTGACTTCGTTTTTGTTATTTTTTAGTTAAGTCTGTGGCTTGGCCTGGCTTGATATATATTACTGCAGGATTCCCAAAAATGTATAGTTCAAGACACCATCAAGGCTAACAAGTTACGTTTAACGATTGGACTACATGGCAATTTCTTATATTTCTTTAACTACTCCTGCCACCCTTTTCTTGCTTAACAGTGCATGCCCGGACAGCTTTGTATGCCTTTGTGAACCCAAAGAGCCGGCGGTTGAACTGAACAATTGTCCAATTAAACTGTGACTTGGAGCAAACTCTTCCAGTCAACACCCCGCCCTACTACTTTCCCTCGCTCATTCTCATTGCACAGCCAGGAGGCCACAAACCCTGGGATAATTGCAGGGATGACATCGTCCCAGAGGGCGAGTGAGGAAATGGTTCTATCATCGGGTCGCGAGAGTATCAAAGACGCCAATGCGTGCACACGCCCTTGTTGGCTTTTCATAGATGGCAGCCTTCGTGACCCATGTCCAGCTATTGTTTCCTGGTGTGATATGTCAGATAGGAATGGCTATTGTTCATTCTTATCCACTCCACAGTGACGGAGCAGGAAGCAGGCCAATACTACGGTTACTGCTCTCACCGATCATCACAGGCTGCATTGTGGTGCTGATGACACTTTGCCACCACTGTAACACCCAGCATGATTAAGCAGCCGTTCATTGATGAGCTTTTAAACTATTGATTGCATCTTAGTCCAGAGGGACGATGGGAAGTAAGAGTTTTCAGTAGTATCAGAGAATCTACTGCATTCATGGAACATGCTGATACTTCCCCATACATCACATAATAAACATGATTGAGTCTGATGAATACATCTGACTGAATATCTATGCTTCCTCTTTCTTTCTCAAGCACACACATTCTCTCTCTCACTCTGATTTGTTGTTCCATGTGTTATAAATACAGGGTCCCCAAGTATTAGATCGATCTATCTATCAATCTATCTATGGAATTGGCCTGACCATTCTAGAGATGTGTCTCCTGCACACACACAATAAAGGTGGAATTAGCAAACACTTTGTTTTAGTTTAATGACTTATATTAAGACATATTGCTATAATGTTGGCGTAAGTAATTTGTGTGGTTAAAATAATTTTTTTGTGTGTGTGTGTGTGTGTAAAGGAAGCTTGGATGAACCAGTACAGATCTAAAGGAGAAGCCTGAATTAATTCCAAAACTAATTGCGGGCAGACTTTACAGGGGATAAAAAGCTGGAATGCTAAGTCCTACAACCCATGGGCCCTCTCCCACTCTGTGTAAACCTCAGTGATGATGTGCATAATTTATACTGTCTGTGTATATTTGAAGAAGAAGAAGAGGGTAGAGGCAAAACACAAGGGAAATGACTCCGTGGCCTAGATGCGCGTTTCCTTTTTGGGGTTTCCTCTGCTAAATTCCCCCCCCCCCCCCCCCTCTCTCTTTCGCTTTGGCTGATCGTTCTCTCTTCTTTTTAAAAGGTAGAGGAGGAAGGGTTGTAGGTTAGTATGCTCAGTCTTATCTTGCTGTGTCGCATCCATTGAGGTGCGATAGCTAGACGAGTTAAATAACCCGCCGCCACCTTAATTCTCAGCCCCTGTCTCCTACAGAACTAAGTTCCCATACAACGAAACTGCTCACTCTTTCTGTCTGTGATGATCCAGCCCTCTCCATGTCGACTCTTCTAACGCACTGATCAAATGAGAATAAGCAAGGCGAAGTCTGAGGTGTTTCACTGGAACCACTTGAAGACTTTGACACAAAACCCCCCCCCTCCCCCCCATCCAATTTTTTTTTTGTCTTCTTCTCTTCATGGTCAACTGAAAGCCACATGCTCCCTCAGAAAATGTCTCCCTGTGATACACTAGTGGCTGCAGGATGTTTTTTATTGGGTCTGTTATGGAGCTGACAGCTGTGGGAGTCCTAGCCATGAATGTATAACCCTGAATCACAACATCCCGTGAGGCCCCGGCGAATGATTGCATGACATCATGGTTTTCCCTCCAAGAAAAACGGCCTTCAAGAAAGTCAGAGAGGAGCGTCTCATCCACCCGGCATGGGCGTCTTACACGGAATCAATTCAGCGAGCCGAGAGATTTAGAGTAGACTCATGGTCGCTGCTTCGGCTTTGTCTGGAGGGCAGTCGGTATTGCTCTGAATTCGGCAAACCTTGCTCCGCAGATTGGGGAAAGAAGGGCGTGGAAAAGCTTTTAGATACTTCCTCCAGCTAATGGCAGCTCAGCCTGTCTGTTAATTGGAGTGTCCATAATATTTAATTATGAAAAAAAACAACCTCCAAGTGGTGGCTGCATGTCCGAATAATTTCTCTTTTGCACCGCTTTCACTGCGGAACATGCAATAGACCTCTTATTAATCTCTCTGCTGCTCTTGATTGGAAATTCCTGGCTTTGGAGTACTTCACTCTATGCCCTCCCTATGTATGTACACACACACACACACACACACACGTGGACCTGAAACCAGATCAGCTGGTGTGTACTTCCGCAAGGAGAAGCCCCTCTGTGTGTGTGTGTGTGTCTCCATGCACACCGCTGATTAAATGACTATAGCACTTTGAGTAATGATTACATGCGTTCAGTGTGGTGTGGCTACGTCTGCGTGATCAAGGCCCGTGTGTTTGCACGTTTTCTCTCATACACTCGGATCTCTCTGGTGCTCCCATGTATTTTGCATGGCCTTGTGGGAGAAGCGGAATGGGGCTGCAGCAGCGGGATGACTCATAGCCAGTGCAGGCATTTGACCATCAGCACATGTAACTGCGGTGTCAGGGACACAGCTAGGACTCCCTCACTGACCCACATGCGAAGAGGTCTTCAGACAGAATAGTCGATGTGGTGGGGGCGGGGCTAAAACCTCAGCCCTGACACAGTGGAGCTAAATCCTAGTTAATTTCTATTGTTGTCTGTGATGTGGCCTTGATGTCAAACGGCACAGACTGATCACTCTCACTGCTACACTATCTGGCGTCCCACCATTCATGAGCTTGCGTTGTGTGTGTGCCAGCCTGGGTATAGTTGCACAGAACGCTGCTCCTCAATCATTGTGTGCACATGTGCTTTCGTGCACTTGCACATTGTGGTTTTCCTTGTTTTCTCCCCCACCCCATACTCTGTGAGTGCATGTGTGTTTCCACAGCCATCATGTGTTTGGGTTTGCGGCTGAAGAGTACTTTTGCAGCCACAATGAAAATCAATACGGCTGTGAAATGATTGTGTCAAAACAGGCCCAGGGTTACTGCCAGTCGATATATACGCCCCGTCTCATCACCAGCTGAACGAGGCTGGATGTGGCCAATGGCAGTGAGCGTTGCGCACATTGATGAAAACACCAGCACTTATCGAATGGCCCGTCTTTGACAGTCGCACCAGTTTAGCACCAGCAGCAGGCCTATGTGTTACCCAGGGTCAATAGAAACCCAAAGGCCAAGACCTCGGGGACCAAACCTAATTGACATTTACCTTTTTAATTGTTGTCTGTCCTGTTCGCTTCCCCTTTTTTTTCGTGAATCAACAGGGATATCATTTAAGTTTGCTATTGGGAAACACATCTCCTCATGCATGTTAACGCTAAACTAAAGGTTAGGGTTAGGTATACGTAAGTCTTTTTTTTTTTTTAATGCAAATCGTGAACTGTAAGCTAAGCTGTCAACAGAAACATTGTGTCTGTCTTGTATAGGAAGGGTTTCTTTAAGTGTTAATCGATAGAAAGAAGTAATCGCTGCCTTTTTATTTCTTCCGGCCATTAGAATACAATCTATCAATCCGCTTCTGTAACCAGGCGTCTTTGTATTAGTCATATCCTCCTCCTTGGTAAAAAACAATCTCACCATACTGTTTCCCCAAATGTGCCTTTCACTCACCCAAACAGACTACCAGTGTGGAATAAATCATTGCACCAGTTTTGTCATAACGACAATTTTTAATCCTTGTAAACACCTTTTTATTTTGACACAATTCCCCCCCCACCCCCCCTCCCGTAGCTATGTTCATAGAAACTAGTCTTTAGCCTGTTTAGCATTAAATGGTATGGTTGCATATTAAGCAGCTGAGCCAGTGTGCACATAGTAGTGCTGCTACTAAACGTTGCCAACGCTATGACAAGTACTGTACATACCGATGGGGTATTAAGACATAAAGCTGAACTGATGTAGACAGATTCTCTGTTGAACACAGTGACCCCGGGGTCAGTGTGATGGATTACGTTAGTCTTTACAGATCACACCCTGTGTTAACCCTTTGACTGACTGCTCTCAGTCACACAGTCCTGTCATTGGCCCCTGATATGGGTTCCTTAACCAGCCCACAGGAAATGAGGGGTTGTGCTTGTCTGCAGGCAATGTGTCGTGACTTTAGATCGCCAATTTCTTGCTAATCTCAAAAATGTAATCTGCAATATAGTCTAATAATCTGAGGTTTCATGAGCTGTAGGTGACGTTGGTGGCTTCTCATTGCAGTAGGAAGTATTTTTGATCACAAATCTGTCTCATTTGAAAGGAGTCGAACAAAGGCTGGTATGATGGGTGCACATTCGGATGACATTCTTGTTTGCTTTGGGGTTGAAACGATCTATTACTGTCGAGGCAAATATAATTGATTAAACACCTTTCACTTTGGCCTTGTTGAATTCTTCCTCATGATCACGGCAATATCAATACAACAACAGTGCACTAACGATTATCTTTGTGGCCCTATACTCAGTTCACTACAGCTGTTGTGTCTTTACTGTCCTCTGTGGTGTAGTGTAGTCCAGCTGATAGTACAGGAGACATTTTGACATGTCTTAGTAAGAAACTCACAGGGGAAACTAATAACCAGCATGCATAATACCAGCCGCCTGGGGCTCATTAAGTCATTATTAATGATATTAATTACGCTTGTGCTTTCCCTGCTATGACATGACAAAGGAGTCATTTTAGGTGAATGGAAGTCTGGTGTCATCGCTGTTGCACATGACATTAGAGAAAGTCTCTTTGCAGACATAGTCCTCGTCACTCGTGGACCCTTCCTAAAGATGGCGCGATACATCTGAGGGGTCGTAAAGTGATGAACTGGATAGGAAAGAAGGAGGGTTTATCGTCTGTTTAGTTGAGCTCATAGCTTGTAAACACATGTGGACATTGCTTTGTTTTAGGGAATCACAGGCCAAATAGTTACAGAAACGACTGATATAAAACCTTGCTGTCAACGGTGTTCATTGGGACTATTTTCATGGCAGAAAATTATTGTAATGAAACGTATTTCTCTCTGTACTGTTCATTTTTGCACATGATGGACTCAATTGCTCCCTCCATCCCTATACCTCGCCTTTTCATCCTCGCCTTCTTTGTTTCTCCCTTTCACTTACTCCAAATTTGCATTATTCACACACACACACACACAGAATCCTACTAATCCTGCAAACCTTGCCTATACACTCAGATTGGAACGCGTCCTCTCATTGAAACTGGAGATACTCTTACTGACCCACAGCCAGAAGCCAATAAATAGGAAATCTGGGTTACGACGCGTCGACACAGGAGGCGATGCAGCCATGTTTTTAGACCACCATCCATTAAATCAATCCAGCTGTCTACACCGGCCTATTTCTACACTTCAAGTCTATTTCCCTGTGTTTTACGTGTATAACCACATATTTTGTGTGTTGGGCTTTGAGCGCTTGAAAAATTTGAGTGACCTACACTGTGTAGCTTCTGCTGTTCGAATGTAGGCATGCTCTGTTGTTTTTAATTCCCCTCTGGACGAATTCTCGCAAAGATGCACACACACACACACACACACACACACACATTCTGTGCAAATCTCCTCTGATTCATTGAGTGGTTTTCTGACATGATTTGCATGAAGGCCAACACACGCGCATGTTTGTGTTGGTACAATGAGTCAGCTTAGAGGAGGTGGCGCTGGTGGAGTCGTGCTTTTAAAATAATGAACTGGTTCGAGGCCTACAAGGGTTTTAAAATACAAATGGAGAGAACTGCCAGATTTGGACATGTGTTTTACTGCAGGCACGTCACAGAGGAAGCACAGGGAAGCTGTCACGACAACGATGAAGACGTTACTCAACAGTTTTACTGCTTAACTTTTAATATCTGTTCCTAAATGCTACTACTTTTTATGTGTGTAATACAGAAAGTTGAAAAAAGAAATGTAACTATTTGATTTTCTCATGATAAAGTTGTCTTAAGAAATAGGAAAGAAATCTTTAGTTTCTTGTTTTAAGCCTTTTACTCGAAGCAGTTTAATAACATAATAAAGTTGTAAGTTCTCTTTTTTTAAAGATGTTTTCCTTATCTCTAATACTCTGCATGGATTCACAACACTTAAACATTAATCACCGTCTTTATCTGAGAACTAAGGGCTACAAAAAGTCTGTGTGTGTGTGTGTGAGAGAGATCAACATTAAGTTAATTTACTCCCATCATTAATGATTTGGCCACAAACAGTGGGACGACAAAAACAAGCACATGTTATTAAGTTGGTGGTTACAGCTGATTATAGGGTACGTCAAGTAAAAGGATATGTAGCCTCTGATTACCTGTTGGTTAAATTACTACAGCTAAGCTGCTGCTATCTGTGTGTGTGTGTGTGTGTGTGTGTGTGTAACCTGTTGGTTCCCTTACCCACGAGCGACCTCCCTTCTCCTCCCTCACTTTCTCTGATGTGCAGAAATGTCTGTGAGGGACCGTTGAATGATTTAGCAGCCGGCTGACGGCGCCCTGTGACACTGCACTTCGTGTGTTTGCTTGTTTCATTCAGGGCATGTGTGTGTTGTTGTATTTATTTAAGGGGGAGAAGTTTGGAAAAAGATAAGGGATTTTGTGTGAGTGACTGTGTAGGTTTGGAAAAAGCAAGACGGTAGACCACACACACACACTATGGAGCATGTTTGGTGGACTGAAAAGGCGCCGTAGCACAGGATGAATGTCTTTAATAGAGAAAAAGCAGGTGTCGCGCCGAAGGGACGGACACACACACACACACACACACACACACTGTTCTGGATTAATTCGATTGCGCTAAAAAAGTGTTGACACTAAATGAGGGATGGTCTTTGTGTGGCAGAATGTCTGTGACCGAAGCTGCGCGCGCGAGTGTGTGAGCTTGCTTAACATTATTATTATTGTTATCATCATCATTCTGGAATGATCTTTCTCTGTTTTCTTTTCTTATCATTACTGATCCTCAGGGCACTGTGCTTTCCTATTGGAATGCATCTGAAAGAAACTCTTTATTTTGAGTGAGCACGTGTTGTGTCCTGTGTGGAATAAAGCCACAGAACTGCTGCCTTGCAGACTGTTCAGTAGAGAGTTAGGCATTCATTTACTGACTTTATTTTCCAGTTTGAGGAAGTTGCAAAGAAGAATCTACTCCTTTTTACTGACAGACAAAAGTTGAAGAGTTTGGTCTGTAAAATGTTGCCAAGCTAGAACCTGTGAAACACCCAGATAGGCATATATAGACTGGGTTCGATCGTCCTACTAACATCATTGCTCATCAGTCTTCCCCCCCCCCCACCCCCGAGGACACTGATGACGTTTGTCTCTCCCGTAGTTAAAGTCGAGATTGAAAGCGACACAAGTTCGTGGTGAGCACTTCATCCCTAGAGTGCTCGAGCGGGATGGAAATGTACGATCCTTAAAAAGGTCATCGGTGCCAAGTTCAACTTTTGAAACGTTCACAACACAAGTTGAGAAGCCACTGTGAGGGTTTGGGCTGTTTTTGCTTGAAGGCAACAAGAATAAATCACTTCAAATAGACTAGAGATTTAGAGTTGGCCCCGGGTTTTAAGTCGGCGGGTAGGCCACTTATTTGTCTCGTATTTGGCCCTCAGCCACAAACACCCACATTTATGTTGGCATTAGCCTTAAAGCTAATCTGAAGGTAACAGTCTTTGGTGTGTGTGTACATGTGTGTTTATATGCATGCATGTCTCAATGGTGTCACTAAGCTCCTACGATGAGAGCTGCCCCCAAGTCTCCAAATCCTGCTGTGTGTGTGTGTGTGTGTGTGTGTGTGTGTGTGTGTGTGTGTGTGTGTGTGTGTGTGTGTGTGTGTGTGTGTGTGTGTGTGTGTGTGTGTGTGTGTGTGTGTGTGTGTGTGTGTGTGTGTGTGTGTGTGTGTGTGTGTGTGTGTGTGTGTGTGTGTGTGTGTGTGTGTGTGTGTGTGTGTGTGTGTGTGTGTGTGTGTGTGTGTGTGTTCTTCGCTCTGTGAGAATGAGTCACTGCTATAAAAATCCACACCATGCCGCCCTGGCAGGGTAATCAGGACATAATGTTTAGTTTCCTTCTATCTCGGTGGATTAGTTTATTTTCATCCGGTGAGAATTTATGCGTGTTGTGGAAATGGCCTCATATTTGGTTGTCTCAGCTTTATTTAAAGCAGCATCTCACTAAAGGGACGTGTGATTTAAAGCCCGTCTCTACCTCCAGCGTGACTCATCAAAAGCCCACCTCAGTCATCGGCACTCTGGGGATCATTGAGTGTTACATTTGGGACCATTGAGTCTCATTATCATTGATCAAATTCCAGCAAATCAGGGCTTGAAGCAATTATAAAGACAGACAAAGTATTATAACCAGTTGTACATTTGTTTGTGGCGCTTTAAGTGCACATTAAGTCAGATTCACAACATACAGTCACATCTAAGAGGTAATTAGTTCAACATCTACTGACTAATAATGAGCAGTTTTTCTGCTGCTTGCTCAACGGTACTTTGTACTTTAAACGGCTGCTGGCGAAGGGGAATAATTCCCTTGAGGTAGTCACACAGGAAGTGATGTCATCATGGATACCTGCAGCAGCCTGTTAGTTGCTCGGCATTTCATGAACTCTTGGAAGTCTGTATGTGGGGGAAAAAGTGGACCACAATGAGGGCTGAACTTGGCCCAGGTCCCTGTTTGAGACCCGCCATCACATCCAGCTCGATGACTTGTTGGGCCGATGCCTCCGAAAGCTGTTCTGGTCGATCGTTTTGCTGAAGAACAGAAACGCAATACTAGGTTTTGCTTTCGGAACAGGTTGCTTGGCCGAGTTGTGCCTCGGAAATTGACGGCTCGTGACTCACGATTTATGATTCATAACACAGCGCGTGTGTCATGTAACAGGGAACGGAAAGGAGGAGTTGGATATCGAGATTTGAATCATTAGCCGATAAGTCTTCGTCATTAAACTATAAAAGTTTAGCAATAATATCTTAGATGATCTTTACACTTCTATAAAATGAAAAACTTTCTAGTTGGACCATTCACCAAGAAACTATTTTTTTTAATTTAAAAATTTTTCTTTTGATAATGAATTGCTTTTTTTTTCTTTTTTTTTCAAGCAATGTGTTACATAATTTAGGAATGCATCTTAAACTGAATATGTTTTGTTTTCAGACATTTGGTCACCTTGAGCTCTGTAAACTTGTGATTGACCTTTATTCTCTGTTTGACGGACAATAAATCGACTAATCAAGAAAATAACTGGCAGATTAATTGAGAATGAAAAATAAGTTAGTTGCCGCCCTGAAAGTAGTTCATGTTCAGATGGTATGTTTGAAACAGGAGACAAATAAGAGTCTGTACGATGGAGCTGAGTCAAAGACACACAAACACCATCTCACCCTTTTCCTCACTCTTCCTCTCGATCCATCTACCTACACCGCTCTCTTGCTGGTTGGTCACGGAGGAGGAGGAGGAGGAGATTTCTATCCTCTCATCCCTCCATCCGCTCGCCTTTTTATTATTGAATGCGGTTCCTCTGAGAACCCAATCTGCTGCTCGACATAATCTAAGAGAGAGAGAGAGGAGGAGGTGAAACCAATAAGACGAGAGGGGAGGGTGAGAAATTGATAAAATGGGAGAGGTGGAGGAGAGGAAGAAAAGAGGTTTGATTCCACAGGAAGTGAAGGGGTCGTTTGAGGGCTGAGTGATCGGTCTGCTGTGCTTCCTGATGGTCGGGCTGCTTGTGGACAACAGTTGGTTTCATTGTGTGCTCATCTTGTTGGTCACGTTGTGGATGCTGCTCCACCTGCTTGTCAAAACAACACGCAGTCCAGTAGCTGACAGCTCTGCTGTCAGAACAACTCGCTCACATTTTCTGATGTGCATGCATGCGTGTGTGTGGATACTGTGTGTGTGTGTGTGTGTGTGGGAGAAAGCGAAATCTTGAATTTGTGTCTGTGTAAGCTTGTGTGTCTGTGGTGTCCTTGAACTCGTGTATTTGCAAGAGGAAGAAAGAACGCTTCCGTCTGTAAACATGAAGCACTTCCCTTGTATAAAAGGCCAAAGCATTTAGTTTGAGATACTGTTGGCCCAGTGCATTCTGGGATAGACATTGGGCTCCCTGCTGTGGCCCTGAATATGGACAAGCAGATGTGGCAAATCAATGAACATGAAGAGTGTTGCTGGATTTGACTATCCTTTGATACATGCAGTGATTCTTGCAGCATTTTAAGACATAAATCCAGACTGGTATAATGGTATAATGGTACTGCTAGTGGCAGTACTTCTGAGAAGAAGTGTAACTGTCTTTGTGGAGGATAATAACTGACATGAAAGAGATTCTCATTGGCTGGTGAGTCGTTCCACCATCTGCTACTGGGAGCACATTTAAAAGCTTTTCCTTTTTGTTTGTACTGCAAAGCAGCGACCCATCCTGCAAATATCTCATACGATCTGGCTCATGATGTACAACGTATACATTGCAGTGTGGATTCATTTAGTGGCTGTTGGTCTAAAAAGGCAAATATAACAGACAGAAATATAAAAAAGAAGGGAAGACAAACTTTATTTTTGGCATTAGCAGAAGTTGCAGGATATGCATCAGATGCTAATCAGTCCCAAAAGACCGACGTGAAAGACCTATATTTATATTTGGCAATTTTGCAGAAATTATTAAAATGATTAACCAATGATCAAAATAGTTGCCGATTGACATTATTTTGATCGATTATCGCAGCTTAATCCAGCCATCTAACCCTCCGGTTGTGTGTTCCTGTCCTCAGGTACAGTATTAATCCAGTCATGATGAAAGTCGGCAACAAGACGACTCTGGACTTAAACTGAAGAGAGAACGAGACGGAGGCTCATCTGACATCCCCGACACACACATTTCCTACTGGTAAGTTATACACACCTCTGATGCTGTCCATATCAGGCCACCTCATCATCATACATCCCTGGTGTTGTTGTTTTTTAAGCAATGTCTTTAATTATATTGCAATCTCCAGCTTGCAAATAAGGAAAATATGCAAAATGTAAGAGCGGCTGTGAAATTGATTTATCCAGGAAGCACATTACTGGAAACGCCTGACAAATCAACTCACGTTTGTCTCATTAAGGTCACCAGCAGTTCATCTGTGTGTGTGTGTGTGTGTGTGTCCAAATCACGCCAGCACACAGGCATCAGCCGAATGTAAACTGGGTGTTGTTTACCTCGTAATGGAAGCTCTCTCGTGTACCGGTACATAGCAGCTAACCAAGCCTCTGTCACTCTGTATTAAAAGCTGAGGCTAAGTTTCTTTGGCCGATGCTGTGCCACGGCTTTGACAAGTCGTGTGCGTGTGTGTGCATGCACATGTAAATTCCTGTGTGTGTGTGAATTGCTGCGACACAGCTATTTGAGGTTGCTTGTTGGCAGCATGCAAGAACAGAACTTGTGGAATCCTTTAAACAGGAAGCCTGCTAGCCCAGACGAACGTATTACGTGTGGCGGTTCATGTCGGATCTATGTGATAGTCTGTGGCTGCACTTCACTCTTAATGTCTTGTATTCAAGTGAAGACTGTAGTAGTTGTATTTGTTAATTGATTAGAAATGAAATATTGCAGCTGAATGTGGTCGACAACGGTAGTCTTGAATATTTTTTTTTGAAAACCACTGTTTCTTGTTTTGCTTAACTTTTTCACAGAACGTTGTGTTGCTCAGGCCTCTTTCAGCTGTAGTGATGAAAGGAAAACAGAGGTTTGTCTGTGGTTTGGAGTCTTTTGTGAATTAGGTAAGAATTAAATCCTTCTGACAACTTGAGAGAGAGCCAACAACACCGATCATTGGATCATTTGCCGTCGGCAAATCTTTTTGCTGAGTCTGAGTCACACCCTGAGTGGGAAACGAGCCCGTGGGGATGATGTGTGGTCGAGGTTTTTTGGGTAACAGTACGACCCTTGGGGCAACACAACGGCTGATTTCAAATGTCTGCACTTCCTCTCTCTTGCAGGCTCGTAAGAGGACAGACTACCTGTACACAAGCAGCCTCATGGTAGCTCAAAGCTTCACCCATACAGGGGGCTTCACTTATTTGTGTACAAAACCTGCTTGACTGATATCGCTTCTAATCTCTGTAGTTGCACCTGTGACGGGAAGATAACTTCTGTTATCATTCTTGTTGAGATAGTTGACCCAATCAATTGCCTGCTACTTAGCTTTCAATTTGCCAGATATATCACATATATCACTCTTCAACGTTCTTAATAGATATGACTGAAGTGCACGAGGGGCCAGTACAGAGGATGGACCTTTTGTAACGTACCAATACGATTTTGTGTGTGTGTGTCTGTGTGTGTGTGTACGTACATGGATACCTGTACGCTATCCATGCAATGTGTATTGAGTCACAGGAGAAACAGCCACTTTAGATTGTCCCTGATAAGAAACAGCAGTATCACATTTGGCCCTTTTTTAAATTTGCTTGTCATCACCATGCATTGTGCACGTAATCAGACTTCTGTATTATTCATAACGGGGTTGACCCATTTAATGTCATGCAGGAGGCATGCACACACACGCGTCACACACACGCTCGTGCACCGCTCTCCAGGGAGATTGCGCTCTGGTGAGATGTAATCCTCTATCTTCTGGCATTCTTTACCTTTTTATTTAAAAGACGTATTCAAGTGCAGTGATTTATTTTCTTTTTGTATTTATTTTAATAGGTGTGTGTGTGTGTGATCCAGGCTTCCTTGCTCACGTCTACCTACATGTGCACCTTCACACACAACTCCAAAGCTCTGAGCCTGCTCTCTCTATAATGTCATGATGGAGCTGAATCATTACGTAATTCTTATTCTTCCGCACATACTGCCCTCTCTGTGTCTCAACGCACAATTTAGCGGATTTAACGTTTCTTTTTTTTCTGATTTAGAGCTGGTGATTTTAATCCCAGTAAGAATTCCCACAGTCTGCCTAATTCCTGTTCCTGCCTAAAGCCGGTAGGGGGGCCAGTAAGCCGCTAAACCCCCCCCCCCCTCGGCCATACACACACACACACACACACACACACACATGGACGCTTGTGTGCACTGGTGTAATGGTGCAAATACAGAAGAATGCACTTCACTTGCACTCTCACAAGAGTTTAGACAGAATACGGGCAAACCCAGGAGACTGAGTGCGAAACGAATGATAAGAAAATCACATTTTCTTCCTTGTCAAAGCTTTTCTTTTTAAAACCCAATGATCAAAGGGAAGCATTCTTGCAATGGAGTTAAGGAGCTGGTGTAGGATAAGATTGGAGGGAGAATGAGATGAATCCACACAGTTTTTATCAAACTCAACCCAACACGTTTTCATGCATCTATTTAGTCCACCAAGGCAAATATACAAGAATGTCATCTGACATAATCCTCTTTTCTGTCTCGTATGAGTCAGTTCTGGTGATTCCTCTGATCTTGCACTATTTGCAAGAACTTGCAAGATCTTCTGAATCTTCATAATATTTTACCGCACCTGAAATTAATAAAAAAATGGAGACTTTGGATTTTTTTTAAATGCTTGAATTGTACAGGAAACAAAACCAGTGGTTTATTCTTCTTCTTCTTCTTCTTCTTCTTCTTCTTCTTCTTCTTATTATTATTATTATTATTCTTTGTTGCAAGTTGTGTTTGACCTGGATTCTGATCAAAATGTTGAGTTTCATTCTAACAGACTGTGGCTCCTTCTGAAGCGATGTCCGTCTTCCTTCTCAATGCATATCAAACACATCACTATCGGCGATGATGTTTACATTTTTTTTTTTTTTACGGTGTATATTTCTTATTCTTGCATATTATTGGCCAAGAGTAGACAGTGGGATGTCCCATTTAGCTATGTCTGTTGCAGCACATGGTGTAGAGCCAGCTCCAGCAGCCCGATGGACTTGGTCCTGCAACAACATGTTGGGACATCAATTCGTCATCACAGAACCAACGGGGGCCCTGGGGGCAGCGTTATTCCAACGCTGCCGGAATAAAATGTACAGGAAAACTTACAAAAAACGTTTATCTCTAAAATGTCGTGAGCGAGAAAGTATCAAAGCGTTTAGATATTAGCTGTCAAGAAAATCAGTTTGATTGTCCTTAAAAATCCGTTTATGTCGGATGTTTCAGACTCAGAAACGGTTTATTGTCAAATGTGTTTGCACATACAAGGATTCTGAATTGGTGTTTGGTGCGTGACAATAAACAGTGCAATAGTATAAGACATAATTAAAAATGTACAATAGAATATGATAAACAAACAATATAGGTCTGTTATTAAAGTGTTAAGCGTCGTGCAGTGTAAACGTATGTAGTTGTCGTGTGCGTAACCCAGGCCAGATTATCGTAAACTATATAATCTCTTTCAAATATATTTTCTTTAATGATGTATACAACAAATCTTTTAGCACCGTTACCCACCCCCACAGTAACACACACACACACACACACACACACAGTCTCATGTGCTCACCGGTGTGTGCATGCAAGGCACACTAATGCACACATAGGTACAGTGTCACGCAGTCGCGTGTAGCAGCGCACGTCTAGTAAAGAATTCTCACACACACACACGCACACAGAGTTAAATCTGTCTAAGCCATTTGCCTAATCAGCTCTCTCTCAGGACAATACCATTCATAGATCCTCAGTAACCACAGACACACACACAGTGGTCTGTCCAAACACAGGGCTTTGCTGGACTAGTGGCAGCTTTACTAAGTCCCCTGTGTTACAACCTGTTGTTGCCACATTGCATCACTTCACACATCTTAGTCGAGGAGGAGGAAGAGGAAGAGTGAGAGGGAGGTGTGCAGAGTGTTCACGTGACATCTGTGTTCATTTGCTCCATTTCTCTTTGCCTTCTACTCATCTGCTGAGTCTTTCCATGGATGTGGTTTAGATCTGCTTTCAAAGCTACCGTGTGCGTGTGCGTGTGCGCGTGTGCGTGTGCGTGCGTGTGCGTGCGTGCGTGCGTGTGTGTGTGTGTGAGATGCCTTGGATCCCTTTAAGAGCAGGGCATTAGGATGATGCTTAGTATCTTGGCCTGTGTGTCTTGCTGCTTCTGCCTGTATGTCAGCTCCGTCTGTGTGGGGCTGGCCTTTAGAGAGAGAGAGAGAGACGCAGGGTGTCCAGGATGCGTACACACTTCACAGCCTGGCTGCAGCCTTGTGATACAAAACATTTAGTGTGCGTGTCTGCACGCAGGCAACTGTTACACTTTGTGCATGTGTGGAAATGATGCATCAGTGACTCAGCTTCAGCTGTAAAGGGTGTTTTGTGCGCACGCTCATGTTTACGGGAGCAAGTGTGATTGTGACTTGGATGAGCAGCAGGACCAGACAGCTAGCCGTCATCATATGACTGTTTTTTTCCAGTCTTGTGTCCTCGCAAGTGCACAATAGAAAGTCATGAGCACACACACACAGACGGACATGAATGTGGATATTCTTCAAAGGGGCTGTGAAGTAATATTAGATCAAACAGTGTCTGGATGTTTCCAGGAATCAGTGACCAGCGTAGTGTTTGTGTCAGTGTAATGCTTTAGCAATTCATATAATACTGATTATATTAATAGTAAATCACTCCACACGCTGTTTGAACAGTTTCAATATTTGCTTATTTGGTTCAGGTCCAAATTCTCTTGCACACAGGAAGTGATGTATTTTAGGTTTTTGTTTTTTTCCGTGTTAAATTGAAGAGAATCTTTATAACCTGAAGGCAACAAATGTCCGTTTTGCCTCCCAGGTCTAGCTGGCCAATGCCGGGCCCGTCGTGGACATCTGGTGGCGGCAGCAGCAGCAGTAGTGTGTATGTGAGCGTCGTCCCCGGCGCCTAGCTCATGTCCAGCCCATAATGCCGTCGTCCACACGGAAAGGAGTGCCGAAGGACCCCGAGCTGGCCGACCTCTTCTTCAAAGATGACCCCGAGGATGTCTTCTGTGACCTGCACGAGATCGGACATGGCAGCTTCGGGGCCGTCTACTTCGTAAGTGCCACTTCACCATTTCCTGTACTTTTGGCACTCTTAGCCCTTTACTACGTGGTGATTATTAATACACGAGTATCGCTATGATTTGTGTATGAGCAAGGTCCCGCCTTAGCGA
This sequence comes from Melanostigma gelatinosum, assembly GCF_949748355.1. NCBI lineage: Eukaryota > Metazoa > Chordata > Actinopteri > Perciformes > Zoarcidae > Melanostigma > Melanostigma gelatinosum. The sequence goes on from NC_136639.1 coordinate 5,029,369, forward strand.
TTCATTGATTTGTACACGTGTTATAAGTGTAGCCCGCTACATTACGGCTCAGTGAATGCAGTTAAGTAGAGACAGGTTCCCTCGTCGCACTTTCTCTGTCGCCTTTCTTATTAATGTCATCGCTAATTTCTCCTCAAGCCTTTGAGTCTAAAGCTGTGTAGAAATGGGGTTGAACATATATCGCGGCTCTTTGCAGTCTCGTCATTTCCTCTCCTCCAGATGCAGGGCTGGGGGGCGATAAGCCTTCTCCCGCCCTCCTAAGACAGCTGTTTTCTTGGTATAGAAAAACAGAGGCCGTCCATCGTGGGGCAGGATATTCTTGGCTGGCAGGGTTTTGCCATCCTCTTCCCTGCCATGTCATTCACACGCACACACGCACACACAGTAACCCTGGTTCCCATGTCCGTCTGGCGAACATGCTCCAGAGTGCTTCTAAATCCTGCCCTGATGTGCTCACTGACACGCTTATGCTGTCCACATTACAACTCGTATTAGCTTTAGCTCCTACCCCGAGCAGCTTTCGTGAAAATAAAACACATTTCCTTCAAAGTTTACATCCTGAAAGGACTGATCTGCTCACAAATATTCAAGCATGCATGTAGACAATAACACCTTGTGATGACATCGGTTGTCATGCTGGGATAACAAAACAACGATAAGCTGAGCTTTTACAGTACTTTGATCTGGTTGTATTATCTAACATTTAGGAAGTAAATATTTGCAACGCTAGAACTATAAAAGATGACAGCGGCTCGTCAAGTGCGTGTTAGAAGGGAACGGTGCAGTGGCACAGTGTGCCCTTTTTGTAAACGCGTGCATTTTTTAAAATGATTGAATATGCATGCACAGCCAATGAAATGTATAGAGTTGTATGTGCACCCACAGTGTATGCATGTTAAGATTAAGGAGGAACTCTATTATAGAAGAGTACAAGGGAAATTCCCCATGCTGGATATGCAGACACACACACACACACACGCAGCACTACTGTATAGTGCATGTTGAACGAATTAGCCTCTTGTAATTATTGATGCATCCCCTTTCTTCTGCAATGACAATTAGCCTGAATGCATTTCAATATTTCAGCGTTACATGATTTCCCCCCCCCCCCCCTCTTCTATAGCCATGTATAAATCACACCGGAGGGAATGACTATTATGCATGAACTGACAGGCAATCATAAGGTCCAGATGAATCTGGAAAAAAAAATAACCAAATGGGTATACTCCGTTGCCTGCTGTTACTGTAATTCCATGTGAATCTCAAGATTAAATTCCCATTCATTTGAAAGTGGGATGAAGCGGACATAAGACCTCAGGCTGAGCTGCAGCGCTGCTGCTCCTAAGGCCAAATGCCTTTGAGGTTAACACCGCGGGTTCAGCGTGGCCATGTGGATGTGCTCAGGCGACTCCAGCAGCAACAGTAGCTGCAGAACAACCACATATCACTTACCTGCAGGCTTCCCCTAATCACGTTGTTGAGTGCTTTGATCAGGCGGAAATGTGTTTAAATTCAAATGAGAGAATCTGTTTCTGCTGCATCACTCAGGCATTATGATGCTTTGCGTGCACCGAATTTATCCGGCTCACATCTGGATCACCCTTAAGGCATACATGAGTTAGTAACACTTTGCTTTAAACCCCTATTTAGCATTCACAAGTATCATTTAAAAAAATGCTTTATAACTCACTATAACATGGGTGCAAGGCAAGTTTATTTGTACAGCACATTTCAACAACAAGGTAATTCAAAGTGCTTCACATGAAACCATTAAAAGCATAAAGGCAAAAGTAAAGGAGATTTAAAACATACATTGAAACAATAATCGATGTCTCCCTGAGACATTACGCTGCACGCAAACAACCATACACTGCCGCAATTCTGCAATTACTCGCACACATTTATTCATGCCATATTCTTTTTATGGAGTGTAATTGCCAGGGGACTAAATAAGAGAGCCCTGTGATGTCGTGAGAGAGGATGACTGCATGTGTATTTGTGAGGGTTGTCTGTCTACGTTTTTATACGTCAAATTTACAAAACTACCACGATCTCACCTGCCTGTTTTTCTTCTCCAGGCACGTAACTCCTACTCCAACGAGGTGGTGGCCATCAAAAAGATGTCCTATAATGGCAAGCAGACTACCGAAGTAAGGAAGTCTACCTCACTCACACATTTGGACAGCCCACAGTCGGATGACATTTATTTCTCACTGTCTCTAATCCGGTAACAGTGAGAACAAGTGCTGAAAGTCTCTCTCGAATCATATTCACCCAAAGCTTGGCTCTAGCTCGTGAGACTGTGAGATGTCTTGTTTTTGATGGTTAGTGACCCTAAAGGAACATGGGCCTCCCTCAAGCACTTACAGCATGTTTGAGAAGGCGTCTGATCACAGCTTACTCTGCATTTAAACTCGAGGCCTCTTCTCTGTGGTTTGGTAAACTTTCTTCTTATAATCCGTTGAGTGATGGTTTTATGTGAGGACTCCTGCATCACTTTGTCAGAATGTTCCTAACTAGCCGAGGCTTTCGTCTCCTCCTCCCCTGAGAGCTAGCTTTCAATTTATGCATTTTATTACCGTGTTTCTCGTTTATCTTTGAGCAGGGCCATTGAACAACCCCCTCCTGTCTGTCTATACACAATGGTAACAGATGTATGAAGTTCATAATACCTGTTGAAGTGGTTACTACAGTGACGCCAGCTGCACCGGTGCAATCAAAAGTCCCAGCAGTTCCCACTTAAGTGTACTTGTGATTGTACCTGCAGTGCGTAAACCATCTGTGTGTCTGATTTTTGTTTTCGGCAGAAGTGGCAGGACATCATTAAGGAGGTCAAGTTTTTGGGACATCTGCGACACCCGAACACAATTGAGTACAAAGGCTGCTACTTGAAAGACAACACTGCCTGGGTTAGTGGATCCGTGTCCACATCTCCCTTTGTTCCACTCTTTGTTTCAGTCTTGCAACATGGTTTGTTTATCTTTTTCTTCCCGTCCTCTTTGTCTGAATTCTTGCCTCTTTGTCTTTTATTTGTTTTCATATCCTGCTAGTAGCTGTGTTTTCCTACTGCCTACTACTGTCCTAATCAGTACCACCTCCATTGCAGACGTCACAATGTGATCCCTTTGCTTTAGAGAACAATTTTAGAAGTATTCACAAACGTGACCTGAAGCTTTTGTTAAGGATATTTGACACACGCATGTGAATGGAAAGTTATTCAGCTGTGACTGTGTTCTGTTTCAGCTGGTGATGGAGTACTGCCTGGGCTCCGCATCAGATCTACTAGAGGGTAAGTGTATTTATGAACGTTTAAACTATTATATATATATATATAAAGTTTTTTTGTACATGTTTGTCATCTTGACCTTTTTCAGTAACTGTATTTGGAAAGTTAGCCTACAAATAGTATAAAATAGTTATGATGTTTCATGAAAATACCTACATATTCTTGAACTCACTCAACTTATTCAATACAGGCTAAAAACCCCGTTTGGGTTATTGTTTGGATTAAACAAACGACATATAACATGTTCTTCAGTTAGCTTTAGTTGACCACAGTAGACGTGCCTAGACTTACACTGTATTCTCTCTGTATGCATTAATATACCTGATTTTCCCTCTCAGTAGCTGAACATAAACATCAGTCCAGATGACTGTATGACCTTAGTTCATGAGGTTTTGCTAGACGATTGCTGCATTTACCGCTTAAACCCTTAAAACCTCATGTTGTGTCTCTGGCTGTTTCCTGCGGTTCTTTGACATGTTTTAGACGTGTGAACCTCACTAAAACATAAGAGACGACACAGAGCAAAGTCCTCCATACATGTCCTCACACATCACTTTGATTCACAGGATTCATACAGATGGAAGAACATATCGATGTTACTTTGATTTAGTGTCCAGCTTAACTACTTGTTTTTAACAAACCAAAAAAACATTTCCCTTTTTTTTTAACCTCCTTAAGGGTCCATCCTCGAAGCGTCCCTAAGCTGAACCTAATGTGTTATTTTAAGCACCTATGTAGTCGCGACAGTTGGCTCTGGCCTGTTTTTGGGGACTTTTTGAGTTCTGCTGTGACCTTTTGCTTCGGCACGCAGTCTCCCCGTCACTGCAACAGTCCACAGGGAGCCCGCTTAGAAGCCAAGAGAATACTTTCTCACTGCTGTATCAGCGGGACAGATGGGTATATTATTTTATTACTAAAACTATGATGTTTTGGGTTTGCACTTCATAACTTTATGCAAATGCTTTCATTATGACGGTATTTCTGGAGAACTTTGACAGTTCATTATTATATAATTCAAGTCTTTAGACGGCTCCTACTCATCTCTTCTGTACCAATTTCTCCCCAAGTTCACAAGAAACCACTGCAAGAGATGGAAATTGCTGCTATTACCCATGGCGCCTTGCTAGGACTGGCTTACCTACATTCCCATAACAAGATTCACAGGTGAGTGAGTTTGTTTCCTGGCCCCAACCATTTCCCATCAGGAACATGAAGCGACTTGAGCAAAAGCATGATAAGACAGGCGATAAGATGAGATGAGAGACGCTGATGCTCTCCCTTTATTGCAGCGTTTACTCATTAAGCTGTAAAACCTCATCTCTGTACGTACGGTCCATCCGTCACTGTGAGGAGGTAACAACCCTCTTGTCTCACCGGTGTCCACAGTATCATCTTTTATGGCGGTCAAAATATGATTAGCATCCAACGATGGCGCTGCATGAATCGTTTTTGATTGTGCTGTGTCATCACAGGCCTCATTTCAGAATTTTTAAAAAGACATAAAAACGTATCACATCTATAAATACACTGCACCAGTGACCTCTTTGTCAAGTCCGATGGTAGAGCATAATGCATTTATAGATCCTTTGGCTGCCATGATTATATACGCTCACAGCCTTCCCCCCCCCCCCCCTCTCTCCTCATCCAGAGATGTGAAAGCTGGTAACATCCTGATGACGGAGCTGGGTCAGGTCAAACTGGCCGACTTCGGCTCTGCCTCCGTTGCCTCACCCGCCAACTCCTTTGTGGGAACACCTTACTGGTGAGTATAAACGCGACAAGACGCACACACACACACACACACATGATGGGGGCACAACACAGGAGACCTCACACCACGCCACTACATGTGCCGAGAAGCCTAGCTTGAACCTAAATATTTTTATTGGTGTATTTCTTCAGTGTCGTGCAATTTCAATGAAAAAGAAAGCAAACTGTGTTGCACAAGTTTGCCGCTTTAATTGCTTTATCGTCTGCATTTGTAACGTCATGTTGTTTGCCTTCAGGCTGTCAGTTGTATTTTTTTTTATTTTGAAACCTGAAGCCAACCTCATAAATCATAGGATTTGTTTCTGCGTTGACGACGGTCGTTGCCAGAGGGATTCTATTTTTCAGGTTGTACGTCCTATTGTGCAACCTCAGAAAAACTTCTTCAACTTTGTCTCTAAAGTCCACTTGAACTGAAGAATGAACTGATTTGATTTTGGTCGTCAAAGGTCGAGATCACTGTGACCTCATAAAACGTTTTTGGCCGTAACTTAAGAATACATATGCTAATTATGCGGGATGAAGTGATGACATTTTGGACAAACATTGACGTAAACTGCCACTTGAATGGTAGATCGGATGATCAGCTGACGAGAAACTCTCAGGACAGACCGGCAGAGACTCGCACCAGTCTGAAAAGGACTTTCCTGAGACTCTCACCTCTCTATTCTATATCGTTAACAGAAGCTACTGTGATGCCCTCTGTTGTTTGCCTCTCGTATAGAAATCCTCAGCTCTACGCTTACGCACCATAGTACTCACTCACACACTTCACGCAGCTTTGTTGGTGAATGAAAGTCATTACATTAACAGCAGCACACAAGTTCGTCTCACTTCTTCTGTTAAATTCACAAACGCACACATACACAAGTTGTCCCACTCCACGTTTACAGAAACACACTCATATTTTCCTAAAACTGAGCCGCTATCACAGCACACCAGAGTCTTTAAAAGCTCTGAGAGGCTTAGCAGATTATAACATTTTCATGGGTCCCCCCCCCCCCATACTTCAACTATGCGTGCCTGTGTGCATTTGCATGTCCTCAGGATGGCCCCAGAAGTGATCCTAGCCATGGACGAGGGTCAGTACGAGGGGAAAGTGGACATCTGGTCCCTGGGGATCACCTGTATTGAACTGGGTGAGCATACTTCTCTACCTACGGGTCAAAGGATGCATTTATAGGCCCATGAAGAGCACATTGAAGCTGACTTCAAATGAACAGGACGACAGAAAAACATCTAATTTCTTCCTGCATGCTTCAGAGACCTTGAATCTGCCTCATTAACGGAGAAGCTGATTGGTGATTGTGTAAACTTGGCTCTGAATCATCACTCTTCTCCGACTTCTCGCCATCTTTTCCTATTTCAGCGGAGCGCAAACCACCCTTGTTCAACATGAATGCCATGAGTGCCTTATATCACATCGCACAGAACGACTCTCCTACGCTACAGTCCAACGAGTGGTGAGTTGAAAACCAACCTCCCAAATATTTCCATTCAGTGATTTGTTGTTGTTTTTTTAAAAATCCTTTTAATTATAAGAAGCTTAGTCTTTGCAGAATGCTGTCCAACATGTGAAAGTTTTTAAAAGATGGTGATTGAGCTAAAAAATCCTCCACAAACCAAGAAAATCCAGTAGAACTGGTGATGCAATACTTCCACTCAACTGTGAACATTAAAGCTCAATCCGATCCGGGCTCAGTCAGGGTAAGACATCCCTGTGTTAATCTGCCCGACCTATGATCCCTGCAACAGGCCTTGTGCGAGGTCACGCTCTAAAGTCTCTCATGTAATTACCTTGGAAACCTCGACTAAAGTAATACTGTGTAAATACCACAGCATTCCTGCTGGGCTGTAGGGCATAGTGTCGTGTACATCAGCATAAAACAAAAGCAGTGCGATTATTCTAATGTTGTTCTAGAAGTTAAAACATCTTCTTGTGTTTGCCATACTAACGAGATTATTATGGGAAAAGAGACTGTTTTTTTCTTGCTGTTCTCAGCATCACAGCTTACGATTGTGGACGCTAATGGATTCTCCAGAGACTGTCCTTCCAGACATTAAAAAAAAAACTAAACAATTTATTTTAGGCCAGCAGGTTTTAATATATATATATATATATATATATATATATATATATATATATATATATATATATACACATACATACATACATACTCTCAACGAAGCAGCAAATATTCCCAAGCAGCAAATATTCCTCCACATTCTTATTTTGCTTCCACAAACCTGGAGATAAATGGAGGGATTTACTATGAGATTGGGTTAATGTATTTCACAGCTTGAAAGAGGATAGATATGTAAATGTATACTTTTGATCTAAAAGGTTACTAGCAGGACGTCAGCAAGGCAGCAAATATTCCACCGATCGTCTGACTTGCTGAAGCCACCACTCACACTTTGCATGTGAAGTGCGACTCTCATGGGGGTGAAACAACACTCATCAAATTGTAACCCTTTGTTTGATGTTCCCCTTGTAATTTACCTTTTTGTGATCTTCCATGCTTTCACCACCGTGGTATGAGAGTGAAGCGTTGCGTTTGGTGCTCAGCATGCAGAGTCGTGTTGGTGTTTGCTTGTGTGTTGCGAGGCGAGAGGCTCTAAGTGGTTCTCTACCTGCCTCAGAGCAGCCTGAAGACATTCCTGGACCCTGAAACCCCAACTGTGCTCATCGTTACACCTCAAAAGAGAGCACATGTCATGGGCTCAGTCATCAGGAACACGAGGCAGGTGGAGTCTTATTCGTTGGAATCTGCTGCCTGAAGTTGTGAAATTAGCGTTGTGTTTTTTTCCAGCATCGTGCTGAGGCGAGCGACTGTGTGGGGCGGCGCAGGGTTGTGGTATTTTTGGAGGAGCTCCAGCGGCCCCGAGGCGTTAGCAACATCCCGCCAGATGAGACTAGTAGAGACATCGGCTGTGTGGTGTAACTTCAGTACAGAGGCCACACTGTACACACACATTGGGCATGACATAAAAGTGCACTCATGGACCTCGGCGATCCACAGAGGACGTTAGATGTTGAGGAGGTGGTGGAGGAGGAGGTGGTGGTAGGTGGATGGGTGCATTTACTGACCCCGCAACGACCCCGAAATCTTAAATAGAACCCCCATTTGACTTTAATGTTAGCAATCCAAACACAGTGATACATACACTGTGTTTTCACAAGGATATTTTTAGATCAGAGTCAGTGTCACGGCTCCAGTGGCTCCTATGTTTTTATTGCTCCACATATTTACAAAATCCATATATGGTTCATACATAGGGATGCACTAAGAGATTAAATAGGATTGTTCTGGTTTTATTCATTGATTCCATAAACACACAGGACAGAGCGTTACTCATCGAGTTAAACATTCATTGACAGTCAGGTGTGGCTGAAGGCAGTCTATGATTAGATTGTCACTGCTATTTCTGCTAAAGTTAATCTAATTTAAATATGTCTGACTGAGAACTCACTCCCTCACTGTTCTCTTCACCCAGGTCTGACCCCTTCCGGAGCTTTATCGACTACTGCCTACTGAAAATTCCTCAGGACAGACCCTCCTCGGGGGAGCTGCTACGAGTGAGTGGGCTTCCTCTGTAATCCCTCCAGCTGTGACCTCACTTCCTGTCTCACTCAGTCCCTGAGCCATGTGGATGAGTCACTCCCACCCACCCACGACTCTCTAATACGCAAGCATACACACAGTGTCTTCTTCAAGATGAGAGCAGCTTATTCTCTCGCTCTCTCTCGTTCTCTCTCCTTTTGTTGTAGCTCTTAAGGGCTCCATACAGCTGCATGTATTTCCTGCTTTCACATCATTTTTTGGGCATTTTATGCCTTTTATTGATAGTAAGACATTAAATAGATGACAGGAAGTGAGCGGAGAGAGAGAGAGATGGGGAAGGACATGCAAGAAGTCGATGTTGCGGTTTATGTTTGGTGCCTTAACCCCTACGCCACCAGGTGCCCCATGATCTGTTTTTTTTATTATTTCTTAAACGACATACAAAATAATATGCATCACACAACATTCATACAAACCTCCCCACCCTAATCCCACAAGTCACCCACACCACACAGTCGTGCGTGGTTGACAACATAAGTACGCTCCATCATATGCATTGAACAGATATTTAAAACAAGTACAAAACAAGTATACGTTTCTGTTCATGCACAGTCAAACGAAACACGAAAGGCTTCACTCTTTTGTTTATTATATGACTTACAGAACATTTTTGCAAAAACATTGTATTACGAGGTCGACTTAGTTGGACCTCTGAAGTACCAAGAGTCCTTTTCATAAGATTTTTGTGTTACTGCTATATCCAAGATAAAAATGCTAATGCTTCAAATATTAATATCACCCTCCCTCTCCACTGTTATCTTTCAAATAAAAGTCGAAATGTTCCCATAAAATAAAGATGTAACAATCATAAAGTCAGCCTTTAATAATGGCATTTTTTAGCCATCCTGCTAGGTCTGTGTAATATATGACTATTATATCGGTATGATATCAGACTGGATGATGTCGTAGCCCAATAACACCCGACTAAAACACAATGCGCTTCCTCAGCGTTTATCCGCGTACGTTGGTTGTGTCACACTGTGATTGAGGGGTTGACCTTTCTGTTTGTGTGACCTACAGGTAATCCTATTGGCCCACTAAGAGTTTAACGCTCTTGGCGATCACGCTTAACAGTGCGGGAGCTTCAGGGGGAGTTTTCACACCTGCCCCACCCGAGGGTGTGAAGTTAGGTAGCGGCTAATTAAGGGGCTCTGGATAGCTTTGCCGTTTAGATTGGGATTCACTTTTCCCAACACCCCTGACCTAAATCCGGGCCAAAAATACATTAAAGAGGGATAAGTACCAAACAGACTTGAGATCAATGTCGATGGGGCTGATTTATGGTGAAGGCTTGGGGTGGGGTGTTAGCTTATGATTAATACCCCACTGTCTCTTCTCAGACACACACAAAATGACACTCTTTCAGTGCACTCACACAGACACACGCCCCCCCAAAGCTCTTTAAGGGGAAATCAGGTCACTAATCTGGGGCCTTGAGCTATCAGTGTTCTGGCTTCAAGTTAAACAAACGCTCTCCCTGTATTCCTCATTTACAACAATAGTAATTATGCAAATAATAAAACAACGACCTGCTCCCATAAGTAATAATATGTACAGTTAAAAAATAGCTCTGGGTTGTTTGGTTTTCGTGGGGGTTGTTTTTTTTAATCCCTCTATATTAACCACAAAGCACATATCTCCAGTGCAACAGAACAGTTTCCCATTGCACAAGAGGATGTGTTAGAATTGATTCATCTGTCCGACCGTCCAAAGATTATTCAACTACAATAATATGAAACAGAAAAGCAGCAAAGCCTCACATTTGAGAAGCTGGAACCAGTGCATGGCATCTTCCTTGATACACGAGTTAAATGATAAATCCATTATCAAAATCCATTCTCAGTCAATATGCTTTCTTGCTGAGAGTCGGATGAGAAGATTGACGCTATCTGTGTTGTACAACATCTAGGTGGATCCAGCGGAGCCAGGCTAGCAGTTTCCCCTTGATTCCAGTCTTTATGCTAAGCTAAGCTAACCAGACGCTGGCTCAGCTATATCAATATATATTTGTTCATAGGCAGAAGTGCATTTTATGACCTAAACAACTTCAATAATGAACCTAAAGTTTATCATTTATACACATAAATGATCATCTTAATATATACATCAAAACGTAACAATAATATGTGATGTACTGCATTTAATGTCACAAATTGATGATACCGAACAGAGTAAATCTCTGAGGATGGATCGGTACTTCTGGTAGAAGATGCTACATTATACACTGATGCCGTCGCTTCTTCTCAACACTAACCTCGTGACGAGCAAGAATCCCGGCGACGGCCAACCGCCCACGCTCTGGTGTAGGGCTGTCAGGAAACGGCACAAATCACTCCCGTCTCTATTTTCAGAGCGTGATGTCATTCCCCTGTGTCCCGACTAACCCATTACAGCAGGATGTGTCACATGGAGAGGAAGCGAGCTGGAAATAGACCTAAAAGATTTTTATACAGTATATATATTTTAGTCCTGTACTCTGCGGTTGCATACAGACACACAATAGTGTGTGTGTGTGTGTGTGTGTGGTGGAAGTGCAGGAGAGAAGGGAGTTTTTTTTGTTTTGTTTTTATCTTGATGGGAGTACAGATATGCTAAATAGATTTATAAAAACACACATCTTCACCACCTCATGCTTACCTGACCCCCACCAGCCCCACACTGACCTGCTGGTTATGTCACACAAAATAAATAATTACATAAAAGCGTAATGCCCCAACTCACCCAATTACACCTCCATCAAATTACAGAAAGTTTGGCTTCTTACAGTAAAGCTGGTCACGGCTTTAAAATGTGAAACAAATGAGTTCAACCTGAGTTTAGTGTACAACGGTGCTCGAGAATACCATTGAATAAGCATATTTTCAAAAGTAATTTCTATTTAACTTTCTTGCTGTAGGACTTTTAGGTTTCTAATATCCAGTTTTTATTCATGGGGTCTTCTATACTTTTCTGTCCCAAAGATTCTGCTATTAAATTCCAACTATTACCATAAATACAGTTTTATTTCCAGAGAGGTTGATGTTTGTGGGCTTTCTAGAAAAACAAATTGGATTTAAAGACTGAAACCTCTCAATTAATTACCAGCATATTACTACTAAATGGTTGTGTCATTATTTCGAAGCTGTCATTAACTTCGTGCCAAGGCAAATACAGTGACGACTTCATTTATTGGAATGAAAAGGATTGAGAGTATTTGTGAAAATCGATTGTATGGGCAACCTTGCACAGATCCCATGTGTTCAGTGTACAAGAGGATGGAGAGTGCTGGGACTCCCAGGACGGGCTGAGCAACATACAGGCGCCCTCTAGTGACGGGCACAGTCGAGGTGCTCGGTGAAATAATACACCGGATGAAAGAAGTTGAAGGCAGTTCAGTCCAACACTGTTAAATTAGACGTCCTTTAAACCCCATTCATAAGATCTGCAAGAGCAGACAGACAGCAAAGCCTTGAGGTCAGGGGTCTCAAACTCCCGGCCCGCGGGCCGAATGCGGCCCGCCACGTCATTTTATGTGGCCCGCGAATCCGCCAGTAAAAAAAAAGAAAAAGTAAAAAAATAAATAAAAAAACATTTTTTTAATAATTATAATTTTTTTAAATTGGACTAATAATAATAAAAATATCCCCATCGTCGAAATTATGAGATAGAAAGTCGAAGTTATTAGATAGAAAGTCATAACTATGATATAAAGTCATATTTCTGAGATAGAAAGTCAAAATTATGAGATTGAAAGTCAAAATTATGAGATTGAAAGTCAAAATTATGAGATTGAAAGTCAAAATTATGAGATTGAAAGTCAAAATGATGAGATTGAAAGTCAAAATGATGAGATTGAAAGTCAAAAAGATGAGATTGAAAGTTAAAATTATGAGATTGACAGTCAAAATTATGAAATAGAAAGTCAAATTATGAGATACTTAAACATTGAAGACTACTTTAAACTGTGAATGCAGAGAGTTATTTAACAATATGTTACGAGTAGTTACATTTACAACCGGCCCTTTGTGGGCGACCATGATGCTGATGTGGCCCGGAGTGAAAATGAGTTTGAGACCCCTGCTTTAGGTCCTCCAACTGTGAGATGCTTTCAAACCATCATTTTCAAATTTACTGAGAAGTAACTCATTTTATATCGTACACACTTCTTATGTCATTCCAGCAAAAAACTGTTTATTTTCCAAAGAAAGCTATGATTATAATTTAATTTATTTAAAACTTAATGTGTAGTCGAACAAATATCTTAAGGCAAGAACTTTGGAAGTACATTTTCAAATGGCTATTGAACGGTTTTGGGGGTCATTAACCACCATGAATTGTATGGTATGAAAGCTGAAGTTGAAACAATACTTGAGTTAAATCAGATTACTGTATAAAAAAATAAAACAACTACTTTTAAATTTCTATACCAATTGTTTCCTTCTATCTCATTTAAGAAAAACTTCTGACCCAACCAGCCCCACTAACTCACTTTCTCCCTCTTCTTCTCCGTCCAGCATGATTTTGTGCGTCGGGAACGCTCGCCGCGCATTCTCCTCGACCTCATCCAGAGGACCAAGGATGCGGTGCGCGAGCTGGACAACCTGCAGTACCGCAAGATGAAGAAGATCCTCTACCAGGAGAATCTCAACGGACCAATGGGAGAGAGCCAGGAGGAGGAGGAGGAGGAGGAGGTGAGAGGGACGAGGGAGGGGTTGATGTAGAAGATCAGTTAAAAAACAAATAACAGGGAGATGAGCTTAAAAGAGTTTGTCAGGAGTAGCAGTCTCAGGAGACGAGTGGAGAACAAGGGTTTTTTTTGTTTGTTTTTTGTTCATGGATTTTGTCAGCTTTATCCTCACAGAAATCAACTTTCATATCAACCGATTTCCTGGAGTGCAAGTTGACTTCTTAACATTTCTTTGTCCTTCCAGCAGTCACAACCTTGTAAACAATCACTTTGTAATGATATTAACCCGAGAAAATCTGCAATGAATCGACTCTACGGCAGTTTAATATTGCACCTGTATTGCACTGCAGTGCGGGAGTTGTTTCACTTCATTGGGTCGACTATGCAGGACTCCTGGAGCTCAGAGTCACAGCTCAAGAGTGTGAGAACAGGATAGTTTGTCTGAAGTGATGTGAAGAGGGAGGAGCCAGATACTGTACTCTTGTCCAAACTGGCCTTATTAGTGGCCTTATTAACAGATTTTTCAGTTCAAATAAAATAGATGGAAGACAAAAATACAGTTCATGGCTCCTCACAGCCGGTCGGCCCTCTTACATCACACCAAAAACAGGAGCCTTCCAGCTTCTAATTAACATTAGAAGGTGAATGATACTAGCACATACACATCTGAGCAATTTGAGGTTGTTATGATAAGCATGTGTTTATGAATATGTGTGGATGTTCCCTTGCAGGACAGCGAGGCAGCCAGCTGTAAGACGAACAGCCTGGGAAGCAACCACTCCATCCCCAGCACCTCGGTCAGCACGGGCAGCCAGAGCAGCAGCGTGAACAGCATGCAGGAGGTGCTGGACGACAGCTGCTCCGACATGACCATGATGCACCCCCAGGACTACAGCAGCACCCTGGAGTCCTCCCCACACACCAAGAAGGTAAAAGTCAGGGGCGACGTGGCGGAAGGTGGGAGGGAGGTGGTGACAGGTCACAACGTACCAAACCAGAGCTGGGAAGTGGAGAGCAGTTCCCCAGAATCCTCCCGTGTGAGGCGATGAGCTTGAGTGCCCCTTCATCGACACCACCGGAGTCACAGCTGATGACGATGTCACACCTTTAAAGTGCTGCTATTGGTTGAAAACTTGAAATTGAGCATTTACTACAAAAACACTTTACGACGCTGTACAAAATATGATAGTAAAACCTCAGAAAAGCTGTTGAGCTAATTTAGAGAACAAACAGTTATTATACTAGTTATTCTGCGTTTTCCTTAGAGCCAATGACGGTTGATTTGATGGCAGCGTTTTCATGCTAAATGATGCACTTCTATATCATTGTATGAACCCACTGGAGGTCTTGTCGGGACACAACAAGAGTTTAGTATAGGGACGTGAGCAAAGATAAGCATCACACCAATTTGTAATCCAGATTATGTTTTTATTTTCCTCCTAAACAGAAATTTGTTGTTTTTTTACCAAATCTATTCTGTAGAATTAGCAGACCAACTCCACAATGCTTCCACGATCACCCCCAAGTTCATCACAAACACCGTTCACACCCAGAGAACAAAGACTGTGTACACATGTCAGCAACACACACTCCCCACCGTTTCCCCACTTACAGCTCTGTCACCTTACACACACACACACACACACACACACACACACACACACACACACACACACACACACACATACATTCAGTACACACAGGTCAACACAATGCCTGACATCCTCACATGACTTAAACATCTGTGAAGAGAGGGCTGTCACTGCTCTTTCATTCTCTTTCTTCATCTGCTCTTTGTGTTTTAGACAGTGCATGAATACGGATGTCACTTTATGAACAGACAGCCATTCAAGTTCAGGGGCTGAGCTGAGAACAAATGAAAGTGACACACATTGTTTTCAGATGCTGATGAAGTTCCCTCCTCGCATGAATCGACTCTTTTGGTCCCCTGGTTCCTGAACATGTTTTTAATGGGGCGCGATGGAGTGTTGACATTTCATCATGTTTTTGTAAGGTTACAGTTGGCGCGGTTTTAGCAAATGCGGAAGATTCCTTTTGAAGTTTAGACGCCGTACGCCTAAAATCAATGGGGAAATACGTTCATTATAAACTACGTCAGTGCCAGTTTTAAAAGATGACAAATCTGACAATCAATGGACGAATTGTGCTCAGTTTGCATTTCTCAGTGCTGTTTGTTTGTATGTGTGCGTGTGTGTGTGTGTGTGTTTCACTCAGGACCATCAGTACAACTGGGACGATGGGATCCACAGGGACCACCTGCAAGGGCTGAGGCCGTCCTCCTCCGACAAGAGCAGCCAGGCCCAAAACTACAAGAACCAGGGCCGCTTTGCCACCATAAAATCAGCCTCGCTGGTACGTTACTGAAACATGTTTGTATGTGCTTTAAGGGTTCCAGGAACATTCATATGTGCAACATTCACCTTGTTGCTTTAAATGCCAAAAGAAATGCTTTTTGCGAAAGCCAAAATCTCTCAGTGTTGTGTTTACACCATAGCAGCATACAAGTGCGCAGCGAGGCCTCGTTTTTGTTTCTTCCTGTTAAAACATGGCTGCGAATGTGGCGGACGACCGTTGAGTCTGGATGTGATGTAATGTCTCCACGCTGAGGAAATGTGATGTGGATCCATGTTGGAACAACCTTGAAAATGCCTCTAAAAGCAGCAGCAGCTCCTCCTTTGTGGATATTTATTCATCCGGTCTGTCCATCTTTTCTTCTTTTTGCTTTTCTTACATCTTTGTCTCTGCAACATCTCTATTTCTCTGCTTCTCTTTCCACTCATTCACTTCTCTCCTTTTGTTTTCTCCTCTTGCACTACGCTTCACACTACCTCCTCCCTCCCTCCCGCCGCCCTCTCCCTTTATTTCTTCCTCTCTTGCACTTGATCATACATCATTCTTAGATCTGACTCTATATCCTGGGATAAAGGGGGCGGAGTCTCTCTCTCTTTCTTTCTCCATGTCTCTCTCTCTCTCCCTCCCCGTCTGTTGTCATGGAAACCAGCTCTAGTAACTAGTAAGTAGTTGTGGTGTTGTGCCCGTGTGTGTGTGTGTGTGTGTGTGTGTGTAAGCGTATGTGACTGTTAATGTGTGTGCGTGTGTGTGTTTACCCATCCATGACCCAGTGGTTGTAATTGTGAGTCCCTTCTGCTGTCGCGTCTTAAACCAGACATGAGAGCATGAGCAAAGAAGACGTGTGCGTCTTTGTCCTTGAGTTGAATCTAATTAATACTGTCCTTGATCAGAGCATGAACCACTGATAGTCCAACACCGTGTTTTTTATTATTGTGTTTTTTATTATGACAACAGGTCGCCTTCATCTGTATTCGCATACCACTGGAAATTGCTTTTTTGTTAATCGTACAGGCATCATCCATAGGAGGTTCGAGGTTTGGAAATAAAAACATGTCACAGTCTCCAAAAAACAGACAATGAAATGAGACAATGAATACAAAGAATTCATCCTATTGCATCTGTTGATGATGTACCTTGCATTTCTACACTAATGCTGAGCTTTTCCTTCTGTGGACACCTAGCTAAACATAGGTAGCTCTGTGTCAGTGTCTCTCTGAGGGACACGTTCTCATCGTTGTCCTCAGAAGTCTCTAAAGCAGTGGTTCCCAACCTTGTTGACCTGTGACCCCTGTAAATGTCTTCTTGCGACCACTCATCGGAATACAAATATGCTCGGCACACCACAGACTTCCTGCGTTAAAAGTCGGCAGCTCTGTGTAACTGAGGCTGCCTGTCTTGAAAAGCGGCGGCATCGCGTAAGCCACGGTATCTGCGTGGTGCGGTATCACCGGTCCTGCCCGCCGGCGCTGAGAGAGAAGGATGACATCATCTTTTTCTTCCGAGGCGCAGACGTCCTCGGATTGGCCTCGACTCGCCTCGACTGGAATCAGCAGGTTGACAAAAGGGAGAGAGAAGAACGGGGGGTCCAGATGGTGAAGGGTGATGGATCGCCAGAGGGAGAGAGAGAATTGACAAGAGGAACGAATTGATTGATAGAGAGAGAGAGAGAGAGAGAGAGAGAGAGAGAGAGAGAGAGAGAATGAATTATAGGTCAGGTGAGGTAACTGACTGAAGCGTGGTGAGAGACGACAGCGTTGTAAGATGTTTGATTCGTCTGCAGCGCGCGGTTGCTGGTTGTATAAAACTATCAGCGCGTCAACAACAGAGCATCCATGTGCTTTATTTATACCTGCTATGAAATTATACAGCAGGAAATAATCCAAAGACTTATTTCATATGTGAAGGGTTGTGGGTAAACCAGATGCTCTTTTGCATTTGCTTTGCTTTTGAGGCCCAAAGATGTGTGCATCTAAAGGAAAACACATAAAGAAATGTCTATGGAGGCTCTTTGCTTCCCCTCTTTAGCCAAACTACTTCATTTTACACACGTGGCAACATTCAAAGCACAACCGTGTCTTCTTCTTCTATCGCGTTCCTAACAAAGGAACAGTTCAGGCGTTCAACATTGAGCAGTGTAATTAGGAAGAACAGTGTTGCGAGTCTTTTTGGAAGAAGAAATACTTTTTCTTCTCCTCCAGTAAAATATGAACTGCGTACATAAAAGAGCTGTTCACTCGTGTCATATTTCATGACCGTTAATTTAATTAGTTAACAATATTTTATGTTCTGCACAGCGTCGTCCATTTTCAGCAAATTGAATGCCTTCTTTGCGACACCAAAAACAGCCTTGACCTGCTCTTTTAAAGGCTTCGTTCACGAATCGGAAGCAAAATGAATATGACATTGTGCTACATGTCTCAAAGCCCTTTTATTAGGACGCGTTATTGAGGAGCAGAGCTACTCATCGGACACCTGGTGAACACGCAGCGCTCAAACCGCCCGTGTGTCGAAGTGGAATATTGTTAATAATTTGATCAAACGAGTGCTGCCCTACTTATTTGTTATTACACAGATCCATCACATCAGCAACCGCCAGCACAGCGTTTCCTCTATTCAACAAGCCGTGTCCTTTCAGTACAACATTAAGACCACCTTGAACGGCAACATCAGCAGAATAACTCAAGTTCAGCTGCTTAATTCTTACTAATCTCACTGGAATATTCACCTTTGGCCTGCATGCCCCCCCCTTCCTCGCCCTGCATATGATCTCCTTTTCCCTCCCTGAGCCTTGTGTGAAAGAGGCCGTCACATGACGTGACTTGGCCCTTTGTGGCTGCATGCAGGGGGGCAGCGGAGCAAGTGACTGGGAGCTGCTGTTACAGTGGGGTATTGATTCAGCACAGATTAAGGAGTGTGTGTGTGTGTGTGTGTGTGTGGGGGGGGGGGCTCAACCTCCTATTTTCTCCTCTAGATTCCCTTATTTTATGTCTCATTATTTCCATTTTTTCCCAGAACTATTTCCCAGTCTCTCTCTATCTGCTGTCCCCCCCCCCTCCTCTCTAACTTCTCTCACTCTTTCTCAATGAGGTATTCATGTGACCCACCTGCTGTCCGCCGCTTAGCGTTAGCCCAACTAAAGGGGCGCTCTGTGCTCTTGTTGGCCGCGCGGTCGGCCTCCTCATTCACAGTTCACACGCCTGCCTTGGCCGCTGCGTGCCCAGGGCACGAACCAGGCAGAAGGGAGGTGGGGGGGGTCGTCGTCGTCCAGTAAGGGTGGGTCTCCGGGTGGCATCGGAGCGCAGGCAGGGTTCTGTCGGGCATAGGATGCTGCACAAGGTTCCTGGATGCTGGAGCACTTGGCTAAAGTCGCCATCATGTTTGGCCTGAGGAGTTCAGGTGGAAGTTATGAGAAGATGCGGAGCGAGTACTACCTAGACGTGGAGAACCCTTTCTGTCCTCAGGTTGGTGTGTCAGGATTTGCTCCAAAAAAAAAAGAAAAAGATGGGTGACATTGCTATAAGACCCGTCTGTATGATCCTCGTCTTAGATTCAATTTAATGATGTAAATGTTAAAAAACAGTCTTGTAACTTTTTTCTTGCTCCATCTGACTTGAACACATTTTCGATCCTTTGTGGTTGTGCGATCTATGCCGTGGCTGTGTAGCTGTGTATGTGCGATGGTCAGATAAAAGAGCTTTTGTTGGGCTCTAGTGGCTCAAGGATCTCACAGCATTTCTTTTGTTTAAGGTTCTAGTTTCCCATCACTGCTTTACAGTTTTGAGTGAATTCTGTTTTCAGTTTGTCTTGGAAAAGATGAAGCAAATACATGGATCTATCAAATTCAAAAGGGACAGGGGACATGCTAAAAGTTGCTTTTTGGATGCACACAATTTTTTAATAACCGCTGTGTATTTGTTCTGTAATTATCATTTTGTTACGGTCTGATTATAAATCCGATATCGGGACGTTCACATCTCCTAACTTCTCCTTCTCCACAGGTCACCAAGCAGATCCACGAGCATGAGCAGGAGAGCGAGCTGCGGGAGCAGATGTCGGGCTACAAGCGCATGCGGCGGCAGCACCAGAAGCAGCTGATCGCCCTGGAGAACAAGCTGAAGGCCGAGATGGACGAACACCGGCTCAAGCTGCAGAAGGAGGTGGAGACGCAGGCCAACAACGCCTACATCGAGCTGGAGAAGCTGGCCAAGCGCCACGCCGTGCATTCTGAGAAGGAGGTGGGATTTGTGAGGGGTGTGGGGGTTATAGGACATGAGTGGACGCAGAAGTACAGTAATGTCTCAGACGATCACACCGACCTACGTGTACCGTGCAGCAGTTGGGGGGGGGAGGTTGGCATTAGGACATGATGCTATTTTTAACAATGATTCTATAGCTGTTGGAGGAAAGTTTTTCGCTTTGACGGAGCTCCAACCGTAGTCTTACATTGAATGCTATGACAAGTTTCGCGAACACTTTAAGCACCGCTGCCACCCAGTTATGCATCAGATGAAACACGCGGGCAGAAGTGGGTCACAGAATGCCCCGCTCTGGAAACCAAGCTGCATATCTCTTTGATTAGCACGTGGCGCCTGACCCAAGACCAGCCAGGGAGATGGTATAACTGTTGAACCACACACAATGTCACATGTCACTCAGCTAAACCAATCAGTCATTAGGTTACGTCAGAACACATGGCCTGAAAATAGGTTGTTTTGGCAATTAAGTCTTCCATTTTTTTGTAAACTGATGTTTTTTGTAATCTCCTACCAACCAAAATATTCTCATTAGGGGTGTAACGGTACGCGTATTCGTATTGAACCGTTCGGTACGAGGCTCACGGTTCGGTACGCATGACGAACAGAATACGTTTGAATAAAAAAAAATAATAATAATATTAAATACATGGAAGAAACTTCACCAACATGACACTTGAGTTGCAACTAACTGTCATTTTCATTGTCGGTTAATCTGCAGACGACTTTATTTGTTCACTGTTTAGTGATGAAGTTGGAGTCTGTGTTTAGCTCCATGCTAAGCTAACAGCCACTCGTCTCTGTTGTCCCCCAGATGAAGACGGCGTTGACAGATGAGAAGAAGTTCCAGCAGCAGATCCTGGCCCAGCAGAAGAAGGAGCTGACCACCTTTCTGGATAATCAGAAGAAGCAGTACAAACTCTGCAAGGAGAAGATTAAGGAGGTGTGCCGCGTTTGTTGGTTTCCTTTTTTCCTCCTCAAGCGAGCCCCTTTGTGCGCCTCTCTCGTGTGTGACACTGTATGCCCTTAACTGTTGAATCAGCCCTCCTCCACACAAACATGCACATTCACTACCACCAAGAGTGGTCTTTTGGAAGCTGCGTTGAGTCACTCGGCCTACTCACTGTGTACCAACACGTGTATATTCACACCAGCAAGGAAACTCACAAATCCATACGCACAAGAGTATCATTTGTGTGCCTCCAACCTTCAAGCCGAGCCCAGAGAACACTCCTGTGGGCTGGGAGAGTGATGCACTGTGTTTTCAGTTGCAAGATAAGTGACCAAAATTAGGTCAGCGCAGTTAAAAGAAAGCATCGCTGGAAGGGAGAGATATTTCCCACCAACTGAGGGCTATAACGGAATTAGCCACCACAGAGAACGGGGATCAGGCTCGTGTGTTAAGTGCATTAGCTGGAGTTGTAGATTACCTCAAAGCCCATGAAAGAGAAAGAGAACTCATGCTGAGGAGGGATGTGGCTTTTTTCCCCAAACCCTCCTCTGGCTATGAAAGGTGTTCCAGACAGATGGTCAATTGGAGTTTGCCAATTGGAGTATTTATTATCGAGGCGTTGTTCATTTTCACATTCAAAACATGCATATGTAACGCATAGTTTGGGCATTTTCTGCTTGCTTTAGATGATATTTGCTTGTCGTATATATCTACTGGTTTTAATATCTCCTCACCCACTGCCCATGAACCTATTAGCCATTGTCTTTATCTTACCAGTTAAACTGGCATTTGCATAGACAATTCCAACTTTAAAAACGTATATATTACCCTTGTGAGATAAACCGACCAATAACAGCTCACATTTACAGCCTCGCACTAATCGTGACTCTCCTCTGTCCTGTACTTGTCGAAACAATCTCCTCTCATAGTAACTCTCGCCCCTCTCGCAGGAGATGAACGAGGACCACAGCACACCCAAGAAGGAGAAGCAGGAGCGTCTGTCCAAGCACAAGGAGAACATGCAGCATTCCCAGGCCGAGGAGGAGGCCCTCCTCCTGGCCCAGCAGAGAGTCTTCTACGACAGGAACTGCCGCGCCTTCAAGCGCAAGGTCATGATTAAGAGGCACGACTTGGAGCAGGAGCAGATCCGAGAGGTGCGGAGAACGTACATCACGTGAACTTCATTTAATTGTTAAACGCACACCTGAAGTTCACCAAACCCCCTGTTTGTCAGTTGTTGTGTGTGATGTTGCCGTGAACAGGCCCAGTGTGATTATAACGACATATTTTTTTCCCAGCACTGTGCTGATAATTACTCCCATTGTTCTTTATCTGTGAAGTGTTTCTTATTAACCATAAGAAGATTATTACAGAGTAAAGCAAGCCAGCAATGTCACAATCCGAAAAGCTCTGGATGAGGTCTTAGACTGTCCGAAAGCTTTCTGTGAGAAAACGCACACAACTCACGTTTCAGACGATCGTTTTAATGTTTTGGTTAATAGAATAACAGGAAGTGTTTAAATGAAAGATGGAGAGATATTTCTTCATTTTTCAGCTGTTGATAATGTCAGCCGACGTTCTCATCCTGAAACAAACAAAGAGGAAAATTGATTTCTACATGTAAATGTCACATTGAAAACAAGCTGAGCTAACAATGCTAATCAATAGCACCCGCTGCATCCTTCCCCTTCCTTCCTTCCTTCCTTCCTCCCGGTCCTCCTAGGAGCTGAACAAGAAGAAGACCCAGAAAGAGATGGAGCATGCCATGCTGATCCGCCACGACGAGTCCATGCAGGAGCTGGAGTTCAGGCAGCTGAAGATCCTGCAGAAGCTGCGGATGGACCTGATCCGCCTGCAGCACCAGACAGAGCTGGAGAACCAGATCGAGTACAACAACCGGCGCGAGCGTGAACTCCACCGTAAACACGTGCTGGAGCTCCGGCAGCAGCCCAAGAACCTCAAAGTGAGTCGACGCTAGAGACAAATACAGTTTCTGATCCGGGATATTATAGATGTTGTTGTCAGGAGGTGCTTGAAATGTAAGGAACAACGGTTAAAAAACCCCAAAAAAACTTGCCTGGAAATGCCTGGATTCATTTTTAGATTTCATCTTGTCTCTTTGAAAACATAAATTGGATCCACCTCTAAGATGGCGCAAGCCGTGAGCAACGTCTTCGATATTTTGGAGAGATTTTGATATAGCAGTGATGCAACGTGGATGTAACAAACTGATCTGGAAGAAATGGTGAAAGAACAAACAAAATGTGTCCTCTCCGAATGTCATTTCAGTTTAATTTTGAGGATAACAGAGAGCATAACTCTGATTTCTGCCCCTTGCTGTTTGAAACCTTCAACCTCCAGCAGCAGAACTCTTCCTGTTGTTAACCACGACAACCTTTAAAATAATTGTAATACTCTTTAAACTGTCTCTTTTTCTGTCTGTCTCTGTCCCCTCCTCCAGGCCTTGGAGCTGCAGATCAAGAAGCAGTTCCAGGACACATGTAAGGTGCAGACCAAGCAGTACAAGGCCCTTCGCCACCACCAGATGGAAGTTACGCCCAAGGCCGAGCACAAGACGGTGCTCAAGGCCCTGAAGGATGAGCAGACGCGCAAGCTGGCCATCCTGGCTGAGCAATACGAGCAGAGCATCAACGAGATGATGGCCTCGCAGGCGGTGAGTGGAGAGGACGTTCGCGGCATCTCTTTGTTTTTTTTGTTTCTGGACAATAATGTGTTTTGGACATTTTGAGATGAGACATTATTTAGGCTTTTGAAGATGATTGTGAGGCCTTTCTCTCCACCTGTTGCTCATGAGTTCACTTTTTTTTTCTCCCCCTTGTTTGTCCTCATCTCATATCTTGTCCTGGACTTGTATCTTTCTCTTCTTTCTTCCCCTTTTTATCTCCCCTTTATTTACAATCTTTGTGTCTTCATGAAATCTCTAAACCTCCCTCTTCCCCTCCTTCTCCACTGTCTTTCTGTGTCCCGTCTGTCCCGGTTGCCCTTCCATCCCTTCGTCTCCTCTCCTACTTTTTGTCCTTTGTGTCTCTATTCCTTCCCTCTCCTCTCTCTCTCTGTCTCTCTGTCTCTCTCTCTCTGTCTCTTTGTACCTCCCTCCCTGTCGCGGTCCACGGTCGGCTGTGTCAGCTGCGTCTGGACGAGGCCCAGGAAGCCGAGTGCCAGGCCCTGAGGCAGCAGCTGCAGCAGGAGATGGAGCTGCTCAATGCCTACCAGAGCAAGATCAAGATGCAGACCGAGGCGCAGCACGAGCGCGAGAGGCAGAAGCTGGAGCAGAAGGTGTCGCTGCGACGGGCTCACCTGGAGCAAAAGGTGTGCTGAAGGAAACACTCGTCATTTCTAAAAAGAGCCATTTTGTTTTTTGTTGCTGCTCTGTCGGAGATATTGTTGTTTTTCTGCAGGTGATCAATACTGACTACTTAAATGAAACACAATGGACAAAGAGAAGGAACGAATTCCCCAAATAATTCAAGGCACAC
The DNA here is from genome assembly GCF_949748355.1 of Melanostigma gelatinosum. Taxonomy (NCBI): domain Eukaryota; kingdom Metazoa; phylum Chordata; class Actinopteri; order Perciformes; family Zoarcidae; genus Melanostigma; species Melanostigma gelatinosum. Next base: position 5,053,789 of record NC_136639.1, read on the forward strand.
TCCTGAAAAGGCCTTTTTTAACATGGCTACATCTTTTTTTTTTTTTTTTAATATACATAAATTGGAGAGAATTTATTCCCTCATCTTCTGACCGAAACCTGGTATTTCACTTAAAAGACCCACGCCAGTTTAAGTTTCAACACGCGTCCAATCCTTCCTTCATTTATTTATTTATGTTTTACTTTAAACACAACACAGTTCATCCAAAGGGCTTTTTTAACAAAACAAAAAAATGTAAAATAAAAATCACAAATTCAGACAATTCACAAGACGACGTCAGGTCGTCTTTCACAAGAAAATAAAAACAGACATAAAGTTAGGTTAGACAGCCAATGACGAACAGTGTGTTGTAAGATGTTGTATATTTGAATAGTTAACTTGTTGGGTTTAAATACGTCTGATATTGTTGGGTCAGTTCGAGGCCACCGTCATTCAAAGGCTGCCTTTCTTCCTGGTCTGCATGCAGATAAACTCCTCTTAGGCTTCAAACTAACTGCTTCTCAGACAGAATGCCACTTTCTGAATCCGACAACCTGCCAGGCGCACCGTCAGTCACTCAGCCGGCCATTGGTCAGGTGTGCAGAGGGAAAGTTGGCCCTCAAATATGTGCGTACAACCAAAAGCAACAACATGAATGACTTTGAGAAGAGACTGTCATCACCTCTCCTCTTAGGCATTTTTCCACACCTTCAAATGTGGTTGGTTTAAAAAACCTAGAAATATTGTTCCCTTAAGGTGTTGTTGAGACAACACTTCACACAAAATAGTTAATTTAAAGCACACTGAACCTTTTTTAAAGGTCATGGATTACTTAAAACTCCCCATAAGACCTCATTAAGTGACCCCATCCCGCACAAGAAGACACAAACAGCGTCCTTTGAAGTTTACAATGATCCTTATTTGTAGTCTGTCCTCCAACGTCCTGCTCCAGCAGGACTTACAGTACATCACATAAAGGACGTAACGACGCCTTTTTAAAGATACGAAGCATGCAGGTGTGTAGACGAACACACGCGGGCGGTAATAACGTAGAAACATAAACAGTCCTACGCCTCAATGCCTGAGCGAAGAGGTCCGGATACACATTTGCGTCCACCTCAGCAGGCGGTGCGGGCATGAAAGGCGACCCAGACAGACGCTCGTGAGTTCACACGGACACACACACAGATTTCCCTCACCACAGGTGGGGATGACAGCGGCATGCCTTCCTGCGGGGAGCCAGACAACCATTTCTCACCCACACACCCCGAATGATGGTGAGATCTCTACAGGCGACAGTATGGTTCTCTTGTTACGTCATTTTTGTCGTCCTCTGTTTGTGACGCGACACAATCGGTACAGTCAAGCTTATTGTTCGTTGCATGCGTCCAGTTTAATAGATATGCCTGAACTTTCAATCAATTATGAAGTCGTTTTAATTGTGACAACTGCCGCTTTCATACTTTGTTACAATTTTACATTTCTTCCTTAAATTTGACCCAGTTGGATCAATCTGTGTCCCCCAATTTGGTTGCATGACACTCGTGGTTGCGACGCATCTTTTATGGAACCGTTCAGGCGAGCTGCCATGTACACCGATGACATGTGACGAGGTTAGAGCGGCCGAGTCCGCCTCCTTCCGAAGTGACCGACGTCATCGCCACAGTCTAGTAGACAGCACTCCGACAACAAAGGAAGAGAGGGTTTGAAATGCAGCCCCTGATCCAGTTCTGCTGGGCCCAGTGGACCTCCGTGGTGGTCTGGCGCCCCCTCCTGGCTGCGTCCGGACCTGCACTACGGGACTGGGATGATGTCATGGTTTTAGAAGCACTATTGTCCTCCGGTTCGGCTCTTAGTCAGAGTCTGGAGTGTTCTGTGCATGCGCAGTAGTTGGCCAGATTGCTGTGTGTGTGTGTGTGTGTGTGTGTGTGTGTGTGTGTGTGTGGAAAGATCCAGCAGACACAACCTGAGTCATGCAACTTGCCACACCGACAGCTTCACAGCAATAAACAAAGCACATGAAAGTGTGCATCCAGTGGCTCTTGTCGTCGTGTTGCTTTAACGGTTGGCTGCAGTTTGTAATGTGGTGAATTGTAGTCCTTTACACACTGTAAGGCTTTTCTCCTATTTGAGTTTGTCTCCGGCAAATACAAACAGAAATTGAACATTAGACCTTAAAGATTAGGTTTTACCCCAAACTGCTCTTAAAAAAAAAAAAAGCTTTTCCCGACACACACTCGTGATTCACAGCCAGCTTTGTTATTCCTCACTGTGCTCGTCAGGACTGTGTAGGCGTGTACAGACGCAGCTTGATTGGTATCGCTCACTGTTCATTGTGTTGCACCTGTTGGGACAGAACACCTTAAATGTCTCACGTTGTTATTTTAGTGACGACAAAAGTCAGCTCCCACACACCGTCGATGCGTAAGTTAAATGTTTTCAGTTGTTGTGGGTCGGCCAAGCGAACTTCATACGGCATCTCAAATCACACATTTTAAAATGATTTATGATATTGTTAGTCTTGGATTAAGTCGTGTTATATTTCTCCAGTCAACGATCTGCTTGGTTGTGAATTCATAAAGTTATTGTTTCTTTGTTTATTTTGGAGCTGCCGTGTTTTTGACCTTTCTATTTTGAGAATACATTTGTTCCACACTTGTTATGAAACATAAGCTTTACAAAGTAATATATGTATTACATTACGATTGCATTTGGACTGTATATTTGACAAGATTATAAAGTTTACGTTCATACATAACGGTTTAACTGCAGGGTTAAAAGAGAATGAATATTGGATGGAGAATGTCTTAAAGCTGTTACACTTTGTTGTTTGCAAAACACATCTCAACCCGCATTAATGTACTTTAAAAAAAGAAAGGAAAAAAAAACTTTAAATAAAACCATTACGACCATCTCCATCGTGGTAATTCCAACGAAATAAGTGAAATAAACTAATCAGAGATGTCTCCTCCGATAAATGCACCCTGAACGTCTCGTGTCTCCTGCAGATTGAAGAGGAGCTGGTTTCCATTCAGAAGGAGCGGACCGACCGCATCAAGCACCTGCTGGAGCGCCAGGAGCGGGAGATCGACAGCTTCGACATGGAGAGCATGCGGCTGGGCTTCGGCAACCTCTGCACCCTGGACCTCCCCAAGGACGACTACAGATGAGGGTCTCTCGTGGTCCCCCCGGGCGTCCCGTCTGCCTCCGTGCACCCCTCCTCTCCTTTTACCTGACAGTGCAGGTGTTCACTGCTGCTGGATCCCACAGTCAAACACAAAAAAGAAGAAGAAGAAAAAACAAAACCAGCTCCAGAATCGGCTCCAGTGTGTTTTCTGGGCCGGTCAGAGTCCACGGCAGGTTTTAGTGCCCCCCCCCTCCCTCCTCCACCACGAGCACCAAACTCATCTGAACTTCCTCCCCCTCCTTGCCTCTCATGGTGTCACAAGATGGCAACAAAAAAAAACCCAATATGCTGGATAACGTCCTGTAGTTGTCAAGTTTTTGTAAGAATAATGATAACATAGTCACGGTGTTTCTTGTGCAATGATGACACTTGTGTTGTTGGCAGATGAGAGAAGGAGGGAGAGCAAACGGAGGGCAGTTGGATGAGACCGTGCATCTCTAGAGGTGATTACATTTTGGGTTCGGGGTTTTTTTTTGGAGGGCGGGGTGGTTTTCTCCAGCGATAAATCAAACAGCTGATCCTTCTGCCGCCGGTAGTCTGAGCGGCATCTTTCAACACTTTTTGGTATTTATTCATCAGGACATTTTTATGGAAAATTTGAATAATTTGATACTTTGAGACACAAATATCATGTACATACAGGTAAGCATACAATAAAGGTGAATTTGATTACTGAGGGGAGGACGAATCACGGTACTCGTACTGATTTCTCTGCACTGGCAGCCAATGTGAATAATAATAATAATAATAATAATAATAATACACGTGAACTCCACCTCCAGGCTAGCACAAAGGGCTTCATGGGGGGCGGGTGGGAGGGGGGGGGGGGGACTTGTACTTTGTGTATAGAAGGATTTATGGAGAGCTTTTACTTATTTTCGTATTGTATTTTAACTGTCACTCAAATCAAAAAAGAATTTTTAAAGGCGCTTTTTTCCTCTCCCCCCTCCTCAGATAGTATTTGAGGTTCAGTCATGTTTCAATGGGGTTTTCATCTGATTTTTTTATTTTTGGCTTTACACAACTCCCAAGCTGTGTATTTTCTTATAAACCAGACCAGTATGATGCTTTATTATTGCATGCACTTTAATTTTCTTTTTTTTTTCCAGGTTAAAAGAAAGCATGAATCTGTCAGAGCTTTTAATTATATTTGTAAATAAAGTGCTCATCACACAAACTAAGGGCGTGTCGTTATATATCGCAGATATGAATTCCTCATGATCATCACGTTCAGCAAAAAGATAAACCGAACAAACCAGGAGATAAAAAAGATAAACAGAACAAACCAGGAGATAAAAAAGAAGATTGAGCCTTGATTCCAATGTTCACGCATCTCTGACCTCTGAGCTGAGAATATTAGTCACGTAGTAAACATTTAATCACTTAAACTGTGCAGAAGGGCATAACAATGACTCCCGACTGCTTGAACTGTTCTTCCAAGGAACACTTATAATATGACGATCTACATTTCGTGTCCCTCCCCTCAACACTTTGGCCAAAAAGCAACGACAGTCTCCGGGCGAAAGCAATGCCTCTGGATTTAGGACACTTTGGGGACGAGGATCTAACTTTAGACCCTAGTTCCTCCAGGTGAAATGTATATTGTGTCTGCGGACTCCTTTTACAGTAAAAGTACTTTCTATAAACTGTGCCAAATATAACCCACCCTCCATAGAAGCAACACTGCTGGTTCTAGTTATTTACATCTCAATAGGAAAAAGATAAACCTCACCGATCATTTATCATGAAACACCATATAATAATGTATACTAAGATGTTATGGAGGCTCTAAGCATGTATATCCACCACAGGATCAGAAAACACAACAATTTCTGTTTTCACACATTTATTGCAGGTGACATTAAGGAGTTATTTTTGTCACAGGAAGGCAACAGTGGGAATAAAAACAGGATTCAGTGGCACACACAAAAATGCTTGTTATTGTTTTTTTTGCAAGAACGGGAATTTCCTCCAGACCGCCAGCCTCCGTGGGGGCTCCTAGTGCTGAGCGCTCTACAGTCGAGTGTTTTATTTTCCGGCAAGCTGCTCGTGCAGTTTGGGAACGTAGTCGTCCCACTCGGCCTGGTAACAGGTTCCCGCCACCGGGGCTCCCAGGTTGTACTTCTGCCTGAAACTCTGCACCTTGAACTTGCCGCGGCCGTCTCCAGACTTGTTAGTGAGGACGGCCTCGGTGCAGGACAGGCTGCCCGGCTGCTCGTACACCAGCCACACGTACCGGTGGAGACCTGAGGGGGACCGAAGACAGAAGGTTTTTTTAAATGTTGTGTTACAGTGCTGCTGGGAAGACAAAGGGTTTAGCTGGTCAAAGTGAAAACCATCTTTAACAATGCTTCTGAGCTTCATCTCGTCTTACCTGTGCCCTTGGGAGGACCAGAGCCCACGTAGTCCGACACGACGCAGCCAGAGGAAACGTCGTTCCCTTTCATGTTGACCACCAGAAAGTGGTGCCACTCCCTACAACGAAAAGCAAAAACCATGAAATCTAAGACTTATGTAGTATGTTACTCTAGCGCTCTGGACAAAACATAACTAAGCATCTATGTAAAGTCTACCGTGTGCTTGACAAGTACTTGTATGCAGCAGTGTACATGCACAGAAAGTGGGTGGGATGCCCCAGAGCCACTTGACAATCTGAATCCTGCACCATGGGTCCACCAAGGGAACCCTCTGGTTCCTTTACAATGCAGTAAGGAACTTCATTTGAAACCATTACGTGCATTTTAACTGCACATTTAAAATCTTTCCTCGTCACATTAATCACTGCAGCCATCCTGCACCTCCATCCCCGCTTTGCCTTCTTGTCTCACCTGAATTTGGAGTCTTTCCTGCTGGGAGCGTCGGGGTCGGTCAGGGCCAACGTGTACAGCTTACTGGAATCGCATCCTTCCCACTCGACACAGGTGGGTCTACTCTGCACCTGCACGTGAACAGGTGTTGACATGATGACCCGTTAGGAGGCGCTATTAGCGATCTGTTAAAGCTGCAGACACGCTGTATACATTATGTAACCTAATTCATTGTTTGCAAATATGCTGACAACATTATCAATTGCAAAGCAGTGCTTCTTAATTACAAACAACACGTCCGTATGTTGGCTGCAATAGCTTTTTAAGCTAACGAGGCTAAGTTAGCTGAGTTGTTAGCTTCGCTAGCCGACATTAGTTAGCGGACGAACCTGTGTCGGGGTGAGCACTTTGCCGAGCTCATCTACTTCCACAGAGTCGTATTTAACAGTCAGAGGCTGTGCCGGCTTCTCGTCGACCTCCTGCAGGGCGAGAGGCCCGGCCCACTGGCTCAAATCCGCCGGCATTTCGATGTATAGTCCCGGTTGTAGACGCTGTACCGGTGCTTAGAGAAACACAAAATATCTGCCGAAAGTGCTGCGTTCAAGTACCACTGGGTGAAACAGAAATTGGTGATTGAATATGCGCTTTGAGCTAACAAGTTGGACTGTCTATGAATTGTAGCTCAAGTTTGTTTTCAACGTAGTAGTGATACTAATGCATGCTTGGACACAGTATATCGCTCATATTCATTTGCCAAAAATTGGGAGGTAAATTAACGTGATGATACTTCATGTGTGATAAAATGATGTTTTTAATTTCCGAGCAATCTGACTGCACTTGAACGGCACAAACGACACCAGCTGCAGGTGGCCGCCAGCGGGCACCGTCGCGTCTCCACCCACGTGGATTGTAGTTTGTTGAAATTCCCGTCAATCATGTCACAGCTCGTCCCTCCTCCAGCTCACATGCTCCACTGACACACTTTCTGTTTCCAGACATCCCATTTATAGGGCCCGAGCAGGGAGGCACACCACGCACACACGTACAAAGTTATTAAACATGAGTGATGAAGGACATGGTGCCTTGAGTTTAAGCTGCCGAGTTTAGTATATATTTTCTAATTTGTATCTGATATGGACCTACGTGTCTGAAACAACGTTAAATAAGTAAATTGAATACCAACGAAAGCAGAACTTTGAAGCAGACGAGTCTCTTTTTCTTGTCTTCTCTCAGAATAAGTCACAAATGAGAGGACAGAGAAGGACAGACTGAAGTCATTCACGCTTTTCTTCTCCTGAATAATCCCAGTTTTGTCCAAATTTAGTGAGACATTTTGGGACACATCAACCAGAAAGTCATGTAAGAACATCAACTTCTATTCTGACTGAATCGTTCATGTCTCTCTCACTCTTTCTTTCTCTATCACTCTTATTTATTTATTCTTTTACTCCACAGTGAAGCGATGTCATGTAAATGTCTCACTCGTGGAGCTGTAGGATTGACAGGAAGGGGGTCAAACTGGCCCATTGGTACATTTTCTTTTGGGGTCGCTGCTTTATTCAAAAGGGTGAACAAACGGTACTGTGAATGCTGTATACTTTATACTTTACCCGAAAAAGAAAAAAAAATATTTAAAAAAAAAAGTTAGACTTGATAATAGAAATATCCCCATAGTCGAAATTATGAGATAGAAAGTCATAACTATGATAGAAAGTCATGATTCTGAGATAGAAGTGATTGTCAGAGCTGCACAAACAAACAGTCGGTTTGGAGACCTGCTTTTACTTTGACAATCTGTTCTGTTACAAAACTGAAGCACTTTCACACACATTTGTTTTTGTGTCGCTCTTTACAGGCTGACAGTTATGATTGTATTCAGAGCTACACTCAAAACATTCAAGCATTAAGACCTGGCCTCTACAATCTTTTTGGCCAACACTGCAGCTCATTTATTGGTGCCAGACAAATATCTATAAAACACATTAGCATCCGGCAAGAAAGCTGTAACACAAAAATAGTTACAGACCGAACCTCCGGCAATGACTGAATATTGGTCAAAGTGTGGACAGAATGACTTTTTTCATCAAATCTACATGTTGATAAATTCCTGCAATGCTGGAGAAAATGGACGGTGTTTGTACACCTCATGAGATGATCAGCCACTGAGTGAACTGGCATGTATTTCTATCAGCATAACATTTGTATTAATGCATAGACTGTTGTTTCTGATGTGTTTTGTTTTATTTCTGTGCTTCTTTAAAAAAGTATATAAAAAAACAACCGAATGGAGATGTTTTTCATCAACTGTTGCCAAGCTCAGGAATGGAGCCAAGACACCTTAATATATCTGTAAAATAAAGGTTGTATACATGTGAGGAAAATAATAACAACACCGCTTTGGGAATTATGAATATCCTTGCAGTGTACTTTAACATGTCCCAATGCAGCGTCATAATGATGTAATGTTAGCTAAATAACACCACGAAGCCTGCAAGAAGAAGAAGAAGAAGAAGAAGAATAGCGTTACTGTCCCTTTAACAAGGTGAGGTCAGGGTGTGGTTTATTCCTGCCAAAGTTTCCGGATTAGCATGCTCTTGTAAACAAAACGGAGAGACTGAAGTCGCATCATGTCAGACTGGTCGCCTCTGTAGTGTGTGTGCTGTGGTTTATAATGGGCAGACTGGCGTGGATGCGTGTTACAGACGGGCTCACGCAGGTGGAGCAGGTGGACTAGTCGGACAGGTTGGGACTGGAAGCCCTGTTGCTCACCTTTTTTTTCTTCTTTTTTTTTGAAGGCGATGTCGCCTTTAGGACAGTTATCATGGAGATATTGACAACTGCAGCGTTTCTACACCTTTGTTTGTGCGCCACAGGTGAGTTTTGATCGTGGGGCGCGCGCGCAGCCAGGTAACACAGGTGAGTCTGTAAATCCTGCTCACGTTCTATGTCCCCCCCCCCCCTTCTTGTCTGTCAAAGCGGCAGTTTCGGATAGTGGGTCCACCGAAACGGCCCTGTGGGCAGCACCGGGGGACATCGCTACACTTCCGTGTTACACTGTCGGTAACGTAACACCGACTCTCACGTCGTGGGTGAAAAATGGACGAGAGGTCATGAGAAGTGACTCCTCTTCTCCGAGCCCTTCGCCCGCAGGACAGCGGCTCGTGGTGACGAATGACGGCAGTCTGCAAATCAGGAGTGTGATGCCCGGGGACGAGGGCACCTACCTGTGCAGCTCCACGCTGCCGGGAAACAACACCTTTCACGCACGTGTCTCGCTGCAAGTAACCAGTAAGTGGTTAATATGTCCAGTCATGAGACCAGTATGGTGATCCGAGTTCATCCAAGCAGCTTTTTTAAGTAAACAAACTTATTCTTCAACATAGCGCACGTGGATCCAGGTGGCCACTGGGATGAATGATAGTGTGAAACATACATTCTCATTATCAACAAACTCATCATTCCTAGAGCTGAAATCATTTATATATTAATCTACTGACAGAAGAGTCAACTGTTTGTGTCATAAAATATTAGTTTATCATGTTTATAAAAAAAAAGACAAACATTACCCACTAGTGGGATACACAGTACATGTACTCAAGTGTTGTAGAGTTATGAGGTTTATGCACATTTGAGTGTTTCCATTTGATGTTACTTTATACTACTCCAGCATTTACTTTACCACATTTACATTGCAGATTTAGATTATTAATACAGAATATAGATTATATATCTATACTGTGTGTGTATGTGTATGTATATATATATGTATACACACACAGGGAATACATGCGCTGCCCTTTTAATTGCAGCACTTCTCGAATTGAATTAATTCACTACCTTTTTATAAAACATTTGCAAAACCGCTCATGTTTTACAACTGCGTTACTTTGCTCTGCCGTCATGAAAAGTGTGCATCACATCACAGGTTTGTCATAAGATCGCTCATCAACTGAGGCCAAAAACTCCCCACAACACATTTTTAAACTCATGTCCAGGTATGGATATTGGTAGTAAAGATTTTCAAAAAAATGTTGTCGCTAACATGACAACATACTTATCACATAATGATACAGTTTTTCAAGCAATAACAAAGTTAATACATTTTTTTTTACCCTAAAAAGTATCATTGCTCTCTGTTGAGAGTGTTGATCGATGAGAATAAACACTGTCGTAAAGCACTGCTTGTTCCCCTTGCAGGTGGTCCAGGAAATCTATCCGTGTCCATCGGTCCAGCGACTGCTCTGTCCAACGGGACGCTCATCGTCTCCCGGGGTTCGAGCGTCTCCTTTAACTGCTCCGGCTCCTCCCACCCGTCCCAGCAGCTGAGCTGGGCCTTCAGAGGAGCTTCGTCCAGCAACGAGTCGCTGGCTTCCACCTCCGGATCCTGGCTGGACTTCAGGATAGAAGACGTTCAGCCCAGCGCTCAGGGGGTGTACAGCTGCAGGGCCCACAACCCCGTCTCTGATCAGGCAGTCAATAAGAGCACACAGCTGCTAGTATACTGTAAGTACCATGAGCACAATACCCACAGTGCCCTACTCTGACAAAAAGGTCTGATGTTGAAAAGTGTTATTTTTATGGTTATTTGGGCTGCACTTTAGAGAGAGAACTGGAAATTGCAAGAGTCGGCAACATTTAGTTTTAAATGTTTCAATACAGGTGAACCTTCAAAAGCGGGAGAAGAAATATTATTGATGAAAATGAACATTCTGGCGATTGTGTTATTTCATAAATTATGCGACCTACAATAATTGTTTGAATTATGCACTTCAAATGATCTTGCAGCAGCTATCTCTAAAGACAAAATGTCAAGAGTGAGTAAAGCCGACACAAAAACAGAGCCAGACCTCAAAAACAAAGAAGCAATTGATTCTAGTCTTGCAGGTTTACAGTCATTTAACTTTGTCGAGATGTTTTCACTTTGATATCAACCGGTCTGGTTCCTTCTGTCAGAACAGTCTCATTTAATCCCCTTTGATTCAACAAAACAACTTCCTGTTTTATAGGCACTGTCATGTATTGATATTCATGTCTCTCCAAGTTCTCAAAGAGTTCACGGAGTGTAAATGCATAATCTGTTCATAGAAGCTTGTGGTCTAACTTTTAACTCATAACAAACTAGTGCACAACGTATGAGTGTACATTAAATACACATGACGGGTAAACAACGGAAATGTCTCGACAGGCAGCGGAGTCATTGTCAAAAACCAACTCGGACAAAGCCAAAAACACGTTTGAGATACAGTCAAATGTTGCCAGACTGACGCAGTAATTCACCCTGATGTTGCAATCATTTCTGAAATAAACCGTTTTATCTGAATTGAATAGACTTCCTGAATTCTCAACAATCACAACATTTCCTGTTTTTGTTTTTTTGCTGACTTCCTAGAATCCCTCACAAACAAATGACTTTTCTACAGGCAAGGAGAGCTCCAGCCATTTATTCCTGCATTTACTCGTTCGTGTATCAGCCTGTTTATAAAATTATTGATGGTTTCCTTGTAATTTAGCTGAACATGCAAGAGTGTGTCGACAGGCAAGAACACATCACAACATCCTCTATTTGGAGAATAAAGTTTCCAATAATAAAGGCTCAGTGACTCAATATTTACTTGGCTCTAAATTGAGAAGACGTTCAGGGAAATTCCTCTAGAAATCAATAACTTCTTAAAAACTCAAGACAACTAATTAAGCTCAAACAACTCAAAATGTTCCTCTAATTATTACAAAGTTCTTTCCAGGAAATGTGTGAGGACACTATGAGCCTTCATAACTTCTTTTGTGTAGAATTGTTCTAATGCAGAAGTGGAGTGCTTCACAATTCAGGAACTTCAACCGAAAGTCACAATGACTTAAATAGCGCGACAATGTGGCGAGCAGAGAAGTAAAGTGTTTTTACGGTCAGAACAGCCTCTGAGCGAGGCGACCGTTGTTACCACGCTTTTGCACTCGGCGGCTCGCAGTCTTGGAAAGGCAGGAGTGAGTGAAGGGGTATTGAGTGGGTTGCGACCTGCAACCACACCGCTAGATGCAACCAAATCCGACACACTGTCCCTTTAAGAAAGGTATAGAGCAAAGGTATCGCCTCAATGAACACAAACCCAGCTAATTATTGAAGGAAACGTTTGGAAAAAGAGATAAATGATTCAATGAGAACGAGCCCCCCCCCCCCCTCCTATGCAGAAATGTAATATAACTGGGATCCAGGACGCTTGCTGGAGAGAGTGTGGATCAGCACTGGTGGACAATTCCCACATGTTTTGGTCTAGCCCAAATATTCAGCCTTTCTGGGAGAAGGTGGGACGTTTATTGTCAGGGAATATGGGGCGTCGACCCCTTGAAGATCTTCTGCAAGTAAATTAAACACCGTTAACTGCTGCACCTGCACCACAGAAAAGACAATGATACCCTGAGACAGGGGTTCAAAATAATCAATGAATTGGGTTTGTACCCTTTGTTTAAATACTAAGGCGTGAATGTGCCTAAATCCCAGAGTAATAAATGCAAATGCAACCCTGGTGGCCCTATTGAGCTGGATATTTAAGCTGCTTTCTGTAGTTGTTGTCAGTCTCCTCACGGATGTTTCTGTCCTGACTAGATGTCCCAGACAGACACCCTGAGTGTCTGTGGGCACCGGCAGAGGACCCCTCCCACTTCCACTTCAACTGCACCTGGTTTGGAGCGTATCCCGCCCCGACGCTACGCTGGGGGGACGGCGGCGACCGGGGTGACCCAGGAGCCCGCTCGATGGGAAGCATTTATGCATCGGACACGACGGAGAGCCTGTCGGTGACGCTGAACCGCTCGATGCTGACGGACGGGCAGACGCTGAGGTGCACGGCCCAGTACCGAGCGCTCGCTCCGGGAACAGAGAAGTCGTGTTCGTTTACCCTCAGTAAGCAATCCTGAGATGTGCAACCGCTGAATCTTTCATGTGCTTTCCGCTTAGGAGTCACACAGACGCTCTTCAGTGGGATTGTTGACAATGTTTACTTTCTCAGTATTCATAGCATTAACCTTAATTTGATTTAAAGGGCCGCTTCATTCAAATACCAAAAAATACAAACATATTTTGCAATTATCACCAGTCAAATATGGTTTGGGATTTATTTGTCCGGGTTTTGAGTGATCTCTGTCTGAGGTTTGTGCCTCCACACCAGCACAATTTAGGAGAACATCATCTAGTTTTTGGTGCACACATTGTTGTCTGTATTTCTGAATGTGGGTATGTCCTTCGCATATCTCGGAAACAGTCGATCTGATTTAGGATTTTTAAAAAACATTTCAAAGCAGATGCCGGTGTTACAATCTGTCTGCACAGATATCGTACAAGATTTACACCAAAAGTAAGAAACATTATGAGTCATTCATACAACGCAGCAGTCCATCATTCTTTGATACTTGCTGTCATTTCCATTTTCCCAATTTATTTTTAGCTGAATGTCTCCCAACAAGTTGATTGGTTACTCAGATCACCTGTTGTGTGAGGACCAACTCCGAATTAGAAATTGAGAGCAGCGTGGTGCGTTTATCCTCTTGACCAATCGGTGTGTGACGCCGCCTTTTCTTTAGGGCTTAAGAGAAGTGGGGCGCTGCACACTCGGGACGTTCTGATGCTTCCTTGATGTAACAAAGACCTCAACCAGGAACGCTGGTCTTTAGGCCCTTTTGAGACGACTTTGCTGCCTTTACTTTTCTGATTGAGGCTGATTTTGGGCTTTCACAAACCTAGCTGGAGTGAATGTTTGATAAGACCTGCATCAGGGCAGACCTTTGTGCTATCTGTGCAAGAGTTCGGGCTTGTCTAACGCCTGCAGGCTTTATTTTGTAGGAATGTTTATTGGCCAGAATGTGGCGATAAGATGCGTGTCATGATACAGGGGTTGCGAGTCAATATTTGGGGATACTGTGTGCAAGAGGGTGGTTTGTCATTTTTTTTTAATTTAGGAAAGCTCATAGTATAAAGAACACGCCACCATATGCATGAACTCTGTCGGAGAACATGTTAGCGGAGTGCTTCTACGCGGCTTCCTGTCTCAGGTTGCGTTGGAGTGGAAGAGTCCAGTGGCTGAAGATAGATTACAACGCTGCTATCAAGCTGTCTGGGGTTTAAACTCAAACTCAACATGAAAGTCCTGAACACATCTTTGCATGTAAACTATTGATGAAAGATCAATAGTGTATTTTGAGAATCGATACAGTATCACAAAGCATAATATTGTGATATTCAAGTGTATTTGTACATATTTTCTCATTGTCAAAGAGGCATTTGTTTATTATTGAAGAGGCATTGTAACAGCCACAGAGTCAGCTTTGTTGGCCATGTATGCATGCACATATAAGGAATATGATTTGATATTTTTGCATCTCCCTTAATATACTCAGAAATAACAAGGACAACAAAGCTGGACAGATGAAAGAGTAGACAGGATTGTCACACAATTGGTGAACAAATAGGTGTAAATATAACTATTGTATACATACGTGTGTGTATATATAAATAGCCCCAATGACCAACATTAGAAACATATTATTATATTTGAAGAAGCATTTTTTTCGTTATTATAAGAAGGCTTTTTTTTATTGTAAAGGCCCCTTTGGGATTTGTTTCTCCCTGTAAATATGTCTGTACTATGGTTGGAAGGCTGATTTTCCCAATCAGCTGAAATCCGGGGACTCAGTGCCGCCACAATCGACTGACAATGGATACAGACTCCACCTTCCCCCGTAGGTGACAAGCCCTTCCTGTCAGAAACTCCACTCACCATATTTACCCTCTGCTCAGTTTCTCCTATGAAGCAAAACACTTTGCGTATAAACACTCTCCAACACTCGTCCACTCTGCTTACTGAACAAACGTCAGTGTAACATCGCTGAGATTAAAGAGTTTATCAGCTCCTTGTTTAATGATTATAATTGGTATTGTCATAATTAGTTCATGTACTGCTGCGGATACAAACGCAGTTGGTAGCGCCCATGAGGACACAGTGATGCATACAGGACATGAGGTCGGTCAGTGAGTCACTCAGTGGGGTCAGGGTTATCATCACAGGGCGGGATTGCACAAACAATGAGACGATGCAAAAGTATGTACAAGTAATAAATTATGCAATAGCTTATCTTGAGTTTTGTGATGTTTAGAAAGCTTTGAAGACGAGGTGTGTCCTCGTCAACTGGAATTATTGAAGGCTTTGAGTCCCGTATAGGACTCAGACTCTTATTCTGGACATGTCATCAGTTCAATGTTTGTCCCTCTCTCCCAGAACCTCCGTACCCTGAAGGGGAGCCGCTGGTCACGGCGCTGGAGGCGACCAGCGTCACGCTAACGTGCACCGAGGCCGTGTCCCTCCCGCCTGCCAACACCACGTGGAGAAAAGGGCTCCAGCAGGAGGACATTGTTCCCGGATCGAAGTACGTCCTGTCTGTGGAAGGCCCCGTCCTCAAGCTGAAAATACTCAACGTCAGCAAGGACGACGAGGGCGTCTACTTCTGCCGCAGCGAGAACCCGCTGGCCGTCCGCGAGCTGGAAGTCTACCTCACTGTGAAGAGTGAGTGTGGGCTGCATCATGATCAATACTTTTTTTATTTCGTAAATTTGTAACTAACGACAGCTTTAAGGTCAAAGGGGACGGCGAGTGACACACAATGAGTTGGCCAAGTTCTCAGCACGTACGACTGGAGCAGATGTTTAAACAATAAGCCAGTCGCTGCAGGTGTCGACTCCACCTCTGGAATGCTGCTAAACCTGCTGCTCCTCCTCCTTTCTGCTTCACGATCCTCTCTCCCGCCGTCTCGTTTTGTCCCGACAGCCTCGTCTGCGTACTCGGGAGCGATCCTCGGAGTCTTTATCGCTGCACTGATCGTGGCCTGTGCCGCAATCGTAGCGAAAACCTTTTACTTCAACCGGCACCGAATTTGCCTGGGTAACGTTTTGTCTTATTTTTGCAACATAAGCACGGAAGTCTCAAATGCATGCAAAACAAATGTCTCTGCGCCACTCAATTTACGTTCTGTTGAATCTTTGCACGCATTGAAATCTCATCGACTACATCTGCAATGTTGTACATGAGAACACAAGTATGAATCATAACAATCCACTTGTACTAATTTCTGTTCATATTTTTGTTTTCAGGTGATGGCTTTGGGTGAGTATCTCACATTGACTTATCTAATACAGAACTACATGCTTATTTCACTCACCCAAACCATAAAAGGGATTAAAAACAGCTGTCATGTAATGGAGTATGTAATGTAATCTGGGTTTCATGTTAATTGTCTTGTTTGTTATATATGTGTGTGTGTGTGTGTGTGTGTGTATATATATGTATGTATGTATGTATGTATGTTTATATGTATATTTTGTATTGATAGTTGGCATCAATCAGTTATTTACAGATGTCTTTCATGTACACGTCATACAGTATTGTTTTTTTTTCTTTTTTTTTAGATGCCTATTTTAGAAAATTAGAAAAGCTATATATAACTAGGTAGTGATCTACTCTCTACGGTACATATGTTACATATGTAACCTGTTTTTCCCCAGTTTGTTATACTTTTAATTCTTTAATTTCTAATATTTGCAGAGCAGATTTGGGGAGGAATTTGAAAGCATAGCTGTTCAAAGCTAGCTTTATTCTTCTCCACAGCTGCTGACAACTGTAGTATAGTGTGACTGTGTATCACGTGCACAAGGTCCTAACAAAACAGAGACAACGCTCTTAAAAACGTTGCTCCATGGTGCTACCAGTGATCAGAAAGTCCAGAGGGTACTTTTAAGATTTGCTCACTTTTCCCGTGTGAATGCACAACCTTCTCAAAACATTCCTAAACCTCCTCGGAGTTCACAAAACATTCCTAAACCTCCTCGGAGTTCAGATACAGACACAGTACCACTCCTGGTATGCGTTCACCAGCATAGATCTGATGGTGTGAAGCCGTGTGAAAGAGTCTCAGGTATTCACTGCCTTATAGTTCCCGACCTGCAGAAGCACTCTAATGTCGTAGTAATATTTCTGCTCTTTAGGCACATGGAGGAGGACAGAGGAGACGTGATGAGTCTGGTGGAGTCAGACGACGAGCAGATCTTTCAGGATGCCGTTCCCCGGCTGCCCCCGTTGACCAACGGACACCAGACGACGCTCGTCCAGATACATCGGATCCCATCGAGTATGACCTCATCGTGCCAGTTGACGTTGATGTCATAGTTTGTTAAGGAAGTGTTTTGTAATGTAAAAGTGTTTTTTTTGTGTTTTTTTTTAGCTGATCATGAGGACGCAGCTGGCACACGCCCACAGCAGCAGGACGCAGCAGGACGATACTGTACAGACAGAGGAGCCGGTAGATCTTGTAACATTTTAGGTTTCGGGTGTTTTTATTTCGTTGAGTTGCATTTACTCCCAATGAACAATGTGAACTGAATGGGTGGAAGACGCATGTAGAGAAAAGGAAATCATCTCTTCTTATTCCTTATTTTTTAAAACAGGGTTTTGAGTTTTTGTAAGCTTATTTCTATGATTTGTTTGTACAGCATTGTGAATGTGTTGCTCTGATATTGAGATTTGTGCAGTAAACTAAGCAGTTTGAAACAGAACGTGATGTGACACTACCTAGTACTTACTCCCATACTTCCCCACCCTGTGTTGTACTTATACACATGTCATTGTAGAGATGAACTATGACGATCCCCGTCTAGAATGCAACTCTAGACTGGAAGCATTTAAACAATGTGGTGGAGTGAGGTTGTCAGTCTTTGCGTAGGATGTATGTGAGGTTGAAATCAGCCGAAACTAAGTTTTCTCACCTTCCCGAAAATCATCAAAACATGAGATCTGGGGCAATAGTGAGCGTGAAATGTTGTTTTTACTCGGTATATGAGTATCGGTACTGTAACAATATTTTGAGATGGTTTTGTTCTTTGTAAATATTTTAACTATGATCTTGAAGGGGAATCACGGATAATCTGCATGTAAAAATGTAGTCGTACACTCGGCTAACACAGAATAAGTTTGCAGTCTGTAACCTCTTGAGGTGCAAATGTTCCTTTAAACTTCCCCTTTTTCAAATAAATGGAGCTGAAATAATTGAACAAATAATAAATGACTTGATCTACAAATAAATATTCAGCAATGGTTAATCGCAGCCTGAACATGTTTTGAAGTGACAACACTTAATTCAAAGTAGATGATTATTCTTGAAGTCAAACATTGAAAGCCTGTATGCTACGTTAGTACATATCTTCTAAAGTGAAATATGGCTGATTATTATCAAATGTATTCATATTTCCATGTATTTATATAAATATAAGGCAATGCTTGTTTCTTTGAATAGTATATTTAATACACAGGCATGTATTTTCATAAAGCATTAAAACATTGAGCAGGTGTTACACATTGCAATGCGAAATAAAAGGTTGACAAGCATTTTTAAATAAATAAAAACAAATACACAAAAGATAGGTCAAGATGTAAGTTAAAAGTGTGACATAACAATGGCTTATGGTATAATATAAACCTTTTTAAATGTGGATTTAAAGGACTTTGACCCATCGTGTTTTAATGACATCACCGCATGACAGTTGAAATCATGGGATTGTTATCGCGCACCATAATTTAATAAGGGGGCGTGGCTTTGAGAGGACGTAATACCAAGAAAGACGTGGCTACGTGGGGTAACATTGGGGCAGCCTGCGAAGTGACTCAGACACAAACCGTAAATCAGTTGAAACGGTTTGTTTTTTTCCACTTGCACATTTTTAACATCGCTAAAGCGCGAGCCAGACGGACGCGGAGACAACAGACACCGTCCTGCCTTCATTTAAATGGCCGGCTGGAGTCACACAACAGAGACGACGCATTCAGGAAGTTAAAGCGGAGGATGTGAAGAGAAGACACGATGTGCTCAACGGGAACCAACGCGGAGCTGCAACAAGAGACACGTAAGTCACGTATTCGTTGTAACCAGGCAGCGGCGTTTGGAGGACGAGTCTGGTCAGCCGTAGAATGTATTTATGTTGCCCCTCCGTCCTCTTCCAGCCTCCGACCCGGCGCTGGTGCTCGAGCTGAAGACCAGGCGTCCTCCGTCCTTGGAGGGCCGGGCGGGATGTGAGACCTGGAGCGTGGACTTCTCCCCGGACGGAGCCTGGTTCGCCTGGTCCATGGGACACGGGATCGTGTGGGTGGTCGCCTGGCCTCTCGACTCCGAGTAAGGTTTATTTGTTGTGCGTTTAATCCACGCGTGATGCATTCAGGTGTCGCTCGTACATTCGGCTTTATGTTAAGAAATACATTTATGGTGGCTGTTTATCCGTGTGAAAAATCAAGCCACATTATGCATATGTTAATACCTGTTATTAGACCCATTCCAACTGAAATAACAGAGTGAAAATACAACCATAGAATTGGACCACAATGACTCACAAATAAACAAAACATTGTGCAACATGTAGTCAAAGGCAAAGCCCATGAGTCAATTTAGTAATAAGGTGTCTATTCACCCAGACTGAAACAAAATGAATGATCGCCATGTTTGTCTTCAATGTCAGAAACTTGGTGATAAAAAGTAGCATTATGAAATGGTATGTAAGGGGCTTAATGACATTTTAAAATAAAAACTGCTGGAATCCTATAAATATACAACAATAAACTGCTTGTGAAAAGAAGCAGGACATTTCATTACGATGTGCACAGTTTTTATTGGATTACTTCACAGTTTTATAGCTGAATTAAATATTTAGTGATTTAATTATTCATATATTAATCATTTAAAGTGTCTTATTTATTCATTAATATAGAAGCCTTTGGGACTCAATGTAATATGCTTTGCACTTTGTGCACCTTATGTAATATGATGGCTACATTTATGTACCAAATATTAAAACAACACCGTTAAACTCTTTTTAAATTCAACAAAACATGTGAATCTGCTCCATATTCAATGTAAGTAAGATACATGTAACGTTACTTACTTAAAGTAATGTAAAAAATGTGATCAAAGAATAAGTGAGCCAACTTCAGACACTGGACAATTTCCAATACATAAACAAATTGTATGGAGGTAGCAGAAGCAATATAAAGCAAATCAAATGACTGTAAGCTCCTTTTCTTTTTCCATTGAAATTTAAATGCTGGAACAAAGACTGTAAGAAAATACCGGTATTAACGATAAGTGGGATATTTAAAAATGAGATATTGATATATTAATAATGCATATGTTAAGCCAGCGCCTCTTAAATCATTTCATATTCACATTTATGATTACGGATTCTCTCTGCCTCCCGACTCTCGTGCTGTGAGTGTAATTAATTTGGCAGAAATTTGATTAAACGCACAATACACAAAGTAAAAGATGAATTTGACTTGATTTGTATGGTTTATTACATTTTCTATAGATATCTTTATGGCACGTGCTTACTTGATGCTCCTTTCACCCATAGAGACAGTCGTAATGGAGAGACCAACCGAGAAGACAAGAGCTTCAGTTGTGGTCATCCAGTGTGGGGCCTCGCCTTCGGGCCCAGACCCCCAAAATCAGCTGCAGCGGCCCGGCCATCCAAACCATCATCAAACGGAAACAACAGCCTGCTCCTGGCCACGGGCTTGCAGAACGGGGTGATCAAAATCTGGAACGTGTTAACCGGTGAGAGCCTGATTTCTGCTGACGGAGACGTCACCGTTGCTGTTGTCAGCTGATCTTTAAAACGCTTCTTGTTGTGTGATTTCAGGTGATGCTGTATTTGACCTCCACGGCCACGAAGGCGTCGTGAGGGACCTGGTCTTCCCTCAGAACGGGACGCTCACACTCATATCCACTTCTCGGGACAAGACTTTGAGGATTTGGGACCTGGCTCAGAAAGGTGTGTGTGTGTGTGTGTGTGTGTGTGTGTGTGTGTGTGTGTGTGTGTGTGTGTGTGTGTGTGTGTGTGTGTGTGTGTGTGTGTGTGTGTGTGTGTGTGTGTGTGTGTGTGTGTGTGTGTGTGTGTGTGTGTGTGTGTGTGTGTGTGTGTGTGTGTGTGTGTGTGTGTGTGTGTGTGTGTGTGTGTGTGTGTGTGTGTGTGTGTGTGTGTGTGTGTGTGTGTGTGTGTGTGTGTGTGTGTGTGTGTGTGTGTGTGTGTGTGTGTGTGTGTGTGTGTGTGTGTGTGTGTGTGTGTGTGTGTGTGTGTGTGTGTGTGTGTGTGTGTGTGTGTGTGTGTGTGTGTGTGTGTGTGTGTGTGTGTGTGTGTAAGTAATAACTCCAGACTCCTCAACCACTAAATCCCACAACTGTTTCAGTAATGTTTCACCTCCTCTCTTGTGCGAACACCATTCTGTGAGGAGTTCACAAACGGTCCTTATTGACACGACTCTTGAGTGTTTACTTATCAAAATGCAACGCAAACATACTGTTTCATTTGTGAGGAAGTGGTTGTTTACCTGAAGGGTGGATGTTATTGAACTCCATAATGAAACTTCTGTTCACTTTCTTTTTGTTCGTTAAACTTGTTTGCACGTTTAGCCCATTAACTACCAGCTGTACTGTACGTTACTGCAGAGCATCTAAAGCATATCCGATGTTTTAATATTGATACCAAGCCTTTCAGGCAGCCAATGGTTTCATTTAATATCAACGAGGTACGAGAATCAGCCCACTGAGGTTGCTAATCCGCCCCAAAACACATTTATTTTTTTGTCAAAGTAACATCATCACTCCTTGCTGGTGTGTTCAAACACATCAAGGGAAACCCAACGTTGACATTTAGCTTCTGTAACGATCTTTCCAGCTCAAATCTTATGTATCGAATGTCACATTGTGCATCAAGGCTTCACTGACGGCAACCGATGAAACTGTCAAATGTCGGAGCATCCTTGAACGCACCTCGGTAAAACATTAATGCCATTAAAGGCTTGCTGTGGGGGGGGGGGGGGTTACCCAACAGCTTTCAAGGCTCTGCAAATAGTGTGATACTGTGTTGATGTTGACTGAAACCAGTGGCTGCCATTAATGTTGTAAAGCAGTCTGAAGGCTCATGTTATGCATTCGTGGGTAATGAGCATGACGGGTGTGCGATCATCATGTTCCTGCCCTGTGTATTTGTCACTTCGCCCCTGAGGTTCGTCACCGTGCCGTTTGAGTGTACGAGGTCAAAGCCAACAAGTGTTTGTGTTCACACGTACGAGTCACATTCTCCGCCGCTCCAGGAGCTGATTATGTGAACGTTTTTATTTAGTATCCGGTGCTGATTTTTTTTACATTGTGTCTCGTTGGGTTCAGTTCGGCTTTGGTTTCTGTCTGTTGCAGGTAAAAAGGTGCAGGTGCTCTCGGGCCATAAAGACTGGATCAGCTGCTGCTGCGTGTCCTCAGACTGCAGCATGATTGCGTCTGTCGGCAGATTTGACCGAGTGAGTTTTGTCATTGTAAAAGTATGTTGTTTCATATACAAGGCAAAGCCAGACATTACAACACAGAACCACAAACATGTGCGTGACTGTAGATCCCGAAGGCTGTCTGCCATCTTCCTGACAACACAAAGCTCCTTTTTATCCAACCTTTTCCACCTCCATTCTCCTACAGGAACCAGAACTGTGCAAAGGGGGCCGGTATTTTTCTGTTGCACAACTTTTTGTTTTCGTCAGACGAGAGGTGACATTCTTTGAAGATAATCCTGCAATGATTTCCTGAAGGGACAGTGTTTTTCTCTTCAACTCTTCCTCCTCGGGGGGGGTTTCCTTGCTGATCTTTCACCTTTACAAATAGTTGTGAAGAATTTCAACTTTCGCACGCCCGTTTTCACTGATCATTGTGGCATCATTTCCTTTTTGAATGGCTTCTCATTTTACTTGCATTAACTTCTTTTAAATGTTTTTTTGACAGGCACGTATTAAACTGAAGGTCCGGGTGCGTTTAACTTAGTCCCATCTGTCTTTTAAGACATTTCTTTCCAGTGCAGAGCTTTGGCTCAGTCTGTGGCGCCCCACTATGTAGTAAGTTCAGCTTTGCTTCTTTGTTCTTTGTGTGGAGACATTTGGAGCACCGGGGAGCTCGTCCCACTCCTGTCAAACTGATCATTTGACACCTTCTCATTTGCAAAGACAAAGCTGACGACTTAACCTTGTGTGTTAGCATTAGCGAGATCACATTTACACTTTAAACTGTGTTGCTGCGTGCTCCAGCCTGTCCTGTTGACATTCAGTCAGTACATCGTTGAGATCCAAATCACTGGATTTTCTGGCGTTTCAATAACTGCCGTAGGGCAGAATTAGGCCCTCGTTGTTCCAGCAAGGCATGAAGTCTCCTTGTGTGATTTCACTTCATCAGATGGTGTGTCTGTGGAGTCTGCGGTCTTATACGTTCATCAGGAACCTGGCTGGAGGGATCTGCAAGACCTTGTACCTCCTGTCTTCCTGTGACTTCTCTCCCGACGGGGCGCTGCTCGCCACCGCGGCCTTCAGTGGCTCCAGCTGGTGGATCGACCTCTGGGACCCGTACACCGCACAGAAACTGGCCACTCTGGTGTAAGTTTACACTCAGTTTTTATGCTCTAAATGTGCTTTCAACTAATATATCCTGAACCTTGGTGAAAAGTGCATCTCGGATCGAGTGAAAACAGTAAACAGCATCTCTAGTCTTGTCAGTAGATCTCCAACCTAACTTTTTTCCGCAGCGACTATTTTGAAGATTACGGGCAAAACCAAATCTCAGCAGTACAGTTCTCTCCCAACGGGTTGCACTTGGCGATGGTGACCGACGACAGGTGAGTCTGTCATCAGCTCCCGTCTCATCCAGCTTTAATATAATGTCATCATGTAAACGTTTCCCGCACTGGACAAAGCGATTTCAGACCGATGTGTTGCGTTCGCAGAGCTCTCCGGATCTGGGAGCCGGGGCAGAAAGGGATGGAGATGCAGACGAAAGTGGACCGAGACGCTAATGGACTCTGCTGCAAATACCATCCACAGGGGGGAGTGGTCGCCACAGGGTAACAAAACAAAAATACTCGTACTAATAATATTTGAATGTGAAACTCTCACTGCTTGTGGACCTAGAAGGTGGCTTTAGAAATATTGCAGCTTGTGGACGCTGAATTCGGGATTCAGAAAAGCCAACCATTCATATGCTCCAAACATAATCCCAAAAGTTAACATTTTACACCTACAATCTTCAGCGTAAGCGAGTCGTCCTCTTCTAGTTTGCATGTTTTCCTAAGTTGCGGCGCATTAAGCCGTCTTTGACCCCACATGACTGACACTAACCCCCCCCCCCGTCACAGAACCAGAGACGGCCACGTGAGGTTCTGGAAGGCGCCCAGGACGGTGCCCAGCCTGTGCCACCTGTGCCGATCCATCCTGCGCCACTCGGTCTCCACGCACCAGATGGAGCCGCTGCCCCTCCCCAAGAGGATCCTCCAGTACCTCACCTACAGAGACATCCCCCCCAAGACCTGCCTCAAGACCTGCTGCTCCTCAGACGAAGAGGACTGGGAGGGTTAAATAGGAACATTAATACAATGCAACAACTGACATTTACAGCGAGTGATTGTCATGCATCATCACTTTTTTTTTGATTTAATCCTTTTGTTTGCTGATTGAGATGTTTTCACAGCTCAGGACACAGCTTTTAACATAATCTACTATAGATGCAGCATTCCTACATTAAGGATTCCATTTATTGCACAAAGATTATAAGATGATGCACATGTTCATGTGCTTATTTGACTTGGATATCACAATTTTATACTATTAATTTATTGTGTAAATATCAAATGTATACATATCTATTTCTAATTCCTGTGTTTATCATAAACCGGCACATACTACTGTAACTACTGCACATGTTAATATACGATAACAAAAGCTTGACCGATAGGAAATAGTTTTATTAAACAGATTCAAACACACGTTCCAGACGTTTTCTTTGTTTTTGCAACATTATGGCATGTTTGACACATTCCTTCGAGATCTTCTACGTCATTGTGGATTGGTGACAGTAAGTTGGTCCTACACTGGCGACTACAGTAACAGTTTTCCAAGTCCACATTTTAAGTGACCAAATTATCTTTTTCTAATACTAGTTACAAACGACTGCCTCCCGCTGCCCTGTTAGTATGCAGATGTGAGTGACTCAGACAGCTGCGAGCTGGTTCTCTTCGCTGTGCATCAGCACTGGTGGGCAATCATGCGGCGGACACTTCTGGGCATCAGGTTTCTTTCTAAATAAGCTCAACTCAACTGATTTCAACAATTTCTCATCATTCAAAATTGTGATGATAGTCACAAAGGAATTTGAGGGAGAAGTTTCTCTTCCTCATTGGTTTGCATTCAAGAGAGACCGAACTTTGTACAGCGGTTGGTGTATTTAGGGGGCCTCGCTGACCACCATGTCTCTGACCGCCTGGAACGCTGCAACCATGGAGCTCAGCTGGATCTTCTCATTGGTTCCTGAGGCGAGCCGGTGTCTGAGGAGACGACACACGATAAGTCCAAAAGCAACACTTCACTACGATAGCACAGTGTGACCGTTTCATATTAGTTTACGAGAGGAAGCTCACGTACTCGATGTCAGACAACTTGATGAGCAGACCAATCCGAATAGCCGGAGGAAAGTCCACTGGAAAAGAAGAAAATAATCCAGATACTTAACTACTGAAACAGACCGTGTGCCAATAAAGCAAACAGGTTCATCATCTGAAACAATCGAACTGGAGGTTCTTCTACGAGACATTGTAAAGTCATGAGACAGTCAACATGTAACCACACACCTTTAAGTTGGTCATCATGCACGGGCCCTTGCATACAAAAAAAAAAAACTACTTGCAACCACTGAAGCTAAAAAAACATCTAAATGAAGAGCTTTTAAACACGAAGAGTGCGGTGGGATTTAACCCCAAGTAATCGCTCTAATATGCAAAACTCATTCAAACAGCTTCCTGGTTTTAAACTAAATATGACCTTCTTCTCTTGGGTGAAAACTCACCTCTGTGTATGAGCAGATGAACCTCCGTGAGGATGTCGTTCAGAGCCAAACCTTTCAACGTCTTCAGCTGAAGGATTTCTGTGCACGAGGTGTTAAAGAGTTGCAGCAACACAAATGATTTAGCCAATGAAAACGTGCGGCACGGGTAACATTTGTCAATGTGCTGCTGCAATTATCAGCCTAAGTTATCAACTGGTAGATGTAATTATTTAGCTACAGCTAGCTTCCATCAAGTGTTGTCCGTGGCAAGAAAGAAACATTGAATTTGCAGAAACTTTAAGATGTTTAGCTTGTGCTGAATTGTACAGAATGATACTGAACACACTGGGAGACATTAGGGAACATAGATATAGATGATTGAACAGAGTGACGTGTCCTGAAGGATACGCTTGTACGCTGTGGTGAAGTCTTTGTTGAGGGACCAGTCGAGGATGTTGGCGATATCTGAGCGGAGGGGGTGACCTGTGCAGGTGTACACCGTGTCCTCCGTCACCTTCCCGTACGCCATGTTGGTGCTCTGAGATCACACGGTTGGAATACAGACGGCACATTTTACTCCTCTACAATGATTCAACATTAAAAAGTTGTTTTTAAACAATATGAATGAAAACACTGAACCGTTACGTAAAAAGCGACAACACGACGAAGCACAATGATCAGGATGAGCTTCTGGTCGTACCTGCAGAATGTTGAGCGATCTTCTCATGTCGCCCGATGATAAGGTCACAATGGCCTTCATTCCTCCTGGGTTTATGTCAATACTGCCACAAAAACATCCAGTCAACAGATCAACGTAAAGCTTCATCCATCTATTCAAAATAAATCTAGCATTTTCAAACAAACAACAATATTTCTTGCTGATGGTACAGATTCAACATTTTCATTTTCATCATCAGTCACAGCAAGAAAACTATGTTTAGGGAAATCTTTTGGTTTCGTCTCTCTGTGCTGTAAAATAACGACACGTTTCCTGTGAAACCCAAACCAGCAGCATGAGAACCACACAGGGTGACAATAGTTTTGGATAAAGTTTTACCCGTTTTCTGTGAATAACACATATCAGAATGAGTGCCAATAGGATCAAGTAAACAGAAAAACACAAATACACAGCACCTTCTAATCTCTTCTACCTCAGATTGTTTTAACAGTAGATGGAGGAGAAACATATTCACCTCTCCTGCTGGACAACATACTCCAGCCGAGGGATCATCTGGTCCGGGGACAGCGGGCCGAAGCGAAATCTGGTGCATCGAGACTGCAGAGCGGGGATGATCTTGGACAGGTAGTTGCCGATCAGACAGAACCGGGTGTTTTCTGTGTACTTCTCAATCACTGAGAGAGAGACAGAGCAGCAGAAACACAAGTTAGAAATCAATGTAACTAAGAAAAGGGGAAAAATACAAAGTTGTATCTAAGAACCCAAAATGAAAAATATATAACTTGATTCTCTGAACTCTTGCTGAGAACAGCCACACCTTCCTATATGTTTCTGCGATGTTACTTCACCAACAAACTACACATGTCTGTCAATGATTATGTAAAAATGGTAAAAAGTGTTCCAGGTTAACAGTTAAAAAACAAATCTTTCGATCTTTGCTCTTCAGGGTGAATGCCAGCGTGTACAAGCAGATATGCTGTAATTCACCAGTGGGCTGCTCAGTGAGCCGTGCGGCTCACAGCGGGCACCGCCCGGCCGAACAGATGGCTCACCTCGCCGCAATGCATTCTGGGCATCCTGGGTCATGGCATCGGCCTCGTCCAGTATCACCAACTTGAAGCCCTTCCTGGAGGACAAGAGCGACGGACGAAAAGGCGGCCGTTCAAATAATTGCCCCGTACAGTTATGGAGTGAGCAGAGATTTTCTTTTGTCTTACTTGAAGATGGTCCGGGTGCTGGCAAAACTCAGAACGGGACCTCGCACCACATCGATGCCTCTGTCGTCTGATGCGTTTAGCTGCAAATCAAAACAAGTCATCAAATCAAAGAGCCACGTGGTGTTGCCGCTAAACTACCGGAGACCAAACAGACCAGAAAGCGTTCAGTATACCTCCAACACCATGGAGTTGAACTCCTTCTCCTTGTACAGCTGCTTGGCACAGGCGAGGATGGTGGAGGTTTTGCCGGTTCCAGGGGGGCCATAGAACAAGAGATGGGGAAGCTTGTCCTCACTGATAAACTTCTGGACTGAAGAGAAGCACAACAGTTTTAAAACAAGGAAACAGTCTGAAAATGACCGTTTGAATGGAATTATTCATTTAAAACATAAGGACGAGCAACACTGACAGTTATCCCCACACGGAGAATAGCACAGTAATTATCTTACAACGGTGTATTCAATATGTATGTACTACAAAGGGTTACTGAAGATCTCTAATAATGAGGAATATATATATATATATATATCTATTCTTTCAGTCCTCATACTTACGAGTGCTCAGAATATCTTTGTGTGAGATCAGATCATCAAGTTTCTGTGGTCGGTACTTTTCAACCCTGGAATACGGAGGAGAAAGACATCAATAATGTGATCAATAATAAATATGTCCAATTGCTAAATGTTACTGTAAGAATAGCACATGTTTAAGTAACTTGTCAACACACTTGTTAACCCCAAAATGTCTCGTTGTACTGGTATAAATTACAAAACGAACCTCATGAAGGATTAGTCCTTTTAAACAAGATGACTTATATGTTTGGGTATATATGTGCTATACGTTTTGATTTATTAGAGCTATCGAATGCTTGGGTACCATGCTTTAATTCGGCATCTAACGTTATATATATCTGCAATATGCATGCAGAGAAATATTAAATACGTGTTGTTTATAACAGTTTCTTAGCAGACACTGCAACACTTGCCAGTTGGTTGAAGTCGCAACGCTGGCTAGATATTATTTATGCAGAGTTAAAAAGAAGCTCACGTGGCTTAAGATGCAGCTAATAGTTGTTTTACACGTATGAGTAATGTAACGTTATTATATAGTTAGAAGTAAAGCGTTAGTGCGGCGAGCTGCTCTCTAGAATCCATCACGTTGGTAGGTAAAGTTAGGCTAGCTAGCTAGCAGTTGCTAATCCAACCTGTTGTTGATAAACAACAGCGTTCCACTCACCACGGTAGGTTCATGGCCTGTAACGGCACTCTGCCTGTAGAAGCCATAGGTCCCGCAGACTTGTGTGGATTTAGCTCAAAGCTGGGTTCAGTTTTTAGCACTTCCACTTTGGCACTTTGGCGCGCTCCACAACAAAAACGTGCGTCCTACGTCACGGCGTACAACCAATCGGATCGCGTTGCCTGCTCCTATGGGCGGGGTCTCGGTGACAACACCAATGCCCCACTGTCCAACAGAAAGATACTAACATGTCACACATCTCTAGTTTTAAACAGTTGCACAAGGCGTCACTTTTAAAGAGCAATCAGGATGGCGAGCACACACGCACAGGCTCAGAGGCAGATTGTCACATTTAATTTACAATCAACCACACATAGAATGAGACTGCAGTTGTTTTGGGCTGTTTTGTAACTCCTCCAATTTCGATATTAAAAAATGTAAGGGGCTTTTGACTTGCACTGGCATGCTTGGTGTTCAGGTGGCGACGTAAATAAGAGGGTTTCAGACTGTTAGCCAGAACCTCACTGCACACCACGCACTGTGGCTTTGGGCAATCTGCGTTGCCAATCCAAGTGAAGCCCAGACCAGATCATTTTCATCATATTTCCTCTTGTTTTTCCCAGTCTGATGCTCTCTCGTTTCCTCTTTTTTTACCTTGACTCCGCGATGGGCCGATGTGCTCCCGATTTGTCTGTGCTATCCCTTCTTCCTTGTTTATTTTTTAAAGTCTGTTATGCATGTTTTTATATGGTGTAACATTTACAGCGTCATCTTGCCCAGGATCCCCTTGTTAAAATAGGCTAAATAAAGATTAAATGTAAATAACAAATATATAAATATCTTTTAATGTACGAAACAATATTTTCAACCTTTCTTTTAAACAGGTAACCTCATTGAGATCAAGATTTGTTTTGCAAGAGAGACCTGAGGACAGAAGAATAAAATAATAACAGTCACACACAAACACACACAGACAACAACAGAAGCAGCCACACAAATCTCCAAAAAGGTAGAACATTAAAGGTTAAAATGCATCCAAATATGATGACTTTCAAATTTAGCATGTTATCAATAAATGAAAGAAGAAAAGTTACATAAAATCACTGTAAAAGTCATGAGGACAAAAAAACGGATAAAGTCATGCTTGTCATAGAAATAGCATTCCAATACCCGTACTACCATACTATTTAGTATGCCAGAATGGATTTACCTACCAACATGCAGTATCCCAAAAATACCAGGATGTTAGTTGCAGTATGCAAGCCAGCATACTTTGTCTGGCTGTTCTGACCCACAATCCTTCCTTCAATCTGCTGTGGATAAGTGAGCAAACAGGTAAAAGTTCAAATGTGAAATTATGATGACGTAGTAGTATGTCTAAATTGAGTGTATACTGCAAGCTACAGTACACACTTTGTATGGGCAGCTGCAGGATGTACTAAAAGTAAAAAGCAAAAAGTATGCAATTTGGAAGGCAGTGTTTGTGTGTAGACTATACATGTAACATCTAAGTGCGATTATCCTAAAAGTGTTTTAATTTCTGCTCCTTCAACAGGTCCTGAGACCGCCTGAAGCAGCGCGAGCCCACCGCACCTTGCACCGCTGATCTCGCGAGAGCGGCCCCTCACGGCGGTGCCTGGGCAATGCGATGCCGTTGCTGTTGCTGTGGGTTTGATTGACAGGAAACATGTCGGTGTGGTGGGAGCGAACCGGGATGCAGCTGCTGCCAAGGGAGACAGGGAGTACCTGCATCCAATCCTCACATCAGCACCTTTAAATCCACCAGGCTTCCCCCCCACCCCCCACCACCACCACCCCCGATACGTCTGCTTATGATGCGCTGAACTGCTTCTCTTTTTTTGTTTGTTCTTCTTCTAAACATCCATTTGAAACGAAGGGGGCACCCAATGGATGCTGTGGCAAACCGTGTAGTCCCGCTCGGTATCTTCGTACTGTGTTTGATTTAGCCTCCAACCACAGAGACACCTTGATGAAACAGCAGGAACTACGAGGATTTGTTGTTGCAATGGAGTCGACTCTCTCACGGCTCAAACCCCGTCTGTAAACCTGCAACATCTTCTTCTTTTTTTTGTCATGGCGTTTCGCAGGTTGCTCTGTTCAGTGGGCTTCTCCACGTTTCTTTTCTGAAATTTTTTTTGTTGTTGTTTTTTTGTTGTTGTTGTTATTTTAAATTTGAATTAATTTCTTTTAAGTGCAAAGGGGGAAATAACGACCACTGCTCGCAAAACTATGAACGAGGAGATGACAAAAGGCGAGGAGCAGCATCTTAGTTTGCAGAAAGCCTTGCAGCAGTGCGAGTTGGTGCAAAATATGATAGACATAAGCATTTCTAGTTTGGAGGGTTTACGGACCAAATGTGCCACATCCAACGACTTGACACAAAAAGAGATACGAACGCTGGAGGTAAGCACCATTTGAGCGGAATGACTGCATTTCTGCTGTGCATCTTCATCTAAAATCAATACGGGGGGGCTGTCACCGTCTGCTATGTATTTCTAGGCCACTGCATTTTTTCTCTCTCTCTCCAGTACCTTTTCAACACTTGCTTTTTTGTCTGCTTTTGTCGGTGTTGCCAATTGCATAAATGTGCAAAAAAGATTTCCGCTAAAGCATATGCTGCTATCTGTCTTGTGCAGTGCAATAAATCAGGAGGCTCCGGGGCTGCAGTGGGCTGTTAGAGACTTGCGCATTCTGCAGGTGGCCGGGAGAGAGAAGGTGGCTCTTCTCCATCAGAATAATATCTGAGGCAGCCGAGGCCTATAGGCAGCCCGTGTTTACAATCCATTACCAATGCCAGCCTGCGCATCTGTCCGCGCGGGCGCATCCAGGCCCCGCTGTTACGCAAAGGCGGAGCGGATTGCTGAAATTGTTACAAAATGTCGTTATCCGCTTTAATTGGCCCGTGGGGTCTTCCATTGCGTTACGTAATGGCCATATACTATCCCGGTGTTGTGCTCGAGATACCAGACCGTCCGTTTTTTTAGACCACTTAAACCAGTCGAATCGCTCCCCCCCCCCCCCCCCACCTCACACACACACACACACACACACACACACACACACACACACACACACACACACACACACACACACGCACCTCACCAGTGAGAGGCTGCTACGGGACATAACAAAACAAACCAATAAAGTGCGATAAGGTCACAGAAAACTGAGCACTGCAGACAGAGCACAGCGTTAAGGGCCTGTACGAATGTTATGGTGATGCCTCGGGAGATTTAAACAAATACCATTAAGTGCGATAAGGTCGCCATAAACTCAGCACCGAGTTGTCTGTGTACCGTCAACACACTGTAGGCCCCAAGAGGGAATATAATTGAGATATAGCATGACAAGAAAAGTCACTTGTGAGAGCCACACACACTATAACCCCAACCCCACAGGAGTATGAGGCCGTGTTATACAATATATAAGCATATATATTGGCCCATTCAATGCTGTGCCGGAGCCATTAAGTGAAGTTTGTAAGTGTTGCTCAGGCGGAGGACAGGAATCCAACAGGAGAGGGGACTAACATTAAGTAGGCTACAGTGTGAAGATAAATGCTCACTATATGTTCCCTGAATGGCTTGCAAAGCATTGTGGGTACTGGATTATTTGTCGTGAGCGTGACAGAAATATTATTTTGTGTTGCAACATATTGTTATTAGCTTCTTTGTGGATGGATTTTTCTTGAACTAAGGTTGGTTACGATTTGAACTTTTTGTGGCTATGGTTGTTACTTTACAAATTTGTATTGGATGAATCCTTAGCCTGCTATATATTAAAAGTAAAGATATACCGGGATAATAAGTACACATTTGCAATCTTAAATCGTCAATTGTTTCATTTATTTTGCAATATTGTGAAAAGTTACATAAACATCAAAAATACATGTTTTTTGTTCATGTGCACACTTATGGTGCACATCAGAAGTTCTATTAACATACTGGCCTTTAAAAAAAAGTGATGTCAATATCTCAAGTACTTTAAACTTCTTCATTTGCAGCGACAGTTAAAGGGTCCGTGCGGAGCCTTTGACCACCGTTGGTGCTGTAGAGTGCGTTGTTTGTAGGCAGTATTGTTTGTATCACTTGTTGTACTGACATGCGCCCCGAGTCTGAGTGATTGATGTGAAACAGTGAATGCAGAGGGCGGTGATGCAAGGAAGCGAAGAGAAGAAGAAGAACCAACTGTTCATATCTATTTAATTGGATGCAGCAAACATAATGCACGGAGGGTATTGTAGTATTTGTTATAAACCATAATACTGGAACATCTGGCTTGACTTTGTACACACATACTGTTCTTCAGAGTGGACAACGAACGTTTCTTGAACAGGTTCATTCCAAATGAATTCCCATTTCATGAACTCGTTGGAACAAAGTTTTGTCACTGCACATTAGAAAAACATTTCCCACGCCATCAATAGTTAACGTGGTGGTTGTTTTTGGACGCGGCCAATATGCTCATCGTGTTTCCATTGAGTTACACTAGCAATTTCCCAAGTGAACTCAAGTTATGTATATGACCGAAAGCTGGAAATCGGAGCCGACAGTTATTGTTTTACAGCTGTATTTACAGGTTTTTTTTCGTCACTTGAGGGCAGAATTATTCCACCACACAAAATGTTGACTCTTTACTCAACGAACAGACTCAGAGGCACATTAGCATTCATCTGTTTTGTTTGAAGTCATGTTTTTGGCCTTTTCGATGAATATAAAGTCCAATACTCGCTTTCCCGTCGCTCTGTTTTGCACTCCATCAACTAAATATCAGATATCTGTGTCTTTAGCTCCGTTACATTCACCAGCTGGTTGCTGTGTTGTCTCTCTGTTGTTTGGTGCTGGGTACAGTGGGTTTATAAGTGCTGTTCTACTCTAAACAGATGCATTCTGCAGCGTTGATGAGAACAGAACATGTGAACTGCGGTTTTTAATTCATTTTGCAGAATTTTACATCTCCAGTATACCTCCTACGATCCAAGGATTCAAGGATCATTTATTGTCATTATGCAACATAGGGATGCACAACAAAATGCAGTTGCAGCCCATTTTCAACACGAGAAAAACTTCAGGAGGAAAACATATACATCAGTAACACAAACAACTCTCTGGGCAGATTATATGGCCGGCATTTTAACATAAAAAATTTGACATCAGGACCCTATGGTCCAGGATCACCACTCTAACTCTAAGTATAGTGAGTCCCCAGGACTATCAATGTCTCAACCTATGTCCCATTCATCATCGATCTCTCCCTCCATTCCTAACTGCGTAGGAACCCAGGATCCTGTGATGGTTTAGAGATTTGTTGCTGATGTCCGAAAGCTTTAAATGAAGCAGTAACAGCGAGTTATGTCGCAGAAACGTCCCTCGTTCAACCGCAACCACAAGTTGTAGCTCCGTGTTGAAGTTTTGGATTAATACTGATTTGACCATGCTGTACTGTAGCACTCTTTACAATAAACGTAAGAAAGAAATAATGTGCAAATTGCTTTATATGCCACTAGGACATCAGGTCATTTGTACAAAGTGTGTGCCCACCGGTCAAAATAATAGAAACAGCAACATGAATTCAGGTCAGAGTGAGATATTTTGGTATAGGCACGTACTGGTGTGGGCTGTGATTCTTCTGTTGGAACATTCCTCTGGTAAAAATAACGTTTTATCAATACCTGAGCACCAGTGCAGCATACGTAATATGGCTTGGGCTACTCGCTCTGGATGGAACTGCATATCAGCTTCATGTATTATTTTATTTAGTGGGATTTCTCCTCAGCAGAAATTAAATAAACTGAATTGTGAACAACAGAAAAGAAAGTCTAATTAGAAATGAACGAGAACAAAGGAAGACACGCTCAACAGTTTATTCACGAGTGACTCCTGAGAGCCGTCTAACCTTCCTCAAATCCTCTGAGTTTGGAGAGCTTTCAGGTCGTCAGTCCTCTTTATTGCCCTTAACGACATCGCTGCTTTCCATCTCAGTTGTTGACCTAAGGACCCAGATTGTGATCTGATGAAGTGTTGATACTGGTTTCCATTAAGACGATTATGCATTTGCCAGCAGTATCCTTTGGATACACTGGAAAGATCCACGTGCATGATGCCTTTTTTATTTGGCTTTTAAAGAGACGCAGACACATCTCATGTGATCCAATTATGTAATTCGTGTAACAGAGAAGAGGGCAGGTCAAAACAAGTGTTATTCATTTATATTCAAGTATACGTGACAGGGTTTATAATGTTTGTTTAAGTGGTATAGGCTGTTGTTTTTTGCTTCAAAAGGTGGAAAACATGGTATTTTTGTTTACTGCAGCTCGGAGGGTTAAAGGGTTGATTGTGCTTGAAGCAAACCAGGTCGTGCAAAGTGTTGTCCGACCACGTCTAAAGGCACAAGTGTGTACACCTGTGGCCACGCTCGAAGGGCTGATGAAAAGTCCACCTTTGAAGCCTTCTCTTGTCTGTATTAAACTGCACGATGTCCTGCTGTCGTGCAAAAGGGGAATGATGTGCGTGAACTCTCAGAAAGTCTCTCCTTTAAGGCACACAAAAGGAAACGCTACCTTTCTTTCACACCTGTGGCCAATTGAGAGCATGATTGTCACATTTCTTGCCTCTTCTTCTTTTAAGTTGACGTGGCACAAATGCTGGCAGACAGTTGCTAATTGACACGTCCAGGAGTTACGGGAGCAACGCTGTCATTCATTCATTTGGAGAGTCGTCTTTCTGGCCACTTTTCATGTGTAAGTCCAATATTCACGTCTACGTTGAGTTCTGTTTTTCGGCTGTTAAATTCTGCACTGTGTTCACCAGCTCTGCTGTTTGGAGCTGAGCAGGTATTGTGCACATGGGTCAAAACAGCTGCTTTGATATGGTTTATTTGTCTGACAATCACCTGTCCAGAACAAGTGTGTTCTCTTGCCATTCAACGTCGCCAGAACTTCACAGTAGCAATTAGATCATGAAAAACATTTATTTAATGTGTTTTTGGCCCCTTCAAGATTATGAATATGCTTTCAATTAGTGCATTGACTTGTCACGTGTCTTTTCATTGCTCCTGTTTAACATACAAACCAGTTTGGTGGCTAAATTATTAATTTCTACAGTATGCTGCAGCTTCATGCATATAAATGTGTACAACATAAGCTACGTGGCGTGTAGTTGTGCCTTTTATTGGAGCTGAAGTTGAAGTCACAAATTGCACCGACCTGAAATACCTTTCGTGATGCTCTTGAATCAGCTTGAATGATTTATGCTTGACTGTAGTTTATCAGAACAGATAAAGCTGGTGTGGAAGTTAAAGCTGTGCATTCATTCAGTGTTTCAGCTTCTCTGGATTAACTGGGAGTGTAGCATTTGAGAAGAGGTCAATGTAGCTTGTGTGAAATGGGAATAACACTACACTTTAAACTCAAAGAAGCTCTGCATCATTTTAGGGAATATGCTGGTTTTCAGCATTTATGTTCGCCAGAGTTACAGTGCCCGTATAGTCTCACCTCCTTCTTTGATTTGTTTTTGGATTTTATTGTTTTAAATTGAAAAATCAATTTTAACTTTCCTTACCTTGGTACATTTGCGGCCGTTTACTTTTGAACATATTTTTCTGTCTGCACTATAATTATACTGTTACTTTATTTCGCTTGAGGTGCGACATAGATAGCTAGATCCAACCTTGTCCGACCGATGTCCAGGCAGTTTAAGAATAGCTTTGTCTTCCTGTTCAGAAAGCATTGATTGTTTTTGTAACTTGATGTTGTAAAAAATACAAGCAGCATTATCACAGGGATTGTGCTTCAGTGCGGGCAGAGACAGAAGGTACAAATAGTATTGTGTTAAAAACAGGGAGACTTTTCAGCTCGTGGCCTGCTATTGTTAGCCTGCTAGCCCCTGCAGCTTATGCTTGTGCACTTGCCCACAGTACAGCATGTTCAGTCCCTTCTGGTTTTCAGCAAGGGAGTAAAGTTAGCCTTGCCAAAATCTGCTCTGACTGGAGTTTTGGGACGGCGATGCCGCTTGGTGGATGGTGTTACACCTTCGATCAGGAGCATTAAGCTCACATTACCCGAAGGCTTCTGGCCACATTGTCCTCACTGAGCCGGGCTTCTTTAGTGCTCAGTGTAAACAGAACATTTCTTCAACAACACATTTTAAGTATATACACTATAAAGATTAGAAAATCCCCTTTTCTCTTTCCGCTCCCTTAACTACTACAGTACAATTCTACATGTTTAGTCAAGTAAAGCTCGAATAACACTTGAGAACGGAGGAGATGGATAATTCACATTAAACTTGAAGGATATAATCAGTTGTCCACCTCCTTTGGAGCTGGCTGCAGTTGGTATCCGGTGAACTGTGATAAATCAGAGTTGCTTGCTTGCTGAATGTGAAATAGAAAGACAACTGGGCTAGAAGTGTTTTTTTAGAATGGTTAAAAAAATGAATTCTATGAACATGTGGCGGGCCTCATTAAATCGTTTTTGTGGGCCAGATCTAGTCCCTGGGCCAGTGGGTCGAGACCCCTTAAACAACACTTCGAGTCCAGAGTTACACTAGACTTAGATTGTGAAATAGGGAGACACATTTAGATGATACTAGATGTATTGATTGAAAAGTCTCTTCAAAAGTTTCTTTCTGTTCTGCTCTCTCCCTCTTCCTCTCTATCACGCTCATCCTCCTTCTTTCCTTTTGCGTTAAATCAGCACGTTACTTTATGCTTTGTAATGCTATGTTGTTGCATTCATGCCATAATCCTGTAAACATTAAAGTGAAGTAAAAATGCCAAGACACATTTACACATGTGTGAATTATGAGACAATGGGCACAGACATGCAGAAGGCCCCACTGCCAAGACACAGATTTATAGTTGTTTAGGTGGTTGTTTTGAGTCTCTTTGTAGTTGTTTTGAGTCTCTTTGTAGTTGTTTTGAGTCTCGTTGTAGTTGTTTTGAGTCTCTTTGTAGTTGTTTTGAGTCTCTTTGTAGTTGTTTTGAGTATCTTTGTAGTTGTTTTGAGTCTCGTTGTAGTGACGTTGTATCCCCTATATTAATTTTGTGTCTTTGTAGTTGTTTTGAGTCTCTTTGTAATTGTTTTGAGTCTCTTTGTAGTTGTTTTGAGTCTCGTTGTAGTTGTTTTGAGTCTCGTTGTAGTTGTTTTGAGTCTCGTTGTAGTTGTTTTGAGTCTCGTTGTAGTTGTTTGAGTCTCTTTGTTGTGACGTTTTATCCCCTATATTAATTTTGTGTCTTTGTAGTTGTTTTGAGTCTCTTTGTAGTGACGTTTTATCCCCCTATAGTCATTTTGTGTGTCTTTGTGGTTGTTTCGCCCCTTTTCATAGTAGTTGTTTTGTGTGGTCATGCTCTGTGTGTTCATGTTGTCTTTGGTTGTTTTGCTGCTTTTTTGTCGTCATTGTGAGTCTATGTAGTCAGTTTGAATGTCTTTGTAGTTTTTCTGTCTCTTTGTAGTCAAGTTGTCTTTTTGTAGTTGTTTTGTGTCTTCTTGTAATTGTTTTGCTCTTTTTTGTTTTTGTGTGGTTGTTTTGTCCCTTTTTTCTAGTCGTGTTGCATCTATTTGTAGTCGTCTTGTGTCTCTTTGTAGTCATGTTGAGTGTCTTTGTAGTTTCTTTGTCATTCTGTGTAATTTTGTGGTTTATTTTGCCTCTCTTCATAGTGGCCGTGAGGCTCTGTAGTAGGTCTCTTTGCGTGTCTTTGTACTTGTTTTATGTCTCTGTGTGGTCATTGTGAGCCTCTTCTTGGTTGCTATATGTATCGTTGAACTACATTTTGTTTGTGTAGGTCAGAGGGCCGCTGACAGTTTAGTAAGAATATGATACACAATAAGAAGTCAACACATTGAGCCAGGGTAATGTGTGTTTCTCTGTAGGTGTTGACTGGGCAGTCACCTTATTGGGCAGAGCGTTAGTGGGCAGCTGCTGTAGGGTTTTCTGCATTCAGAGGTGACTTGCGAGTCCCTCCTCCACTAGTTTCTACTTTGGTATGCACTGATGTAGGCCAGCACCGTCTAATTTCTAGCAGTCAGTTTGTAGGCGTATGTTTGGAATGGGGCCATTCAAATGTATCATCCTTGAGTCTTCAAGCGTCACCTCACCCACTGTGGGCCCGGACTCTTTTCTACCATCATTTTCAATTCTTTCTGCGTTTCACTACAAACATACCTGCAGTGAATTCTGCCTGACATCTCAACACAAGTAAAATATCTCCTCAACATATTCATTCTTCATGTTGCAATGTCACTGAAGAGATGTCAATGAAATGTGTATAAATATATCTGATGTATTTTGCAGCTATCTCATTCTTTAATTGTTGAATTGATAGCATAGTTTTCAGGTCACAAAGGAAAAATGTTTACAAGGTGACAGTGTTGGATGTTTTGAAAAAAGCTATTCAAGAGTTGTGAGTAAGCGAGATATATTCAGATCCTTTTTTCAAGTAAAAGTGCTACAGTGTAGAAATGGTCGAGTAAAAGTATTAAAGTATTTTCTGCAAAACGAACCACATTGTTAAAAGTAGAAGTACTCATAATTAAGAAAAAAGGCAGTAGTGGGCGTCATATTATTATATTATTACTGATACATTAATGTGCAAGTAACGTTTTACTATTGCAGATGGCCACGATGGAGCTAAATGCTACTTACTACTTACAGTTTAGTAGTTTAATCTACAACAAACAAATGATTTGTGTGAAGTCTGTCATGTAACTGTCAAAACAATAGAGAGAGAATAAAGTTGTATAAATCATAAATACGGGAAATACTGCAAAGTACAAGTACCTCAAAATTGCTAAAACAGCTAACGTTAGCCTGACTCTCTCCAAGGTTCAAAAATACACTTACAAACATCTGGATAGCTGAATCATGAACTCTTTGTGTCTCATTCATTAAATATGTAGACAAACAGAAAAAATCAATGGCAATTTGTGTTTTTATTTAAGGTGAGCTTTATGCTTTATGACTTGGGGAGAAAACAGTTAAGGTGAAGCACCTAAACACTGCTAGTGCTGGAGATGCCTCACAGAAGTGCTGGGCAAATGCATGAACTGTTGTTTGTACAGTGTGTAACCCCCCCATAAAACCAACACACCTTCTTGTATTTTTAATACAAGTTATCTGAGTAAAGAGCTGCTCACCATCTAGTTATCTGAGTAAAGAGCTGCTCACCATCTAGTTATCTGAGTAAAGAACTGCTCACCATCTAGTTATCTGAGTAAAGAGCTGCTCACCATCTAGTTATCTGAGTAAAGAGCTGCTCACCATCTAGTTATCTGAGTAAAGAGCTGCTCACCATCTAGTTATCTGAGTAAAGAGCTGCTCACCATCTAGTTATCTGAGTAAAGAACTGCTCACCATCTAGTTATCTGAGTAAAGAGCTGCTCACCATCTAGTTATCTGAGTAAAGAGCTGCTCACCATCTAGTTATCTGAGTAAAGAACTGCTCACCATCTAGTTATCTGAGTAAAGAGCTGCTCACCATCTAGTTATCTGAGTAAAGAGCTGCTCACCATCTAGTTATCTGAGTAAAGAACTGCTCACCATCTAGTTATCTGAGTAAAGAGCTGCTCACCATCTAGTTATCTGAGTAAAGAGCTGCTCACCATCTAGTTATCTGAGTAAAGAGCTGCTCACCATCTAGTTATCTGAGTAAAGAGCTGCTCACCATCTAGTTATCTGAGTAAAGAACTGCTCACCATCTAGTTATCTGAGTAAAGAGCTGCTCACCATCTAGTTATCTGAGTAAAGAACTGCTCACCATCTAGTTATCTGAGTAAAGAGCTGCTCACCATCTAGTTATCTGAGTAAAGAACTGCTCACCATCTAGTTATCTGAGTAAAGAGCTGCTCACCATCTAGTTATCTGAGTAAAGAGCTGCTCACCATCTAGTTATCTGAGTAAAGAACTGCTCACCATCTAGTTATCTGAGTAAAGAACTGCTCACCATCTAGTTATCTGAGTAAATAGCTGCTCACCATCTAGTTATCTGAGTAAAGAACTGCTCACCATCTAGTTATCTGAGTAAAGAGCTGCTCACCATCTAGTTATCAGAGTAAAGAGCTGCTCACCATCTAGTTATCTGAGTAAAGAGCTGCTCACCATCTAGTTATCTGAGTAAAGAGCTGCTCACCATCTAGTTATCTGAGTAAAGAGCTGCTCACCATCTAGTTATCTGAGTAAAGAACTGCTCACCATCTAGTTATCTGAGTAAAGAGCTGCTCACCATCTAGTTATCTGAGTAAAGAGCTGCTCACCATCTAGTTATCTGAGTAAAGAGACACACTCTGACCTTTTTAGCAAATGACATGTGACTTAAATGTTTACATGGCGGCATAATTCAACGGTTGAGTAACTCAAATGCGTCACTAGGGATTTGGTTTCACAGATAATCTCCACAGGATGCAATGTTATGATAACCAGGTTAATCATTTGTGTGCATTGAAGTGGGCTCATGAAACCTAAAGGGGAATGCAATTTTGGAATCACAAAATGGATCAGAAAGTGTGAATCATTTCCTTAAATCCATAAAAGTTTTGTTTGTCAGGGACACAGTGTTTACGCTCTGACAACTTGGGTTCAGAAGCATATAAGATATGTATTGTGGTTGCATGAATAATGAAACGGTCAGAGGTCAGGTCAGTAGCCACAGAATATTGCTGCCAAAGACGATGGGATTCAGTGTATTTGTGCATACTTATGGCTGCATGGGATTAGAAGGTCTATCTATGGTTTCTCAATTTATATACTGCTACAATGTTTACTTTTATTTAACCATTTAAGTCCCATCTCAAGCTGAAACTTCTTTTGCAAGAGCAACTCCGCCATTATGTCAGTATGAACGGTTGCAGACAAAATAATGCAAACCGATAACACAATATTACAAAGCATACAACAAAAAACACGTTAAACTGAGTTTATAATCTCTTATGTAAAAATGATGTTTTAACGTCTCTTTTACTGATCTCACCAGGAACAGATTTCTGTGTGAACTATTTCCATCCAACATTTTAAACATCAAATCTGTTGCCATAGTTTAACTCTATCCTACAGTTTTAAAAGAATCGAGCTTTAAAAGGCAACAAAAATAGTCAAAACATCAGTGTGTTTTTGTTTTAAATGTATTTTATATCAATGTAGTTCAACCCCCAAAATGTTTCAGTGACTAGTAAACACTGCTGCTCGCTACGGTGCTGTACATCTTAAAGTGGCAGATAGCTTTCCTTTAATGTCATATTTCAAGCAACTTTGATCTGGACTTCTTGCCAAAAGAAAAAAAAGGCAACAAATTATAAAATAAAGTGAAAAAAATGTATTATTGAGATTAATAGTGAACACATGTGATATCAGTATTTAAATGATTTGCTTCTCCAGAACAGTCTGCTATTCGTGCCTTGATGTAACAGGATGCAATAGCATTGTTATACCTTACTGCAGCGACTTTGTTCTTATTGGCTTTCTATTCTTTGTCGGTCTTGTTTGTGATTAAAACAGGTCAGTTCTTCAGGACCGGCCCAGTCTCTGATTGAGAACATATTTCATGTTTTAGTGCTAAAAAATGAATCAAAGTCAGTTTACATTTCAAATGATATTGAACTTTGCTAATTCAAGGTGTTTTCATGTTTGCATTTCCCTGGTTTGCATCAGATTTGTCTCTGTTTTTTTTATGTACTTCAGACAAACTATCAGAAATCATGAATTATTTTACGTGGAAAATGGGACAAAAGGCTTCATCAGCATTAAAGACAGTGTAATGTACTTGCAGCCCTCCCTCACTGTGTCTGTCCCTCGTGTCCTCAGGGGAAGTTGGTGAAGTACTTCAGCCGCCAGCTGTCCTGTAAGTGCAAAGTGGCCTTAGAGGAGCGCAGCGTCGCGCTGGAGGACTTCCCTCGCCTCGGCCACTGGTTCCGCATCGTCAACCTGAGGAAGGAGGTCACACAGGTAATATATGTCGTGTTTAAAAAAAGACGCTCATCTACTCCCCCAATATTACAATGTGAGGATGTAGCTCAAATCAAAACCCGGGTATCTTATAATGTACAGATCGGCGCTGTCAGAAAAAAACACCCCCTAAAGATCTGATGCCTTTGAATCATTTTCATCATCAAACCATCCGGCGACTGCTTCTGTCTTTTATGGAATTATCTGCATTTGTTATGTAATTGTTCCATTCATGATCTATTAATGCTTACATTTCCAGGCATTTTTGCTCAATTGACAGGTGTCCTTGGCCGTTACAGTCAGCCATGATGTTTGAAGCGTGTTTGGTTAATATGAGAGCGTAACAATGTGTGTTGTATCTTATGTCATATGTTTGCTCATGTGTGTGTGTGTGTGTGTGTTTTGCAGGAGATGAGCCCAGGCGAGGTGACCCTGGAGGGCCTGCTGGAGAAGAGCGAGGAGCAGGTGTGTGAGCTGCTGCAGAAGTTTGGTGCCAACGAAGAGGAGTGCGCCCGACTCAACGCCTCCCTCTCCTGCCTCGGAAAGGCCCACCAGCTCGGTGAGGGTCCACCCGACATACACAGAGATGAGCTCACACGTCCATAGAAACACACGAGTGTCCTTTAGAGTTCTCACTATTTACCACTACTACGTGTAAAAGTACATTCCTTCTTCATTTGAAATGGTGTTTCGCACAGTAAAGGCTAAACCAGGTAAAACAACAAATGCAACCTAAAGGTGCATGAAATAATATTTAAATAGTGTAAACTTATGTACGATAGGAGCATTAGGAGACATCTGTTCATACAACACTAATGTCACATCACAGACAGAGTATATATTACCACATTATATACAAGCAATATAGAGTTCAGATTGTGTTTGCGTCCATGATGCAGGTGTTGAAAAAGAAAGCTTTGTTAAGACTATTCTCCACACTGAACATAATGAACTATGTAATGGTTGCAGTTTATTATGTCATGACACAAAGAAACAAGGTTTATGAGTGATCTGTGCCGTTACCTTTGAATTCTTCAACGCATTTCTATTTATTTATGATGTCTTTGTTTATGGACTGTGAAATCAATACGAAAATGTACACCAGTCATCAGCTGTAGTTTGATGCATGTTGTGCATTTGTTAACATAAAGGTAAGAATTCATAGGATTTAACAAAAAACACCAGCTCATTTCTGATTTCAGTCAGACAGCGTTGCTTTATTTAACCCGGCATTCATACAGTTTAAAACCATTTCCAACTGTTTGATTGTCATATGTTAGTCAGTCCTAGAGATGAATGCTCAGTACTGTTCATGTATCTGTAGGTGGCACTGTTGTCTTCATATGTTCGGTCACAGTAGTTCAGCCCTGCTCTTTATTCTCAACAACCTGTAAATTAAACTGAAGCACTTGTGTGCCAGACGGTTCATGTTTTTATCAGAAATCAGACGCCACCTGTTTAGAGCAACAGCTTTCATGGTGTCAATAAATACCTGCTACGTTATTATGAATCATCATTGCAGCAATCATTGGTGGCAATTCAAAAGATCAGTGGGG
The DNA here is from genome assembly GCF_949748355.1 of Melanostigma gelatinosum. NCBI lineage: Eukaryota > Metazoa > Chordata > Actinopteri > Perciformes > Zoarcidae > Melanostigma > Melanostigma gelatinosum. The sequence goes on from NC_136639.1 coordinate 5,098,328, forward strand.
TTTCTACATCAAATTCCTGCGTCACAGTCATGGGACCGTGTGAAATAATCAGCAATGGATTTATGTCAAGGAGGAACCCATGCGCCTGCATGGAAAAGTCAGCAAACTCACTTTAACAGTTTCGGCTTCTGTCTTTAATGAGTTATCTGCAATAACAACTGAATCATGCAATCAGAATGTTTAAAAAAGCTAAAAAATTTTAAATTTAAGATCTATTCCAACATCTCTGATGGATAGCCGTCTTCAATAACTTCATGATCCACAAACCTCAACAACAAGCGTTGAATGTCGCAGCAGTGTGCGCCACATGAATCCACTTACATGCAACCTGAGCAGAGCTCTAATCAACCAGGCTCAGTGGAAACACCTGTATATTGTGTGGCTTTTACAAGACAGTGTTGGCTTGCGCAGGCATTTGCTGTGATGCCACGAGTGCATTTCTTTTGTTTCGTGGTTGCACACCAGCTGGCGCTACAGACCACGCTTTGTTTTCAGTCTGGGCTTTTGCAATGATGCAAATGAGCCAGAAGGGGGCAGTAGAACATCACCACAACTGGGCCGTTCGCTTTAGAAACAACCTTTTGTAAACCCGTTTGATAACATATCTGTTTCTCCTCCACACACACACACGCACACACACACACGCGCACGCACACACACACACACACGCGCGCACGCACACACACACACACACACACACACACACACACACTGTTCTCTCACAATGAATAATTAACCAAATTAACGATGAGTCGTTTTTCTTCAATGTGCCCTGAACAAAACTGTATTTATTAAAAGAGTGTTTTATTAGAGGAGGTTTAACTTTGCTGTTCTTCAAAGCATTTATTTGTTGAAAAAGGATTCAGGCATTCAGACGAACAGTCTTTTAAAGCTCAGCCCTAAAAAAACAGGCTCTTTGTGATTCTGCAGGTACCCAGCTGGCCTCTCCAAATATACACACCTCTCTGCTGCTCATTTTCTGGAGTTGCTCGCCACCTGTGTGCTTACTTCCTCCCTTTCTGTCTCATCTGCATGAGTGGGGATGGAGGCGTTGTTGTTGTGCAGAAAGGCGGACAGCCAGGCAGGCGTCCTCTGGCAGAGTCCGTCAGGGGGTCCCAGCCGCCCATGCCTCAGCCCAGCTGGGTTCAGACCAGTCAGGCCTCATGTCGTCTCTGGAGACCAGCTCTCTTTTTTCCGTCACTGTCTAGGACGTTGGCTACAGTCACACTTTTTTTTTCTCCCCAGTTTCCTCTTGCACCTGATTCCGAATCAGAATGAGGGGGAGATAATCCAGTTTGGAAATAGCAATAACTAAATCTCATGTCATTTATCTGATCTGGACCTTCACAACCTGATGCTCCACAGCCTCCCTCACATTTAGTGGCATGACGTGGCTATGACCAGCCTGCCTACCACAACTATAGCACAACCAGCTTACAGAAGATATTTGTCCAGCTGCTAACTGTCTTCTTCTTAAGGCACCAACCCGATGCCCTCTCATCCTGAAATAGAGAACCACTGTATGAACGAGTTATCGGCAGCTCGTCCCTGTAGAATTTGCAGGAAAATTGTTTCCTACTTTTTTAACAGGTCTGTCATCTTTCTTTAGCCCTACCCTTCAACAGACTGACATTTCAAAATGTTTCTTAGCATCTACACGTCATTTCTAGCAGTTACAGCTGAGCATGAAGGCTCATTCTTGATCTGGGAAACAGTAGCGCGGCAGAAACAAAAAATCCTAACTCATTGGTGGTCAAAAATGATCTGTTGGGAATGGCCTTCTTGATCCGTCTCTGGCCTTTCTGACTGGTTTTCAATTTGAATCTAGTGTTCTCAGACAGCTTGTCTGTTCCCTGTGATTATTCAGGCGCTGTCCATGGTCCTTACCGTTGACCTGCAAAGCGTTTCTTACAGCATGACATATCCTACTCCAGTTTTCCTCACAGGGGAGCTGCTGTCTTTAAGGTGCAACAACAAAGGTCCCAAGGTGTTAAAGCACTGACTCCTTGTGACTTGAAGACTCTGGTCTCACCAGGATGTGTCTGGGGCTCCCTGTTGGTTCAGCAGTGTCTCGTTCTGGTCGAAGAACCAAAACCTGTCACAGCATCGACTAGGACTGTCGCTTGTTGAATGATTCCTCCCCAAAATGCTCACGTTACTTTTTAGATTTGTTGTCATGACTATCCATACAGCACAGCTATAGTTTTGTATCCTGTATGGACAAAACCGTAAAGATCTGGGCTGTTTTTGTATTTCTCTGCGTTTGTTTAATTTCGTCACCGTCTATTCTCTTTCCTCTCCTTCTCCCGTCTTTATTTTATTTTATTGTTCGTCATTTTATTCGCTCATTGCCTCAACCGTACTCCCCTCCCTCACTCCGCTCTCCCAATCTCTGGCTCTCCAAAGGCAGGGGTCTGGCCACAAAGAGCCACTAATGGGCTCTCTAAAAAGGGGGCCGGCTAGAGATGTGTGAATGCACCACGGCGCCACCGCCACCACACGGAGCGGTGCGAGGCACTTTCAGCCGAGAGAAATACATGCTGTGTGGCAGCGTTCTTCATATTCTGACCCAGATGGAGCTCAGAGAGGGAGACATGTCATCTCTGTGTGTGTGTGTGCACGTGTATATTTATGTATATGCGAGACTAAGGCATGCATGTATTTGTAAAGGCTACACCGTCACATGAGAGCGGTTAGTACCTTTACGCCGCTTAGCAAAAAGCAGAGGATGTTCTTACATCTTGAGTCTTTTGAAAGAGTTATATTTTTCTATAAAAAATCTGGAGGTTGTTGCAAAAGTACAGATATATTCAACCACCATGAATAAGCACAAAAGAGGATTTACAGATTTAAGCCACATGTTTTTTTCCTTTTTTTTTTCACCAAAGAAATATGTTGCTCCAGTTTATGAGTCATCAGGAATTATGTTAAAATTGGCAGACATGGACGTTCATATACTTTACAGTCTTGGCAGTTATATACATCACATAAGCGGAGCAAAAGAGAACACAATGAGTGAAAGTATGTTGCTCGGTGGTGTAATGGTGGAGGAAGGAAACTAATGCGAGTTAATAGAATTTTTCACTCCAGGCTCTTGGGATTGCGGTCCACGAGTCGCGATGAGGATGAGTCATACGATTGAGAGGCAGCCGGTCGGTCCTTTGTGCTGCAATATACACACATTATCCAGCCCGCCCCTGTAGACACACACACACACACACACACACACACACACACACACACACACACACACACACACACGCACACACACATTTTCATATGGACAATTTCTTGAGTATGAGTTCAGGCTTGATCAGGCTAATAGTGTTGATCTTTGCTTAGCACGACAGGTCTCCTCGGTGCCTTAGCTTTAGTCATCTTTGATAGCAAAAAGGAATGTCCCCGCACCCTTCTGACAGCTTTACATGCGTACAAACACCTAATTGGCTTCAAATGCCATCATCAGAATAGGGACGGAGAAAGGCAGAGGAGAGGGAGGCACAGAATATGAGAGAGAGAGAGAGCAGATCGGGGGAGAGGGATGGGAAGTGAAGGAGGCATGTGGGGGAGGAAGGACGCGGAATAACATGAGAGAAAATTAGGGTGATAAAAAGAGGCAGTGACGACAGGAGGTGAAGAAGAAACGTTGTCATGTCGATAAGAAAAGAGCAGATGCACCAGGGAAGGAAAACGAGCAGGAGGAGCATTGACCGAACCAACACCTATCTTCCTGAACACCCCTGGGTGGTCCTTCTTGGCCGTTTACTAATTAGCAGATTCTAACGTAGAGTCCCACTGATTACACTGCAAGAGCGTCCGTAAAGCCTCAACTTAAAAGAGTCGAGATTAAAAAGGGACGCTGCAACTATTGAACGCCAAAGAATCTTTACTCTGGCGGCGGGAAGATAAACCAGCTAGTGTCCTGGTGGCATTTCACTGCCATTTAGCCCAAAGAAGCAACACCTCTAGAGGCAATTAGTCCAATTATGAGGCTGATATCTGCCTTTCTCAAAGCCTGACCGCGTGTTTGAAGATTGTGTCATGAATGATGTCGCTTTTGTGCCATTTGCATTAATCACCGCAGAGGAGAAGCTTAACGCGTCGGGTGCATTGTTTGGTTTCGACAGTTGATGCGGAGGTTTTGCGGCGAAAGGAAGAACGTAGGATTGATTATGACGTGACTCCAAAATGACCTCTGAAGTTATGCAAAAATGCAAACAGCATTTGCTAATACCAGCGTTGTGGTACTCTGTGGTACCGATGCCAATACTTAAAGAGAGATTGCCGATCGAAACTGCTGGGTCGGCCATCGGTCACATTTACACACCTGTGGCGTCAGGTGGTGACATTTGGTTGCTCGCTCAAAGCGTCATCACTTGTTGTAAAGTATGAATCGGAATTAGTTATAATATCAGTTCAATATTACTTTAAGCATCTTAAAGAAAAGAAGCAATAAAGTAAAATAAACCTAAATGCATTAAAAAGTTCTATCGAAGCCCTGCATGGAAAGTAACTTCTAAAACTTTGTGACAAGCACAAGCCCCACAAATGAACTGAAGGAGATCTTGAGCTCACGTGAAACAAGAAGAGTCACAAGTCAAGTCTCGTTACCATTTCACTGGAGCGGTTGCTAAGATACTAGTGCAGTTGATGAATTGATTCATTACTTGAAGCAACAGTTTCACGAGTGATTTAAAGTTCATTGCTTCCCTCGCAGAGAAATGTAACTTTGGTTTCAGCTTGATACGAGCCGTCACAAGGCGTTCTGAAAGTGTGGCATGCAGGAAGATAATTACCAAAGGGAAGCTAATCATTTAAATCAAAGGTTATTGGTTTTTTTCAAAAACTATCTTGCTAATTCTGAAATTGGACACGACAAATTGACAACTCGTGTGTTAAGACGCTCTAGACTGGACTAAAAGCAGCCAGCTTTTCTCTTGCCTCTCATCTGTATTTTGGAATCTTGGTGGTTTGAACCCTTCAATGGCTGTCGTTCACGCAGGTTCAAGCCAAACTTTTTTACATTTCCAAGTAGCTTGTTGTGGTTTTCCTCCTGCTAATAAAGGAGGCTTGATTGAGCGTCCCTCTCGTCTTTCTTTACATACCACCATTCATTTACATACCCATACCATCTTGTGGGCCCTCTCGTCCCTCCTGCATCTCGACGTCTCCCTGAAGGGGTTTTCAGGGTTGAGATGGCGGCCTCTTAATGCGGGTTCAGGCTCAAGTGTGAGCTCGGTCCTCAGGCAGCCACACCGAGAGCGGAGCGGCAGCGACCGCTTCACTCGAGAGACCCTACTGACTAATATCCATAGGCTTGAATTACAGTTGTCAACAAGGAGCATATATTCCAGAGACTAATCCTTGGAAATGTGATAAGTGTTTGTGGAGCATCAGTCAATGTAAAATACAGTAATGTGGCTACGTTTCTTCAAACGTAACCTCTCAAGTTTTGCGTTTCACATTATAGAGGATCGATGTCTGTGTTGAAAACATGCAGGTTTCCATGACATCCGGAGAGACAACACAATGTTCACTGATTAGAAAAAATATACTTCAGCCAGAGAGCAGAAATATCATCGTGTTATTTTTACACATTGGTTTTATAGTGTTCTGTTTGGGTTACTTGTTTCCACATCCCTTCACAGGTGTTTGCTCCTGTTTGGAGGTGTCGTATGTAAAACTACAGAGCCACAAATTAGGAGTTGCCGCTGATTTTTGGCCGAAACTGACTGTTCAAATATTTGTTCTAAAGAAACCCGCATGGGTTTGTTGGACGCCCTGTGTCTATTTCTGTGTCTCGCTTTGAAAGCTCGCGATGGACGAGTAACGGCCGATTTGTGACGGTGAAATGAGGCGTTATCTCCACGACACCTCCTCATTTCACCCCGAAGACCTAAATACGGTGCCAGCTGACTGGAGTTCTCTGCCATCATTGCGGTTGTTGTTAAAGTATTCCTTGTTCAGTTTGACCTCACTTTACATTTAATTTACAGTGAATGAAAGTGACTCTTGTCAGTGTGTGCCAGGCACTTTTCCCTCAGAACTACGGATGTCCAAAGTCCTCCCACTTTGCTATTCTATTCAAGAAGACAACACGGGACATAACCTTTTCTTTTAAGGTCCTCTGAGAGTCAGTCAAAGAACTACATTCATCTGCTGCAGTATTAACAATTATTACACCCTGCCAGCCGCAGGACATTCACTACACCACTGTTAATACAAAATATTTCAGTAGCGCGAAACATAACGCTAAACATAACCTTTGGTGAATGAAAACTTGCATATTCTATTTTTGGGGAGGTTTAAATAAGAATCTTTAAAGTGTATTTCAAATAATAAAATGGGGCCCTTGAAAGTCCCTGTATTTTATGTCCCTTGTGTCTTTGCAGTCGTCTCTTCCTCGCAACTCGTCGTTCCTCGCGGCCTCTTCTTCATAACATTACAGAATAGGAAAGGCCGCTGGCTTCCCCCCCACCCCCATCAAGTTTATCAACTCCACCGGGACCTTTTATGGGAGATGTTTTCCGTGCTTCATTTGATGTTGATATTGTGTTTGAAGGTGCTCACAGTTCCTCAGAGACATTCAAATAATGACACAAAACAAAAAAAGTGAAGTGTTGTTGATAGAAATTTGCATTAAAAATGTGACTTGGCGGTCAATAGCAGTTTTTGAAGACTGAGGTAAATGTTGCCCCGAGTCATGTATGAGATGCTGCGTCTGCCGAGATGTACCCAAGGATCAATTCTACCAACATTATGTTTTGTTTTGCTGAACAGCCTCGTGGCTATACATACATAACTGCAGATGCAAAGACAAGTAGGATGCTGCAGACCTTTCCAGCTGTGTGTTTGCCAGATCAATAAACACATTCTTATTTATTTTTTTGTCTCTTTCTGAAGAACAACTTGAGGAGGATAAATTGCACAGTAATGGAGGTAAAGTATTGTCATCTGAGTTCAAAAACACTCATTTTGGCTGCTCGCCTTCAGCTATTTTGCATCTGCTGCTCTCTTCTGTCTCATTCAACAGAAAGTTTAGTTTCGGTAGAAGTCTGCTTGTGCTGTGACTCATGCAGCTTTGACCTGTTTTGGTGCAGTCCTCCATTTTTCTCCTTCTCTTTGCTCCATCCATTCATGCTTAATCTGCTCCACATCAACGTATTTGAACACCACTGCGCTACATGTTCCCATCAGATAACAGCGGCGTGAATCTTCATTACCTAAATTGAGCACATTTGCTGGTCGTGACTACCCGCCGCTGCTCTTACTGCTGCAATCAAGAAGTAGAGCGAACGGGTGTTTTAGCATCAAGTGCATGAAAAGAACCACTTTAGTTGAACACGAGACACCATATTACACAAAAGTCTTCCCCCAAATTATGAAATAACATATTTTCTCACTCACCAAAGTGGTATTCAGACTTTGAGACGTTATCCAATGAGATATCTACACTGGTGATACTAATTCAACAGCAATATTTTTACTTCATAAGAACAAGGTTTCAATAGTTTTCAAAGGGACTAATTCTTCAGTATAAAGTAGTTCCAATGAAAGGTGAATGGAAAAGCTCCATTTCATTCAGGTTTAAAGGCAGAAGGCTTACAGATATGTATCTCAAACCCCCGGGCAGTTTCAACCAAAAGTATATGCAAACTACATTACAGATAAGCAATGACTTTGTTTTTATTTGTTTATAATTGGTGTGAACATGTATTTTAAGCAGTTTATCACAACCAGGTGCTCATGGCGTTCAGTCATTCTCTATCTCTGTGCTCTTCCAACAGGGAGCCAGGTGAAGCAGGACTGGTCCATCCAGTGGCCCACCTCTGAATCAGGCAAAGAAAACACTCCGGTGTGCCAGCCAGAGGTCAGTCAGTGGATCCGGTACCAGCTCTCCCAGAGCCCCAAAGTCCAGTCCAAGTACAACCAGCACATGTGCCACAGCCCCCAGGCCCTGGCTCCCCCTTTATATGCCGATCGACTGACCGTCGACAGCCCAGCCACGGGGCTCTTCCCTCCCTTGGACTTTGGTCATCGCTCCCTGCCCCCGTCGCCCCGCCAGAGACATTATGGCCACACACCTCCCCGGACTCCCTTGGTGGTCAACACCATGACCCCACCTGGCACTCCCCCAATGAGGCGAAGGAACAAAGGGAAGGCCCCGGGCACGCCACCGCCGCCGAGCCGCAAGCTCATCCATCTGCTGCCGGGCTTCACCGCACTGCACCGCAGCAAATCCCACGAGTTCCAGCTGGGGAACCGCTTGGATGACGCACAGACACCAAAGTAAGTGATAACCTCTGGATTTTTAATGGCAAACAGGTTTATTAATGCAGGAAGGAGAAGTAGACAAAAAGGAATCTCCTAAAAAAAAATCTCCTAAAGGATTCCATCATGGTTTCATTGACATCATTTATCAGTTTTGTGCTGTAGATCAGTCTGATCTTATAAAGTCTTGTGGAGAGCGAGGGCATTGATTGCACGTTAAGTGAGCGCTCGACCATTTCAGATAAGTCCCCAGTGAACAGTCCTACAATGCACAATCCCCAAATAGAAATGTGCGTTTTTTACACATTTGTAAAGATATTAAATCATATTTCACGTCTTGCTATTTGAAAATGAATTGATTTTTAACAGCATACCTAGCGTTAGAGGCAATAATAATCACGGGAGGAAGTATGCGGATCCTTTACTTGAGTAAAAACTACTCAATTACGAGTAAAAGTCCTGCATTGAAGATGCCACTAAAGTATGTAAATATTATTAGCCAGTGTGTCAAAAGTAAAAGTACTAAAAATTGAGAAAATGTGTGTTTGCTTGGAAGGAAAATGATGCGGAAGCATCAACAAAATGATGCCAAATATTCTTGTAATTTAGGACCGAGGCAGCTTGGTTTTTATTGCATGCATTTGTTTGTTGAAATTATCTTGTTTATCAAGTTTCATGGAGACAATATTCAGAGTTGCTGTCGGTCGGTCTATTTTGGCAGATGGCGTGCCTGAAGAGAACATTGAGAGATTCAGTCCTCTCTCTCTTGCTCATCTGTACAAGGTCTCACGACGTAATTCCATCTGATCCATGTAGCACAGAAAGGAGGTTAGGGCCCCACCTTCCCTTTCAGTCGTTTTCGAGCATAATCGTCCACCAGAGCCCAATCGGATTAATTCCTGCATGGGAGGACATCATTGCCCATAAAGAACCAACGGCCTGTCGGTGGCGATAAGGGGCCCCGGGCTGAGTTCCTGACCGGCCATGCCTGTGTCTGGTGCTATGCTGATCAGATTTGGCCACAAACAGGGTCCACCACTGCGAGGTAATCAGGAACCAGAGTCCGCCTCAGGAGAGCTGCACTCATTTTGATAATGCCATTAGATGACAGTGCCCTATCACTGCTACACTTGGTAAGTTAATATTTGGGAGTCGTCCCCTGCTTTCACCATGGCCATCTGGGTTATAGTTTGTGTGTGCTTGGCTACATCCACACATGTCCATGCACGCCGGCGTGTGCATCTGTATCTGCACAGTGAGGGGTGGATCATAGCTGCGGTGAATAGGCTCAAACGGCATTAGAGAATTGATTACCGGTCCCTGAGCGCTGATAGACTGCAGGCTGTAAGTTGAGCCCCTGCAATCAATGGCCTGTGTGTGCCTGCAAATGTTGCAACTCATTGAGACGGGGCAGATCTGCTGGCTTCTCTGATAGCCAAGTACCTCTCGTAATACATCATAATTGGTTGGAGGATGGTGCTGGCAAGCATCAAGTTGGTGGTTCAGTTCTGCCGTGAGGCTCTCATCCTTGTGTGCGTCTCGTCTGCATGCGCGAGGGAATTGGTTTCGTTGCAAAGTTGGTGTCTGCTTTTTCCTTGATGCAAGAGTACATACCTGGAGTTAGAAGACCGAAAGTTCGTAACATACTATATTTTCTTAAATCATGCATTGAGATAATAGGTAAAAATGATTTGTCACCACAGCAAACCAATCCCTGAATAAAATATCTAATATATTATAGAAAAGGCTAGTTTAATGCTGCTTTCCTGTGATTCCTGATCCCTTCCATGCTACCTGTATTTCCCCCTCTTACCAACCTCACGGTTTTAATCAGCTCTCAGTGCTCCTTATCTCTTCATTTTCTCTTGCTTAATTGCCTGGCACTGTGGCCAGGACACAATAACCAGGGATCACCCTCTGACCCCAAGAGACGTTTCCCTCCCTTTGTCTTAATGAGCTGCATAATCCAGCACAAAGACTGTCGCTGAATGTGCAAGAATGCCCCGTAACTATGTTGAAGAGAAACCGAGGTTTGGTTTTGGCACTGACAGATGAGTGACATTTTATTTTATGAAATGTAATAATTTCCCTTTTGCTTTGGAAACATTCAGCTAATTACATTACATTTTAAAAAACCTAAATATGAACTTATAAAAGATGACTTAATTGCTGTTCCACACGTTATACATGGACATATGAACGTTAGTTAATTGTACTCTGCTTTGCTAGAGCATTTTCTCCTTTTGGTATGCTATCGTCACAACAATCTGAAAACTGGAGAAATTACACTGGTAACTCTAGAAAACACATTTTGTAAGGTTGGCTACGTTCTGCTTTGTCACTAAAGTTGCCTTCAAGTGCTTTCAGGGCATCCGGCCTTTCCAATGAGTAATAGCCTTCATATGAATGTTTATTCGTCTTCAGCTGCACAAGATGTTTTTCAGATACTGTACCTGATTGTCTCAGCAATCATGATTTGAAAATTGTTTCCAGACGCTTCCATTGTAAGAACTCAGCAAACACTCCGATATGCCTGTGCAGACCTTCATCTTCTCCCTCGTGGCTTTGTTCTTCTCGGTTTAATGGGCTTTTCTGTGAGATAATGTGTTTCCCTTTCAGCCTGCAGAGAACCGCAGGCTGGTTTCTATCACCCGTAGGAATAATGACCAAATTGCCTCCTTACCAAATGTGCTCAGTAACATCTATAATTCCAAGAAAACTGCACCCTGAGACGAAACCACTGCCAATTTTGCAAGTTGTAACTCATAAGAAAGCAAACTTTCACCTGTGTGCGGAAATTGTTAATCTTCTTTCTCATCACCTGTCAAGTGCAAGTCCAAATATATTCAGTTGTGTTTCGGCCCCGGTTTGGTCCTCCGTCTACTGACGAAGGTCTGTTTGGCTCACTACGGTAGACTCTATATGGTAATTCTTGGTTGACCCTCGTTTTCTAAGGCAGCACAGAGCTGTAGAGCGAGACGTTGATTCTCGGGAGGATTAGCAGCACTTGCTCCACATTTTTCCTTCAAAGATGTTCTTTAATGGAGCTTTAAACTTTACCCAGGAAGAAGAATTTAAGAAGAGGGATACATGTTTGATTATATACTGTATGCCCATCACAGTTTCTCCTCTCTTTGTCTATAGCCAAGTTTCCATTCAAGCAAACTTTTGAAATTTTGCAAAAGAAAAGACTCTACTGGTTTGGAGTGAATGAACTCTGTGTTAGGTAGCGCTATAGGCTGCTCATGGCTGTAATCCGCCAGTAAACAGAGTAGAAGAAGTAGAGGTTGCAAACTGAAAACAAAACAAGTCGACTTGGCCATCGAACCATCTACACGAGAAAAATGGAGGGAGGCCGTCAGGAATTAGTTTGCATTGGGTTTTAATTGTCCTGTCACGTTAGCTAGTCTCGGCCATATTTCATGGTGTCCGGAGGCAAAGACCAGCATTTATCATGCTTGGGACTATCAGAGGATCAGTCATGGGAGTTAAATGTTTGCGGCAAAGGCGTTTCCATAATCCACATAGCGCATCAACTATTATCTGACAAATGCAAAATCCATCTCAAGCCAAATTTGTTATCAAATGTTTCCATTTCCCTTTGACTTTGTAAAAAATATCCTGATTTGCTTAATAGTCCTTTAATTGACAGCAACTCAACTTGGAGATAGATACTGAGCAGATTATTCTTGTTCCTGTGGTAATGACTCAGGCTCTTGATCGGCCACATCTAAAAAAAATCACATTTAAATACTGATTTACTCTGTGTTTTGTACAATGAAGCCATTAAGTGCCTTCTCTTCTTGTCGTGGGAGTAGAAGTCTCTCTATTAGGAATCCCAGGCTGCAAACACTTGCGGTAAAATAAAATGTGTTTGAACAGTGCAGACCGACACTCAATATGCAAATGAAACCAAAATGAAAACCATAGATTCTTAACGTGTTAGAGTCTCATGCCAGAAGCCCTTCATGTGAACTATTTGTTTGGTTCATTTGCGTCTGTGTCTAACCTCATAGGTACACGATTGAAGACGTTGACATTTGATAGCCAGATGTTCCTCATGCTTGAAAAGGCCGACATAATGAAATGAACATCGATCACAGCGAAAAACATGTTAACAATGTCAATGATTTCTCAAATGTTGATGAACTCAGAATAAGAGGGCAGTTGTAGCTCAGTGGGTCGAGGTTACACCAGTGGATTGGCGTCTAAATGCAAAGGGTCATACAACCATGAATTTGACACATCCTAAGCATGTAGCAGAAGTCAAATTTCATGAAGTTCTATTTTTTATATAAAGAAATAAAGTAGAAATGGACATTTTTTATTTCAATTTCCTCCAAAGGATACAAAAAGAAGATTTGCTTTTGGATCTACGTGATTCAAAATACAACCGATAATCTTTAAACGAACTAATCTTAACAAAAAGGATCATTTATTTGGAGTTAGTCGCCAAGCTAGAGATGCTAATTCATTTCTTTGGGACCGATAGTCAATACCCTGATTAATCGATCATTGACTGTTAACTGACAGGATAGGTGCCCTTCATGCAGGGGTGCTGTGGTTGAAGTGCCTAACAAGCCGCCGAGCTGCAACGATAACCCGACGCACAAACGGCTTAAATACATCCGATTTGTGATCTTGGGCTCAACAAATTGAATTGAAAATGAAATGTCTCACCAGCTGCATTGTATATCCAAAACAGAGTCCCCAGTTTACCCGTCTGGGAGAGTTAGAAGCCACGACTTTGCATTCATCGTTTTGGACACATGCAGCCACTTTCCCAGTAAGTGTCCACCGCATCATTTAGTTTAGCTGTGAGGCCGCCAGAGTCTTGTAAGCCGGGCATATTAATCGTTCAAAACTCTTATTGTCTGTCGACGGTTTCTTATTTACATCCCTTCTCCAGGCTAATCACAATGTCCTGGTCATCGGTCCAAAGAAAACAGGTACTTTCTCTCAACACATCCATCTGGGAAACGTGTTTTCCCAGATGGGATCTGCCACAGATGGTATTAAAGAGCACCCATGTGGTCAGGTCAATACAGTCCCAATATTGCTGTTAGTTTTGGTGTGATGACTGTCTGCCGGCGCACCGTGAAAATGTCATCAAATCAATGTCAACCCAACGTGACTTGATTGATTACCTCCAGTATGAAATCTATTTTGCAGGAAATACACTAAAGTTTAGCTCACTGGATGTTTCTGATGTAGTTTCTTCAAAACCTCCTTGTTCTGTTCATGTTTCTTAAAGAGACAGGACATTTTTTTCTATAAATACATTTTGATTAACGTCTTCTCAGTTGGGTGAGAACGGCTTAATGACGCCATCGTTTCCCCACGTTTGCTAATTGGATTTTGAAATGGGAGAATCAATTTCTGCAATCAATGCATTTCTACTCTTCCCACTTAGCACCTGCAAACACTTAGTCGCATACACAATGTACAGACGCACAATCAGCAAATCAATCAAGCCAACAGTGCCGTTTTATGATCCTACAAATCATACTTTAATCTCTGTAAGTACCTTTTGTGCATTCCTGTTTGCGTTTCCACAACATATAGAAAGTGGTGAAGATTAGACAAACTATAATAGTAATGAATGAAATGTAGCCCAAAATGATTTGCACATAAAAACAGTGGGGGATGAAACTAAATCATTTAGCATGAAGTAAAAATAATAATAGGTTAAAAAATAAGAAAATTATAATTAAAAAATAAAACCCACTGAACAATAATATTAAAATCAGGACTCATATTTCCAGTTCTCGTAGGAGCTCCCCAGTGGGCAATTCCTCTCAGGGAGTCCCGAGAACGGTTTGGTCCAAAAAAACCACGCCTGTTATTACCTTCTGAAACTCGTTAAACAATATCTTAACGACGTAGAAGTGTGTGCGAGTGGAATTTTTCTTTGAGACCTGTGATGGCTATTGTAACATGTTGATTGTTTCACTGAGAAAACACAAGTGCGCTGGATACCCAGCGCCACTTAAACTTTAGTTTTAAGCCAGGAGTGCAACAATAATTTTGTTCAGCTTATTATGCAGCCTTTCCATCCCATCATCCCATCCTTCTGTCTCTCTCTCTGTGCCCTTTTCAAAGCGGAGAGGCTCTTTGGGATGGAGTGTCAATTAATGAACCTCGTTGTCTATGTTAATGAGTAACATGCGTGCGTGGAAAAGGCCAAGTGAGTTTTCATTCTGTCACAGTCCCACTCGGAACGTCACACCAAGATCGTGTTTGGAAGGTGGCCGTGTTTGTTTTTCGACGCCCTCATGCCTCCCCCCCCCCCTCAGTGGAAGCAGTAATATCATATAGTTAATGCCACCTTATGAGACTTTCACAGCTTTTTGAATGTTGAGCACTTTCCTATTGAATTGGATGTTTGCTAATAAATCACATGGCACCGGGGGTTGGCATGATTCACCCTCTGCTTCTCTCAGGGTAATTCTACCATGCAAACCTCAGGGGATGCAAATTTGCATCCATTCCATGACTAATTTAGCTGTTTGCTTTCACTGAGCTGGTGTACAAAATCATATATTTCTCTCCCCTTTTCCTTTCCCCTTTCTCTCTCTGTTTCCTTTTCTTTCTGTCCTCTCCTCTCTCATTATGCATCTCTTTTGAGAACCTGTCAATGTGTTATTTCACCGTCATCCATAACGTCGACCAATTCCCACAGAAAATACTTTTTTCTTTTGAGGGGGCCTAGTTTTCTCAGTGGCAGTGTTGACTGATATCAAGGGTTGAATATCACTGAGAGAGAATGGAAGCTATGAGGTGTTTTACATACTTAAAGAGAAAATCTGTGATCTAAATGTAAAATAAAATGGTGAACCCTTGCACAGGACCTTACTTTCAAATAGATTTTCAGGCGTTTTAATACAAGGACAAATAACAGTAGATATCTTACTACACAAAAGCTGTTATTTTTCATTTAGAAGTCAAACTCTATGATTATGGATGTGCAAATGCCGACAATTCATGCATTTAAATTAGTTTGGTGAGAGATGAAAATGAAGCACGTAAGCACTACGTATTAATGAGATATAACATTTAGAAGAAGGCAAACAACACCACAAGGTGAAGCAAGCCCATTGTTTTCTAGATCAGGATATTCCAAGTTTAAGAATCAACTTTGATGCTAAACTTTTAAGCCGACATGGACAAGAAGTCCTAAAAATGCTTTAGAGTTGCGACGTGAGAGGAAGTACAGTATCTCCAGTGCCTTTGGTTCAGGATGTAAAGTTCCGTTCACTTCCTCCAGGTGACTCCTGGTTGGAGCTCTTCTTTGGCTTGGACGTGCATGAAACCTCTTCCAGGCGAATTATCACAACAAAAGATAAAAAAAAAATTGTTTTTAAAGTCCTCAGGTACAAGTCTGTGTGCACCAAAACTCATCGTAGTTGTGACATCGTTAACTTCTCTGACCTGATTCTTCTCCACAGCAATGGCAGCCACGGCTCACGGGTGTTGTCGTTTCAGTCACTCAACTAATCAGGGATGTGGGCGATGGTTCAGAGGTCTGGAAACAGGCTAATCTGGTATCATCGACTGCAGCTTGATACACCTGTGCACGAGAACGGGGATTCAACTGTTTGCTGTCGCTGCGCTTGAGCTGTCCAATGTGGGATTGGACAGACATCTGACAACCTATCAGACGCAAGCATTTACTGCATCTGTAGGATAATAATATTTAAAAGTCTGTGTTTTGGTTTGTTTGTCTTATGGTTGTCCTCACAAAACCCCAAAAGGGTCCACGGCTCCATTACTACAGCGGCTCTCCAGAGCACAACAAATAAGAAAAATCTCACAGTTAAATGCAGGAGCAGAGCTCTGCTTCGATCTGTATTCTGACGACACGTTTATTGCGTTTCATTCAGAAAAAAAACTAACTCATGAGCGTTCTCTGGAAATTCAGCCGGCGTCAAATTTATGACGATCCGCCGAGATACAGATCTGCCTCCGCCCGGGACACGCACGTCGTCACATTAGCCGGCGACCTCTGACCCCGGAGGATTATTGGTCCCACATGCTCTGCTGCGTGGGACATTCACTGCGTAGTTGGGCTGCAAAGCCGTGTACGTCACAGCAGTAAGATAATATGTGGGTGTGAGAGAGGAAGCTTCAGTGGTGCCTAACGGGGGAATGTGAGTGTGTATCTTCTTTCCTCTGCGGACAAATGCTCATCCATGTTAATCAGGGTTTTGGCCCCTTTGCCATTAATGACAAGTCAGGTGAAAGGGGATGTCAATACCAGGCCCTTAACAGCCAGGCGCTACCCACCCCACCCCACCCTCCCCTCCCCTCCATCCATCCATCCACCCATCTATCGGACTTAATGAGTGCTCATCCCGAGCTCCATCTGCGGCCCAGAAATTGGAGTCATGATTATGAATTTATATGAGTGTTTAGGAGTGGCGGTTAGCCCAAATGCCACTGTTGCTGGTGGAGGAGGGATTTATTAGGCTGATGGTTTTTCTGTGGTAATTTGTGAACGCTGGTTGGGGCGCATAACAGGATTTGAGTGGGCGATTAGAAATGATGCTTAAAAGTTGCGTTATTCTTATCAAAGAAAGAAAGAAAGGAAGGATCTGTGAGAAATAACCCATCTTTACGCGGGGAGATTTATAGTATTTACACTGTGCTCGGAGCATTTAGTTCATTTTATGGAAAATTTTGTTTTGCTTCTGATTAAATTATAAGGATTATATGGATCGTAAGTTTTTCCCAGCACGATCATTAAAGTTTCATCTCAATCCGTCTCATGGGAAGATCAAACACTGAATCTGAAGTGTGAGATGATGTGAAACGTCGCTCTGACAGAGACCAAGCTAACTAAAAACCGGCTACATACTGCTGGCATAGAGTACGACTGTTTCATTGTCCAACGACCATAATATTACCGCCGTTCATCATTCAGGCCATCAAGTGGAGGCTTTCATCTGTGTTTCTCTCTGATGTTAAAGTCAAGACGGATAATATCTGCTCCCGGTTCCATATTGTCCCTGACCCCCCTCCTTCTTTTTCGGCACTCTGTCATTTACTGCTCTGCCTGTGCTTCAAAACTACCACTTAACCCGCACGACTGTGGGCCAGATAGCTGTTGTCGCTTCCAATGCTATAGCTTTGATGTTTGGATTAGGGAGTTTAAGGTTTGAGCTATGGTTTCATTTAGACCGAATCAAAGAATTAAACTCTTATTGAATTGGATGCTGGGGAAAATAGACAGAGACTTGCTGGTGTACAGGTGACCGATAGGAGAAGGACGCTGGAACATTATAAAACCCTCAAGACCGATGATTGCATCCATACAAAAATGAAATTTATAATATTTTTGGACGAAAAGATGTGTAACTATTACAACATTGGGGTTGAAGGATATATCCAGGATGTCAAACTTATTCAGGACTGAAAACAGGTTCAAAACATGAAGACAGATGCCAAATCCTACTTCGTCTGTCTATTCTTAATTATTTCATGTCCCATTGTTAATCATGCAATGCAGACCTTTGTATAGTGCTTCTGACAGTGAGCGGAATTACAAAAACACTGTCGACGTGTGCTTTTTGTATGCCAACCGGCTCGTCTCACACAGCCAGCACCTCCTCACAGCTCATCAAATGTCTTCTTAAATTTCCAAATTGGTGTTATTTGGATAAACTGATCAATTATTGGGAATCTAAACTGAAAAAAACATGAAATCTATTTTTAAGGCTTCAAAAAGTGTTATTTGTTTGGCATGTAAAGGATGATAAAAGGATAATTTAGCTTGCCCTGAAGACAAAACTGATCATGTGGTTAAACAAACTGTCGGGGATATGCTTCTTTGAAAGCCCGACATGAACTGTTTCATGCAGATGGCTGGACTGCCTCAGGCTCTGCTGTGACAAAAACCCTTAAAAGAACAAACAGTTGCCATTATAATTACACATAATTTAACTTTAATTCACATGCTGGACACAACTCGCCAGACAACTCACCATCTGACTTTAAAATAAGAAGGAAATGTGCCAACAATATCATTTCTTTTTGGTTCTGCGTAATAACAAAGGATCTTGGAACACCTGTTTGTATTTTAAAGCCACAGAAATGAATGGTTCTTTATTCCTATTCATCCCAGACAATGCAGCGGCAAGTGAGGCACACTTAGTCAGAGCCGTGCCAATTTGAATCCAGTCTATCGGTGGAAAACAACCAAAAGTTGGATGCCAAGAATATTTCATCACTAATCTGCAGAACGTTTTCTGATTGTCGGATTTCATCTCTGAAGAATTGTTGTGTCGTAACCCTGAGCCAAGCTATCAGTTAAATACAGTGTGATTGATGGAGCCACAGAATGTCTCTCGACATGAGTAATTATCACCAGGTGGTGGAGATGGCTGATGTAGAGCACAGGTGATGGCAGGAAACAATGGTGCCCTGAGGAAATGATCCTAGACTGAAGAGTTCTAAGAATCAGTATTCTCGAGCTGTTTTGGATCACACTCTCTACTGCTCACACCTGAAAACAAAAGTCGTCTCAGAGAAAGTTTTGCGGACATCAGTGTTGTCGTCCTCGAGATCGTTCTCGGGTCTCGAGACTTTTCTATTGGTCTCGTCTTGGAATCAACTGCATTCTTACGCAGTCTTGTCTCAGACAAAGAGGACTCTGGATTGCATGTCCGGTCATGACGGGAACTACGGGGATGTTGTCAGATTTATTTGTTAACATCATTACTGTCATCGCTCATGAAAAACAAAGGAACATTCTTACATATATAATTCACCTCTGCAATGCCTTTTGATGAATGCCTCAATACATTTGTCATGGTACACTTATACAAACACACTTACAGTATCGTATGTATGGCTTAATAAAAGAGGTGAAGGAAGAGGAATCTTAATTAGTTTTCTCTGGAAGTTTTTATGGAAATTTGGATCTTTCAGATTGATTTAAAGAGTGCCTATGGTTTGCGATTAGTTACTTTGATTGATCGATGATTATTTTGCCCGAGTATTTCATTAAAAAAACACAACTCCTTGGTCATGTACAATGTTCTTGTGCTACACATTGGGGATGCATAGATGAAAATGTGTTTGTTGTTTTGCAGTCTCTGGCAGATTTGTGTCCGTTTTGAAAATGACAATCGCACGATTGCAGGTTTAAAAACAAAGAAATGGAAATATCTCCCATCTGTTTTCTATAAGTCTTGTGATGGTTCAGTGTAGCCTTTTTCAGGGCTGCCAGCTACATTGATCCGTTACAAAATGGAGAGAAGACAGAGGGAAGGTATTTCTGTCCGTTACGTTTAAAAATAAATAAATTAGAACCCGAAGGTTGCCTCTGGACTTTTCTCTGGGCGTTTCCACAGCGCATGTCATGCATCATAACACAGACCCCCCCGTGGATGAACATATTCCTAACCAACTATTTTTATAATCAATTTGAATTGATTAGTTGTTGCAGCAGCTGTGCCATGCAGTGTGGGACCTCGCTCTGGTCCTGGTCTTGACTCGGTCTTGACTCGGTCTTGCCCTGCCTGGGTCTCAGTCATGTCTTGGTTTTGGTTTAGTCTGTCTTGACTAAAATACAAAAAAAAAAGTAATCTTATCTCATAGATTCACAATAAAAAAACAGCAATCGATTACTGACCAAATCCCATCTGACTGACGAGCAGAGATTCTTTCTTCTATCTCCATGACAACACCTCTCTCCCTTGTCTCCACTTCTGCTCCCTGTACTTCCTCACCCAGGGATTTGGTTCCATTCAATAGTTGAAACAGTCGAGCGAAGTACTGTGCGTCCCTCAAAAGGGCAGCATGGGTGTTGTAGCGTCGTATAGAAGAAAATGTGCCTGTATTTTAGATTTAATTTCACTTTGTTGTCCTCTGAAATGCATCTTGCGGCAACGTCTTTGACATACAAGAGTAAAAACATCAAAGTACTGCATATAATTCCACTATCAGCCGTTGTTATGTGATGCCGAATATGCTGTGACATACAGGTACATGTTGCCAGTCTTAGAACAATTTCCAGGCAAACTGCACAGTATACGGGTTACTGAAAACACATCTTCTCACTTAACTGTTTGACAGAATAAATGAGTTCTGCGACCTGTTTAGATGTCTAACTTGTGAAACTCTAATCTTCTATAAGATCGCAAAAACCTGATGACCCTTAAACTGAACATGAGAGAAATCTGAGTGTATGCTAGAAGCTGGCCGGCTTTCTTTTGGTGTACGCATTTTGAAACTTGAGTCGAGTGTCTGAGGCCAGTAGTCTTTCGGGCATACTGTCAACAAAGGTTGTGGGTCAAATGCTTCACTCAAGTTATTAAAAATAAATACACCGAAAGAATACTGCCTCTAGCTAGCAGTTGCAAATTAAGTTTAAATTTGTAGCATCCAAATGAATGCAGTGATGGAGGGCGATGGTGTTTTGTTTTAGCATCTCATGCTTATTCACAGAGCAGCATGTTAAGTACCGACTGTCTACAGAGTCCTTACTTTGACCCCGATGAATTCACATTTGCATTTTGCTGAAAACCATTGTTGTTGTTCTATTTTTCTCTGATGCATTGCTTCACAGTGGAAGCTATAATATCTTGGTCGGTGGCAGTGTGAAAGTTTCAACTGGTGTTCACTCTTTTTAATAATTGATTATTCTGACAATTTACGTTTCAATTGCTCAATTAATTGTTTAGTTTCCTGTAGAATGGAAACACATTTTATGCCCATAAATACATTACCATACCTTTGCTCATGTCTTCATATGGCAACAGCATGAACAGGAATACAACTATTTTAATCAGACAGGCTGTGCCGACACACATCCCCGAGAAGCTACTGAGAAGACAACATGTCACAGTCCACCTTCCTGTCGACTTGTCACCCGTCTGCCTCTGCTTCCCCCACCCCCTCTTTCTCCGTCTCATTTTCAATCCTTTGTTTCACTCTTTTTTTTTTTTGTTTTCCACCTTGGGTGTCTTGCTGTCTCTTAAGCATCATTCTCAGCTTTACAACACACACACACACACACACACACACACACGATTCCCATCCCTTCTGAGAGTGCTGTGCCTCCCCTGGCCTCTGAAAGCGCACTGACACCCGCCCATATCCCAGTGGGAGATTTCTGACAGTTAAAGAGGAGATAACAAGAGATTTGTTTTTAGAAACGCCCCCTCCCTATGTCCATGAAACATGTGTGATGGTGTTGTTTTTGTAGAAACGTCTGCAATGGCAGGTCAGCAGTGTCATCGTAGTTTCCTGGATGATCTGTTGGTTCGGTGGTTGTGACTTTTCAACACCTGTGTGTAGCTCCTCTGACAAACAAATCAGCTTTGGAGTAGGCCAGTGCTTGAAGTGGAAAAAAATAATTGCCATTACTCCCATTATACACATGTCAGCGTGTGTATGGGCCGGTATCAGCAATCTCTTGCTACTTATTCTTATTTATTTATTATATTTTTAATCATGTTATACTTTGTGATACATTGTGATTTTATTGATATATTATAATTGGGCCTTCTGTCAATGTTTACACGTGTGAAATACTCTTTTAATCAAAATAATGCATGAACAAAGAGTATTGTTTTGATTGCTGCACTCGACTGTGCAATTACAATGAATTCCCTTCGGATTAAGTTTATTTATGTTTATTTGCATAGAACGCAACGGGGTGCTTTTCTCCCCATATGGAACTCGGCAGAGCTCTCTGCATATTTCTGAGGTAGAAAGTAGAGGTATGCGGATTGAATCGCACACGTTATTACTCTCCCACGAGTGTTGATTAGACAGCTTGAATGCTTTGCAGCATCGCAGCGTCACTGTTGAGGTATGCCATTTGGATGAGCAACTGATAGCTGGTTAGCTCGGCAGAAAGCTGTGCAATAATGCACGACCCTGGCTTCTTCAAATCCTCTTGATATGTCAGAACGTAAAGGAAATTATGTCATTTGAAGTATTGCTGCTCTCCTCCGTCCTTGATCAGATGTAACTTGCCGTACTTGAAGGTGCCACTGTAATTAGCTTCTCTGCGAGTGTGGGGGAAGTTGATGTGGAGGGAGTGGGTGGATGAATGTCAGACTTTTTATCCTTGCTTACATATTGTGAAGTGAAAATCTCATATTTCAAAAATATAAACCGTCTAGGAAAGTTAAAACAAAGCTTTGATCCCACCTTACCACACATTGAGCAGTCTAACCTTCTCAGACCTTCTCAGACCTCATTTTCAAAATAAAAGTTTTCATTTGAAGAGTGGATCGAATTGTGACCTTAAATTCGAATGTGAAATTGAAAGTGGTTTGGAGATTGAGACGCCTCTATTTTACAAACACCATTATTAACGCAAATGCATGTGCATATTTTAGATTGCACTTTAACTCACTTCAGAATAGACACAATGGAACTTTAATGAGTCCAAAACTGGGCAACATGGCCCTAAAAAGGTGGGTTTTGAGCTGTTTTTTAAAAGTATTCACAGTATCTGCGAGGCGTAGAGTTGCAGGCAGAGCATTCCAGAGCCTCGGGGCCATTGTCTCAAAGGCTCGGTCACCACGGCTCTTAAATCACGTTTAATCACTGCAATATGTCAAGAGGAAATGTCTGAATCATACTATGAAAAACAGCTTTGGTGTTCCTGTTTACTCGGTAAGGAAGAGCCGGGGGGTTTAAAGACTCAGATGCTACCTGGAAGTGTCGCACAACTATGCAGTGATTTGGGAAATGTGTCGTGATTTACTATCCTGGAGATCAAAAGACAACTCTACTATTCACACCTTCTCTTAACACTTGACAAGTCATCCATCTTCCTCTTCTGTCTCTCTGTAGTGTGTGTATTCTTTAAGTTTCTCTTTCCTTTAACTTTTCATATGCAGGGTAGAGAAGGGTATCTAACTACTGCGAAGTTGACAGTCCCCTCCTCCTCCTCCGCCCGCCCGCCCGCCCGCCTTCACCGACAGCCGTTTTCAAAACTAAAATTGGGAATCCTCTCTCTTCTCTCTACATTCATTTTCACTTTTCCCCCCTCACTAAACATCTACAAATCATTCGGGGATAGGATAAAGGCACGCAGACAGGGAGATGAATGGTTTAATTTAGATTCAAATTGCATGAAGTGGGCTAATCGGAATAGCTGACAAAAGCTCTATGACGGAGAAGTGATAACCTGCAGGCTGCTTCCTTATTGCAGGAGTGAAGTGCCGAGCTGGTTTCCAGGTCTAATTGCATGACTCAGTTTAGGGAGTGAGAAACTGACATGGGAGGAAACACATCCTGTGGGATTTAACACTAAATGAGTGTTACTTTGCCTGAAAAGTCAGACCAAGCATGCTTTAAGTCTGTTTTTGATGGATGAACTCTCTTTTTCTTTCCTTTTCTCACTTTTTTCCCCTCACCTGTCTCCGGCTGGATTTTAAGCGATGTCTTTTCTTTTGTTTGCACATCAGCCGGCTTTCTGGTTCTTCTCGACTGCTTTTACTTTCATAATCTCTGTTTCTCGTCTTTCTGGCTCACTCTCTTTGCGTCTCTTTGACCTTGTGTGTGCACCACTCAGACATTAGTTTGTAAGCAAATTTATTTAATTTTTCTATTTCGACTTCTCAGTTAATGAGTTTTTGTAGTGCTTCTGTAATCTCTTATAGTTTAGAAATGGTCTCTCTTATGAAAACCTTTATGATGTATTTCTTCCGCCTTATTTCTTTTGTATGTATCTTGTTCCTTGAACTCCAATATATAGCACTTCATTTAAAGTTTTTTAATGAAAGTGTAACATCAAATAGGTACGTTGTAGTCTAAAGGCCTCTTCTGTAGAAATTTAGCACCGCCCCTTAATCACACTTAATAATAATAATAATATGCTGATCCATGTCCCTCATTGAACACTCCCCTTTTCTAGCTACCAGCCTGGTACAACGGTTGGCATGAAGCCATAAGACCAAATACCAACCCACCTCTGCAGGTGTGCCGTAGGCCGATGTGTGTGGAGGCATATGATTGGTTGTCTTTAATATATATTTCTTTCCTCTTAGAGTGTTTTATTCTTCATACCTACCTTATTTGGTAGGTATGACGGCATTCAAATCCATTCATATTCTCCATAAACAAGCCCTAAAAACACTTGATAAAAAACCCCAAAAGTCACTGTGTAACTGTTGATTAGTATGCATTGTCCCTGAAAAATAAATAAATTGAACTGTTGTCTGTAATGTGTTTCATATTGACCCTGATGAAGGCCACTAGCCGAAATGCACTCAGAAGACTCAGAGTCAGAGTTGCAGTCACTTTCCTAAATGTCATCAGACTTCAGCCCGAGGACACAATGACGTTAACTAACTTTGTGTGTCTGTATGAACTCCCATATGCATGCAGACCTGAGGTTAGTTATGTATATTTTCATGTTTGTTTCCCTCCCGGGGCCTTTATCATGAAGCAACTTCAAACCGAGGATCCACTCAGGCGTGGTTTAACGAGGCGAGGCTGCGTGAGGTGAATTTGAGTCCAAAATCGTACCCCATCGCTGAGTCATAACAAAGACAAGAAACACATATCAATGATATCTCCTATGTCTCTGATGGCAAGAAATAAACATCCATAAATCTTTATCCATAAAAAAACTCGTGAAAGAGGCAGAGGTTGCAAATACAAGTAACTATCATCACGTTTTGAGCCGCTGAAGTTAACCAGCGGGTTAGTTCTGGGTTACCATGACCATCTGCCTCCGTTACAAGTAAGCCAGTGTTCTAAGAAGAAAATCATACTCCTTTTACTAATACCTAACGATATATATGATGATTTTTTAAATGAACTGCCTTTTCTTTGAGTTTCCGTGTGTCATCTCTCTCTATCCTGCACACTTCTTACTTCCTGTCAACAGTCAGTTTGATTTATTTCTGGCCTGGTGCCTGACTCATTGTTCTCAGTGTATGAGCATGATACCCACACTGGATCTTGATTACTTAATCCCATAATTATGTTGACATTATACACTAAGAGTGCTGTCACACTAAGCAAGGCTCAGTGTGCCTTCTAGGTAAGGCACGGCACGTTTATTTGTTACATTTCAACATTCTAGTTCGTGTGGTTGCGGTCACAAGTTAAACTGAGCTTGTGCATGATTGACACGTCTGTACGGTATGTGTGTTGGACTGTTGAGCTGGTTAAGTCAGATATGTTTTGCAGTAGATAGAGTCACAACAAACATTTCCCTCCAAGATTTTCATACAAAATGAAGAAAAACTTCAACCAGGGGATAATCTTCAAATATGTGTTCATTGGATTTTGCAATTTTGTGACTGTAATTGACGTTTCTTGGTGCACCTTTCTCTTTCTCTCGCCCTGCTTTGTCACCCAGAGTGACTTTCATACCTTTCCAAGAGCTGGTGTGAACTTGTTGCAGCATGTATTTGTGACTATTGTGTGTGGAGAAATTGTTATCTGTGTGAAGGCCCCTGAAGCCTTTGCCCCTTGATTCTGACTGAAGCTAAAGGAAAAACCAGATGGTTAACACTGATGTTTTAAAGGATGAAAAGAAGTAGAAATAGTAGAAATACTCTATATTGTATCATACATTTTAAAAATAGCACACAAATGCCCTTTAAATTCTTAACCACATTTGAACAATTGAAGCTGGGCGGCATGGCCTAAAATTTATATCATGGTAATGGTATATATCACAATATTCTTTTTTCCTAAAATGTCAGACTGCTGAAAAGTTATTAATTACATAGTTTGAACATTTAAACCAAAAAAAGACAAACGGCAGGTTTTTATTTTTATTTTTTTGTATTTTTTAAAAGACCAATTTTCTTCTGTTCAGCAGCCAGGCCTTGCATCTCATGTCAGAGCAGCTATCGGGCTGGGCGGTATGGCCTAAAATTGATATCACGACGTACTTGTGAAGCACGGATTGTTTTCAATTAAATTTGAATGAATAGGAAATAAATGATTGTATTTTATTTAAATACTTGCTCTGATTAAACATCATCCTGGCATTAGTAGTTTTAATGATGTTTTGGAGCTTATTAAGAAGTTCGCAGGTCATATATTCTCTCTCTAATATCTATTTCATATTGCTGTGAAAACATCTTCAAACAACTATTTATTCAAGTTCATGCTGGTGTACTTTCTAAACCTTCCACTCGTAATTGAAAGAATAGCTGGACATCACTTGAAGGGCCAACAATTTCCCATAAAGTGTTGTATCTTGTATTTAGTTCAGCGTATATTTTCACACTTAACGAGAGAAACACTTATTAACAGCGCAGGTATTTATCACTGAAACTCTGGCCTTTGATTAAACCAGTTCGGAGTGTGTACACACCATATCTGTCAGTCTAACAGTTTTTTCCTTTTATTGTTTCCCTCAGAGCCAAGAAGAAGACCAAGCCCTTGAACCTTAAGATCCACAGCAGCGTGGGCAGCTGTGAGAATCTGCCCACGCAGCGTTCGCCCCTCCACTGCGAGCGATCTCTGCGATCCTTCTTCTTCCCTACCTTCATCCCTTCCACACCTCCTGTCCATGCTGAAACACCTTCTGCAAGTGAGAGAACTCTTCTTTCTTTCATCAGCTCGTGCTCTCAAGCGTTTATGAAATGAGAGTTTTATGAGATTTTGAATGCCTCATATTCAAATCCCTTTGGACTGCATATTTAGTTCTCAGGCAATGTCTCATTCTTGGGATGTCATTCTGCTCTCGGCTAGATTAAGTCAAAAAGTCTATGAAACTGTAATACGGGTTGATTTTTAACCCAAAATCAGTCTTTAGTCTCTGCAACAGTTGTCTCACCTTGTGTTCCACTTCCTGGTATCAGTCTTCTGCCTTAACACTTTTCCAAAGTCGACCTCGCCACAAAAAGAAAGAAATGAAAGATTGCCTTTGCCCATAATCATTCTTACCACTATAATTATTTTGTCAACAATATACTTAAGCACAAATGTACAATCAGGGTGTGCCACAATGACCGGAGGTGGTATGTTGCTACACATTGGCAGCCTTATTGGCTGATGTATTATGGGAATATTGCGAAAGCCATAAGACCAAGGAGGAGCTGGGGAGTAATGGAGATTGAGTCAAGGAAAGGAGTGATTACTGTAATGTTCACCGCTTAGTGTCATGAATAGCTGTAGACTTGACGAACACGTATGTGGGGCACGGCACAGCATATTTGTCGGTGGAGGCATGGCACGGAATAATCACACGCCATGCATGAGAGGACAGACTGTAGTCTCACTTGCTGATGTGTGCATGTGTGTTAACAATAGCAGTTTGAAGAAGAAGATGTAGTTCACACCCTACTGGTAGGAATGGTCAGGTCACAGCTTGCATACCGATGCACAGGTGTATTCACTTCTGTGCCAGGGAAAGAAATACCTTTTCATAGAAACAAAAAGAACTGAGCTGTTTGAACAATCAACACAATAACTTTCCATGAACATCAAACACAAGGAAGTGTTGATCATAGCAGATCAGAAAAACTGAACGCTGCTTCTCCATGTTTAGTACTGACTCTGGGAACAGAAAGTAGACCGGTCCCAGACGACCTGAGGGGTCGGGATGGTTCATAAGGTAGCAGCAGATCAGAGATGTATTTTGGCCCTAAACCATTCAGTGCTTTGTAAACCAACAGCAGGATTTTAAAGTCAAGTCTTTGTTGGACAGGAAGCCAGTGCAAAGACCTCAGAACTGGAGTGATGTGATCCACCCTCCTGGTCTTAGTGAGGACTCCAGCTGCAGCGTTCTGAATCAGCTGCAGCTTTCTGACGGACTTTTTACAGAGACCTGTAAACACACCGTTACAGTAGTCCAGTCTGCTGAAGATAAATGCGTGGACAAGTTTTACACATCCTGTTGAGACATAAGTCCTCTAATCCTTGATATATTCTTCAGGTGATAGTAGGCTGATTTTCATAGGTGATAGTAGGCAGAGATTCCGCTCTATAACAATTGTTTCTGTCCATCTGGCAGTAACACCGTCTTTTGTATTGGCTGGGACCAGAGGGTTACTTCATAAAGGCGTGTGTTTGAATAGAAGGTCACGTAGTCCCAATATCTCGTGGCCTTCCTGCCAGTATACAAATGTATGGCTCGCCGTCTGTTTTTTGTAAGCTTGTGCAAATTCTTCAATGAGACTATGAATGGAATTGATCTTAAAGATATAGGGGTTAACCATTTGTGGTTCAGGAGTTGAACGTTTTCTGATATGGCAAGGAGTCCGGCTGGACCCCCGGACCTGGAGGAGACAAGAGTCCTTTCTGCCATTTTTGGATTTAATTTCTGCAATAATCCAATAGAAAAATCCCATTGGACTTTGATCGAGGGAACCAGTGCAATGCTAACTTCGGGTTTACCTCCAAAAATACGTCGTGCCTGAAGCACTTTATTGCCACTCATGGAAGGCCTATATCCACTCTAATGCTCATTTTGTTGCACTGACTTTGCCCAAGTTTATGCAAGCACAAAAGTCATTTTCGATAATAATTTAGGTTTTTGCAAGCAAGGAGCGTCCGATTGTTTTTTCTTCTTTTACCCTCATGGTCCACTTGAATAATACATACAGATTTCAGTTATTTTGCTCCAGGTGCTGTGATCAGTCATTCTTTTTCCAGTTTGAAAAGTTATGGTGGCCACAGAGGGACATGTTCCACGGACAGCTCACCTCCTGCGCCTCAGGCTGTTTGAGCTCACACAGAGCAGCCACACACACCTCACACTTGTGATGAGGCCTTATTTCTAGTTGGAGGCCCAGTACCGGCCCTGGGACTCCACCAACAGACGCACACTAAAACTGCAGTGTGTGTGTGTGTGTGTGTGTGCACGTATGAGATGCAGAGATGGAGAGTGTGTAGGAGTCTGTGAGTGTGTGCTTGTGGATATAAATGGTCTAAATGTTCTTCATGAGCTTTGCACACAACTCACTCTGTTTATTTCTACATGTGCTCCAATGACGTCACCCACTCACCCTTACCTCGCATAGACGCTTTGCAGCTGCATCACAGATCTCCATAGCAACCTAGTGTGGCACCACAATGGACGTCCCTTTGAGAGTTGGCAAATAAACAATGGCTACAAATAACTGCTGAATTTATAACAGGGTGAGGAAAAAGAGCTACCTGAGCAGTAGCTTGGAGTCTATTTACGTATTTCATTAAAGACGGGCTTTTCTATCATTCAGCCATGGTTTTATGTATAAGGAGATGGATGTTGACGTGTTGATTCATGCTTAGAGAGCAAAGCATATTGGTGACCCAAGGAAGGTTCATCTAATAGGAGGTCGTGGATCGTTAAAAGGAATGTGATGAAAAACAACATTTTCCAAGTCGGAAGTCTCACTCCAACGACAGAAACTGTGCAGAGGAGGTCAATAAAGAGGTGGATTGGTCAATAGTTGCTATGTTGGTTCCTAGAAAAGAAGAGCAGGTGTTATAAAGAGTGTCACGTGTCTGATGAGTCTTTGTGAGCACTCTGCTGCCACTGCATCCACATTGAAATCTTGTTTTTGTGCAAAGAAATCCTCACTCTGAGGTCGTCACTCGACACCTCAGCTAATCTAAACAAACGGCTTTAATAGCCAGCTAGCTAGCAGGGTAGTGTGACGGCAGACGTTAAGGACCTTCAACTTGCCGCTAAAGCTTTGGGTTTACAAGCCACGGAGAACAAATCAGATGTGTTCATTCTCATAATTCAACAGGCTGTGTGCTGTAGGAGGTGGTACTGTTTGGTCATAATGCATTGAATGCCGCATGTATGTTTGAGCTTCCCATCTGTCGGCACCACCGAAGCATCCCTCCAGTTCACTTACGGGGATCTTTCTCTAGCAGCTTTTTGAATTTGATTGATAGAACAACACATGGAGGGTAGAAGACAAAGTTGAAAAGGAGCACAGATAATGACAAATTTGTATACTTACTCAACCAATAAGCTGTTCGTAATCTGCTTTGTCCAAGAGCTACGGACCTCCGATTTGGCCTCCAGAGGGTGCGTTTGCGTAACGCCACCTGAAAGCTCTGCGTGGTGTCAGATTGGCCTCAGCACCAAAACCTGTCGGACAGACCACTCATCATGCATGCGTGCTCCGAGCCCTTTGACTTCTTCGACTGAGGAAGTCACTACCGAGCCATGAGGCCTCCTGGCCTCATCTGTTCTCCCATCCCTCCTCCCTCTGTTTCTCTGCCATAATTAAACTGTCAGTCTTAAAAGACACTATCTGCAAAGATTGGAAATTGCTTTTTTGTCCACCACTGCAACGATTGCTGTTGTCAGTTTATTTCAGGGATTTTGCATGTGTGTAGCCAAGAAGAAGACCAAGCCCTTGAACCTTAAGATCCACAGCAGCGTGGGCAGCTGTGAGAATCTGCCCACGCAGCGTTCGCCCCTCCACTCCGAGCGATCTCTGCGATCCTTCTTCTTCCCTACCTTCATCCCTTCCACACCTCCTGTCCATGCTGAAACACCTTCTGCAAGTGAGAGAACTCTTCTTTCTTTCATCAGCTCGTGCTCTCAAGCGTTTATGAAATGAGAGTTTTATGAGATTTTGAATGCCTCATATTCAAATCCCTTTGGACTGCATATTTAGTTCTCAGGCAATGTTTCATTCTTGGGATGTCATTCTGCTCTCGGCTAGATTAAGTCAAAAAGTCTATGAAACTGTAATACGGGTTGATTTTTAACCCAAAATCAGTCTTTAGTCTCTGCAACAGTTGTCTCACCTTGTGTTCCACTTCCTGGTATCAGTCTTCTGCCTTAACACTTTTCCAAAGGCGACCTCGCCACAAAAAGAAAGAAATGAAAGATTGCCTTTGCCCATAATCATTCTTACCACTATAATTATTTTGTCAACAATATACATAAGCACAAATGTACAATCAGGGTGTGCCATAATGACCGGAGGTGGTATGTTGCTACACATTGGCAGCCTTATTGGCTGATTTATTATGGGAATATTGCAAAAGCCATAAGACCAAGGAGGAGCTGGGGAGTAATGGAGATTGAGTCAAGGAAAGGAGTGATTACTGTAATGTTCACCGCTTAGTGTCATGAATAGCTGTAGACTTGACGAACACGTATGTGGGGCACGGCACTGCATATTTGTCGGTGGAGGCATGGCACGGAATAATCACACGCCATGCATGAGAGGACAGACTGTAGTCTCACTTGCTGATGTGTGCATGTGTGTTAACAATAGCAGTTTGAAGAAGAAGATGTAGTTCACACCCTACTGGTAGGAATGGTCAGGTCACAGCTTGCATACCGATGCACAGGTGTATTCACTTCTGTGCCAGGGAAAGAAATACCTTTTCATAGAAACAAAAATAACTGAGCTGTTTGAACAATCAACACAATAACTTTCCATGAACATCAAACACAAGGAAGTGTTGATCATAGCAGTCTATGATTGGTTGAGTACATTTCTTTAAAGGCCTGGCAGGTGACTATGACCAATCGCCATCATCACATATGTGAAGGTGCGCAAGGCAAGGCAAGTTTATTTGTATAGCACATTTCAACAACAAGGAAATTCAAAGTGCTTCACATAAAACCAGCATCAAAACATAGGGCAAAAGAAAAGGAGATTTAAAAACAATTAAGAACATTCATTGAAACATTAAAAAACAGTGTAAGAAATAAAATGCAGTAGTAAAATGCAGAAATGCAGGAAATTGATTAATATATTCATTGAATGTGGTTCAATTAAAGGCAGCAGCAAACAGAAAGGTCTTCAATCTTGATTTAAATGAGCTGAGGGTCTCAGCAGACCTGCAGCTTTCTGGGACTTTGTTCCAGATATGTGGAGCAGAAAAACTGAACGCTGCTTCTCCATGTTTAGTTCTGACTCTGGGAACAGAAAGTAGACCGCTCCCAGACGACCTGAGGGGTCGGGATGGTTCATAAGGTAGCAGCAGATCAGAGATGTATTTTGGCCCTAAACCATTCAGTGCTTTGTAAACCAACAGCAGGATTTTAAAGTCAATTCTTTGTTGGACAGGAAGCCAGTGCAAAGACCTCAGAACTGGAGTGATGTGATCCACCCTCCTGGTCTTAGTGAGGACTCGAGCTGCAGCGTTCTGAATCAGCTGCAGCTTTCTGACGGACTTTTTACAGAGACCTGTAAACACACCGTTACAGTAGTCCAGTCTGCTGAAGATAAATGCGTGCACAAGTTTTACACATCCTGTTGAGACATAAGTCCTCTAATCCTTGATATATTCTTCAGGTGATAGTAGGCTGATTTTCATAGGTAATCGTAGGCAGAGATTCCGCTCTATAACAATTGTTTCTGTCCATCTGGCAGTAACACCGTCTTTTGTATTGGCTGGGACCAGAGGGTTACTTCATAAAGGAGTGTGTTTGAATAGAAGGTCACGTAGTCCCAATATCTCGTGGCCTTCCTGCCAGTATACAAATGTATGGCTCGCCGTCTGTTTTTTGTAAGCTTGTGCAAATTCTTCAATGAGACTATGATGTGTGTATGTGTGTATTATATGTAAACGTGTGTGTCCGTGCGCGTGGTCGTCAAAGATGGCAGCACAATATTCTGCAAAAAGGCTATTCGGCGTGTAGCTGTTGCCATAGCAACTGAGCAACCCGTCTTTGTCTCTTGTTCATCAGAGTTTTTTTTTTCTCACATTCAGACAGAAAAAAACAACTGGTCTATTTCCACTCTTCTCTTAGTTCATTTCTTGCTGCCACTCCAAACAAATACCTGTTCAGTTGTGCACTTTCACCTCGTGGAAAAGTCTCATTGGAACACATGCATGAGAAACGTTGAGGACATGGTGAGCAACAGCCTGTAAAATATCGCTCCTTTGACACTCGTGTGCTATAATGCAGCACATTGTGCAGCAAACGCCCACTCGCTTTTTACAGTCCTGTTCACTTCTTCCGCTGCTCTGCACAATGAACCGTTGATACCGTAATAGCAGTCATATCTCGATAAATAGGCTTCAGCTTGTCATCGTCATGTTGCGTTCGAGTGAACTGAATTTGTTTGGTATTTTCTTCTCAACCCTATGATCATCTCCTAATGATGCCATTCCAGTTATGCATTTTATTTTTTACGGTTACGCTGTTAATTGCATTCAACCATTTGATTGGAGCTTTTATCCAAACCATAGAGGTGCTACACCCTGCCCATTGAGCTGGAGGACCTTGATGATTCTGATAATGATGAGAGTAGGTGTGGTTGAGATGACTCTTTAACTGTGCAGACAATGAGAATAATGATACATTTTTCCCCCAGTTGTATCTCATGTTGTTTTTATTGTCAACAAGTTTAACTTTTTTCCATTTTACCCGCAGTAAGAAATTCTCCTCCTTGGGGAGGAGCAGTGTTTAGCGATCAGTCACTTGCAGAGACATTTCAGTCAAATGTCAAATTAACTATATTTGGCTCTAAATAGGCTCCTAGACTCGAGTTGTCTCTTTATCTCTGCACACACACACCCGCCCCCCTCTGTTTAACAGTATTTGAGCAGCATCTTTGTCTGAAATACAACTGGTGTATTTCTTGAACCCAGCGAACTCGCATTGTTTGTTAACTATAGAACGTCAGTCAAAAATAATTGCAACCTCCACCAGATTGCATGCTGTGCATGCCCTGAATAGTTTTCTACACCACAGAAAGACAGTTGAAGGGACGTTGTTTACCTTGTTGTGCATTTGGAGGAGTCCCCTGCAGTGCTTCATCGAACAGCTCTCCGGGGTTGCCCCTTCTTGTCTTATTACTCCGTTAACTTCCATGTTAACGGTGCATTTCCTGTAAATGCTTCACAATGAAAGCCACCCAACGTTTTAGCATTTGAATGATTTAATGTGAAGCAACAGCAGCAGGCTGTTGTGTTTACGTCAGCAGTAGCTTGATAAAACTGGTGTAAAAAGAACAAACTGTAAATAGTGAGGCTGATATCAATGATATAAATGCGAGCTGGATTACATGCATTCACTGTTTTCCTCAAGCAGGAATGGCGGACTCTGCCACCACCAATAAATACTGGAGAGACTTTAAAGGATGGTTATAAAACATATCACATTACGTTAAACAGTACAATCTTAAAACTAAAACGGAATCAGTGCAAGCCACCTGACACACCTAAATGCACCAAAACTAGATTCATAGCTTAATTCAATTTTATTTATCATTTTATTTGTAAATAAACCCTGACACGACCTGACTTTACCTGCAAAGACTACACACCCTAGTTTAAGATGTACCACAACTGTGTCGTTAAGACCTATTCTATTATTGCCTATGGCTAGCTAGTCTCTGTCTCTCTCTTTTCCCCTCTTTCTCTTTCTCTCTCTCTCGTTCCCTGTTTTTAAATATGCATTCATGTCCTATTTTCCTGCCATACGAATACATTTGACTTGACTTGAATACCACAATAACAGATGAAAAGGGCAATACAAAATGTACTCATCATCTTACTTGTAAATAAGCTCAGAACCAACCTCTGACTTTCTTTACACAGAAGGCACAAATTCAAGCCTTTATCACACAAAAAACATGCAACACAAATACATTTCTGAAGCATATGTTTTTTTCAAGAGTTAATTCTCATGAGTGATTCATGACATAAATCTGCACTCCCCCGTTCTTTGAGGGATGGTAGGATCATCAAAGGCTGTTGCGGTAGACAGACAGCGACGTCAACAGCACACACACACACACACACACACGATGATAAACAGCCCCGACCACGCCGCTGACAAGTCCAATCATCTGCCAGTCGCCAACAAGGCCGACAAGAAGCAGATGATGTCAGTTTCCCCTCTGTATTGAGTTATCAGGTTGATTGAGTGTAATTGAGCGATGCATCGGCGTGCGGAGGGAAGACACCGAGCCTCTGGAGAGACTGGAGTAGGAGGAGGAAGGGTGTTTCAGGAACCAGGAAATGCTGCACGGCACCGGGGCCATGAGATTAGCACTGGCAATAACTCGCAGCCTCGTCATCAATTAATAGGACTGATTGAGTCCCTCACCGGATGTAAAATGTGATTCTTTTTTTCTTCTCAAAATGAAAGATTTCGTAGTGCAGATGTGATTAACTGACAAAATTACAAGTATTGTTTAGGTTTTATGTGAGACGAGTAATACATAGTTTACTGCTAAATTCAAGTTTGGGTAGTTACTCTTTAATCTACTCTGGCCACACTAGTCTGTAGCTCTTTACTGCAGAAAATCTATCGACCAAGCTAAAAAAACAAATCAACACTGAATGCCGTGATCATAAACCGGTTCGGCGGTTCGATCCCCGTTCGAGCTCCGCCTCCGCCGCATGTCGACGTGTCCTTGAGCAAGACACTTAACCCCATATTTGCTCCCGTAGCTGTGCATAGGGTGTGATTTCTGAATTGTAAGTCGCTTTGGATAAAAGCGTGTGATAAATGACTGTAATGTAAAGCTCCTTCTTTGGACTTAAAGTCAAGTTGAAGTCAGCTAGAGCAACATACCTCCAGAGGACATCTGTCTCTGAAAACGGATTTTATCTGGAGACTCCGATTCACAAGTTTTCAAGAGTTTTCGAGGAAGAACATTGGCATCTCAACAATGAATCTCAATGTCTTTCTGGTTTACTTTCAAACAAAAAGACACAACGAATATCCCATGAATAGGAAAATTGACAAAGACCTCCTGAAAGTCATAGATGATTCATTCCTTTGGGCGGTAGACTTTCAGCTGAGAATAACTCAAATCTCTGTCTCCTCTCGGGTCTGATTGAAGTGAAACTCGTCAGTCCTGTCATATGGAGATGGTCTCACACCTCGGCCCACAATTCCATTTCAAGGCATTAGAACTTTTAGGCCTTTTTAAAAAATGTTTTTCTGTCTTCATCCTCACAATTCCCCGATTCTAATGTATTGGTCATCTCCTCCACCTACCCACACACAAAAAGCTCAAGTCCCCTCTTCCTGGCATTCATTTCCATCTTAAACGTAACATAAACCTCATGAATAACTCTGCATAAAGGTCGCCAGTCAATTTCAGCCAAGAAGATGCAAACGATGAGAGTCTGGACATTTGTGTTTGTGTGTATACTTGTGAATATTGTCGAGTACACAGTTTATATAAAACCTGTTTATTGTTGAAATAAGAGTCATACACATACAACTTACCTTAAAGGAAAAGTGTGCTGATTTTACACATCAACTTCAGGTTTTGGGGAGTAATTAGTGCATATAAGAAAAAACAAATGTAAAAAACATTTTTGTGGCTCTGCGCAAAATCGGATACATTTCTTCATAAATTGTTAATGTCACAATTCTTATTGGAATTGATCATTTTCATCCTTTTAAACTGTCCTTGAGCTTGACAATATTTTAGGAGTGCAATGTTAACTCAGTGGAGTACTCTTTTTAAGAAACATTTCAAAGGGTGATGGTTGGTGTGCTGAAAATTACACCTTTTCGGTTCCAAAAGTGCAACAGAATACCACCTGAATATACCTTTCATGATATGATATGTGAGCTTTAGCAGAAATAATCTTGCACATTGGCCTTTGCAGTATAACCTCTTATTTTATCAGCATTTTCTTTTTTTATCATGGCTCTTTTGTTCAATGCGTATCCACCACATCCAGCCGCCTTCACAGGCAACGCTGTGTAGGCTGCCATGCTTACCTGGTATTAAGAGGTGGCGCATAAATGTACCAGGCTGCTCAGCCATTGCCGGCACTAATGGACCGAGCGAAAGGCTTTTGTTGTGGAAACATTTTGAAGCGAGAGTTCCTCACGAATGGAATACAGGTGGCAATACGAGACATCTGCATCCTAACATGCAGACAATTCAAACTTTGTTGTTGACTGATGTAAAAAGTTGGGTTGTGTGTCTGGTCTGTCTGTCTATCTAGACAATTAGAACAAGAGCTCATTTACAGTGATGAGTTGACAGTGAGTCACGACTAACTGGGTGCATGATATTCACAACAGCTGATTAAGCCCGCCACCAAAAATCTGTCCATTTCCCCAAAATGCCATGTGTCCTAAATAAACGTTTGATGCAAGACATTTCGTCAAATCTGACAGACATTCTGTCAGAATTACCATTTGACCAAAAGAAAAGCATACCAAGCCTCCCTCTCTCCTGTCTCTTCCTCTCCAGACACTCTCTCAGTGCCTCGCTGGTCCCCACAGATTCCCCGAAGAGATCTGGGAAACTCAATAAAACACAGGTAAGGAGAGTGCGTGGCTGAGTGTGTGCAAGTCTGCCTCTGTACATACACTCGTACATCTGTGATAGACTGTCATTCCAATAAAAACAAACAAAAGGGGGCCCTCCTTCATAACTCATTTCAACTCTCTTTGTTTTCTAACACGTGCCCTTGATCACGTTGTTGGCCTGTTACGATAAGTGCATTTGCGTCGCCGGTACACAACGCAGAGCTTTGGCTACGGAGCCTCCACTGTGCTGAAAGAACGTTTCGTTATGCAGAATCTGCCCTTAATGTCACACATTTGACAGCAGAATCCATAAATCCGGTCGGGGCTTGATTGAGTTTTGCCTCTCGATTGAGGCGAAGGAGGGCTTAACAAAGACATTTGGATTCTGTCAAACTACATTCGTCACCTGCCATTAGCCAGCCAGCGGCAATGCTGGCAACCAGGCGTTGCATCAGTAAATACAGCAAATAGTCACATACGTGCTCGGTCAGCCTCTGCAGGGAATTAGTCGCTATACTGTGCAATTTGTTTGTGTGAGACGTTACTGTGTTGGAGACTTGAAGAGTGCGGCAGGCCTCTGAGCTCCCATCACTCGGACTGATTGTTGCATTGATGTAAAACCCCCCCATGGCCCCGTTCCTGCGCCGCAGATGTTCATTCGCACCGGCTTACTGAAAGATGGAAATAAAATGGGCCCATATTACACCAGCAGGTGAAGGAGATTAGGAAGGTAAACATTTTTACAGAAGTACCTTCTTCTGGCATCTATTATCCTCGCCGAAAGGATACGCAGGGAATGTGACGCCTTCTTTGGCGAAAGCCGTCTGTCAGAATGAGAGAATGTTACGAAATGCAAAAGGTCAGAAGCTGTGTCTTTCCTCAGCTCTTATGTCATATAGATGTGCAAGAAGCTGAAAGTGATGTCCCAACTTTTTTTTTTTTTTTTAAATGTCCTTATCTCACTCTCCTCTTTTGCTTGCAGGTTTTCCACAAAGTATTGGATGTCCCAGACATGCATAGTATGTGGAAAGGGAATGTTGTTTGGACTGAAATGTAAAAACTGCAAGTAGGTATCAAGACTGATTGTTATCTTAAGAGCCATTTGTTGCATCAGTGGTAGTGATTTGTGTCTGATCACATTTAATCATGTCTTTGTCATTATATTGTGAAATTAGGGTGTAGTGTTGCTTGTTTTTTTACTTGAATTTCTTTTTTTTTATACTTGTTTTTTGAGGTGACACATGCTAATTTACCCTTTGTTTTGATCTCACTTGAATAAATTAGCAATTTGCATCTCTTGTCTGTTTTGCTACATGTTAATGCTCCCACTTTGCACAGGTTTCGTCGCTGTTTAAATAAACTAAAATAATAGCAAATAACTAAACAAAGAAGAATACAATTGTCTTTTTCGTTTGTACTCAGGCTGAAGTGCCACAACAAATGCACCAAAGAAGCCCCACCTTGCCATCTATTGATCATACAGCGAGGCGGACGAGAATCCCTTAAAGGTATTTTTATACATTTTTACATTATTGGTGATAGGCTTTAACGCAAATTTGACATGGTGTCCAAACCTTGTAATTTCAACTTCCATGTCCGTTACCTGATGCTTTTAGGCTCAAAAAGAATGCCATACAGTTACACTGGAAAAGAGATGTCTGTAAATCAGCTGATATTGTTTTTAGGTGAATCAACTTTCCAGTACAAACACTTAAATAGCCTTTCGTTAAATCATTAGGTCTTGAAAGTTGTAAAATGCACTAATAGCCAAATCCAATTTGATTTCCTTCCTCCGTTCAAAGGAAGCGCTGATGTGCTTACTTCATGGGCCCATGGATGCAGAAGATTGTTCCAAGATCAGGGGCATTTTATCCGAAATGTATTTTCGGAAGCCAACCTTTTTTCCCCTTCATGTACCACTGAGGAACTTTCCTTGGGAATGAACAGATCCCCTCCTCCAACGCTGTACCCAGTTCTCTTCATACAGAGATGGCATTTCCATCTACTTTCTCTCCATTTTCCTCTCACCTCTGTAAGCTCATGAGGAAGATTCATAAAGCCAACAGAAAAGCACACGCCTCTTAAAATAGCTGGGATGAGTAACAAAGTGTTCAGGCTCAGAGTCAAGTGGCTTGCTTCGACTATCCCAAGCTGTATGCCAGGCGGTACCAAACAGGCAATAGCTCAAATGTGTTGCGTTTGTGTGGATAATAAATCTATAGGTTAGGACCAGAACTAGATTCTAAACCCTGTTGTGTTCTGTCCTCATGCTTGTTCAAATATTTGAATGCGTCCTTGAAGCTACTGAAGACATTTTCTTTTTCAGTTGAGTCCCCATTTTAAAAAAGTGAACGAGTCTTTGCCGGTTTAGGCAGATAGAAGGTTATCGGCTGATTAATTAAGGCACTTAAGTTTGACAAATGTGACGGCGTCATGCACTGTTTCTGATGACACAGACAGCACTGAAAGAGTTCCCACTCTCTGCTGTCAGAATTGAGATTCATTTGTTCTTTCTCTGCCGTCTCTCTCCCTTTCTCCCCCAAATAAGATCCCCAAGGAACAACTCAAGGTAAAGAACACTAATTAGTCCTCTTCTTCCCTGCTTAGTAAGATAAAGTGGCAGTTTCTCAATGACATAGTTTTCTTAAGGAAACTTTTTTTCTCAACAAAGTGTCTGTATGTGATAACAAATGGATGGTGTTCAAGAAAAGGCAGTTGGTTCATTTTTCCATATTAGAAGCAGGGTCTGATAAAGAGTTTGTCCTAATTGTCCCAAACCTATTCGGCGAGTATTGTTTCATACATGCACAGTGCGTCTTTGTTCCTCTGTGTTTTTTTTGCCTCTAGTAGCTCGTCTGGTGCGGACCGAATCAGTGCCATGTGACATCAACAACCCGCTCAGGTACACAGACCTGCACATCAGTCAGACGCTCCCCAAAACCAACAAGATCAACAAGGTAAGTGCAAAAAATGAACCATTTTCATTACAATCTGTGCGTAACCCGTCATATCACATTTCTTCTGTTTTTGGGGGGCTGGAAAATGGTTGTGAGTCATCGCATCTTTCTCAGGGGATCATGAAACCGTACGAAAATATCTTCAGCGGTACTGATGTTTACACAGATGGATTCGTTTTCATGCAACGAACATTTTGCAGCAAGCATACCTAACAATTCTTAGTTCCAGAGGAAAAAGTTGAATAAAGCATTCCCATGCTTGCACCACGATGATGGAAACCGTGTGTGTGTGTGTGTGTGTGTGTGTGTGTGTGTGTGTGTGTGTGTGTGAAAAACAGAGCATAACTTTTTCTTTTTTTATTTATTTATTTATTTATTTTTTTGCAAAGGAAAGCCAGATCATGTAAAAATGTATGTGTATAGAAAACAGAGATATTTTTATACACTTCAATCCTGTTGCATTTCTCTGCACTGTTTCATTATTATGTTGTGTTTGAAACTGTTTGACTTTTTTTTTATACTTTTACACTATTTTGCCATCATGTCTAAAATGCATCAAACTAATGTTTTCTGTGGTCATTTTTAGCGGTGACATTAGATCATGCACACTGGACGATAAATGGACTGTAACATACTCTTAAACAGTATGCACATTTCCCCGCTGTGGGACTTAAAAAGGATTATCTTATTTCTTACAATAGTTTATTCTCAAGGTTGTGGGTTTGAAATTCAGACCTTTGAGGAGTTACAGGGTGGTTTAGGAGATGAGGAGGCCATTACGTTGAATGTACCAAAAACACGTTTCATTTAAGTCACACACTACCTGGTTAATGTTCTGAAAAGATTGCTTAGGTTAAGGCAACAAAACGTGTGTGTTTTTGCGGCATTGGTTGAACTTATGCCATTCAGTTTTCATTCCCCTTCGGAAGCTTTTATGTTGACATTGATGTATACCGATACCGTCCGTGCTTCAAAACTATACTGATGTATTTATTTTAGGACATACCGCTCGGCCCTAGCTGCTCTTACGTCTGAGATTCAAGGCCTGGCTGCTGAACAGAAGAAGTAAAAACACATAACAAAACAAAAAATGCTGACTGTTTGTCTTCCGGTTCACACTTCTTGATTCAATTAAGTGTTTTTTCTGCAGAGTGTGTACAATCAGTAAAGAATGAATGAATAAAAAGTGATTATTTATGTCAAATTACTGAAACAAAAGTGGTGCACAAACAGCCTCCGGCTTTTTAGACTCCATTATAAAATGGTTATATTCAGCCATTATTTGAATTGAAATTCCAGAAGTCCAGACAGTGGTCATATTGTAGATCTGAAATGTGAGTTTTGTAACACAGAGATGTTGCACCTGAACTGAACAGATGTGTCCAGGGGCAGATTACTGAAGCGCTCGTTGGACTATAACTCTGGAGTTTATTCTTGGAGCTGTCAGTGATGAGCATAGATGGCAAATGTAGCTTGAAGAGAGAATAACTTTTTTTTTACATTCTCACAGCTTAAAAGAAAATGAATTAACGAAGGTCACGGT
The DNA here is from genome assembly GCF_949748355.1 of Melanostigma gelatinosum. Classification (NCBI taxonomy): domain Eukaryota; kingdom Metazoa; phylum Chordata; class Actinopteri; order Perciformes; family Zoarcidae; genus Melanostigma; species Melanostigma gelatinosum. The sequence continues at coordinate 5,140,236 of NC_136639.1, forward strand.
GAGATCAGATTGGTTGAAGTGAACAGCTGTGACATGCAAAGTCAGCTGATTGAGTCTAACGCTCACAGTAGGATGAGAGAGAGCATGAAAAGTAGTTTTCCTGATTCACTTTTACCCAACCTTATCTTCGGATGTAAGAGCATCCTTGAATGCACCACTGAGAGGAGTTCGGCCCGACACAGTGAACATAACTCTGTCAAAAAAAGTAAAGGCAGCATATTGCTCACTGTGATGGATTAAGGTAGAAAATCAATCTCGAAACTTGTGATATGATTCAGCACGAGGACCAACAATAAAGTGGAGCGCAAGCGTTTTGTGATGAACAGACTAAAACTTGCAAAATCACCAATATTAAAGTAACAGCTTCTCCTTTCTGTCTCTTCTCAGGATCACGTCGCAGCCCCGTACCAACCAGACTCCAGCAGTAATCCCTCATCCACCACCTCCTCCACCCCGTCCTCCCCGGCTCCTCCTCTGCCCAGCAGTGCCACGCCCCCCTCGCCCCTACATCCCTCCCCACAGTCAGCGCGGCAACAGAAACAGTTCAATCTGACAGGTATCGGAACGGATACCCGAATACTCTCGGGTTCAAATATTTGACAGAGTTATCACGGAGGAAGCAATTAATCATCAACCCTTCACTTACACTTTACGAGGAAATCAATGTATCCAATGTCCATGTTATAAATAAGCTTGTGAGTAAAAAAGAAAAAAAGATTTTCACTCATTGTGTTTGGAGGACTTCGTCAGAAGGTAACTGACTGATGTATTTTCTATTTATAACTAATCATACATTATTAGTTACCTGTAGTGTCTACCCTTAATGGTGTTTCTCAGTATCCCAACATATTCTGAAAATAACACGACAGTACTTGCATGGGGCATGCCAGGCTGATTCATGTTGTGACTATGCTAAAAGACAATAAATAGCGGGAAAGAAAAGAGAGTGCAAAAGACTAGAGTTCAAATGGAGTTCAATATAATTTAATACTTGAGAAATACCTTTGTGTGAACTTTAAATTTGTGTCTCAAAGTCTGTATTTGGACTAATTTGAGTGTAAATACTGAATTAACAAGCAACCGTGTGCGATTGTCAACTCAACCTGACTTCAGATCAAACTCTCTTTCTCTCCGCAGCCTCCAGTTATTTCAAATACAAACAACAGTTCATCTTTCCTGGTAAGTACTTTATAATTGATCATTACCACTACCCATAATGCACTACAACCAGCCCAGGAAAAAGAAGTGTGGAGGAGAAGGGCTCTTTTGATGTTGTTGATGATTGCCACCTCCTCACCTTGGCCTGCTTTAAGACTCTCTGCCCCTACACCCACTCGTTGCTTGTCTCATTTGGGTCTCCTAATGATTTGTCAATGCCCAGACTCTTTGCTTTTGCCCACACTGGTACCACACAGTCTTTGCTCATTTGGCAGGTTATTACGGCCGAGACAACCTCTAAGGACAAGTATGAGGTGCAGATGAGATCTGGCGAGACAGGTTTTTGTGCATGAATATACAACGCACAGCGGTACCCGGCTTCTGATTATTGTAGCCACACATACTGCTGTCTGTTTTACCAGCGAAATGACATCAGCTACCTTTATGAGCTGCATAACGACACGGTCAAACACTACTGCCTACTGTCAGTCCCATCAATCTAAAACCGTTTTGCTGTAAGTGGAGCTAATGCCACATACACGTCATACATTTACTGTAAATGTTGGCTCTTATAATAAAATAAAAGAAACACATTTACAGGACGCAATTACAGTATGATTTAAAATGTATTCATTTATTGTATCCCAGCATACATGTTTTGGTAGAAAGTAGGAACACCCTGCGCAGGAGTCACAGACAGACCGACCTGCACAGATTCACACCGTTGGCCAATTTCAATCCTCCAAACATCCGTGCAGGCACCACACGGAAAAGAAAACCACGTCCTTCCCACTGCGGGGCGACAGTGCCAGCTACTAATGCACCGTGCCACAAGGGAATGCTTTTTTTTTTTTCTTTTTTTTTTTTTTTGTGTGGCTTCCACTTTTTGTCAGAAATTGTGCCAACACAGGCGGCAAGCGTGGCTACGAATCCTCTGATGTCTTTCAGAGGTAGATGCCAAACAACAGCTAACCTCACTCATCTTGCATGTTAAACAGGAGTGCTTCCAAAACACAGCATACATAGAAAACAAGAGCATACAGCAGCTTTCTCTCTTTCTCTTTTTGTAAACCTATAACCCCTTGATGCAGAACTATAAATCCAGTTCAAGATGGAGATACATCTATAGCCCAAATCATCTACTTCCATTCTAAAACAAGGGAACGCAATATTAACAATGTCAGAAATGATTTAATATTGAATGCAACTTTGTTGTGACTTGTTGGTTTGATGTTTTGTGACCAGATGTTGCTCCGGAGGCTCCTCCAAGCCGAGCACCGCAGGTCATCCTGCACTCTGTCCTGTCTGAACCGGGGTGAGTAGATTCTATTACAGAAGTAATTCAATCAAACCATATGTCTCCCTTCAAAATACATTAAGAAAGTACTTCTGATCATCATCAGGCCCTCTCAGTTATCTTCCTCTCATCTACATGCTCCCTCGTGTCCTCGCTCCTCCTCTCTGTGGCCGCTGGTCAGAGGCCAAGTCAAACTTATTGGAGCGCAGATATTTGGGTGACAATTTCAATGCGAGAGCCGACATGACGAAGACTGAGAGACTAATGTCAGCACGGCCTTCAGTTCACGCTACACTTGGGATGCCAACTGGATTTTCACTGGCTCTTTGAGGAAGCCAGTGGTCACGGGAAAACAACCGGAAGAGGAGAAGGAGTGATGAGATGCCTTTCGACCCAGATGTTAATTAGATCAGGATCTCAATCTATCATAAGAAACTGGGCAAGAGAACCTCCTTCTATAGGCGGACGGTCGGTCAATTGTGATGAAATATGGACCATACCCATGGATTTTTATTGTTTAATCAATAGCAAATCATGTTATTAATTGTACTTTGTAAATATCAACATGGTCCTGAAAAGGTCCTAGACAGAGGAAGGCTTATGGGAAAGGGCACGGGGCTTCATGACACATTCCTAATCGTTTGTTGCTATTCTCATTCTACTCTACACCCTTAGAATACTCATCTGATTTCACTGTAGGGTTAGTTTTCTTTGTGGGAAATAGTTTTTTCATTTCCTCCATGTTCTTGTCAAAATCGTTTTTATCTCGAAAACTGACAAAAAGGAGACTTATTTTTAACAGTGAGGGGATCAATTAGAAATCTAGATATTTGTAGATCTTTATATTTTCATATATATATAACAATGCTCGGAGACATAGTGTCTCTATTCATATTGTTTGAAGTAGTTTGATTGAAGTAAATGGTTTGGCTGTAGCTCACTGAAGGCCTCTTGGTTGTTTTTCTCACCCCCATGTCGGACCATGATTGTCTAATCATCCTCAGATGTGTGAATGGGGTGTGGCCTGCCTGTGTCTTATCAGTGTTGGTCTTGAAGAAGGCCTCAGGGCCGGAATGTCATCGCCATAAAAGAAATGGAGCTAGAGTGTGTGACACTTTTTTCCTACTTTCAAGTTTACTTCCAGTGATCTGCACCTCATCACGACCCTTGGTGTCTGTTACTTTTCAAGTATTTTACAGATTATATTCAAATGAACAAGCTGCAACAAATGGATGTAGGAGTTCTACATTTTCGGAGAGATGAGGGAGGCCACAACAGGCTGGTCTCTATACACACAACGGGGCTGAATGAGTTGCTGCTGTGCCGGCAGTTAATCTCCGGGGAAGACAAGATGGTCATTTTTATTTATTGGGATATCTCCATAGAGATGTTAGTGCTCAAGCACTGAAAAAGTTAGTTTTTCATGAAATGTCCCCTTTAAGCTAGACATTGATTAAATACCCCTTTAGGGCAATGTGTTCGCCTCTCAAAAACATCAATGAAAGAAACGGTCTATAAGTTAACACATTGTCAGGCCCAGGCTTGCAAAGCAAGACGATGGCGAGTGTTAAATCAAGTATCTATTACACGAGGTGATAAGTCAATATGCAACGCTGTGTTTCTCAGTTTTTGGAGCGCTACATCAAGGACCAAAATGCCCCCAAACATTTTCATTAAAGGGGCAAAGAATGCCTTATGGACAAGAATATTTGTCTTAAAGTCTCCCACAAATATTGGATGAATCATGTGACTCTGACCGCCAGGTTATTGATCAAGCACACTCATTTCCTGATGATGATGATGAAAAGGTAAAGAGTGGAGAAGTGAAAATGACATTGGATGTAAAGAGAATGCTTGTGGTTCATTTCTTGTAAAGCAGCATCACTGTTCTCATTCTGGTCATTGATTTTCTGGGAAACACAGATTTTGTTTACAGGTGTATGCCAGGCAGAAATCCAGGTACTTAAATTCTCTTGTGGGTCATGTTTTTTAGTGGACAAATATTCACTTTTCAGGAATGAACTAGGATAGCTTGCTTTTTTCCCCCACATTTGTGTTTGAGATGGTGGTTGTAAGACTGAAAAGAGTTACAGAAATATATCTTTAGCCTATCGAAAATATAGTTATGCAGTAAGTTACGACAAGTCATATGAAAGTAATACAGTTTTTCAACAGAGGAACTGTACCAGTAAATAAAGAGACATTTTGTAGCAAGATATTGAAAAGCTTCTGGTTCAAGAACTGCTGTCCCTTCCAGTAGCTCATTCTGAAAGCACAGAGGTGAATGGAATATAAATGTCCCCATTAGGATCAGCCAATAAAATACTCACAGTATTTACCTTGGCTTCTCAAGAGACAATTAAATATACCCCAGAGTAATCTACATAAAGACTCAGGTTCAGGTAAACATTTAGAAATAAGATCATGTTTAAAAGAAAAGGTGTAAACATGCATGAAACTTTAACACTCATCTTGTCTTTGAGTTTCTGCTCATTACTATCTCAAGATGGACAATTTCACCGTTTCTCAATCTCATAGTCTCTCGTTCTCTCGCTGCCTTTTGGCGAATGTGAATACATTAGCGCGGTTATGAAACCCATATTCCTCTGATTTAATTAAAGCTATTGTCCCTCCTTTCCCACATCTTTGTATGCTCTTGCAGTGGCAGCTGGCAGCTTTCTTTGGCCTTAATGGCCTCATCCCAGGGTTAATGAGGGCCAGTCTCAGACCGCAACACCCGGCGGGTACCCCTCATTATAGCAGAGATCGAACCACTGGTCGTGGCCCTTGGCGCCGCAGGAATCGCATCATTTGATACGCTGCCTCACCTGTAGTCTTTGCCCAGGGTCCGGGATTTGCTTCGCGATCCGTTAATATACCAGAGAGGTTGTGAGAGGTTACATACTGATGTTATGCCGCCAGTTATGTGGACGGAGGAGAAGGAGAGTAAAGTGGGTTCATTTGTGTCATGTCCTTGGCACCCATGGGTGGCCGTATACACGCCGGGGTCAGCAATTAATAGGGGCTAAGGGCACAAATGCACTTTAAAGTTCACACCGTAAAATAACTATGAAATTAAGATTTAGGGTCAGAAAATACAGTCGGTAATTAGGACTGCTTTTCTGCCTTTTTATCCTGTTCACTTTTTGTTCATATGTCTGTCAAATAGTTTTGATGTGAATGGGCTTTTGCCACCTCTGGACCAGTGCAGATGATCGACAAGAATAAAAGTCTCCCATCCAGTAACTCTTTCCAGTTTAATCTGGGTACAAATACATTGAGGATTGTTTTTAATGAACAAAACACACAGCCCTGCTCGAAATGATTTTAGAATAGAACCAAAACTGTGTGCTTGTCGCAGTGAAAATGTCTCATCTGATAGTCAAGAAAATGGCCTCAATGAAGCACCTTACTGAGAAGAAAGACATTCCACATCTGCATAATATTCACAGATTCAGTTCATTTAAATAGAAGGAGAAGGTACTGCAACGTCACAGATAGTATTTACATATTTAAATGGTTGCTGTCAATGTCACTAAGACTTGATGAAATCCTTTTTAAATCATAAGACAATAATGCTACAACCAGTGACGCACCCCAAACTGTTAATTTAAAACAGCTATGATAATACATCTTCCATCAGGTCACTCAGCATGCAGCCATGAAGGTGCACATGTCGTTAAATGTCATTAAAAAAAGCAATATTTACCCATACGCTCTAAACTCACATACGCTCTGAATGCTCTTTCAACTTTAGCGAGTCCATGCAGGGGTGAAGTGTCACGTCATGTTTTATATCCATTGTTCATCTCTCTTTGAATGACTTCCCTCTTAGAGTATCTGCTCTAAGTGGGAGTAGCATGAATATCTAACATCATAGATGTGATAAATAAATAGTTTTGTGGGCATCAATCAAAAACGGCCACATTGTCAGGACACTAGATATCAAGAATTGATCAGTAATACTTTATTTGAGCATTAAAAAACACTTTAAAAACCTGAACGATGGAGTAAAATAATACGTAAAAATAACAACATGTTGAAAAGGGACCTACTTTATTTACGTTGTTTTCTCATGTATTTATTTCTACATCTGTTCTTCTTGCTTTTAGGAATGAGGTCAACCCGTTGCTTCAAATCGAAGTTGATCCCACATCAGATGTGAGTCCTGCTCTTGACCTTTGTGATGCTTTTGAATGTACAGTATGTGAATGTAACTCTTGTCTTTCGTTGTTGTATTTCTCGTATTATCGGTTGTGAAATTACTTGTGAAAGCAAAATGAAGATGAATTACATGTGTCGCCATCATAACATACCGGTATTTTGGCTCAGCTATCTGAGGAGCCTCCAGGTACGTTTTGTGTCAAAAGAAGAAAAAGATGCAACTTGATGTCATACAAATGAAATATCTTCAGCAAATAGGATGCAGATTGCCTTGAATAATATTCCAGGAGGCATCTTTGATTAGGTCATTTTCACTCCTGCAGTACATTATATTTCAAATCAAATCAGAATAAATAAGTCAGTTTTTCCCCCTGGCTGTTTTCCCATTTCTTAACTCTATTTCTTTTTATTGATAATGGCCTAAACAGCCATCAGTGTTTCAAAGGCACACAACTTGATAAAAAATGATTTGATATGGAGGCCACATAAATGCATGTGTGGAGTGTTTATTTTATATACATGTCAGAGCCTATTTAGGCTTCAAACAGCACTGAGAACATGAATATACATTGGAAGGAAAATTAAGGCATTTCTTTTCAAATGACTAAATTGCCATGCAATGTTGGGGTTAGAAGTGAACTGAAGTGCATAGATAAAGAAAGAATCATTGCATATGTAGCAATGTACAAAAATAGCATGACACCTTACGGCATTGCATGCAGCGGATAAACAACTATATATGTTTCTTTTCACTTAAACTCCTACTTACTTTGGGGGAGGTTTCAGCAGATTGTAATCCTCCAGCTGCTGAATGATATTTGTCAGAATAAAAGCATTTGACATCTTAGTCGAATATTTTAAACCACCTCTCCGTGTTGGATAAGGGCATCTAAATCACCATACTTGTAAATCTGTGAAATGCAGCCCCACAGCTACCAACGAACAGTTCAATTTTGCTTTTCCACAGAACGAGGAGGGCAACGACGAGGACTCCGGTGACGAGTTCGAGGAGATGAACCTGTCGCTGCTGTCAGCTCGAAACTTTCCTCGCAAGGCCAGCCAGACCAGCATCTTCCTGCAGGAGTGGGACATCCCGTTTGAGCAGCTGGAGATCGGGGAGATGATCGGCAAGGGGCGCTTTGGCAAAGTTTTCCACGGCCGCTGGCACGGTGAGGTGGCCATCCGCTTGATCGACATCGAGCGCGACAACGAGGACCAGCTCAAGGCCTTCAAGCGCGAGGTGATGGCCTACCGCAACACTCGCCACGAGAATGTGGTGCTGTTCATGGGGGCCTGCATGAGCCCTCCACACCTGGCGATCATCACCAGGTGAGGATGAAGATGAGACGGGGAGATATGTCAGAAATGTCTCATCACTGTTTGTAACCGGTGACAACTTTATCTCCACTTCGCCTGACTCTCCTCTGTGAAACACAAGCTTTTAAACGACCACTTACAAACTGTTAAATGGTGGCAATGTCTGGGGCTCTTCCATCGATAATCCTCGCTTGTTCCTGATTCGGGCAACCTAAAGATAGCAAGGTTATTGCTTTTGTTGGGATTTTTATATTACAGTGGTGCAAATCACAAGACGGCGTTGCACCGCTGTGTGCAGGGGAAACACTGGAGTCATAGAACTGCAACTGATAGACTAAAGATCCGTCTGTAAAAGCAGATTGCACGCCTCTATGACACGTTGTCGTGTAAATTAAACTTTCTGTGTTGTCGTATTTCTCAGCTCCAGTCGCAGAGTATGTTATATATTCTACGCAACTCCATTTCCCTTGTTATTGCAGTGGCAATGGTGTCCAGGAACAACACACTCAGAAATCGAGCACATTTTAGTATGCATACTGATTTATTTTGAGTGTACTCTTCCACTTTTCAAGTGTGAACACATAACATACTCAAAGACTACTCACGGTATGTAGTATGGAATTAGGACGCAGCTTTAGTTTTCATACGAGAAGGCAATAAAATCAAGCGTCAACATGAAAGCATTAGTTGGATACAACTAGGAAAAGCATTTTGAGCTTAAGTGAATGTGTTGAATTTCAACACGTTCTCCTGGTAGACAGAAAATGCAGGAATATTGATGAATGTCTCCAGAGGAAAAACATTACCGGTATGTGGAATCTGTCCAGTGAAAGGGCCAAAATACAGCATGTTTTTTTTTATTGGAATATAAATGATACAGTTTCGGATAATTGGATTTACTTTGATCATTTGACATTACATTTATATAAATTGAAGCGAATACAAACAATATCGTAATCACAAAGAATATTAGCATGACTCCAGTCTCAAATACTGCAACCAGATAAAAAAATGACCATATTTGAAACGTATACAATAGTGTTTAGTCGAAGACAAAGGAATCAACAGCTGTATGATGTGATGTGCACTTCACATTATTCGTGTGGAAAAAGCCAAACACTGCAAATTTATTTTGTGTGAACAAAACAAACAAAAAAGCATCCATTTATCAAAATATTTCACATGCATAAAACATGTTGAGTTCATACGTCAAAACTGAGCAAACATTTCCACACAGCTAATGTGGTATTCTCAAATTGAGAGAACTGAAAGTTGTCATCTCACCTCATAAATGAGTGTTTACTTTGCTTCTGCATTCTGAACTGCGGTAGCCGTTTGGCCTCCAGAGCCGGTCCTCGTCCCCTGGGACTCGTTGTAGATCAGCCACAGATCGGCCCCCCTTCTGGGGGACAATGAGCTTGGAGTGGCTGACAATGAAGCGTTCGGAGGTTTATGATTAGAACGGGCTGCTGGAACCACCCACACCCACATCGCCTGCTGTGTTTGTCTTGACTAAAGCGTTTGGAGTGAATTCTCTCACATTGAACAACTTTAATTGTTGCACATTCACATTTCTTGCAGCAAGTATTTTCTCATTTGTAACAAGGGAGACAGGGCTGTGTTTTTGTTAAGGAACATCACAAGGAAAGCTCTCTAATTTAGTTAATTAGCGAATAATGTTCAAAAGGAAATTGTTTGGATATTTGCCACTCTCACGCTGCCATCAACACAGGCTGTGAACAAAGGATGTCTCACTAAGGAAAATAATTCACCCCTTTTGTCTCTTTTATATGCTTTTTGTTCTCTAGAAGAAAATCTATTTCCATGCTGGACTCACACAGCTCACAAATGATTTAGGAAACAAAGATAAATGTAAAAAATTGTCTCCACTCCCATCACGTTCACTGTGGTTGTAAATATTTAAATTAGAAATTGACTGACTGATTGATTGAGATGCGTGATTGCAGTTGATGCCCGCTGACATTGTCACGAGTGCAGGGGAGCTGACAGACGAGCTGGCCGCTTCTCAAAAATCCTCACTGCTGATTGCTGAAAATAACAGCAAATGTCATTGCAACAGGTGGCTTTGTTATCCACCAGTGCTCTGCTTCTCCTATTACACTATTAAAAAAAAAGGTAACTTCAGTTCCTCACACTCTTGCAGCCCAAAGTGCAAAATGAATTGTGTAAATTGGAGTGTGGTTTTTTTGGTTTATTGAGGAAGAGAGTTATCAGGTTGCATGAGTGAAAGCGTAACTATTGATCATTTCATTTGTCACGAGTGGACTGTGGATCGATGTTGCCGGGTAAACGGAACACGGGGTCATCTGTGATGTCACTGCTGGGTTTTTATCTGTGGATTCGGCATAATTACTCACATAGGTGAGCTTTCAGCGAGGTGGCCTCATTAGCGTTTCTTGGTTGGCTTTAGAGCTGTCTAGTAATACGTCGTTGTGATGGCACCCCTCCAGAAATATGACACCACCTCCACGCATCGCCGTGTAACAGCATCACCCTGCACCGAATGGGGCCCACCTTTCAGTTCAGAACGATGGCATTCTTATTCTCAAACAACGTCTCAAACTGCTGTAACTCACTGACACACACACGTAATATCTACTTACTTTTTGTAACTTTATCTTGCACGGTTGTGAGATTAAAAAAAAAAGAAAAAAAGTACACAAAAGAGCTTTTGTGATTGTTCCTGTTACAGTATTTGTCTCTTTTTATTTGGTTTGATATGTAAAAAAGAAAGCTGAATTTCCATACTGAGCATATGGTAATCAGCTTTGAATAATGCGCACTAACAATGGGGCATTTTCATTCCTTCTCTTCTGCTGACGAGCCTTGAGTGCAGCATTGGCGAGATAAACGGCAGCGATAAAGTACCTCACTGAAGTTCATTTGTACAGCGCTTTCAACAACAAGGGGACCAAAGTGCTTCACACAAGACATTAAACACGTATAAATAGAATTTAAAAAGAGTTGAATGAAATAAATAAACCAGATCAAATCGAATTACACAGAACAACAAAATAATGTGCAAGATGTGAATGAATAGTCCCGAATATAATATGTTAAAAGCCAGTGGCAAACAGACCAGCTTTAAGGGTGAGCCAGGCCTGACTTGATGCTGCACTATTTGTGGAACAGTAGTGGGAGAAGGATGCTCCTCACTGGCCCAGAACAGATGGTCAGCTGTTAGAGAACAGGGGCACTTTGATGACACAAATGTACCTGGGGTTGGTCTCAGGTTGAATGCCGCTCTTTGTTTATTCAAACAAATAAAAGATGAGTTGCAAAAGTTGCAATGTGATCCCAGGGTCGACTTGAAATCTTTGTCAAATGTGAAGTTAATAAAATGTATTTTCTAAGTCAAATCAGTGACTTGAAATCTTGTCTTCGCCCTCTCTCTCAGCTTGTGCAAAGGCAGGACTCTTTATTCTGTGGTGCGGGATGCCAAGGTTGTCCTGGATGTTAACAAGACCAGACAGATCGCACAAGAGATTGTCAAGGTAAAACAACTCAACGCCGAACACTTCTGCGGTGCACATCATATTACAGAAAAGTCACATCTCTCTGTGATGTCCTCAGGGGATGGGCTACCTCCACGCTAAGGGGATTTTACACAAAGACATGAAGTCCAAGAACGTGTTTTATGACAATGGAAAAATCGTCATCACCGACTTTGGACTCTTCACCATATCTGGGGTTCTGCAGGCTGGCAGGTAATTATATTCAATACACATCTGAGACGGGAGCACGTCTTTCAACATGAGCAATGTAGGAATTTTCCTTGGACACAGATTGACTTTATTATGACAGTATTGGCACACATGGCACTGGGACAAAAAAAAACATTTACAAAAAGTGAAAAAAGTAATTCAGTGTTTTATGTAATACACCTGCAATTTTAACAAGCTATTGTTTATATAGTTGGGGTATGGGTAATGAGATGGAGATGGTGCTATATATAGATTCAACTCAAAGTTTATTATTATGTGTGAATGGTTAAGTCTGGGCTGTAACGAGCCTAACGTGTTGATATATGGACCCAGAGTGTGATTATTTACCTTAAATAGTTGGTCCTGGGTCCATCTTTACTGTTGACATGGAAGAAAGTCTCTCCTAACTGCTGAAGGACACAAACAACGTTAAAGAGAGGGTTTCCGAGCAATAGAGAAAAGGAGTAGCCAGGTCAAGTATGAGCAGAGTTTCCACGGTTTCATACAAAGGAAACGGTGAATCACTGGTAACGAACAAAACGCGATAAATTGGTTCTCGCTCCACCAACAAATAGTCTATTTTCTCCCATTTACCGTGTCACGGCTGGGCAAACCAGTATTCACATATCGAATCTGCTCAGACTTTCTTCAGAACCCGTCAGAACAGTTTGTACCGTAGTGAAGGACAGACGACTAAAAGCATTTCCTTCAAAAATCACCTGTGTTTTGCAATCAAAAAAAGTTAAGCGATTCAATTTTACAATTTTTGAAGTAAAGAAGATACTCTAGTTGTGTGGGTAATCAATAAAAACCCTAACGAGTCTCCATCTCCACGTTTTCTCATTCTGCAGCCGGAGAGAAGACAAACTGCGGATCCCCAACGGCTGGCTGTGTCACCTGGCCCCAGAAATAATCCAGCAGCTCTCTCCAGACACCGAGGAGGACAAGCTGCCCTTCTCCAAACAGTCCGATGTCTTTGCTTTTGGGTAAGTGTCTTCTTACTCCTGATTCCCTCCTGTTTGTTTGTCCAGACGATGCCAGAGCCTGATGTTGGACAATCACAGCCCACCGTTGACAGAGAGGGTTTACAAACCCCAAATATTTGTGTGAATTCAATACATCGTTTCTTCAGCGTCCTAAAACTCCACATCACGTGGTAACGAGGCAACTCTCATTAACAGGTTTTCAGATCTCATTATAGATTTTCACCGCTTGCTGTACAAAGACGTCGATAATGTCATAAGTTCGTGATTTTTCTAAATGAGAGAAGGATTTCAAATTTGAAAACTTAATTGCTTAAATGATATCTGATTTTGACATGGACCCCACTTAGTTCCATATGTCTGATTATGGGCAACATCCAATATTCTCAGACACAGTGAAGACCCCTGACTTGGCACATATCCTTATCCTATATATGTACCTTTGGTAGTGATGGTGTAGTGGGAAGTCAAGGGTCGAAACCAGAGAAGCTGATTGGAGTAGATGAAGAGCACCCTGATTCATGATTGGTTCCAACATGTGAGTGCGAGAGAAGCTTCGGAGGCTCAGTTGATGGAAAACCAAGAGAGAGCATGTAAAGAGAAGAACACTACAGTGGCCACAAATGTAAACATTCCAACACATGTAAATATGGCAAATAGTAAAAATCTGTGGTGACTGCAAAGAAAGACTGCAGGTTTTTACAGACTGCCGAAAGCTACATGTTCGAAAATGAAAAGGTGGCGGGGGGGAATGTTTTATAATTTTCTTTTTGATGTAGGAAGAGGTAATCTAAATCTTTTGGGTCAGGGGATATGGCCTTGATGATTCAACAATGTATTGTCATGCGTCATCTCAGAGTAGCTCTCCCCTTCACCTTATTCTGCATCTCACAGTAACGGTAAGCGGAACTCGTTAAAAAAAAACGTTTTAAATAAATAATATATCACATAAAAAGTGACGGTGACAGCTTGTGGTTTGAAAGTAGAGAATGGCTGGAATACTTGGTAAACAAGACGCAAGATGTTTTGTCCGACTCCATAGTGACGGCATGACACGCCCCCTTCTCTGCCTCTGATTGGCTTACCAAGTTAGCCAATCAGAGGCAGAGCAGGGTGGGTCATGCCTTCGCCATGGGAGGATTTGATATTTAGCAAACGGGATGCATCATTTTGTTAACTGTAACAACATTTAGGAAAGTGCTGATTCCACTTGTCTTGTGCACTCTGGTGGTGATGTGGAAATGATTGTTCCATTATGTGTTTACCTGACATCAGCAACTTCCTCAAATCCTGTCAACAAACACACACACACACAATAATGTTTAAATTAGTGATTTTCAGAGAAGCCAGGAGGCGAATAATGTTATATTTAGAAAAGGGCATGATTGGTGTTTCCTTCATTCCAGTCTTTACGCTAAGCTGCTGGCTTTGGCTTCACAGTCAACATACAAACATGAGAGGGTTAGCAATCTTCTCATGTCAAACTATTCGGGCTTGGCACAACAAAACCTCTCTTTATTGCATTTCGGCAGCTGTAGTATTCGTATCTTCATGCCAAACAACCCAAAATGTAACACGCTTTGAACCATTTGGACCCGAATCATCTCATTTAGTTATTACCTTCACATTACTTTTTTGAGTGTCACTCATGGTTTCCTCAACCAAAATGTTGATTTAAAAAACCCCCACGGCTCCTGTTCTTCCTCCGCTGCCATTAGTGTTTCATTTGTGGGGGTGGGCCCTGCTTTGTTTGACTCCTAGCACAATTGCGCGATATCATTCTAACAGTAGAAAGAGTGCGGCGCTGGCCCACAATGTCCAGCTGCTCTGATAGCTCTTGTGTTACCTAGAGGTGACCCCCATGGCTTTTTTACATATTCATCAACAACACGCCGTCATTTTTTTCCCCATACTCCTGGCGAAGAGCTATTTTTATACTACTCAAACTTGACGTGCAGGAGCAGAATGAAAATCACTTTGCGCAGGGAGGGTGGTGTGTTCATTTTGCATGAGCAGTAATTAAAAATGTGTTTCTTTGACTTCTGGATTTAAACTGTTCTTCAGAACTTGAAGTTGAAGACGAGATTCATCCACAAAATCCAAGTTTTTCTGTACAGACCACGATCCAACTGCACAGGAGATTCTTCTACAGCTCTACCGTGTGATGGTTTAGAGTTGTGCGAGTGAAATCCTGCCCGGTAGTGTTAGCACTGGGCGGGATGTGAACCCCTCCACAAGTGTGTTTTGAAGCTGTGGCGTTATTCTCTCGACAAGACGACCCAAAGCACTGACCGCCACTCTGCTCCTCTTTCCTCACAGCACCACCTGGTACGAGTTACACGCACGTGAGTGGCCTTACAAGAGTCAGCCAGCAGAGGTGATCATATGGCAGATTGGCAGCGGGATGAAGCCCAACCTCGCCCAAACTGGCATGGGGAAGGAGATATCAGTAAGGGCCTTTTTTCCTTGTTCATTTGTCACTCTTTTCTTCAAACTTAAGTGCACAGTTTTCATGTTTCAGCTTCTATTTAATCCTAGACTAAAGTCCGAGTGCTCCAAATGAAATTTTATGAACGTTGATTGTTACTTTTGAAATGAATTTGCATGATTAAGACAATAAGCAATCCGGGGCTAGATTCACAGAAGAGTTTTTAAGATGATACTCGGGAACAAGGAAAGTTTTTAGAAGAATGCTCACGAGAGGTATTTCAACTGAATGATAAGGATGATAAGAAACATTTTAGCCACCCTTATGCACTTCAATGAATTATTTAAAAACTGACATAAAATTCAGTCACTAACATTTGCTGGCACGTCTTTACAAATCACACACTGCTGAGGCTGTGATGAGTCAAAAACGTTGGTTTAGTTCCTCTAATTTTAGGTACTCGAGATATTTTTGACTGTGTTGGTGAACAATGACTCACTTCCAGGTGTTTTCAGAGCACCAGCATGAACCTGGCTCGTCGCCTAATGCAGTATCTTTCTGTCATATCTCTCCTTGCACAACTTCACTCTGTTTTGGACTAAATAAATATTCTAGGAGAGTAGATTTTGGCGAAGTAAATTCAGGGACTCTTGTTTGCACATTTGTTCTTTCAGTATTTACTCAAAAGCTAAAAGCCCTCTTTCCCCATGTATCTTTTCCAGGACATTCTGCTTCTGTGCTGGGCGTACAAGCAGGAAGAGCGGCCCAGCTTCTCCAAGCTGGTCGATTTACTGGAAAAGTTGCCAAAACGGAATCGTCGCCTTTCCCACCCAGGGCACTTCTGGAAGTCAGCTGAGTATGTCAAATGAGTTAGGGACACAACAACAGCAAACAATCAGCAACTTTAGAAAGAAAACAAATTTAAAAAAATAAACAGCCGCCATAACTCTACATAAATAACCCACCTCCTTAAAGAATGCACTGAATCCAAAAGCCAGCCCAGTGAAAACTGCCCGCGCTGTGTGTATTTTCATGGAGTGTTGGCATGTGTGTGTCCAGATAAGTTGACTGTCCAGCTTCTCGAAGCAGTCGGGACTCATATTTTCTTTGGTTTGATTTGAACCATACTGGATATTTTTCCTTTATCTTGTTTTTGTCTTTTACTATTGACTCGATCCCTTCATAATATTTGATTTATTTCCTGGATGTATCTTGCTTGTAACTTTCGACTGATCACATCATTCTGGACTTTAAAAAAACAACAACATATGTTTGAGAACAAGTGTAGATTTGTTTTTCCCCCTCATGTCTTATTATTTTTTTGTTTTGAATGAATGTCACTGTTGTACATCGCACATTGTATATTTTCACAGCATTGTCTTGCCATTCCTTATGTCTGGCAACTGTGTAGACCAGTTTGTCAGTGTTGCCTCATGGTCTCTCATGTGTGGATGTCTGTACAAAAGCTTTATTCAACTTTAAGAAAAATGTCCTCTTATTTACACCGTACCATTTGAATGTGAAGAAGCCAGCGTCCCTGTTTGTGTGGGGACGTGTTGGCACCGTTCTTTGATGGGAGAATGTTCTCTGATCAGCCTGTGCTTTGAATATTGCCTGTGAACATAAGTGGGACGGGGGGACGGGGGGGGGGGGGGGTTGCCGCTGGTCAGACCAGGACTCCCTCACACTTGATGCTGTTCTGTGAAATCGCTGACACTTGAAATGTCTATCATCAACTGTTGGAGAACTAATTGCCCTTCAGAAATGCTGTCACTGAGCCCCCATTTACCAGAATTAAATGTAGAATATTTTCTTTAAATAGCTAACAATAGATACAGAATATAACAGATACAGATACAAATCTAAAGCTTGCAACTGTCTAGTCAGTAATTTCAGTTGTTTTATTCAATCCACATGTGAACTGACATGTTAGCTTTTTTGAGAAGTGTGTGATGCTGTTTTATAAAATAGTTTGGAAACCTAAATGGATCAATGTCCTGTTGCTAATGGGCCTGGGTCCGAGGACAGGAGTGATTTGGATGCACACAGGAAAATGATGTGACTGTTAGACGCGTAAAGGGAAAGCACACAACCTTTAAAGAGGCAACACAAAAACTCTGAGAAGTCAAAGTATAGAGTTTATAACTCGTTAAAATTAGTTCGGAGTTGCTAAAAAGCAGTGTTGTAGTCACTTTGATTTTAAATTCCTCTTGTCTCAACTTGACATTTTTCTCAAGAAATCATTTATTTTCCTTTACTTTTATTCTCTGCATTTTTGAGAATCGGTATACTCATAAACAACACATTACGAGTTGGACTTGGACCTTTTTAAAAACGGCACCCCACAAAGTAGAAATGTATAAACTCTTCCAAATCAATCTCTTCCAACCATTGCTAAATTACTTCAATTGATAATTTCAATATATTTGTTAGTTAATATGTTAATTTCCCAGCTGTTTAAAGGT
This sequence comes from Melanostigma gelatinosum, assembly GCF_949748355.1. Classification (NCBI taxonomy): domain Eukaryota; kingdom Metazoa; phylum Chordata; class Actinopteri; order Perciformes; family Zoarcidae; genus Melanostigma; species Melanostigma gelatinosum. The sequence goes on from NC_136639.1 coordinate 5,157,773, forward strand.
GTCGTCTGACTGAATGCAAAGTGAGTTTTAGAGGCAGCTTGACTGCATTCAGAGCCAATTGGAAGGACGGAATAGGATGCAAACAGATGCAAACAGATGCAAACAGATGCTGGATTCACTCAAGATGGAGCTAATTCAATCAAGACTATGTCACTAACAAGTGACAGTTATGACATAATGCTGAAGGCAGAACTACGCCAACTACCACTCTGTTTAACATTTTGCTAAAATGCTAAGCTATTGTTAGAGATGGGGAAGACGAGAAGTCAGTGAATTGGCTCAGGGATGTCAGTTACACAGCGATATCTATCTAAAGTTTGCTACTATTAGCCACCGAAAGTAAGTAAGAATACAAATTTGTATTCGTGGAAGATTCTGTTAATTAGATTTAAGGCAAAGGAGAACACACTGTCCACACACAACAGAGGTGAGGCGAAAAAACGCGTTTTGTTGAGTCTGAACACAGACAAAAACAGACCATGTCATGCAGGGGATGACAATAAGTAATTTCCTGTCACATGGGTAATCAAAGGGAAATTGAATCCACTGTTGATGGAGGTTGTACAGGCCCCCTGTGAAACGTTGTAACATTTTTATGTATTATTTGAACAAAAACAGACTTGACTTAGTGTCTGCATTAACTAGGCCAGTCCTTTTTTGCATTTCCCCCTTTATTTGACAGAGGAACGTGTATTAATGTGGGAGAGATGGGTATTGTGCGCTGTAACCATCCGCTAGCAAGGCGCTCCATATAGGCTACTTTTGACTACAACACTGCTGAAAAATAGTGACTGTGGAGGACGAAATTTAAAAACTTTTCTTTCTTTTTTTTAAAGTAACAAGTAAGTAACTAAAAATCTGGCTGAACTTTCCCTTTAACATATCAGAAAAGACATATCAGGATGCTGAAGACTACCCCGGGCCATTTTTCTACTTCATACTGTATATCACAATATATTTTAATCAAGTGTTTTAGAGATACAGCAAATCAGAGTCGTATCATCATGAATTGGAAGCTGTGGCGTCATTCGAGCTGTATACTGCTTTTGATTCTCTCTAGCCACGTGGACTAGATAGAGACAATCTAATCACGTTAAATAGCCTTTTTCCACCTCATTATATACACATCTGCCAGTGTTGGAAAATGCATACAAACAATCTGCTGCTGTTTTTTGGAGTCTGTCTGTCTATTTTGGAATTGCTGGGATTCAAATATTGTAAGTGGATCATTTATATTTGTGCTGTTTACAACTTTCAAGTGCATGAGATGGACTATCAAAGATTGATTCTTGTTATGAAAAAAATAATCCTTCTACTATATATATATAAGTTATGTGAGCGCTTTTGATGAACTGTTGTCGATTGAGCAGTTTGATCTCAATACCTCATGAAGTTTTACGTCAGGCTTTGCAGAACTTTTCAACTTTTGAGAGAATGATTGTTTCTGGATATTTATAGATCATATAAGTGATTCGACTAGCATTTAAATAAAAAAATAAAACGAGTTGCGACCTGTGCACATGCTACAGTTGACGACAACCTGACCGGACAACAATCAAAGATCTAACATTGGTGCCAAGTGTACATACAACAGATTGTAGACTATGTTTTATCGTCACTTGCCATAATATCAATATTCCTTGTGAATTTTTTGACTTCTTTTTTTGAATGTACAAATTGTGTTGTGTTTTCTTTTGTTTCTGTTTTCTGTTCATTTGAATTTATTTTCCTCCATTTCCTTCTAATTGCATAAGCATTGATGCTGTGTTGTTTCTTTTCCTTGATTCCGTCCTTGTATTGTAGATGATAGCTCCAAAAAGCTTGTATTTAATGATGCCTTATGGTCCATGGCTTAGTGATGAGTAGGTTTTGATCACAAGCTCTTTTATTTGCACTCATCCTTTACAAAGTGTATGACAATAAAAAGATGTTTTCATTTTGGACATTTTCTGTTTCTTTTATGTGATCTTTTACCTTAGTCAACCCTTATCCATGTTTTACTTTGGTTTTACGTCTTTGAGGAGCAAATGTAGTGTTGAGTCAGTGCCGACCAACTAATTCATTGTTCCCAATATTATGTGATCTCTGTTCCCATTTTATAAAATTCCAACGTTTTATTCTTGTACTCAAGTCACTGCGCAAAGAAATCGTCCAGCACACAACCACCGTAAAAGCACAATCTTTACAGATAAAGAGATATCAAGTGTCTATGGTTTTACTTCAGAGGTGTTGGAGGGCAGATTTTGTTGCCTTTGGACAGAGCCAGGAGAAGCTCCCTGTCTTTGTGCTAAGCTAAGCTAACTGGCTGCTGGCTGTAGCCTCATATTTCCAGAGGGATATCAATGTTCTCACTTAACTCTCAGCAAGAAAGCAAATACGCATATTTACCAAAACGTTGAAGCATTCTTTGAAACTACTCTTGCACCCGAATCCACTTCTCTCCTGTCAGTCCGTAGACTCTTAAGCACTGCATGGCTAAAAGTACCTTGTGCAGCAAGCAGGCACTCTGCAGTTCTCTTTGAGTGGAGAAAAGTGACCTGCAAAGACTCATTTACTTTATATTAGCTGAGATATATTACGAGCTGTCCTCACCATGAGAAAAACTAACAATTTCTGTGGTAGATAAATAGTGTGTTCTCGTAGCAGGAAACAGAAAATCGGAGAGAAATTTGGTTTGAACTGGTTTCCCTTTACAAAAACCTCGTGATGAGAACAAGCAATCCTCAATGAGCGCCTCTGATCAAGCTGTTGTGTTAAAGTCGACGCCTTTATTTGAAGTTAACTGGTTCATTTATTTCTCCTCTTATTTCCTGAGTTTCTGCTTCCTTGACATCCATGAACTGAGCTTAGCTGGGTTCAACATTCAGACGAACTTCAACCTGCAGGCAGAACATTGCTCCAAACTCATTCCTCTTTAAATACATAACAGCAATATGAAATTTAAAAGTACAAATTACACAGTATACGTGTTTAATCAGAACAGAACCAACAGAAATATCTGGTATTATATCATCGACATACAACATTTTATAATAATACTTCTTTGCCATTTGCTTCTTTGGTTAAGAGGATAGCTTTTTGCGGCTGAGGGGTGATCCAAAAAAAAAAGCAAAACTGAGAAAAGTGATCTCCGAGACCCCATTTACACCCGACATTGACTTACCTGGATATTGTCTGGAGAATAAAAATTGTTTGTTAAAGGGTAACTTGGGTATCTTTGAGCCTTGAGCCTATTACTCAATGTTTTTTGTGTGGGATCAACAATTTTTGAAATGCGTCCCGTCCTGAGGGAGAATGCTGCAAATGGCAGTCGCTGAATGGGACAATTGGCTACCGTGTATGTGCCAGCGAAAGGTAAAGAAAAGCGTTTTTCCATAATGTTGTCAGACACTGAGAACAACAATCTGAGCCTGTCGGCGGCAAAAACAAGCACTTTTCTTCGACGTACATAGAGTCCGGAATTCCCCCGTACAATTACGTTACAGCCCGTTTAGCGGTTGCTGTCTGCAGCGTTCTAACTCAATACCGGACCAATTTAGAAAAATGTTGTCGCCACACAAAAAACATGTGGAAATAGGGTCCAGGTTGAAAGATACCGAAGTTACCCATAAATGCAAGGTGTAAATTAACACAGAACGCATTGCAATCAGCAGAATCATTTTTGTCCCCTCTTCAAACTTGCAGCCGGTGCACCTTGCAATTCTGCAACCAATCATTGTGTTTTTACACTCACACAGAAACAGTTTAGCCTGTCTTTGAGATTAAGCAGATCAAAACTGTATTTTTCTCAAAATGATGTTCTTGGTTATTCCCAAAATACTAGTTTTTCCAACTTCCCCTGATGAAAGTTGAGTAACTGATGGGATTTAGAAATCTTCCGAAATTACAGTATAACCTTATTAGTAACAGTAAATGTTTTGAATGTTTTTTTTTCACCATATTTGGGGCACCCCAATGGATGGATGGGGCCCCCAGCATTCGCCTGTACCGCCTATGCCCAAGGACGGCCCTGGTGATCAGAGAGCGAGATCTGGTTTGTGATAGGATCTCAGCCAGGTGTAAAACCCTGCACTTAGAAAAGAAATAAAAGAGGCTACGTTCATGTTTAGTTGTAAACAATAGTCAGGTGCCGACGTTGTGACAAGGTTTTCTTGCTGTAATCATTAAGTTCTCAATGCAGGACGGACATCAGCAAAGCTCAAACAGGACAAATCTCTAAATCTGGTGTGTTCCTGTCTTTCATTTGTTTCAACTCCTCTGTGAACGAGCCGGTATAGGGACGACAGTGTGTGCGTGCTTGTGTGTGTGTGTGTTTGTGCGACGTAGAATCTCAGACCTGCACTGAAGAAAGTGAGTTAGTGAGGGCATGAAGCGGGAAAATAGAAAGATAAATAAATAGATGGATGGATAAGAGTTCTACCCATCCGCACAGTCTCCTCTCTCTCCACCCCTGAAGTCCAGCCTCGGCCAGCGAAGCGTAGAAAATCCACATCACCCAATCTCAGGGAGTCTGAAACCTATCGGAGCGTGAATGTTTGGTTTCTGTCGAGTTTCTTAAAAGTGTGAAAACCTGATAAGGCTCAGTGCATTTCTTGTTGAAGCACATACCGGCGCAAAGAACGAAAATAAAAACAATTGGGATTCAAGAGACAAAACAGAAATTACATTTACAGGCTGAGTTTATAATGGTTAATGAAATTAATTTGAGTCATAAAATAATGGCAAAAAGAATATAATAAAATGTAAATGTTGTCGTATGAATATGAAATCAGTGTAACTCCCGAAGATATCCAAAGGGATCAAAAGATTTGTTGGCTCAACAGCGTCACAAACTGAGAGATGATTAAGCTCTGTTTACAGTTACAGCTGTACTTGGAAGTGAAATGAAAAGGAAAATAAATTGAACTCGAAAGTTATAAAGAGTGCGAGTTGACATGTATTCATCTATAGGGATCACAGAGAGCACAATACAATTCATTCAGACTATATTTCTTTATGTTTGTCACCTTTTCGTTTTTTTGTTCTCTTTGTGATATTTTATTCATCTTCACCATTTTTCATTTAATACATTTTTTTATTATTGTTGTTCCATCTGACCTGAAAGGAAATATGAAAGCGACGAGGCTGCCGGTAAGGAAACTTCATTTCTGAATGCTGTTGATTTCATATGAGACCAACTGGAGGAAATGGTCCTCATGGCAGCACAACACACACAAAGAAAAGAAAAAACATTTAGAGAACACATTCAGCTGTTAGAACATACATTTGTATTATTCTACGTATTTGTAGCAGAGGGTAAACTGCTGAAATGTTTCAGCTCACTAAAACAACAGTTGTAAATGTTCGTATTTCGGATCAACCATCCAACAAGTCGTTAGAGGCATAGATGGGAAATCTGCTGCCAGCAGTGGCCTCAGCTGACCAGAATGCATTGGTCCCACTAGCTATGTTGTTATTTTAAAGGAGAGACACAGGATGCTTTTTATGAGAACTAGACACCATGTTCCACGATGGCACCTTTTCATTCAAATGAAAGTTGCTTAATTGGTGTGTGAACAGGTTGCCTTTCTCCCTTTTCACTGCCCTGTTCCCCAACATTGAGTGTTTTAGTGTCCGCTTGATTATTCATTTCAGTTTATGTGAAACATTATCAACTAAGGGGTATAAAAGACACAAGTCTGCTTTGTTTGTTTGTTTTATGGGCCCGTATATATATATATATATATATATATATACACATATATATATATATATATATATGTATATGTGTATATATATATATATATGTATGTGTATATATATATATATATGTATGTGTATATATATATATATGTAAATATTTTTGTTTTTTTGTAGCGGTAGATCAACTGCTCAACAGCTCAATCAAGGCAAGTATTAACAGGTGTGTCTAATATCTCCTATTAGCAGCTGTGGGCTGATTAGTGTAGGAGCATAGGTAAGTCCGTTCAGCAGTAAATTACATGTGCTGTGTTCATTGTATATGTAATGGTTGCCCGTAGATTAATTGTGATGTCACTAATAACATAGAAACCTTGTATTTGTGCTAATTTAATTATTTTGTATGATATAGAAGCCTGCTCTGTTCTGCTCACCTGGGCGGGTGGTGGGTTCCAGTAATGAGGCTGAGATGTGAAAAGCCATTCAGTGAGAGTTGCTTGCTGTGAGACTGCAGCTTTCTTTAGTTCAGTGTTCGTTTTCTTCAGTTTAATTTTGTTTGATTTCCTGGGTTTCATTTTTGTCCTTGTTTCAGTAAACCTTCTGCAATAAGTTTTCTCTTTTTCTGCACTACTCCTGCTTATCAACCTGATCCTTCAACATCCCTTTTTAAAGTTTTTCCGTATGCCAAAACACTTCATCTGCATTTAGCATGGGTCGGCGGCACACCGTGCATTAGCTAGAAACTTTTTTTAAATTAGTTTGCTCATCATATAGACTCTACATTGAGAAGATCTCACCAAAACAATCCAAAGAGAAAAACCTTTTGAAATACAAAAAGTCATAGTCTGCATGCTTTCTTCATCGTTTCAATAAGAACATCCTGACAACAGTCACAGATACAAGTTATTTATATTTTGCACCATTTTGACACTTATGACACACTTGACATATTTTGCTGTGTAACTGACATCTCACCAGGGAGCTAACTCAAAATGTGTTCAGTGTTCAGACAGAAAGCAAAGCAACTGTTTTACCGCATGCTGTTGAATTACCTCATTAAACCTTGTGAACATGAGTTAACTGTCTCAATCGCTAGTTTCAAGTCTTCAATACAGCATGATGTACGTAGAAGTACGCAAGACAGCTCAACAAAAGAAATCGAATCATATCAGTGAATAACTCCTAGTGTACGTCAAACATCACACATTGCAGACGTAAGAATCTCAGGGGAGTTTCTCCTTCCTCTAGAACCTCGATTAGATCAATGAGGCAAATTAGATCAAGCCAGTGTTCACCTTCACAAACATGATGCAGGTCTGCAAAAGCGCACGCTGTATATGTCTTTGAAAATAACCAATTTAGAGCAGCAGGTTAGCTCTGCCACATAGCCTCTGAGGACTGTGGGGTTCTTTTTATTCTTTTAAAAGCACCCACGTGGCTTATTATGCTGGAGATGTATTTCATTAAACCAGGGGTTTGGAAGACAGACAGAGAGAGAGAGAAAGAAAGATCATAAGTACCCCAAAGTGTGTCCTATAAAGGGGATGTCCGACAGGTTAAGCTTTACTGAGCCCAAAGCCGTGCCAGTAAGGAAACGCTCATTAAGCCGGGAGACTAAGAAACATGCTGGCAACACCTGTATGTACATCGCAATAAATCCCACGCAGCTGTTGGCCTGATTCGGTGAGCAAATAAATGTAACACTAATGCCAGAAATACTCTCGCTATGAAATCATGTGGATATGTCTTACTGAGTGAATAATTACAACCAGCGAGGCAGCCTGTCTGACATATTAAGGGGAAGAAGTTTTTGGCGGTCAAACTGTGCTGATTTCACTTCATGCTCAAGAGCCTGAGAGTGGTTGACTGTCTGACAACCACTTAGCAAACCCACACTGGTTTGAACTGTAAGTCCCAAAAATAAATCTTACATAATGCAAGAGGAGGGAGGATGTGACCCTGTCTTCCCCTCCAGCAGGCCCTATGCTGGCCCATCTGGCAGATAATGTGCAACAACAGTGCCATTCAGACTCGCCGAGATCCATTGTGGTGTTCCTGGATGCAAAGAATGTGATCTGCACCATGTGACAATAGATACTGTAGGCCTTTTCAAAACCATTCTAGATCTTGAATGTGTCATAGTCATATGTGCAATTTAGTTTTCCTGTGGTGTGTGACTTAGTGCTGCAGGGGTCTATGTTCCGATATGGCTACGTTCAGTCAACGGGCAAATACTATTTATTTTTAGAGTAAAATTCCCATCGGAAAAAATTGTCTTGTTTTTAGTTTATTAAGAGTATTAAGAACTTGTCAGGGCTTCGCGTCAGCAAACATTATAAACATACACAAAAGTCATATAATTAACAAAAGAAAAAAAAGAAAAAAGCAAACAAAGTATAGGCAACATAAATCAGGCAGAAACATAAAATAGATAAAATAATGTAAAGCCTGTGTGTGCATGTTTGCGTGTGTGTGTGTGTGTGTGTGTGTGTGTGACGGATAGTTTGGTTCCCCATTTATTGAAACGGGAAGATGAGCAGATGGAAACAAATCCGGCTACCAGCACCTGTAAAACTCATTAATCAACAAGTCACACCTGGTGTGTCTCTTCAGCACCACAAAGTTGCCAGGCAACCAGCGCGGTGTCGCCAGGGGGTTGCTGTGCCTGCGCAGCTTTGACTGACAGTGACGACAACAAAGGCAAACATCAGTTTCGCAGTAATCTTTTGCCAAACAATTGTGTTTTTTCTAAACCAAGTAGTTGTGTTGCCTAAATCTAAAGTCGTTTTGTAGCATATATTTTTTTTGACAATAGTAACCACGTGTCTCAAACTGTCTAAAACAGCAACGGTAATAATGCAGAAAATACCAATAAAGCCCTCAAAACGCAGCTGAGAGTGCAGCTTAGTTGTATGGGAACTTCATTCAGTAGGAGACGGTTGGATTTGGATCCTCTCCAATATTTAATGGGTTCTTCCTTGTCCCATGCTACACCCTTACACCAAGTGTCATGAAGATCGAGCCAGTAGTCTTTGTGTAATCCTGCTGACATCAGACAAACATAACCTCATTGGCGGGGCGGAAACTATGACAGAAAATGTTGACGGATCGAATTGCTTATTTTTTTTCGTAATCCATCCTGACAGTTTCACAACATCTTCCACTCACAGTGCACAGCATATTAATGCATTCATTTCCAGACTGTCCTTTCTCATCACTGCTGCTCGTTTCATTCTTGGATTGGCAAAATTAAAAGAACACCTGAAATACAATTTCCAGTATGTGTGTGTGTTTAGTCTGTGCTCTGCATGGTCAGCCGTCGGAACATAGCCTGTTAACAGTGTGGTTTCCTGCAGGGCCGTGTGTCAAGACGGCTTCCAATTTAATGTTGTTTCTGTTTTCCTTCCCTCCCCCTTCCTGCTCCAGGCTGTAACGGAGGCATCGATGGGACGACTGTGTCTTTGCGTGAAGCTCGTCCTCAGCTCAGCTCACATCTGCTCCACCGCCCGCCCGCCCGCCTGCCCCACCACCCACCCACCCTCTCTTGCCCCACCCTGCTTCCACAACCCCCACCTTTCCTGCTCTTCCTTCTCGTTCCAGCTCTGACGCATACATGTTTCCCCTAAAGCCCGGTTGGACCCTTTAGCGGTCGGTATTGGCCCACTTTGCCAGAGTGGGTGACAAACTTTGAAACTTTGAAACAGAGAGGCCTTTCTCCGCTCTATGCCTGAAGCCCTTCCCCAAAAACGACACCCTAGTCTTTCTGTTGAATAATTTCAACATGCTTTCTGCACCATTCATGCCATGCTGCAAGTCATCTTAAGCTGCAATTGTGTTTTTTAACACCATGATTGTGCAACATATCATTCTTCGCTTTTTAAGGGAGCCCCTGAGAGACATTTTCACAACAGCTTAGAAACTGTTAATACAACATTGGGAGCGTGCAAATTATGCAAAGGAGTCATTTAGCACATTTTGAGGTCATGAAGTTAATTTGGTCGCCTCATTTCTCCACAAGGTTGACTTTTGATGATTTGAGGAGAAAACTCGTATTAGGTTCTGTCACAATGCATTTGGAATATTGACATTATCCACATTTTATTTTTACGGGTTTTATCAGCCTGAGAAGTATAGGGAACTTTCTTTCAACCCGGAGAGCAACATTTTATTTTTTAGTTCATTCAAAATGGTAAAAGTCGCCAAATATGGAGATTAATTGTTTTTGCATTGGACAGCAAAGCATGGCCACTGTGCTTCAACTTTTGTATTTCTGAGATAGCTGTACCACTGCTTTTTGTTCTGTCTTTCTTTCCTTTTTCTTTTTTGTGTGCCTGGAACCAAAAAAAAAGTCCCACACATGTAACCCTGCCTCCTAGAAATTCCGATAATGTACAGCTCATTTTCAACAGTAGTTTGGACACATAGTTAGGCAAACTGCACCCAGTGATTTTAATGAATGGGCACTTTGCAATTCAGTATCTGCTCGTATCAACAAGCACAACATTTATGGTTATGTTAAGCAGAACTCTATCAAGGTTAGGCAAAGACTGTGGTCTTAGTATTGGTCTGAGTATTGAAAACACCAAAGTGACTCGAAACACGAAGAACGAAAAGTAAATCCTTCCTTAATGAACCTTTAACCAAAGTGCTTTTGTTGCCTAAACCTCACCACAAGCGGGACTCAAGACGCAAACTCCGGCATCACAGTTCTGCACTCTGTATGCCAACAATCAACCGCGATGCGCCTGCCTACGTCTTCTGCGTGGTCGAAAAATGTAACGCTTCATTGGCGTAAATTAACATTGCCTGTGAACACAATCCAGACAAGGCGGCGTTCATGTTTCATACACTGTAATAAGAAGTGGACGTAGTTACGGTGATACATTGGTTTGTGGACGACTGTTTTGAAACCTTGAGTTTGGCTGACGCCATCTTGGTTTTTGGCCGTCGGCTTCTTTGATTTTTTGAACCAGATTCAAAACTGTTGAGTTCAGTAGAACCGAAGGCTGAAAAATAAATTTTACCCGACCTTTCAACGCCTGTGAAAGGTTTAAAGTTGTAAGACGAAAACAGGGACAACTCCGAGACCAGACAATGCTGTGGTGGCAACCTGTCAATAACAGGGTAGCCACCTCCTAAAGTATACTCTGCTTTATGGTCTATTTCACTCTAAATGAAACTATACTTTACTAAATGTACATCATGCTGTATTAAAGAAGACTTGGAACTGGTGATTGAGACCATAAACTCATGTTTACAATGTTTGCTGAGGTAGTAAATCAAGTGAAAAGTAGGCTAATTTTCTCATTGACTTCTATACAATCTGACTTTTTTTGCAACTAGAGGAGTTGCCCCCTGCTGGCCACTAGAGAGAATGCAATTTAAGACAAATGAAACAAATAAAATGTGTGGCTTCAGTTTGCAGAGCCGGAGGTTGCTGCCTGGTTTCACACGACAACATCATTGGGAAAAGGAGCTAATAGTACATAAAAGTAATTTCTAGAGGGCAGGGTTAACAAGACCCAAAACTGAAAGTTGTGTAATTGTGAATGCTTCACATCCAGCACAGACGTCTACTGGTGGCCGCTAAGCAGCTGTGTCTGTGCAGTCAGGAGGTTAAGTGCCTTGTTCATGGGCACTTCAGCATCAGCCGTTATTGAAGACAAAGGGATTCTTTACTTTTGTCATTAGATTAGTTTTTTTTTTTCTGAATGCAAACAGATTGTTCTGCTTCCACAATGCTCCCAATTGATACAAGAAAAAAACAACACTTTTGTGTTGCACACTGAAAGTCAGTCAGTGATTTTGTTTTTCTTGCAAAGACAAATAGTTTGACTGAAACAAAGCCGTTTATCTCTCGTCTATACTTTATACTCTGAAACGAGCGTCTCAGCGGCACAAGCAAGTGAGAGAAGATGGGGGAGTATCAAATGCTGGTAGAGGAAGTAAAACCTCCCAATGAGAACATCACAGTTAAATTGATTATATTACATGCTCTGCTAACTTAGAAATCTGCACAGCAATGTATTTGTCTGGAATGGCAAATTGTTCTCCTCCCAGTGAATGAGGAAGATGAAATTAATTCCCAAAACCTTGTACCCGCTAGACAAATGTTTAAATATCTCCATTGATATCCACATCCAGTGGAGTGAATGTGACTTCTTTTTTTTTCTCTGAGGAATTTGCTTCCAAAATATTAAATCTCCAGGTAACGAGGGATTTCTATGTGAATCACATTGTGCATGCCGTTTGAGCAAATTACACGGGCACTAAAATACAGATAATTGGACATTTTATCTACATGTGTGTTTGTGAGACAGTGAGCTAATAGGTTATTCAAACTCTTCCCCCGACGATTAAGTGTCTAATGACCTCAAGGCTAAGCAATTAAGATAAAGTCAACATACAGTTCAATATTTCGAAAAGATTTTTTGCTAAAGTGGCAATTTGAATTAGACTTAACTGCTCATTCTTGACAGTTTTGAGTATAAAAATAACATTTAAGCGAGTCCTTTTTTCTCTTTGAATACACCTGCGACTTTTACACAAATTCAAGGCATCTTTTGATTTGTTTAGGAAACACATTTTGCAATAAAACTCTGATGTGATAATCAAGAATCGACATATTCAACCTCCCTGTACATTCATTGGCGCTTCGCTCCGGTAAAGTTGACAACGGTCTTCAAAGAAAGTTACTCGATGGCGTTTCAGGGTTGGTCTGCAGCACTCAATTTACAGTCACCACGTATGGCGTATAACATCTTTACTGTACCCTTTGCAAAAGAATTCAATGTAAACATGTCAGTGCATGAACATAGTGAATCGGAAAAGCTCTGGTTTGCGTTGCCCTTCATCCTTTTGTAAGACTGGCTACTCTTACATGCACACAATAATGCAACTATGACCAATAATGTGAGTAAAGCAGGAGTCTGAATAAACCATTTGTGTGGTTTCATACTGTGACAGCTCCCTTTAATTAATATTACCATTTTCCTGAGCGATGCCATGTTTTTCATTCTTAAAGGATCGAGGAGGGATTTTCTTTGCCAAATGTTCACTTTGTCTTTCAGCTATTCAATTTCAAAAAAACTAATTCTGAATTTCTACATGGAAGTAGGTACTTTTTCTTCCAGTACGCCCAATGTTTAAACGCTCCAGGCAGAGCGCAGAAATCCAAACATAGAAGACGTTTACACGGTGTGCTCTGCCTGCAGCTGTACAGACTCCTGCTACATACCGCCCTGGCTTTAAAACTGCAGCCTGACCACTTCGAAAAACTACAACGCATGCTTCACATGTGTTGCTGGCATGATAAGGATAAGGCTGATGATATTCTATATTTTCCTTCCTGTCAACAAATCCCACTAAAAGACTGACGTTAACAGTGTTTATCCGTCTCTCAGTGCGTTCTGGCTACCTTAACCCCTGCGTGGCCACACGCCAGCTGGTACCTGCTGAAGACTTACCGTACATCTTTAAAAACAAGCTATGAACATGTCAACTGCAAGGTGTGGCTCACTGATTAGTCTATGATGGCACAGAGGAATAAGACATGTCAATACTTAGCAGGAGGATACATTCATTGCTGGTTTTGGTCTTTTCTTGGGATTTGGATGTCATGGTGTTATGTTGGAGCATTGTATTTAAGGACTTTTTCCTGCACGTATACATTTCCTATCCACATTTTTGATGTGCATATAAAAGTGTCCATTATGTTTGTGGTGGAAAGGAAAGGAAATGAAAGGAAACTTGTCCTTTGTCTAGACTGCTTAATCATTTGGATTATGGCACACAATATATATTGAAGTTGTCACCCACCCTACAGGTAACTGTTTGAAAGTATTTTCCCTCCCAGCTCCTGCTGATTTAAAAGGAAGCTCTGCATCCTAACAGTAAACACAGTGTGGGCAGGGGACAACCCCTGCTAGACCTATTTGTCTGCAATTCCTCTTAACCTGCCAACATGCACTTGGCTATTAGGGCCCTGTTGAGATCAAACACAGTGGCAGGACATGAAATCAACAAAATCTACAGAAGAAGAAAGGCAGCTCTAGACTGCAAAATGAGCTGTTCTCAGCTCCCCTGCTCGCCTAAGTCCCTCTAGCTCAAGATATTTTCAGGTGACACAAGGATTGTACCGCAGTCGTCCGTGGGAAACCAGCTTTCCATGACAAATTCATAAGATTCCATGCAGATGAGTGGCTGCAAAGATGTTTATTTTCCTACTTAGAGATCTTCACGGCTCATTGTTGACAGCAACAATACAGCAGCACACATGCCAGGCTGCAGGAATTGTATGGATACTTATGAGCTTGATGCATAAGCTATATGAATTTTTCGAAAGCCTTTCATTTTACAGAAAAATGTACAACCTGGTCCCATGTAACTGACTTCAATTCCTAAACAAAGTACATCACAAAGACAACAAAATATTTTAAAAGATAGAGTTTGAATATCCTGCATTTGTATAAGCTTCACAGCAATAGTATGACATTTTGGTAAATCCATATTTTAGCCTTTTTGCTGAAGTTACATGAGAAGGTCGATGCCACTCACGCTAAATAGAGCCCTGCGGGAGTCCTAAAACACACGGAAATTAGCATTTTTGCACTTACCGTTCCCTCGTCCATGTTTTTGGTTAGATGAGTGAAATAATGTCTGTGGTTAATAAAAGATGAAGATATTTTCACGTTTTGTTTCAAAATACGGCAGTAAATACCCCTTGTGAGTTTTTAAGCTGAAAACATTTGACGACAAAACATCATCACAGCGACTAGTCCGCCTTTAGTTTAGTGGTGGTGACTTGAAGTCATGTGACCGTGGTGTAGTTCGTTGATAGCCTAACATTAGCTTTTTTTGCTGCTGGTGGTTGCATTTAGGCTTCAACAAGGATGAAAGTGGTGTTCATTTGTGAAGATTATCTTGCTGAGCAAAACATGTGAGAATCATGAATGCTTGTTTGACACAGAGTTTATTTTACAATAATCCAAAATCCAACGGAAAAATCCGGTTGTCATTTTGTCGAGGGAACAAGTGCGATGCTAACTTCCCGGTTGGCCTACAAAAATACGTCATCCCCACGGCACTCTATATCAGCTGGAGCCAGCAGCCAGTTAGCTTAGCATAAGTTGACAAACAATCTGCTCACTAATTATCATTTTTACACTTCAGTCTTTCTGCGAATTGAACAAATAAGATACAATTTGTTTACTAAGTTTAGAGGTGCTGGAAGTTCGGTTTTATTACCGTTGGACACAGTTACTAGCGGTTTAGAGTTACTAGCGGTTTCCTCTTTTTTTTCCAGGATAAGCTAACCAGCTGCTTGACAGCTAACTGTTAGCTTCAAATGTACTGCACAGACAAGAGAGTGGTATCAATCTTCTCATCTCACACTCAGAAAAAGAGAATAAGCGTATCTATTTTCCAAAACATCAATCTGTTCCTATGAAGCCAGAGATTCAGCTACTACAGTGAAGTCTGTCGTGCCATGTGGCGCTAAGAAACAAATAGTTTCGACCGTTAAACAAGGGAGCGCACCGAAAGGGCTTCTCACAACTATGTTTAACAGTATGATTTTTTTCAGAGTTTTGTTTGGAAAGGTTTAAAAGGTGACTCTAATGCTGTCATCAAATCACAATCGTGAAAACTTGAGAATGTACAGGATGATGTCAAATACAAGCAGCTTTTTTCTAAAAAGGGAAGAGTTGATCCAATGTAAACAGATTAGCCGAAATTTACAGTATATCCTCCTTTCTGGTGACAACCGCTCACAACTGGTCTGTATTTCGATTCACGGTCATATTGCTGATTCAAATGTGCTCTGAATCTGCTTTCATCCTGGGGACTGTGTGCTGTGTAGGGAAAGTATTTTTGTCCAGGGCTCATCAGTCTGTTAATCATGTCAGTTTTTTTCTCCTCCTTTGTTGTCATTTTGTACCTAAAATGCTTTTGCTGCAACACAGTCATATTCAACACCATGATGCTTTCCCCCCCACCAGGATTTCTCACTTTGATTTCACTAAACCGCAACCCCCCCCCCCCCCATCATTAGCAAAATCACTTCTTCATGAGCATCAGCATCCTCATGATAACATCAAACACACATAATGCTGTCCATGCTCCAAGGAGCATATTACCATGTCATTCAAGCTTGTAATGGATCTTCATTTGTATAATTTGTACAGTAAAGTTTATAAAAAAGTTTTCTACCCTTCCAGAAATGATTTAGTTTCTGCTGTTCAACTGAATGTCAATGAATTACTATTTGCAGGCCTTGTTATAAAGTTTGTGTTTTTTTTGTGCAACATTTGGGTTTGTTCTACTGTCCAAAAGAGAAGAACAATTGTCAATAAAAAAAACTTTAAGTGACACTTCATGTTGTTTGTGTGAAGCTTGTGACCCCTCTATTATTTTTGTGTTCTCCAAATGGTCTGACCCAAACAATAGATCTAGAAACGTAACAGAGGACACAACAGAATATTGACCTCTTGCGTACTGCAGTCATGTTATGATTGATGTCATGGCAAACAGTCTGACTCATATTGTGCCCCAAGACATCATTAACGTTGCTATTAATGCAGCTTACGTTGGCTTGACATTAAATTTAGAAAGCTAATTTATTCTCTTGATATTGACCAACTGAACTCAATTGATGCTAATCTATTAAAGCTCATGGCAGTAATTTAAAGGACAGCACACACTGCGTCTCAATTCTAAATCAGGGCATTTTGCAAGCTGCACATGTGTTTGTTAAGCATGATAATCATCTGTTGGACTTGTACAATTTGAAGGTAACTTTCCAATGTTGGTAAATCACGAAGCTCCGTTGGAAAAGAGGCTCAGTACACCCATGCGCAGGTTGCCAGGCGATCGCATGGCTGAGGGAAAAGACAACCGTTCTCACTCATCACGTGTGCAGGCAATTCAGAGTCTCCCGGTAGCCCACTGTAATCTAACAGCGAGAGGAAAGACACACAGAAAGGCTGCAGCCCCATGGAGGCATTGAAACCATGACCATGACTGCTGTGAGGCGAGTAACCGCTGTGTAATGTCAGCACTGAATACATCGATTCCTTTTGTGTCTTACAAAGTCTCTGTAGATGCTTTGTCTTCGTACTTGAATAAGGAAGTGATACTAGATGTATTTATAATTGACTTAAATCATATTTAAAAGGTAAGAAACTGCACTTGTATAATTATTTAATATAACACACGTTTTAGTCCTACTTAACCAAACGTCTTTGCATATTTATAGGAGCAAATCCAGGGTTTACATTTTGAATGGTAATGGCCTCGTACTTATATAGAACTTTTCTTTCAAAGCACTTCAACACAACATGTCTTTCACCCATTCATACACTAATGACAGGGGCTGCCATGCAAGGTGCCCATCAGGACTCCAACCAACCATTCGTACCCATTCATACACCGCAGGCACAGACGCATCGACATGGACTGGCGGAGCTGGGGATCGAACCGCCGATCCTCTGATGGAAAGATGACCCTGCTCTACCACTGACCCACAGTGGACAATCTACAGGAATCAGAAAGGATGCTAAAAAACGAATCTGCGTGCAAATTTTGTATGTATCCATATGACCATGGTCTATGTGGATACATACATATTGGACCACAGAATCCAGCTTTTAGTGCTACAGGTCCAAAAACAAAACCACCTTGGTTGACGAAAAAGATGCTGAATTTTCACATGTTTTTTTCAATTTTTACCTTTTACCCCAGTCTTCAATGATTAAACATACTTTCAGCAACTCTTTAATTATCCCCAGAGCCCGGGTGCCACTCTGTACAATAAAGCGCTGCAGGTTTCAGCTGGATCACTTAACCTCGGTCAGAAACTGGTGGGCACCATCCCACTTATGGGAATGGCACACGGGAATGTGTCAGCTGGAGATGTGTTTGGCTCATGAAACTCCATGTTGGATACAATCAGTGCAATTTCAGACCTCAGAGGCGGAATGCAAATCAGTGGACGTAATAGAAAAAGACGGAGACAGCCTCCCTGCTGAAGTAGAACTCTATTTGCCGTCTGACAACCAGCAACTGACGGTTCAGTTTGCTTACTTGTTTTACTGAATAACGGAAAGAAATAGATTTTCATATTTTTATATATTCTGGTTGAGTTTTGCATACCCTGATGGCATACGGGCTTATTAACCCTTCTGTTGTGTTGCTGTCGAATTTTGGACGTTTCATTTAACTTTCGTACACACCTGTGGTGTACCCGGACAAAAATGACCGGTCGTTAGAATTTGAATGGGTGAGACTACTATTAGTGTATACAATTGAGTACAGGCGCATGCCCGTTCATCAGATGGACACACTTCCTCTTCCACACCCCCCACATGCAACTGTGTTTGAGTACACACACACACACCTACACACACACCTACACACACACACACACACACACACGTACCTCACTCCCTTTCATGGCTTCATGCACTTTCAGTTCCCTTGTCTCAAAGTCAGTGTTTTTGTTTTAATCTATTTTTGGTTTGGTATTTTTGGCAACATATTTGGCAACATCTTGGATTTAACATTGTGGCCTGTAAATGATGACAATCTGGACTTTAAACACCTGTAGTGTGTGCATTAGGCTGATACGACTGCATCCACCTTACTGTTAGGCTCTATACTCAAAAATATAATATTCCTTTATTTGTAAGCAACTAGCAGAGGCCATTAGATATTCTGTTCTGCATGCTGAATTCTCCTAGTGCTCGTATAATTGTGATCTGTTGTCTGTATCAGCATCCATTCTGTGTAAATGATGAGAAAATCAATACTAAGAAACTGCACTTCCCTCCCACGTGTCTACTAATTGAAAAAGCAGCAAAACAACGTCTGATGAAAATCAATCCAAAGTTATGGATTGATACTAAATACTACGACCACTACTACAGCTATTACTACGACGACTGATACTACTACTTCTACTACTTCTTCTTCTAATTACCAATACTTCGACTTCAACTTATACTACTACTGCTACTACAAATATCACTACTGCTACAACTAGTACTTATTCAAATGTTACTAATACTTATACTGCTAATAATACTTCTGCTACAACTACAACTTCTACTACTACAACAAATATCACCACCGCTGGAATTCTTTTAAGGTACAGAAACCGTTCGAATATCAAAATATTCAGCTCTTTCAGGAGAGGGGTGATATGACTTCATATTTGTAATCTTTAAACTTTTTGAAATATTAAACTTTTTGCTATTTTTTTTAAATTGGATATCTATTTTCAGCAATGTTTTTGAGATTCATTTCAGCTTTCAGCATTCCAACGCATTTTCAGCAGGAAATGCATTTTCTAGTTGTAATCTGTTGTCTGCATCAGCATCCATTCTGTGTAAATGATGAGAAAATCAATACTAAGAAACTGCACTTCCCTCCCACGTGTCTACTAATTGAAAAAGCAGCAAAACAACGGCTGATGAAAATCAATCCAAAGGGTTGAGGTTTAAAAGTTGTAGTTTGCAACAAATGCAATGGTGATAAAACTGTATTTCTGTGTCGGTCGGCTGAGCTTCTGTTTCTGAGATTCAACGAGTAGAAAGCAGCTTTCAAAACTGTCCCTGTTTACTGCTGGTTTTCTGTCCTTCCACTCACTTAATTACCGTTATTTACCGTTAATTGCAGTTATTTGGGTTCACCTTGGGATCACCTTGTGTACATCACTCCCTGATGAGAACCAGCAGGACTCCCGACTCCCGATTATTTAATCCGATAGTGACTCATACCAGTTCAAACACTTTCTGTGCACTTTTAAATCGACAGAGAGCTAAATTGTTTTGTATTTGGAAAGATAATACATCGTTTTTTTGATAGGTGGCATTTAAAAAAACAATAAATTCAATGGTTAGTAAACCTTATTAACAGAATAAGTAGTGTGTCAGCGGAGTGATACCTCTATGATTGAATTTGACACACATCATTGAACAATATATCAGATATTAAAGCAATATATCGATCAATTAAGTATAGAAGAGAGAGCTCTGACTCACACTGTTTAATAAAAAAAAAGACTAACACTGCACAAGCTGTTGAGACACAGTCAAATCTTCTTTCAAGTTCCTGCAACCCATTTTAAAATACAAAATTCAGAGAAGACGTCGTGTTCTGTGACATTGCACAGCTTACTGAACCTGGGGTGCGACAATCACTTTGCAGAGATCTTCTGAATCGTGTGAGACGAAGCAGGGTAAAAGCCCTTCGTGGCTTCATGCACTTTCAGTTCCCTTGTCTCAAAGTCAGTGTTTTTGTTTTAATCTATTTTTGGTTACATGAAATAAAATCTTTGGTTAATACAAGCTTAAGAAATGCTACCCTTTTTTTTCTATGATATAAAATAAATACCCTTCTCATGAATTTTGAAGCCTCTTGAGTCTTAAAGATGCGGTTTCTGTCAAGTGGCTAAATGAAACAAAGGAATGTCATCACGCCGACTTGTTCGCTTCCTTGTGTATACTCATGCAACAAGAATGTAGTTTGTTAAAAATGTTTTAGGTGTTTTACTTTCTGGTAAACATCCATTGTCTTCTTGTACAGGGAGGGATCCAGTGGATGCCAACTTCCTGGTTCGCCTAAAAGTGTGTCATCTTCTTGGGAACCACACTTTTTGTTATTCTCAAAAAACAATCGTAGCATTGTGTCAATGACACACAGACCAGGTAAACATAATTGCAATGCCAGGCAACATCTTGGATTTAACATTGTGGCCTGTAAATGATGACAATCTGGACTTTAAACACCTGTAGTGTGTGCATTAGGCTGATACGACTGCATGCACCTTACTGTTAGGCTCTATACTCAAAAATATAATATTCCTTTATTTGTAAGCAACTAGCAGAGGCCATTAGATATTCTGTTCTGCAGTTCTGTATGCTGAATTCTCCTAGTGCTCGTATAATTGTGATCTGTTGTCTGTATCAGCATCCATTCTGTGTAAATGATGAGAAAATCAATACTAAGAAACTGAACTTCCCTCCCACGTGTCTACTAATTGAAAAAGCAGCAAAACAACGTCTGATGAAAATCAATCCAAAGGGTTGAGGTTTAAAAGTTGTAGTTTGCAACAAATGCAATGGTGATACAACTGTATTTCTGTGTCGGTCGGCTGAGCTTCTGTTTCTGAGATTCAACGAGTAGAAAGCAGCTTTCAAAACTGTCCCTGTTTACTGCTGGTTTTCTGTCCTTCCACTCACTTAATTACCGTTATTTACCGTTAATTGCAGTTATTTGGGTTCACCTTGGGATCACCTTGTGTACATCACTCCCTGATGAGAACCAGCAGGACTCCCGACTCCCGATTATTTAATCCGATAGTGACTCATACCAGTTCAAACACTTTCTGTGCACTTTTAAATCGACAGAGAGCTAAATTGTTTTGTATTTGGAAAGATAATACATCGTTTTTTTGACAGGTGGCGTTTAAAAAAACAACAAATTCAATGGTTAGTAAACCTTATTAACAGAGTAAGTAGTGTGTCAGCGGAGTGATACCTCTATGATTGAATTTGACACACATCGTTGAGCAATATATCAGATATTAAAGCAATATGTCGATCAATTAAGTATAGAAGAGAGAGCTCTGACTCACACTGTTTAATAAAAAAAAGACTAACACTGCACAAGCTGTTGAGACACAGTCAAATCTTCTTTCAAGTTCCTGCAACCCATTTTAAAATACAAAATTCAGACAAGACGTCGTGTTCTGTGACATTGCACAGCTTACTGAACCTGGGGTGCGACAATCACTTTGCAGAGATCTTCTGAATCATGTGAGACGAAGCAGTGAAAAAGCTCCACAGCTAATGACGAGTTTGACCTTTCGGGGCGAGGAAGCAACGGGAGTCTACGTTCTTCCTGGCAAAAAAACTTTTAAAGGACGGCAGCAGCAGATGGGAACATGCTAAAATACACAGGCACAAAAACATCCTGTTAATTATCCACATTAACATGGAAAGATGAGGCCATTTCAGTGAGCTTTCTTTTTCGATGCGAGGTTGTTGGTGGGGTGGAAATGAATGTGGCTCTGAGCAAGCTGTCAAGAAGTACAGCATTCAAAATATGATGATAATGTGAAGCATTCACTGGAAAATGGCATTAGCCGGCTCTCATTCTCTAAATAATTTGCGTTGTTGTTGTTGTTGTTTTGCCGTAGAGATTCTACATCTTTATAGATGTTTGCAGGAGCCATTATGGTTGCTTGCTGTGACCACATCAATTGTTTACGACCATTCCAACACAGCAAAACATTCATACTGCTCGTTTGGTTCCAGAGTTCAATAGCACCAGTGGGCTCATCACTCTGATTTATAGATTATGAATTTGAAATAGTTTGCCACTCCCATGGAGCACATTATTGCGCTTCAGTGGAATTTGGGAAAGTCATTTTAACACCGAATGCAGTTCTGAAGTTCCACATTTCTCATGGGTCAAAGCAGCCTCGTGTGGACGATAATGTATCGGGCCATGTTGTGTTCACGGTCATAGTCTCAGGGGGAAAGACCTCGATCTCACTAGACATCAGAGACCGCAGTGAAAGGTTTCCCTCCTACATTGTCATCGTGTCCGGCAGTTTCAAGAGGATTTCGCATTCTTTGCTCAGACTCATTCTTTTGAATTTGTAAAAGGGCTCAAGAGGCAAATAAGTTGAAGAAAGGCTGGAGCACTTATTAACGATATGAAGGAACATCATTGCATACTACGAAAGCTGCGTTGGCCTCAACTTTTCTCAGTGCTCCAATGACGCGGTGAAGCATCGACCAATCAAATGAACCATTTCTGGTTCAGTGATAATTTAATCCCAATAACGGATGGATGGATGCAATTTATTTTCCTGCTACAGTTTTGGGGTCCTAGTGCAGGACTTTTCCCACAGGAGACATTTTGACTTGTGGCAGGGGGAAAGAGAAGGTGTAAATAAGGAAACAGTGTTGGCTGATCTAGCTGCTTTGATTTCCATTGTTAGTGCTATTAGTTACACCTGTGCTTTTCCTACAACAGCAAAGCAAAGAGTCCGCAAGGGGATTGTGAAATGTGTCACATGTTCCTTAGGAAGTCGGAGGAAACATGAAAATTATATCGACGCGTTCGGCTTTCCTCTCTGTTGGTGATGATATTTTTGGTCGAAAATCCACTCCCAGGCTTGAGATCTAGTCTGCAGCTTCACCCTGGTGCCCCAATCACCATGGTAACCAGTGACACGTACGCACACGAGTATGGCTCTCAAATGCAGAGATGAGAGAAGTGATATCTCAAATGTACCTCAATGATACGTCTTACTTCTGGGTAATGTTGGCGTATATATTGTAACGTCTTCCCGGCAGTAGCAGTCTCACTGTCAGAATTTGTAAACAAATACTTCGTTGGCACTTGACTGGTCTTACTTCCTTGTCACACGCATTGAGCAGGTTTTCAACTATTTCAAACATTTCAAACAGTTTATCTCAGTTCATGGTGTGGCCCGAAGGAGGAAATTCCCCAAACTCCAGCAGAATACTTAAAGCATGGCGCAGCACTTAAAACAATGCTTGCTTGTCTTTGGACAATCATTTATTCACCTTTATTAATCTTCCTCAGATTTCATGTTCAGCCTGTGTGACACATTTAACAATCTGCTGACAGACATTCTGACTCGTAGTCGGAAAAGCTCAGGTGTCACTAATACGATTAACATAGTTCCTCCCTATTTCCATGTAACCGTCCTCACATTAATACATGACACAAACAGAAATGGCATATTTACATGCAATTTTTTACATTGTTTTTCACAGTTTGAGGTTTGACTGCGGCTCTTTTAATTTACCTTCAGCCAATTCCCTCCCCTCGAACATAGACTGGCCAATCACTCACCGGCTCTGCTCCATAGACTCTTGAGCAATTGTTTCTGATTTCTTTCATTTTCAGGCTTGTTTTGTGGATTTCAGACGTTACGTTTCTCCATAAAAACCTGTGGAGCTGAAAGCAGAGTACATTAGCACATCTATGGTAGCACTTCTATGCTACGCTAGCTACTGAAGGAACACTGAATGTCTACACATGCTGCTTTTGCTTTTTAGTGTTTTTTGTAACAGTTAAAGACCTACGTGGCTTATCGAGGAACGACGTTGTTCTTTAATTGTCCTTTTGATTGGCAGGTGATGTGTATCGCTTTTACACGGTGATCTGTAGACTTTAGCTTCTATCTTTATATTTTTAACATGTTTTCACTGCTTAATCAGTTTGATACATCCTTCAAACGCATATTTTCTAACATTAGATCATTTTTCATCAGGGAGTGCAGTTAGTGACAGTGTGGGCTCCATGATAGCTCTAACGGCTTGATGGAGTAGCAACGGGGGGGGGGGGGGGGCGTAGTGCAGGGCCATCTGGAGGAGACAGGTTAAAGTGCAGACTAAAAGAGAGGGGTCGTAACAACAACCCAACGCTCCAGCATGTAGATTGACGTGTTGTAAAGTAAAATGGTTGTAAAATACAGAACATTTATGATTCGATTATTTGTGCTGCAGATTAAGACTCCTACTGCCTATAATACAAAAATCTCAAGAGAAGTACAGCAATATATGATATAGTTTGGATAAAAGGCTTCCGACCTCTTAAACACTGCAAGGCCTTGCATACCACCCACGAGCATTTCGGGGCTGACGCCACACATGCTGCTGTTATCATCCTCAACAGTCTGTTGTGAAGCTGAGAAAAACAAGTGGAGCTCATCTGTGTTGATAATGATTTTGCCCAATGACTTTGACAAAGTGCAACCAGCATATTTTCATGTGCAGCGTTGCCCTTGGCGCTTCTTGTCCTCTGTCTTTAGTTCTGTGGCTTTGACCCTCTTTGCTGTGCTCAATTTGTTGGTTACAAGACGATCTCAATGCCAACAACGAGTGGGAGTTTTCTTTTCAAGTGAGAGCTTTTGCATAAAATGCCCTGGCTGTGTTCCTGCCTCGCACTGGCCCGCTGGTCTTTACAGATTTTCAGTTTCACCTATGGGGCTACGGGGAATCAACATTGATGTTATGTTTCGGATCACATCAAAAGGAACAAGTTCTCCACATCATAGCCTGTGGGAAACTGCTGGCCTTGTGTTGCATATATTTCCAGACCATCACATTTTATCACCATTTTGCATGCACTGCCCACCTCATTTTCAATTCCCCAGGACTGCTACACGAGCCGTAAAGCTGATAACTTCTGAGCCCCCTAAACCCTCATGCTGGGCGTGGGGAGAGAATATATTCTAGGTCCTCTCTGGGAGTCGAGAGTGCCAAAAATCTAAAAGGATTGTTTTGTTTTTTGGAGGGCGAGTCTTAGGACTGCGCATGCATTTTAAAATTTGTATCAAATTGTACAAATAAAATGTATTTGAAAAAGTAATGGTTTATTTTTTTTAATGAAACATGTTACAAATGAACAATTTAGAACACTGAGATTAGTGGAAATATGCCTAGTCATGTTTATCTTTCACCTGTCATGTATACAGCACGTGAATGTAAGTTTCACGAAGCCATGCATGCAAAGCAAATACTTACAAATACCAACATGAATCTACACATCACTCAGACAAGTAAGTGAATGTTTCAAATGCTTAAACACGGCTATTATAAGTGGCCTTTGTTCAAGGGTGTCAGCTTTGATGGATTAGTTCACACAGCTGCTCTTTTTGGAAGCTTGTACGTACCGCAGCTGAGGCGCAATAACATGCCAATTTATACGAGACAAGACAAACCATGAAGAGAATATAAAAATAGACAGTTGTGCATGAAATTAAAGTATGCTTTATATAATGTCATAAAACCACACCCTGAATTTCAGAATGGACTACCTTTTTCCTTTTCTTTCTTTTCTTTGGTGATGCTCTTTGACGCTTTAGGAAGCATGAACTATTTGTTACAAATGTTTTCCTGCCCACAACCTGCAGTATGTTTTTGGGCAGCTTGAGGCTAATTTATGAGATTGGTTAAAAAGCATTGAAGAGGGCATCTGCCATTTCAGTCTCTTCGGTTTCAACAATTCAACATTGATAAGCATACAGAACGGAAGTAGAGAGTGTGAGGTAAATCTGCCTCGAGCAAGAAACCTGTCAAGTCTGGCAACAATGTAATCAACTCATGATTTCTCTTGTGTGTATAGGGGTATCGGCACAAAGTACATCTGACAATGACAGATGCAAAACTGTCGTTCGTGGCAGACATTTCCTGTTTAAATCTTTCAAGTTGCTGTCATCGTCATTTTTGTCTGAGTTCCTTTGGTAGTACTTTTTTTTTTAAACAAACAATCCATTAAAAATAATGAGGAGAGACACAAACCTGATGGCTTTGGGCAAATAAGACTGACTGGCTCTGTGAGGTTTAAGGTCACGTCATACTTGCATGTCCATGTGTCCGCGAGTGTCCGCGTGACGTACTGAGCATGCTCCAGTTTCGTTCCACACTCCAGTCCAGTTGGTGGGTATTTGCACCTCTAGCTGGTTTGCCAAGAAGGAGGAGAAGATAAGAGATGGCTGCCTGCTTTGAAGAGAGGTTGTGAGTGTACCACCATAACCCACATTTGTGTAATTTACAACAGATGATGATGGGGAGAGTCATTAGTGTTGCAGGTATTTAGTATTTAGCCAAATCACGGCCAACCACAACGTAAACCAACAAAACAAACAAGTATCTTAAAAGCGAGAAAAAATAATCATATGATTATTTCATTTCTGTGTATTAGCTCTTAAAGGTGCACAGATCTAATCAGTGATCATTCACTCAGTGCTACATGCAATCACTTCACACAGGTATTTCAATTGAGTGTTTTGTTTTCGATCATACATCTATTCATATCGGTCAATTAATCCCACAATCGACACTACAAAGTAATTCTGTACAATCAAACTGTGCAAATATTGGCTATAAACAGTTATTTTAATTTATGATCCATTCATTGAGCAGACTGGTTTTTAAAATGCTGTTAAATAGTCTCATGGGATCCACCGAGAAGCTGGAACATGAGACATGAAAAATATTTAATTAAAAGTTACCATAGAAACAAAAAACAAAGCACTTTTTCTAAATATGACTAATAAGAGGGCTTAAAACTGTTGGGAAAAAGGTAAGCTGTGAAAGCACTGTCGTGACCAGTCAAGGCATATCTTACTGTTATGAGCAGGATCTGTAAAACTGAGCTGTCATACTTCATATTCACTATTCACAGATATGCCTGCACTCCTGCTGTGTTAATGCCAGCAGTTCCTCTAAATACATTGCAAATACAGATCCTCAGCCCACTACATGCGCCGCTGTACAATTATCTGGTCAAGGACTGGCTGTCGCTTCAACAGGCTGATATAACGGAGAACGTCACACGCAAAAGACGTGATGTGAATTATGGTCGTTCTGGATTCCGCGTGTGGAGGAGTCATTGGCATATGTATTCATACAGGCATGAAAATACAGTCATGCAAACCAAACGTCTCCTACATGCACACATGCATGAGATGCAATACTGTTTCTTTAATGTGAATACAAAGCGCTAAAAGTCAAATAGGAAGTGGGGAAGAAGTATACAAAGAAACAGACGGGATTTTAAACAGGGAGCCTTAACTCTGGGCAACGTGCAACGTAACGGGGCTAAGCAGGGGCTTTGCACAGTGATCCACATGGTGTGGCTTTCTGAGAGGGCAGATGGTACCACTCAAGCAGGAAGTGATTGCCATAATGACATGGCCGACCGTGGAATGTGGGTGTATGTGTGTGTACTGAACGAGTGTATGCGTGTGTCTAAAGATACATCCTTGAAGTGGATTCGAAGAAATTTTTTTTTTTTTCATTGAACCCTGCTATTTTTGTGAGTACGTGTGTGTGTGTGTGTGTGTGATGTACAGAAATTGCACTCTGTTTTGTCTGCATGTCGACACATCAAGTGAAAGCCGATGCAAGGCAAAGGCCAGTCTCGTCTCACTGATCACGCATGAATAACCACACACAAATTTGAACTCTACCGGGCTACATCTCACCGTACAGCTGGAATAAACTTAAACAGTTCAATTCACTTGTTCTATAGCGGGCCTCCCATCTGTAACTACCTAAATGTCTGTGCGTCATCTGCAAGATAACGGGGAACACAAGGAGGAGGACGCCACTTTCAGGCGTTATGATAAATGGAGGTAATTATTTTTCTTTCTATTCTGGGGAGAACCTTAAGAACTGCTGGGGAAAGGAAGGCTCACTAGGCGGGCGCATGCAGAGAAGCGGGGCTGTAATGCCCAGAGTGGCATCATTTGTTATCACTTTGGTACCAAAGTGGGGAGGGCACCGCAATGGAGACTTGAGCCAAATTGTCATACTTGGCGATTAAGTCAAGAGGGAGGCTTCATCCCTAGGGGTTACACGAAGTGTTCTGCAACCAAAAGGTCACGTGATTGATTCCTGAAAGGGCCAGAAGTGTGTCCATCAGCAGCTACATGTCTGAGTGCCATTGAGCATGACATACGGCCCCTCCTCCCTCCCTCAGTCAGTGCATTTTTATAAGAGATGTTTTGATACAATTTTCTTATTCTTTCCCAATATCGATTCCGATACCTGAACTTGCGTCTCCGCTGATACCAGAGTACCAAACTGATGCCAGTCGAGGAAAACAAAATATGCATAATACTCTGATATCTATTTTATATTGCTCTGAAAACATCTCCTTCAAACAACTGTTATTCAATTTTCATATAACATAAACTTTCCAAGATTACTGTTGAACACATCTGGACATAACACTGTGGACCTTCATTTAAATCGGTTTAAATCATCGAGTGAGGAACATCTTACATGTTTAACCCTTTTAAAATATAAAATCAGCTGAATACAATCAGACCCCTGACTCATATGTTGATGTCCTCTGCTCCAAACGTGCAATGTTTTATGCAAGTCCTTTCAAATGAGCTCATGATAGACAGATACAATGCCTCCCAAATGTCTCTATGAAGTAATGGATGTGACTGCGCTTTGGTTGCTCTCACTAATTAACAGTTCTGTATCCTCTGGCTGCGTCCCAGAATATTTGAACATTGTCGGTGTTCAACCACTCATTAAGAAATCCGGCCTCGATCCATCAGAATGCAGCAATTAACCTGTTTCAAAATGACCTTTTATTGCAAAGAAGACAGTCTCCCTCCAACTCCTCCAAGAGTTGAGACTAAACAACATTTATGAACAGTTTCAGTCAGGTTCTAGACGGCATCACAATTCTGAAATTGTGCTTATTAGGGTGACAAATGAACGATTGATGCCGGTGAACCGCTGGACTTAAGAGTAGCTTTTTTACAGTTGAACACCAAACTTTGATTGAGACGCTGCAGCACTGGGTTAGTATATCTGAGATGGCTCTGAAGTGGGTTTGTTGTTATTTGATAAATCAAGATTTTTTTCTGTTTCTATTGACGACTGGTCCCACCGCTCTTTAGCAAACTGTGCAGTACCTCAGGGTGATATTACAGCTGAGTGCATCGCCGATCCCCAGCTGATGCTCTGCGGCAACAGACACAGCGCGGGGGAAACAGTCTGCTCGCTTTTATTCATGTGGACGGTGTGTTTGGCTAACAGATAATATAACTCACACACTGCTGTACCTCGCTGCCACTGAGCCGTTGATATGTGGGCAGACAGCTTGGTGAAGTTTTTTTTTGTTTTTGGCCAATTGTGGGTTAAATTCATTCAATCACACAATACAGCAATGGTGGTTGCAGAGCCACGTGGTTCAGATCAGTATACTCTGAGTGCACATTTAGAGTTAATATTATCAAGATAACCAGTTTCCATCAAATGTGTCTTCATTATTTCTCTGATACTGGAGATGGCTGCTTATTATACACACATCAAAGTGAAACAAATATATTTTATGATAAGAGCTCAGGTTATTTTTATATCATAATAAAGTGCTGTCATTATGAGAAAAAAAGGTTTCAGATCTATCATTTGAATATTGCAGCTCTGCTCGTAAAATTGCACTGAACACAAGGACAACTTGGAGGTTTTGTCTCAACTAAATGATGTTATTTGTTCTTTTGAACTGTTCTTCACATTAACAACTAACTGCTACTGATACATTTGCCTCTAACATGACAGATGTTCCAAAATAGTCTCAGCACGGGTCACCACCCCTTCCAGCAAGCAACAAAGAAAGTAAAAACTTGTTACAAAAGGAAGAACAAGCGAATGGTTTAAAGGTGATCGGGTTGTAAAAGAGGAATGGATGGCACACTGCAGGAGAATGTTGTGTTTCAACTGTTTTCTTATCTTTCAAAAAAACAAGACGAGCAGCAAATTCAGCGCAAAAAACAGACTCAACCCAAAGAAAGAATGTTCAGATCAGGTGGGTCAAGTGTTGCACTGAGCTCTAAAGTAAGAGATATGACACAGTAACCTGTGGTTTGTGTTTGACAAGGGTCGTTGTGACACGCAGGGGAGAAGTGTTTCGTCTCTTGAGACATAAAAAGACAAAACCTACAAAAATGTAACGACTATTTCAACTGTTGAACGATCCCAGTCTTTTGATACAGCTCCACTATCTCTGTTGTCACCCTCAAATACACAACTGTTGTTAATTCATTTCGTAATTTATTCCCTGTTCATTTTGAAGATTTGATTACAGAGCTTGAAAGAGCTTTTGTAAACTGAAGCCTTGACTTCAGTGTGCCAACGCAGTCTGGTCCTCTCTCTTCTCCCTCGACCACTGTTGCTCAGTTTCATTTATTTATTCATCCTTTCTTCTTTTATTGCCATTCTACGTGCCAGAAGTCTGGTGAAACAGCCTTTTGACGTGACTTGTTTCGATTGTAGAATATAGTTGAGTTAAAGAGCTATTAACTTATCTGCTTCTATTTCAGGCTCCCTGCATGCATAATTATTTAAAAAGGGATCACCTTATGGCACAATTCAAAAACCCTGTAAAGGTAAACGCTCAATAAACTGTCTTCTTTTTTAGGCTATTGGTTTCAGTTGTTGTTTTTCATCCGCACATGGTCTTTTGAAGAAGGATTTCAATCTTAATGTGATGCTCTTGGAAAGATGAAGGCGAAATAAAATGAATAAAATCTCTAAAAAGGCTGGCAGCTTGATTACATTTGCTTTTAGTCTCTCTGTCAGTTTAAGGTCTTCTGGTGCTCATTTGTTTTCTCCCTGCTGCGAACAGGAGTTTTGGACTCTTCTCATAAATGCCATGCCTGTGTTTTATTACTTGCATTTGTAATGTAAGAAGAGGTGTTTGGTGTGACGTAAATCAAGAGGGTTTTTCTTTTAACCCCTGAGTTGCACTTTTAGTCAAATCTCATGCTCTTCAGCCTTTTCCATCACAGTTCCTAATACCCCAGTGAGCACCAACCGGGATTTCAACGATGATTTCTTGTTGAAAACTGGATTATATTTGGTCTGAACAGCCAAGACGGTTACATAACAAAACACCAATGTTTGAAAATGCTGATGATGTTTTTCAGTTGTAGGTTGAAAGACAGATGATGTTGGTTACTTTGAACGCATTTCTCCAAAGTAACCGGTCGGTGAAATGTAGTCAACACGAAGACGTGATTTAAAGGTATTTAATGCTTCATATAAACTGTCATAAATAAGGAACTATAGACGCGCTGCCAACAACAAGCTCCCAGGACATCGTAATGAGAGCAGTGTACATTATAAGTCTGTACATTCATGTAAAACAAGTGGGTGTGCTTACTGCTCGAACACGCATGCGCAGGTACTCAGAGGCCAAATCCAAATCTCCACACCCTTTATGAACCCTTTCCGTAAATCTGCATTTCTGCAGACTTTGCCCAAGGGAATTACCCACAATTGCTGGCAGTGTGGGTGTTCAGCCAGGCATTTTATATTTCCTCAGAAACATTAAGGATTAAAGATGGAACATAAAAACACATGAAATCAGAGGATTGGAAGCAGAGATACACCGATTATATTCCACCGATTTATTCATCGAACATTTCATTTTGTCATTGAAGCTGTTTTGAGAAAAACAAGTAGAAAAAGACCTCTCGTGTTGTGAGGAAAGAGCCTGGAAGACGTCCAAATCAGGGGGTAAAAAGTTCAAATAAATAGCCACAATGGTGGCCTACATATTATTGTAATATTGTTTTACGTTCTCATGTGTTATGACCCGTCCCTTCCACTAGGGGTCTGTGTCCTGTGTGCTGTCTCTTTTCTGTCTTTCAGGATGTTGACCGTTACCTAATGAGCCACACATTAGGCAGGTGTGCTTCCAGTTTTAAAGTGTCTCCACCTGAACGTACTTTGTAAGTACTTGAAGAATGCTCACTCACTGCAAGTTTAAGAGCTCGCAATCAAAAGCGAGAAGGGCCACACCGCGCCCCCCCCCACTCACAAGGCCTACAGCGGGCTCCGGGAGGATTGTGAATATGAGGAGAGTCTGTTGCATGCTGAGTGATGACGATATCCGACACAACTAAACCCACCCACCGTTACATTTAAATGCCCGCGCACGGCTCTCTCTCCCAGCTCGTCACCGTGCCTCCCGCTGCTCTGCATTTATAAGGCGCCCCGGTGCGCGAGAAAAGGCACAAGCGTGCCTCGTCTCTAGAGAGGCAGAGCGCGTGGTTGCGGCTTGGAGACGTTTTTTTGTTTGTTTGGATGACGGACTCGTGCAGCCGCTGCTGAGGAAGAGACGCAGGAGCGCAGGAGTTTTATCCCAAGTTCGCTGCAGCAGGTCGTTGTGACAGCGACCTTGTTCTCAGGGGGGTGAGTTGTTCCCTTTAATCCACTCTGCTCCCTTTTTATATGTATTCTTTTGTTTCTGAGGAAAATGATGCTGCGCATTCCCCTGGTGGATGAGGATGTAGAAGAGCTGCCCTTTCCGTTTGAAAAGACGTTAAAAAACGACCATGTAACCGGTCAAAAGACGCTCAAAATTGTTCAATAGTAAAAGTTTGTTTTATTCATTTTTATTTTTTTATCGACTTGTTGAAGACGTTGCATTGACATTTACATTCAGAGCATTATCACATTGTATTTGCAATAGTGTCATTTTGCATCCTCTATATTGTGCTAATAATAGCATCGTTTTGGAGCTTAACTATGAAACCACATCCAAATTGCTCCGTTGAAAGCTTTGCAAACCAGTGAAATCTGGTCCAAATGTGAATCAACCTCTACACACATTCGGTGACAAGACCAAGTCAATTTTAATCCAGTTTTTAACGCATTTTTAACCTTAGAAATGTTCACTGTAAAAGTAGTAATTTATAAACACATCCACAGTTTCCAATTAAGAACAAATAAACCCATGTGACACAGGCTACAATTAATTTGTATTCATCAAGCAACAACTTAAGTTTAACATAAACAGTGCTATTTAGCTACAATGAAATAGAAAATGACATGATTATTGACAGTGCAAAAAATAAACAAATCCCCCTTTCCTTCTTTAAGTGTTTTTTCTTTTCAACGCCACGAGCCTTTTCCAGATGGTCTGCCATGTAGTGGACACCTGTTAATAAATAATATCAATAAGAGTTTGCTATACCTTTTGAGCATAGATATAGACTACAGCCACAGCCCATGAAGCCAGTCACACAAGCAAGCCAACAGTACACACTAGAGTGTTGTTAAAAAATAGTCTGGCAGCATGTTAAGCTATGTTTACTGTTGGTCCAGGACCACGGTGGAGTATCCTACAAGCTAAGATGCTGACGCTAAAAGCTACAGCCTAGAGCGCATCGAGAACAGCATGAAATTAAACAAAAGGTGGTAATTCCTGAATGCTTTATTGTAATGCAGTCGTACAATTCATTACGGAGTATGTGGCGTGAAGCCTCGTGCTCGCCTCATGAACTCGGTCATCTTGCGCAGCAAGTCCTGCACGTTCTGGCAGGTGCTACCTTCGAAGTCGAACCAGTCTTGCGCATGCGCATTACTGCAGTAAGCCCTCTTGTTTTACATTATTGTATGGAAATTCTCCCATATAACGATGTCCTGGAAGCTT
This sequence comes from Melanostigma gelatinosum, assembly GCF_949748355.1. Classification (NCBI taxonomy): domain Eukaryota; kingdom Metazoa; phylum Chordata; class Actinopteri; order Perciformes; family Zoarcidae; genus Melanostigma; species Melanostigma gelatinosum. Next base: position 5,191,463 of record NC_136639.1, read on the forward strand.
CTTGTTGGCAGTAGATATAGTTCTATATGTAGGCCTATGCTTTTTTTAATATGAAACATAAAATGTGTTGACATTAAGTTGAGTAGACCAAATTTCACCAACAAACGCATTATGACTTTGGAGATATTCAATAAATATCTGCTCTTTCAACTCCCAACTGAACAAGTTCCCAGCATTTTCAGACAAATTGATGTTGTAATCGTATTTTAGCTGTTTAAAAAAAATAAATAATAAATAAAGTACAGCTGAGATTGTTGAGGGTGGAAGGAGTATTCCTGAACGAGTGTGCAAACCTGTGGCTCAGATGTGTTTCGCCTTATTGGCGATGCTATTTGTATTTTTGCCAAAAGTCGGCACAACTTGTTGCTATGGGAAATACCAATGAGACTTAATCTTGACGGGAACATCTTGCGCAATTTGTGTCGCTTGTTTTGAGGAGAGCAGTGCTGCGAGGCCCCTTGCATGTGTGTGGAGTTCTGGTGTGTTCCACAGTTGTGTATTCATGAGATTGAAATGATGTCAATCGATTTTCTTTGCATTTTGTGATTGGTTAATGGGTTTTTTTCAATCGGTAGCAACACGCACAATTGTAGCTCATATGATGTGTGGACTTATGTTGGCAACATGCAGTCCACATTTGTTTTACTGCTGTTGAATAATGATATACGACAAAACGTGGCCCAGCTCTTTGGTCAATGATTTGAGACAAACCTGTTAGTGCAGTGCTGTTGGTATGCGTTTGTCTCCATTTGAAAATATGCTAAACGTTTAAATGCAAAGCTCTTTTCACAAACGACTAAAACTAGTTCAAACTTTACAAAGAAGTTGAAATACCAGAGAAACCAACCGGGAATTAACTGCCAGTTAATGAATAGCTGACACGTGGTTTCTGTACCACCGTATGTAATGATGTACTTGACAGACGGATAATGTGTTAATGTACAAATAATTATAATCTAACATCTTCATAGAAGTACGATTTTCTTTGATGAAACGTTTATTTAGCTCCGAATCACCAATAATTCATCGTTACCGGCTTTTATGAAGTCTTTTAATTATGACATTATAATCGAAGTTAATCCTATACCCAGGTCAGACACCTAGCAAAAGAAGAAGATTTTAATATTCAAGATCAGAGCGCATTTCAATCAATCGTCTCATATTGGCAATTCCAGATCTTCGTAGGGTGCCGCTACACAGAGTGAGGATGGAAGTGCCGCGCACTCAAGTTATTCCTGTGCCCCGGGACAGTTCAGTCAGTATTTATGAACGCGCGCCACGGACCAAACACCTCACCCCTTCAATGTGTGATATTCTTTTTACTGATATGCAAAGTGGAGTTAAATCGGTTGCACGTACAAGCCAGCGCCTCGCACATTGGGCTCTGTGGAAGTTGGTTTCATATTGCAGCGACATCACACGTTCAAGGGCATCCCCTTCCTCTGCTGGAAAGAAAATCAAACCGAGTGTTGCGGGGGAGCAGAGAGAACTAGAAAATGCATTTCCTGCTGAAAATGCGTTGGAATGCTGAAAGCTGAAATTAATTGTGAAAAAATTGCTGAAAATTAAGAAATGGGAGACTATCTGTCTGAAAAATGTTGAAGCCCGAAAGCATTTAAACTGCACTGCTGAAAAACCTTCTCGTTGAAATGTCTAACTGTGGTGTCTGTAGCTGAAAGTATGAGGAAGAAGAAGAAGGCTTTGAAAGTTGAAGTTTAACAGGATTTGAAGATTTTCTCCATAGAGATCCCATTCAAAAGAAAATTGCAAAAAGCTTAATTCAAAAAGTTTAAAGATTACAAATATGAAAAGTCAAAGCACCCCTCTCCTGAAAGAGCTGAACATTTTGATATTTGAACAATTTCTGTAGCTTAAACAAATTTCAGAAGTAGTGATATTTGTAGCAATAGTAGTAGTAGAAGTATTATTAGTAGCATGAGAATAAGTAGCAGTAGTGATATTTGTAATAGTAGTAGTACAGTGGTTCTCAACTGGTCTGGCTGCGGGACCCACCATCACCCCTTAATGACAAGCCGGGACCCACTACCCAAATATTATATATATATATATATATATATATATATATATATATATATATATATATATATATATATATATATATATATATATATATATATATATATAATATTTGGGTAGTGGGTGAGTCTGTGTGTTTATCAACATCACTAATTGGCTCAATCGCGAACACCTGTGTGCCTGAAGCCATTTGAAAATATTCTCCATAGGGATCCCATTGAAAATAAAAAGCTTAATAATTCAAAAAGTTTAAAGGTTAGAAATATGAAAAGTCATAGCAGACCTCTGGTGAAAGAGCTGAACATTTTAATAGTTGAACGGTTTCTGTAGCTTAACAAATGAAGAAGAAGTGTGACGGAAGAAATGGAAGAAGTTGAATAAAGATTCGAAGAACAATAGTTGGAATGCTTAACAGCATTCCAACAATAACACAAAGCGTAAAGTGTGGGAACGGGCAGCATTCAGAGAGGCTGTTGTAAAGAGCGGAGCGCTGACCTTGGTGCTGAATGTTCTCGCTCCGCCGCGTGCCTGCCCCCTTGTACTGCGCAGCACGCGGCAGAGCTGAACGGAATGTTCGCATCGGGTGTGCCAAGTGTTGCACCGAGCTCTAAAATAAGAGGTGTTGTGACCCCCCCCCCCCCCAGGGGAGCAAGGTTAAGACATTAGAAGACAAATCTTTAGAAGAAAACTCCACAATCGAATGATCCCAGTTCTTGAAAACGATGATGGGGAGATCAGATGTCTTTTTGATAAAGCACAAATGCACTAATCTTCAAATGAACAGCTTTTACTCTTCTATCTTTGATTTGTTCCCAGTTAATTAAGATAATTTGATTTCAGAGCTTGACATTTACTGCTTTTGTAAACTGAAGCCTCTCTCTCTCACTCACTCACTCACTCAATGTCTTTATGAATGAAACTTTCTTTCATTTGTATTGCTATGACATAACATTTCTCAAAGTCTGGAACTGTATTACTGGTTTTTTTGTGTGTTTTTTACGTAGCCTATACATTCCAAAAAACTGCTGACACGCTTGCTGTGCATCAAAAACGTTTTATTATAGCGTCTGACACTTTCAGTTCTCTTGTCCATGAAGAAATTAAAGTAGCAATCCTAGTAAAAATACTCTTTATGATAAACGTCCATCACTCAAACCAGCAAAATACACATACAAATATGTAATGCAGAATGCACCAATGATTTTAGGCGATAGTATTGAATCGATATCATGGCTGCATTTACATGTTCTCCATACTGTTGAGTGGTCTAATCTACAATAATGTATTCTATAAACTGACCATTTAAAATATGTAGCTGTTAAAAGTGCACTATTTCATATATATAGTATAGCTTAAAATGGAAATACCACAAAAGTAGCATACAATTGTACTCTGTGCTGGGGTCCAAATCCCATGAACCTGTTAACATTGAGTCTTGCGGTTTAATTTACTGTAGCCAATATTTGCATTTACGACATTACACTTTGACACAGTGTTTAGTCACGTGATGCCAATATTGAGGATCACGCGAGCAGGTCTGATCAATTGGAAAATAGAATTTTTCATGTCCATGGCGATATTTTGCATCCGCAGCTCAACTGCACTTAATGATCTGTGTAATATGACACTCTGCTTGAATGACTCATGCACCCTCTTTGGCTCATGTTAAATCAACACACTGGTAATTTCCTCTAAAACTAATAGAACTTCCTATTTCCCCTCTTCCTTCTGTTGCTTTTCAGAAACATCCCTGGGGACACACATATTCTCACTCGCACTCACACAATCGGACACACACACACGCACACACACGCGCAGGCACCATGCAGGAGTCAGAGCCCACAGTCTGCCAGCTGCAGCCCAACATCATCTCGGTGCGTCTTTTCAAGAGGAAGGTCGGCGGTCTGGGCTTTCTGGTGAAGCAGAGGGTGTCCAAGCCGCCTGTCATCGTGTCCGACCTGATCCGCGGCGGCGCTGCAGAGGAGTGCGGCCTTGTGCAGGTGGGCGACATAGTCTTGGCTGTCAACAACAAGCCCCTGGTGGACCTGTCCTATGAACGGGCCCTGGAGACGCTGAAGAACGTGTCACCCGAGAGCCACGCCGTGCTGATCCTCCGTGGGCCCGAGGGCTTCACCACCCACCTGGAGACCACCCTGTCTGGAGACGGCCGCCAACGCACAGTGAGGGTCACGCGTCCCGCCTTCCCACCTTCAAAGTCCTACGAGCACTGCTCCTCTCTCAGCCCATTCGGCCCCGGGCAGCAGGTCAACAAGGAGCCCCAGCTCAGGGCCATCGAGAACCTGTCATCTCCATCCATCACCCAGTCCCTCCTGCAGAAGGGAGGCGTGCAGGCCCAGGACGGGAGCCGCGGCGGTCTCCTGTGCAACGGGATGGAGGAGAACAACGCGCTGCTGAAGGAGATCGAACCAGTGCTGCGCCTCATCAAAAACAGCAAAAACGAGATCAACATAGAAGGCCAGAGGAATGCAGGGAGGAGAGATGCTGAGATCCAAGCGGCCTGGTAACTCGTCATGTGATAGTTACTGAACCCTCAGTTAGTGTCTTTGTGTTCGTACCCCTCCAGAGTGCAAGTCGGAGTCGGAGTCGGAGCCTTTGTAGCAATAGAATCACAATTTAAGTCGAGGGCTCGCCAACATAGTGGTTAGTGGCTCACAGAAGAGCCTACACCTGGTCCTCTGATTGGAAGGAAGTCTCCCCACTCACTTTGCCCTGCTGTCCCTAAACTACCTGAACCAGCTGCATTGTACTAGCAGCTGTCAGACAGGCTCTCGGTCACCTAATATGACTCTGTGTCCAGTGCCAAGTAATTACTGTCACAACATTCATGATGATTGCGGTTGACATTCTTCAGTTTACTGGGACGACTGTCCTTATTCAGGTTTACATAAACTCTGAATAATAGTTTGCACGTATCAGAATGATATTGCAATCTGACTGCTATAGTTTGACACTACACTTCCCCTACAAATATGTTGGGATAGACATAGGATTATATTCGCTGCATTAGTGTTGATGTCAATTCCCAGAATAATGTGACACAGTAGACCACAATTAGCAGTCTGCCACACAAAGCTTATCTCACACTTCTCATGAGACCATTTATTATCAGCTTGCAAGAGAGCGAAACGTCGGAGGTCGGGTGCAGCAGTGTTTCAGCAAGCATGTCGTTGAGACGCGTGAAATTGGCAACAATTCTGGATTCAGCATGTTTCCTTTTCAACATTTAACGAGGGAGACTGACAAATGTTGCGCTCGGAGTGCTTTAAGTTAGTTTTAAGTCTCAACCCCGGACAAAGCGTTTCATAAGGCGTCAGTCTGCGCCAATATTCCATCCCCGACTCTAAATGGTCTGCACAGTGTACTGTTGATATTGGCGTCTCAGTTATCTATTTATCTAACGTTTAATCCGACAACATTCAAGACCATGTTGACATTTGGTCGGCACCAGGCTGGAGCTAACTTCATTTTATCTGCTTATATCCTATTATCCTTTGGTAGACGGTTTTCTGAAGAGCTCAAAGTAAAAGCTAATGAGACAAATTGTGAAAAGAATAGCCAATAATGTGTTTTCGTTCTTCCTGGGGACGTTTATGAAATTACTTCTCTCAAATTATTTCTTGGTGACTATTAATCATAACTGTCTGCTTGTTTTCAGAGCAGAAGCGGTTACGGTTTCACAATCCAGCATGAGGCTGACGACGCGCTGCATCAGAGCTAATGACAAACGACTCATGCAACTTCTCTCTGTGTTGCTGCGCCTCTGAACTCCACCTCTGAATTGTGGGGATAAATATGCTCACGCAGCGAAGAGATACACCCGTGACAGGGAGTGTGAAGGGGACAAGGGATGCCTGTGAGGATTTACAATTGGCACGTGCTCATGAGAGACATTGGGCAGCGGGGGAGTGTGAAAGTCGGTCGATGGCGATATGTGTGTGGGCGTTTTTCGATTGCAGGAACGCATACTTGAAATCACACGCCGATGAGTTTGCCGTGTTTATGCATTCAGCAGCACGGCCATGTCCCCTCCCCCCCTTCTCCTTTAGACTCTTAGGATTGTTTCGTTACAGCCCAGAGCGACACCGCTCACACTTCATATCCTGTTGTTGAGTGGCAGCAATTAATTTTTAGGTACCTGACTTACCCTTGTCACTCACAAGGTTGTCTTATTTCCTTCTTTTGAGTTCTTATGGCTCACACCAACAATCTCACTGAGGCTGACATGGAGGAGCAAGTTGTCCCACTGCAGCACCGCAAGGGGTGCAAACGGGAAACACTGAAAAAACACAAGCCAAGCTCCGTCTACACACCCACGAAGGCCCGAACAGAGAAAACACCTGTGTGGGTGTGCAGACCCTTTAGAAATTGTGCAGGGATTCCTGATTTAATAGCATTTTGGAGAGTGTACAAGTCCGTGGTTTATTTATTTGTAAAGATGGAAGAAAGGCGTCTTGTTTACTGCCTGTGTGTTTGTTTGTCTGGCTTCAAATGAAAGCGCTATTTTTGCACCAGATGTGAGCGCACACACACCTGACAGAAAATTGTGTGTGATCTCCAGGGACCTTGGCGTGGGAAATGGCACGTCTCCCCAGCTGGTGTCAGATAACAACAGAATGCTGGAAAACATGCCGGTGGAGCTCCACAACGCTGACACTGACACGGTAAGACGAAACAAATGTTCAGCCCTTGAAATGATTTAGCGATAGAAGAAATCATGTGTGAGCATGTGTTGGTGGTCCTCTACCCTCTTTGCTCAGTAACTCTAAATCCTTGTGTCTGTGTGTGCGTGTGTTTGCAAATGTTCATGAGCAGGCCTGCTGAGTGAACCTGCAGCTGTATAATGCATGTGCATCCATGGCTGCTTTTGCCTCTGTGGCTTTATAGCCTCGTACAATAATCCACACTTTTCATGCTTTTAGATACTGAGCACGCACATCTGTGTTGCTTCTTTGCACATAGCAGAAAAGCCTTTGCTTCCCATCACCTAGGCATTAGATCCTTCCGGGGGGGGGGACGCTGATGCTGCATTAACTCCAGCTTATGCCCTCCACACAGAAGGGTCTGGTCACAGGTCGGTGAGTCTGTGACAGGGATAGCGTCGTAATCTGCACATGGTCCACGTTATCCACCCACTTGTGATGTTGCTCCAGCTCCCGTCAATGGGGCCGGATGGGGCGAAATGATTCCTGGAGGCTTAATGAATACGTGCAGCTGCTGATCCGTCGCTCTCCATCAAACGTGGCCCCTGTAGAAATGATGCAGCCCCCTCAGACCTGCAGAGAATGAATGAATGAAATTTATTTACAGAGCGCTTTTCACAGACATAACATCACAAAGTGCTTAACAGAGAAGAAAGTAAAAAGTTAAAGAAGAGAGGGCGTTAATGTGCGTGTTTGTGAGAATATCTGTGTGAGAGTGGGGGGGGGGGGGGTGCATTCTTGATGGCGGTAAGAGAGGATATGTATGATGTGGTCAGGAGCCAGATCTCTTTCCTGGTAGTGTGTGCTCAGACTGAGGAAATGTGTGCTTCTAGAAAAGAGTGTTGGGAAAGTGTTGTGTGTGTGTGTGTGTGTGTGTGTGTGTGTGTGTGTGTGTGTACCGACTCATTAACAAAAAGCTCCCCTGCAGGCGTTTTACTAGACACTGATGCTAACTTTGATGGCTCATCACTAAGTGTTTAATTCGATAGGCTCTCGTCAGACACTTAAGAAAACTTTGTACAATTTAAATACACGGACTTCAAGCGGCATGTTGATGGCCTGCAAATTAGTTTTTCTCAATTTGGGGATGGATTTTCCAAGTGCGTTCAGTTTGAGCTTCCACTCTTGCCTCTAATTTAATGTTGAAATGCCTGTTGCAAAGGAAAGGTGACAGAATGTTCTGTCAAATTCCACCAGCATAGTGCTCTCTGGAGACACCACCTGTTTGATGAGCCGTTGAATGCGAAGATATGCCTCTGCGCCTTCTTTTGTTTTGTTACACTCAGTGCTTAATCACCACTGAATGAGGTACCAGATGTCAAACCATAAATGTGCATGACTAAACCATATAAATATTTAACGACTATCTATTTCCACTTCTGAGGCTGTCAGTCTCGCTTTCTTTTAATTGAAGTTTTAATTGATGGTTGAATGAGAAACTTTGGCTGTGTAACTGCATTTACCAGAGTCTTTGGTCATTACATCCTGTTATGAAATCATCAGATTAGCTTCAATTATCTTCGTTTCCAGCTCCATGGACGTTCCCTTCTGTTACAGCCACACCTTATTCCTGACATTTAGGTAAATGAGGCATGATGGGATTTACAAGTAAGTGTATGTGTGGTCCAGCAATTTATCCCAGTAACATGGACGACAAGAGGGAGGTCTGTGTCATTAAAACAGACTTAGTTTGTGCATTAGCAAACAAGGAGATGAGGAAGCGTGATCTGCTCAACGTTGTCCCTCCTATACGATTGTTTTTCCGTCAGTGTTGTACTTTGTAATTGCTAAGACATGCTACTGTTGCTATGCCCGGCAGATTTACACTCTGAATTTGTACTAATTTACAAAACAATGTGTCCTTGATTTCAGAGTTGGATAAAAACAAGCTGAAATTTGTTGGTGGTGACCGTCTATTGCAGACTAAAATGTTGGTAGAACCGTTTTATCAGCTGTGGAGTTTATTACAGTACGCCAACGTCGGCTCCATGACTCGGTTGGAAAATGTTTTATGGCTGACTTTTTCTTTCGCTTCACTTTTCCCAAAATCCAAATAAAGATGTGAATTGAGCTGCATTTCACAAATGTGAAAACTGCCATTGAGCAACTCTACAGCAGTCGGTGGTAATGTGAAATGATGAGGATCAGTAAGTGTACAAATCGCAAATTACTGCTGATAATTGAGTGGTTCGTGAACAAGTGAACGAGGGAGTGATTTCGGACACAGAGCTTGAAGGACCTGCCAATCCTAGCTGCATTGGCGAAGCTGTGATTGGGCAATCTCTGTTCGGGGGAGGGGTTTAGCAAAAGGTCAATTGGACATGCATCATTTAATAGCTGACCTCGCATTCATATTCAACTACGCCACTGCTCTGCTTCTTCTGTCAACAACCTTTAACTCCTTGCATCTGCTTTTCTTTGAGAGCTCTTTCCGGTACAATGATCTTTCTTCCTGTGTCCTATCTGAGCCGCACAGTGGGGGTTTACTGCTGTTGGAGCGTGAACAGACGGGAACTAAGCTCTTATCCTCAGCGTGTGCAAAATCAAAGTTCAATTCAATCCACCTCATTCCTCTCTGCTGTTTGAGAAGATGCGAAGTGACAATGAGACCCGACTGGCGCGACTCTGTTGGTATTCGTGTCCCCGGCGAGGATGATGATTGTGGCGCTGTCGTTCAGAAGATGCTCCACTGTGCGGTTAACAATGCTCTGGGAGACGATGAAAGAGCGTCCAGGGTGCGGCATTGATTACTCCGTGCCATTTTCTACAGGAACACTTACAGGCGGCTTTGGGGTTAAATTGCAGGCATTCACAAGTCAATAGCTATTGGAAAACGCAGCGAGCCTAGAGTTAGCTTGCCATCAACCTGCTGTTAAATGTTGATTGCCTTTATCCTGGAACAGGATGTAAAACAGAACCGGAGAGTGGAGACAATGTAAGTAGTTTCTGTGCATATTCCTGTGCTAGAGACACTTAAGGACAATGACAAACTGACTTTCCTTGAGAACAAATAGTCGTTATTCCACACAGAGAGATAGTTCAATAACTCCTGTTAAAGTTCCTCTCGATATTACTTATGATATCCCCATTTTACAATTGACAATCAATGTCCCTGTGTGGTAGTCGTATCACTTCCCCGCAATCAAAGGCCCACCACAGTATGACTCCAAGCCATGAACGACTTACCCGGCTTGCACGAAAGGTGTCTGAGATGTCAGCGCCGCTTAGCCGGACACGGCACAAAGACATGACGTGAAGACTGATGAGTAATTGTCTTCTGTGCTCTTTCCAGCCGCCGGCTGAGGACAGGACCTCGCCCACTAGGTCACTGCAGAACGGCAGCCCCTCCAAATGCCCCCGCTTCATCAAGATCAAAAACTGGGAGACTGGCACCGTCTACAGCGACACGCTCCACCACAGCTCCAGCAAGGTGAGGCACATGGAAATCAGCTCAGTGGTGGCTCTTAAGAAGGCTGTGAGGTGCTATGGTTTCTATGCCCTGACACCCTTCACTACGGGGGAAAAGTGAAGTAAACTACTGGCGCCAAGTGACCAGAAAAATAGAAACGCCTAAATGATGCAATTGTAATGTGCTGCATCACAGCAGCTGTGCAAAAACGACTTCATTTCGAGTTCTGTTGCGCACGTTTTGGTTGTTTGTGTGTTGACTCTAGGACAGACCTGATCCACTCCTTTTGTTCGTACCTTTCAAAACAAAAGCCCTCAACATATAATATTCTCAGGCGAGAATTTAGCATTTTCATGTTGCTTATTTCTCACGACTTCTGTGGGAAAAGGCCCCGAGTCCTCCACATTAAATGGCCACTAGAGGCTTTTGTTGAGTGTTAACGTGATGTTTAGAGCGTGAAACAATGCAATTTTTGGGCAAATGACTTAAGATGACAGTCTCCACTCATGGTGGCTTCAAAAAGCTAAAAACTCACATAAAACTTAGATTGCTGGTGAAAAAACAAAAAGCTGCATGCAAAGAATTTGCTAAGAAAAGGGTTCTCTGTGATAGATCCCCGTTCATCTTTCCATTTTATCATGCAGCCAAGGGCTTCTCCTTCTAGTAAGTAAGCCAGTCTACCGAGCACAAGGTGAGCACCGCTGCTTAAGCATTCACCCCCCAAAACACAGCCGCCATTCGTAAACGGCAAACGGCAGCCTAATTACGTCTGACTTATCGGACACAGGCGGTGCATCCCAATGAATGGCCCGTAATAGCATCTTCAGATTTATTATATATCACAGACGCTGCTGTATTCGAGGATGATCCGTCTTTCTCGAAAAGGACAGCTGGCTGGCATGAATGCCCAGAGCGGTATGATGAGCGGACGTGCTGGAGCAAGAGTGATTGCTTTGTTTTATTTTTAACACTCCCTACTCATCCATTTCCCCTCTTTCACTCTGGCACCTCTTACTCTTCATGTTGTTTTGTCTCCGCATTGTTGTCCTCTCTTGTCAATTACCCTTTCCCAGCTTTTTATTTTAGTCTTTTCATTCACATATTCGTACTCCAATTTACTTTCTCATCTTTTTGCCGAGCGAGGGGTTTGATTTGTTGGAAGGAACACGAAGGGAAGTTTATTTTTGGCGGACTGCTGGTCCACGTCTTGGGTGTTTGGACAGTGCAAGTGTGTGGTTCAGCGTAACAAGCCAATTTTAGCAGCGCTGGGGGTCAGTGTCAAATTTCCTCTCCGCCGTCGTTCCTGTCGTCCGCTCTCGCGCGCTCATTCGATCTCTCTAAGCTGGTGAAGGCATTTAGGCAAACCAAAGTGACGGCTGACTTCAACTCCAATCACATTAAACTGACCACACAAGGTTGCGCTCAGCGATTGAGCAATTTTCCCTCTGCATCTGTCTGTTTTCTGTGGTTCCTCCTCGCTCTTCCTGTCTCCGCTTAATAGAAAGATAAGCAATCCGTGACTCACTGACTTGCTCATTCATTAACATGCGTGCCAGCCATGTAATGAAAGAGATTGTCAAACTGTTAATATGATCCCTCGTGTGCATTCAGAGTCCGGAACTTACAATAAGAACTGGCCTTTTATCTGAACCAAGTGAAACATGTTATGATGCAACTGGAATTTGAAAACCTTTTGGCGTGGATGGATGTGATCTACCAATGGTCTGTTGGCCTTGCATACCGAAATACAGTTGCAGTTCTTTTGTGGTCTAAATCATATTGACGCCTTTTTATTCGAGGAAAAAAGTAGTGAAGGGTTAGCAAGAAAGTCTAGTTTGTGTGTCCAAAAGGACACAAAAACTAAATAAAAACAAGCAAACTACAAAAGAAGAATGAATAGACAATAATAAAAAATGACAACGATGACAAACATAACAAACAAAATATATGCGAGTAGTAAATTTGATATAACATTTGATACAGCTGTAAAATAAAGTTGTAGTGCCACTAAAAGCAACAAAGTGTATGCAGTGACTGAGGAAAGGAAACCCAATTTAAATAAAAAGCAGATATCGTAAGGGGCGGGTGTTCTGTGCCGTCAAGTATTTCTTGAAACTCTTTTTGACTGATGACTATTCCATATCTTCATTTCTCTGAACACAGCAGTACACAGCAGTACGTTGTCTGGTAAAATATTTCAGGTGAACATATTTTTCCACAGCACCCAAAAAAGCCGTACTGATTATGGTTCACACAGCAGCTCGAAGAGCAGCCAAAAAAAGTGAACTTAGATTAGTTTTCTTTTCTTTTGAGTGATTCTATTTTGCATGAAGTTCAATTGAAGCATTTCCGTCTGTTTCATATGAAGCAGAACCGAGACTTGGCCAGTTAATCCAAAATGAATACAGACGGAATGGTAATGTGATAGCTCTGGCTTTTGAAAAGTAGGAGTTTGCCGTGCCTCTTTCATTTTGCATTCAATCACAACACGGAGATGGATGCAGATCACAGTCTCTTGTGAGTGAATCCTGAAGGCCTGAACACACGGGGAGCCGACGTGGTATCTTCTGTTGGTGTCATTCTTCGCTGGAGAGGAAACATTGTTGATATTTGCAGATACATTACCAGAGAGCTGTACCATACGCCATCACCTGGCTCTCCAGTTGCAATTTGGCAATGAAGAGAAGCCAACAAGCTAAATTAATCCCCGATAAAGCCTCCCTCATCTGCCACGGTGTTTGTCTTTTTCAGCTGCCAATCTGCTCTGAAAATGTGTGCAATGGCTCTGTGATGATGCCCAACCAGCACGTCCGCAAACCAGACGAGGTCCGAACCGAAGAGGAGCTTCTGCCACTGGCCACTGACTTCATAGACCAGTACTACACCTCCATCAAAAGGTGAGCCCGGCCTGTCACATCTGCAGAGTTGAGAGTTAAGTTAATTAATTGTTGCAATTAATGTCAATACTTCATATGTTTTTTTTTATTTGCATTGCTTATTACGCTTCTACTCTCTGCATTGTCTTTTTGTCATATAGCAATGACTCTATCCGGCTCCCTTCCACTCTATTATCTTCCTGTCACATCTCCACAAGCAGGTGGAGCATGAATACCCACCGTGCTCAGTTATATGAGGAACACCAGCTCGTGGCTTTTGTTCTTCCCCAAAAACCAAATCATTTTTTAGCGTATTTGTAAAAAAAAGCTATTAGAACTCACTATTTCTGCTTTGCTGAATTTTGAAGCTGATGCTTTTGCCGTATTTGGATTTGGCTCCACCCGTACTGTACGGCGGCCTACATGTTCTCTTATTCTGCTGTGCATCTGTCCTGCCTGCAGGTTTGCCTCTAAGGCCCATGTGGACAGGCTGGAGGAGGTGACCAAGGAGATTGAAGCTTCAGGAACTTACCAGCTGAAAGACACCGAACTGATTTATGGGGCCAAGCACGCCTGGAGGAACGCTTCCCGATGCGTCGGGAGGATCCAGTGGTCCAAACTACAGGTACGAGACAGGGAGCCCATAATAGACATGGGGCTGGCGATGCTTTCCACTCTTTACGTGTTGTTTCGGACATTTTGAAAGGTAATGTGGATCAATATGGATTCTGCATATCGAAGATGCTCAGAGATATCTATAGCTGTTGTTTGGGTTCAGTCATTGTACTGTAACACGTCAGCTTACACAGAAAAAAAGTCCTATTTTTATATGATTTGTGGATTCAAAGCACTTCGCTGTGCGTAAAACCTGCTCCCCTGAGGTTTCACTTTCACGTTTGCTTCCTAGGTTTTTGACGCTAGAGACTGCACAACAGCTCATGGAATGTACAACTACATCTGCAACCACCTCAAGTACGCCACCAACAAAGGCAACCTGAGGTGAAAACAAGTACAAACGCACACACAGCTCAACTATTCGTCTGGTTTCCTTATCATGTTTTCTAGTCTTCAACTCCCGCTTGTGTTCCTACACATGTTTGCCTCCACCATCTGTTGCTCGGTGCATCTCATCCCCCCCCCTCAATCGTCAACTGCCCTGACTTGACCCGCTGTCCCATCTGTCAGCGAGGCGCTCTGTCTCTTCACACTGTATCTGACGCGATCTGCTGCCTGACTATCTGTCAGCGTCTCGGCACCAATCGCTGCCCTCGTTGGCGAGGCGGCAGACCTGGCTAGCAAGCAGTCATTTGTCAGACCTGCGCGGCGCTCTCTCGCGTTCTGCCAAGTCCTAATCACATGTGACGCCTCGTATTTACTTCTTGGAGGATGGATAGCTTCTGACTCATTACTACTCTTAGCGTGGCCTTCGATGGGACAGCCCGGGTACACATGTTGATGGAAGCCAGCAGAACATCCTCTCTCAGTCTGGCTGGTTTTAACATAAATAAACACAGGCACGTAAATACAGATATTGCAACATGTTTGCAATACTTTCTGGAATCCTTTAGCTTATTCCAAATCACCCGTCAATGTTACAAAAAGAGTTTTTGACAAAATATGAATATGACGTAAGGAAGGGACCTAAAATGATGCACAAAACAAACGAGTCGGTTGATTTCAAGTGGGAAAATTGTGCAGCGCAACAGTGCAGTAAATATCCGTAGCAAGTGGGAGATTATCATGTAAAATATTATCAATTTCCCTTTTTAATAGGTTTCACTTGAACTAAAAGGAAATATATGTTGTAATATATCTATGAAGCATTAGTAAATGATTTATTAAGCCATTGGTTACAACTTATTACTACACAAATATCAAATACTGCTGTACAGGATGTCATTTTACTTAATACAATCTTCTCCTTTTACTTCTCTATTTTTAAGTGATTACATGTGCTAATACGTCTGTCAAAACAATTTGACTCACGCACAACAAAGTTTTATCTCCATCTGGAAAAATGAATACATTTAGCTTGCTGAATACAATATGTCCTGCTTCGTTTGGACATTGATTACCTCACTGCATATGTTGTCCACAAGTGCTAATAGTGAAATGAAATGTCTGATCGTACAGACTGTGACTATTGGTTTGACCAGTTCCCCCAGCAGACTGTTCCCTGTGGCTGTAGACTGCTGGCACAACCGGCCCAGATTCACACCAGCTGCTCTCCCTCCTCAGTGACTTACAACCAGCTTAGCAGTATTAACACTTTCTTCTTCTTTTTTACCCCGTCATGGCATTAAAACACCACTGAGATGTAGAACAGACTGAAGGTAGAAGCCATGAGTCCTCTGACATAGCATGGTTGAAAAGGCCTTTGGGCGGATTACAGAGTACAGTACCAGCCATCTGTTAGCGATCTTGTTGATTGATGTACTTTAGATATTCATGCACGGGATCTAATGCTTTGTCGCACAGCAGCTTACTCCTTCAGGGCATACGCTCCAGGTGAACAGGGAACACATTTGAACGAATAGATAATTACATAGATTAAGCCAATTATTTTTTGTATTACAAGTTTTCCCGAAATGTAACGCTTGAATATGCAAATGATCCATTATCTTATTAAATGTCTGCTAATTTGCATACATTTCCACAGCAGAACTCTGAACATTGGATTAAGCCAGGCTCAATATTCTTGTTCCATTTTCCTAAAATATTGTCAAAGTTTTTTTTACTATCACTCAAAATTGTCATTGATGTATGAACAAGCCCCTCTGTAAAAACCTTCATATAGATATGAATGAAACTGGAGAGTTTCGAGTATGTAAGAGCTACTGAGGTGGAGATTTCTGCCTCAGAGAAAAAATTAATTTTGAGAAAACGACCTGGTTAAATATACAAAGTATTATTTTGCCTGTTTTATTTATAAAGAAGACATTTTATGGACAACAAATAGCTCAAAATTTCAATTGATCAGTGCATGAAAAACTCTGTGTGGCTCACCTTAAACAGTGCAGATATCAACATGCTATTGATCTAAGAATTTGCTGTCGCACGGTTCAGATATCTAATTATGTCATTCCCAATGATTTTTTACAGATATGAGATTGTTACTTATTGTGACTTTTTTTTGTCTTTTTTTTGGTAGGTCGGCCATCACCATATTTCCTCAGAGGACGGACGGCAAGCATGACTTTCGAGTGTGGAACAATCAGCTGATTCGTTATGCTGGCTACAGACAGCCTGATGACAACATCCACGGAGACCCCGCTAATGTTGAATTCACCGAAGTACGAAAGAGGATTGTTATACTTAAGTCTGCGTGGTAAACCTGCAAAGAAAACGTCAGGCGTCCTATTTGCGCTCAGCTTGCGTGTTGCCTTTTGTCACCAGATCTGCGTGAAGCTCGGCTGGAAAGCTCCGAAGGGTCGCTTCGATGTCCTGCCCCTCCTGCTTCAAGCCAGTGGGAACGACCCTGAGCTGTTTGAATTGTCCGAAGACCTCATCCTGGAGGTGCCGTTCACACACCCAAAGTGAGTGATGCCTTCCCTCTTAAGTGTGCAAAAAATATACGGAATGGAGAAAAAAAAAAGAACGGTGGGGGCGACGCACAACAAAAAGAAATGCCATCCACCCACTCGCACATCTCTTAACAACACTTCTTAAACAATGGGGTACTTTTCAGCCAAGAAGTCTGATTGGATTATTTTCACATTCCAACTGTGCTGCATGTTCCCAGAAAGCACAGCTAGCCGTGCTTTATCTGTTGCTATGGCGGCTCTTTGTGGTAACCATGGGGCTTGTTGGTGAGGTTCACTTTACTTCTAAGAAAACCTTTCTCACATTGGTTGATGCTTAATAAAGCTACAATGCCCTTGAGATCTGAAGCATGAAGCTGCTGCATCTAATACCCGTAATCACGGTAAAGAGTCGGGTACGACAGCTACACGAGTGTTCATACGAACAGAGGCACGCAGCACTATCGCTTCAGAATCCCTTGACTCACTGATGTCACTGCCAGACTGCCCACTGCCCCCCCCCCCCCCCCCCCCCAAAAAAAAATATATTGGAATCTCTTGCTCCGCACCCTGCATCAACCGGTCCTCAGCTCTGGCAGCAGCTTGGCACAGGCCGCGACCACCAGCAGCGCTGCATCATTACCAGATCAGACCCGTCTCTGCAAACAACACACTGAAAGCGATGTTATCAACCCCTCTAGAGGGTGTGAGGACTGAGTGCTGGGAGGTAGATTGAGGTCCTGTCGGCTCTGTCCAGCACTGAAATGCTGTCAAAAGCGGTGTGTTTGTGTTAATGTTGGTTTTGGCTGCACTTCTCTTTTTTTATGATGCGTGTCTCAGGAATAAACATTTGCGCTCAAAAAGACCGCTCCACATTGTTATAGTTAATGACTGTGAATATTGTAAATGTTGGACGTTCACCTGACTTCAGTAGGGAGCATAGGGAAGTTGAAATATAGTTTCAGATCCCACGGGTCATTCCCCTGCTTGCTCTGCCCAGGTACGAGTGGTTCAAGGACCTGGACCTGAAGTGGTACGCCCTCCCGGCTGTCTCCAACATGCTGCTGGAGATCGGTGGTCTGGAGTTCACTTGCTGCCCCTTCAGTGGCTGGTACATGGGCACAGAGATTGGCGTGAGGGACTTCTGCGACAGCTCACGCTACAACATGCTGGAGGTAGTGCGTTGTGCCAAAGTACAGCGTCATGCTCCCTTGGAAACGGACGCCACCAAAATGATCCAATCAGAATGCCCTTCTTCTTCTTCTTCTTCTATCTGTGCACGCTGAGAAAAAAACTGATGAACAGCACTTAAAGCCGCCTTGTGCTTCGTCACAAACGCTCTTAACATAAATCATTTATTTGTGCAATCATATACTTTGTGTGCGTATTTCGATAGGCAAATGAAATTGAACTGTTCTACCTCAAGACAAGTCAAAGAGTAAAATCTCAGTTAAGACCAGAGGTACCCAAATGTTAAGATCATTCCCGGCCCCTTAAATTTAGCCCCCGAGGCACAAAACTAAATTGAACTTCAACGAGTTAGAAGATGTTACAGATGTTGACCGTGCAGAAAACGATCTGGATGCATGACACAAACCTGAATGTCAGAGACATTTCATTGCAGTGCTGTCATATTCAATGTTCCTTCTATATCATGTAGGAAGTTGCTAACAGGATGTCCTTAGACACCAGGAAGACTTCCTCCCTTTGGAAAGACCAGGCACTGGTAGAGATCAACATTGCTGTTCTCTACAGCTTCCAGGTAGGTCCCTTTGCATAGTCAATAGGTTCCAAACACTCATATTGATGCCAAAATATGCAGAGTTTGTCTCTAGTGCAGTTTTACAACTTCAGCATTAACTATTGTAGTTACTGAATCATCAGAGAAAATAAGTGAGTCAACATCTGTGTCCATTTCTAGGTATGCAAAGTGACCATAGTAGACCACCACTCGGCCACAGAGTCCTTCATGAAGCACATGGAGAATGAGTACCGGGTGCGAGGTGGCTGTCCCGGGGACTGGGTGTGGATTGTGCCTCCCATGTCGGGAAGCATCACACCGGTTTTCCACCAAGAAATGCTCAACTACCACCTCACCCCGTCCTTTGAGTACCAGG
This sequence comes from Melanostigma gelatinosum, assembly GCF_949748355.1. Taxonomy (NCBI): domain Eukaryota; kingdom Metazoa; phylum Chordata; class Actinopteri; order Perciformes; family Zoarcidae; genus Melanostigma; species Melanostigma gelatinosum. The sequence continues at coordinate 5,210,144 of NC_136639.1, forward strand.
TAAGAGGGCGGTATACAGAAAACATCGAGTGCTTATAGTGCATTCGAGCTTTACCTTTTTTGCCTCCGGTTGAATTCACCATAAAACAGTCTGTGATAATAATATCTGCACTTACATTAACTTAAATAGTCTGTAACGCAATTCACAGGATGCTTGTCGGGGGGCGCCACCACAATTATAGACGTGCACTTATGTTTACAACCCGGTTGGCTGCAGAGCTATATTAAGGAAGGCATTAAGGTAGATTAAAGTTGGAACTCATTACCTGCTGGTACAGCACGTTAAAAGGAAAGTTTGTACAGCAAATTGTAAATTGCAGCTTCTTTATACCAAGCCGCTGCGCAAAAGCACTGAATATCACAGACCATGTCTCGGTGTCTTGGAGTTAAACAAGTTAAACAAAGACAACCTCTGAACTTTCATTTCTTGTCCCATATGCAAAAGTCTGATCCCTGGAATACCCACGTGTGGAAAGGAGTCAATGGGACGCCCACTAAGAAAAGAGCCATCGGATTCAAGAAGCTTGCCAAGTGAGTGTGCAGTCACGCAGGCATATTAGAAGGAAACTCTGTTTTGTTAGATTTGGTTTTCTTCTTGTCCTCATCCTGCTTTTATAGAGTCAAAGTTAAATTGCAGCCTTAAATGTCAAAGATAATTCACTGTAGGACGTGTGCATGATAATCTAAGGCCAAACGAGTAATCACTTTTTAAAGACAAAAGTTAGACACACGGTAAGGAAGCTGGTGTACTCAGCGGTGAAATTCATTCAATCAACCCCTGAGGGAGTAATCAAAGCTTTGTCTTCACGCTCTGCTCTGTTAATGTAATTGCCTCGAGGATTTGACAAGCTAGGTAAACTATTGTCATCCATCCCCTACCTCAGTGGTTCTCAAACTTTTTCTGTCGCGCCCCACTTTGGAGGAAGGAAAATGTTCATGCCCCACCAAAATTGTAACAAAATGGTTCATGTTGAATTTTTATTGAAACAACATTTTGTGACTCCTCCATCTGTGCTCAAATCAATGGTCTTTGGTTTCAACAATCGGTCCCTGTGCTTTTCCACATCTCATTCTCACGGTCTCTCTCTCTCTCTTCGCCTCTGCAGGGCTGTGAAGTTTTCAGCCAAGCTCATGGGCCACGCCATGGCCAAGAGGGTGAAAGCCACCATACTGTTTGCCACAGAGACGGGCAAATCGCAAGATTATGCCAAAACTCTCTGTGAAATCTTCCAGCACGCTTTCGACGCAAAGGTACGCTTGCTCCTACCTTGCATCATGTTATCCGAAAGTTGGACACGAGCATTCCTCTACCTCCTCACCTCGCCCCTCTCGCTCAGCGGCTGACGAAGCCAGGCGGATGCCATCTGAGTACAGGCGATGAGAGGGTATAAGAAGAAGAAAGTGTCTTTTTGTCACATTTTCTTCTTCTCTCATGCAGTAAAGTGCTGCAGGTTGGAGGCAAGATTCAACCACCGATGCGTTGAGCGGTGCAGTAGTTTAAGACAAGATCCCGAAGCGCCCCTGGCTGCGCAAATCTCTTTAGAAAAATAGAGAGAGAAAACATGCTGCTCTCAATCATACACTGTGTCCTTGCAGGTCATATCTTGTGTTCCCTTCCTGGTTCCCTTAGTGTGATCAATCACACAAGAAGAGATCCCTGCATACAAGTGTGTGGATGTGTGTGTCACTGAGAGTGGGTGTCTGTAGATGGATCGCAGGGCAGATGCGAGTGCCCGGGGCAAATCTCTGTTGTCGTGGGGCTGAAGCCTGTTTCCTCTTCACGCCTTTGGTTGTATATGTGTGTGTGTGTGTGTGTGTGTGTGTGGAATACAAGTCCTGTGGCAGACGAACGCATTCATGCTGAGTGGTATTCCTCATGGATGCTCGTCGTGCGGCAGCAGCATGTTATCATCTCGTTAGAGGCGAGGACAGAGTGGTCATTACAACCTCTTCCCCTGCCAACGGCAGTGTGTTCAGCCCTGATTCACACGCTCGGGTCATCTGTCGTGTGGAGTGTGCGTCCAAGAGACGAGAGCGAGATAAAAGACCATGTAAATGGAAGCTAAGACTCCCGATGCTTTTTCTTCTGTGATATCTGCAGGTCATGTCAATGGACGAATATGACGTGGTAGACCTGGAGCACGAGACGCTGGTGCTAATGGTCACCAGCACATTCGGCAATGGTGATCCACCAGAAAATGGAGAGGTATGTTGGAAGTAAACCACTCCAGTTCATGAAGTTAATTACATGACGGGTTACTGACGGCCTTTTCTCTGGCTACCGCAGAAATTTGGAGCTGCCTTAATGGAGATTCGCCACCCAACATCCAACACAGAAGACAGGAAGTGAGTTTAGAACGCGACCTGCCTGCGTTTGTATTCCTGCATGTCAGTTCCCATCGTTACCCTTTGAGATATGCGTCTAATCGCTCTGCTTTCGCCGCTTGTCCAGGAGCTACAAGGTCCGTTTCAACAGCGTGTCCTCCTACTCTGACACTCGCAAGTCCTCCAGCGACGAGCCAGAGGTTAAGATTAACTTTGAGAGCACCGGACCGCTCGCTAACGTCAGGTAAACTAAACCAAAGAGACATAACATAACACTCTGTGATTACACTTGTCTGATGAATACTATGCTACATAACTCAAAAAATACTGTGTGGATTTGCTGTTTAAAGGATCTCTGGACATCAAAATAAGATGCAGGTGATACTGTATATGTCAATAACATTGAAGTCGTCTTAGTCCTTGAAAGGCTGCTGATATAATGGTTATACGGACCCTTGATGTCTGAAAAACATTCGCTTTTCAAGTAACTTCAGTAAACCAAAACGACCTATTTACCAAATGACAAATTCAATACTTACCTGGATAAAATCAGGTGCGTTTGTGTCTTGCACAACATCTATGGAATTGCAAAGGGGAAAAGAAAAAAGCCTCCACCGATGGTCTGCTGGACATGAATGAGATTCTTTCAATCATCTCATCTGCTGGAATCATCGCAAATGTGACTTATATTTCATTTAAATCCTTACCCAGGTTATTCTTTTACTATCTACAGTCGTTCAATTGCCTTTGTTAAACATTTTTGGAATGACAAATCTTATTGCAGTGGAGAGTTTGCTGACCTGGTAAAGAAGAAGGTGCCACAAAAACTATCAAACACAAAACTGAAGTGAGTTGAGCGCTTCGCAGCGAATCTTGAACATGTCCGATTTTTTATGCTTTTTGAGAGGGAAGAAGGGCCAACTGCTTACGTGGACTCGGTGGCGGTGCTTTGCGACTATCTCTTCGTGTTTTGCATTGTTACCACTACCTGCCTTTTACACTGTCTCTGTCGCCGTGCGTGTGCGTGTGTGTGTGTGTGTGTGTGTGTGTGTTTTTAGGTTTTCAGTGTTTGGCCTTGGCTCCAGGGCCTACCCACACTTCTGCGCCTTTGCCCATGCTGTGGACACGCTGTTTGAAGAGCTTGGGGGGGAGCGCATCCTACGCATGGGGGAAGGAGATGAGCTGTGTGGCCAGGAGGAGTCGTTCAGAACCTGGGCCAAGAAGGTTTTTAAGGTCTGTTTTGGCTTGCTTTAGTTCATTTTGTCGCTCAAAACAGTGCGGTGTTCTTGGACTGGGCACACCGTTTTTGCTGCTTCTTTTGAAATTCAAATCTGTTGCCTCCACACGGCTCTTAATGCGGCGTAGGCCGAGCGGGCGACGAGCAACTAACAGTGCTAACACGCGATAACAGTGCAAACAAATACAAAGGTGCTGACAGAGCGTTTACGTGAGGGGGGAACAGGAAGGGTGGGCGCTATGCTTCCGTCACGGTCAGGACGGCGTTATTAGCTGTAATGGCCGTATGAGCACAGTGCAGAGTGGCAGCCTTGAGCTAGCCAGTGGGGCACGCTCGCATGCACAAACATGCACTAATTACCACGCAAGGATCTGTTAACAAAGCACAGAGAAGCACGAATTAACACACACAGAGGGAGAGCGACTTCATTCTCTACTCCACTACATATTTACATAGAAAATAGCTGTTTGCTGCTATATTAACGCTCTGAATGTCGAACAGAGAACCTTTAATTCATGATTTGCATGTTGGTTACTTGTCGAGGCTTGGTTTTCATGAATCAAACCAGAGGGGCCTCTCATCACTTGAGAGTTCAAGAGATACTTTTCCAAATCCTTTTGTTATTCCTGTGTGAAAGGGACACTTTGATGAACAGTCCGTGTTGTTGCCTGTGTCAAGGCTGCCTGTGACGTGTTCTGCGTTGGCGACGATGTGAACATCGAGAAGGCCAACGACTCCTTGATCAGCAACGACCGCAGCTGGAAGAAGAGCAAGTTCCGCTTGATGTACACGGCCGAGGCCCCGGCCCTCATAGAAGGTAAATAACAATCCTGTGGGGAGCTGAGTGGTGAGCTGTAGCCGGTGTCTTGATCTTAAAGGGCAAAATGAGGGCCAATATGCACTGCAGCACAAAGTGTCTAATGTATCTGCAGAGGGGTGATAAGGTTATCGATGAAGAGCAGTGACTCATCCATTATATCACCTGGAGCTAAGATGTGGTCATTTTGGGCAGTTTGTGGTGCTGTTGAACAGTAATACGCTATACAGGGAGGTGTTTCTATTATATAGTCTTCTCTCATTGATATACACGGGGTAGACAACATAATAGCACCTGTAAGAAATTAAATATATCGGCTTTTCCAAAATGTTAAATTGTTCCTTTTAATAAAATCCTATCCATAGATTACCTTCGATCAGTCCCTAAATGTAGACGATGTAATTGTGTTTCTGTCTGCCAATAGCATTCAACAGTGTTCACAAGAAGAAGGTTTACGGAGCAACGATGCTAGAATCTCAAAACCTGCAAAGTTCCAAATCCAAGTAAGTATGAAAGACACACGAAACAGGAGAATAATTAGTTGCATATTTGTCTGTTTTGGTCAACTTGTGAAATGACGTGTAATTGATCTAATTCACTCTTCTGGTGTCCAACTCCTTCATTCAGTTTACTGTGGTGTGTGTGAACTAAATGGAACAGACTGAAAATTGTACAGCGTTATGTTCTCTAAATCTCCGATCTCTTTTTCAGTCGCTCCACCATATTTGTGCGGCTCCACACAAACGACCACGACAGGCTGAGCTACCAGCCCGGCGACCATCTGGGCATCTTCCCTGGCAACCACGAGGACCTTGTGACAGCTCTCATAGATAAACTGGAGGACGCAACACCTGTCAACCAAATTGTGAAAGTGGAGTTCCTGGAGGAGAGGAACACTGCCCTAGGTGGGTGATGCTATTAGCAACGCCGCGCTACTTTAGGAATGCGGTCGCCGTGCAACCAGGACCAAAACTTGAATAAGAAACGTTGTCTCTCGCCACAGCAGACAACATGAAGTCACACTTTCGGGCGGTTTCTACTGTATGCCCAGAAATGTTTCAGTGAAGATGCATATTGGTAAACAGTTGTGGTGACACTGGGTGACAGAAGTGTGATTTTCACTGATTGTGAAGCGAGGTGTTTCTTCAACCGAATCAAACTCAAGCTAAAAGAAGCTCCAAAGCTCTGTGGACTTGAGGGGAACTGTAGAGTTGGGTGAAGTTTATCTGTGGATTTGTTATTTCCATGATCTTTCCCTTTCATGTTACACGTAGTCTTTTGATCCACTGTTAATATAAAACAAGAATGAATGCAGCTTTAACTGTCTTCCTTTCTGCAGGTGTCATCAGTAACTGGACAAATGAGACTCGCATCCCTCCCTGCACCATCTACCAGGCCTTCCAGTACTTCCTGGATTTCACCACCCCACCGAGCCCTGTGCTACTGCAGCAGTTTGCCGCTCTGGCAACCAATGACAAACAGAAAAAGAAACTAGAGGTCCTCAGTAAGGTAAATTCATTTAGACTTTGGCATTGCCGCCAACACTGATTTTTTTTTTTTTATTGTTTTTTTTTTAAATTATTGAGCTGCTGCTGCACTGAGCGCTCTGCTTAGTTCGTGACTAGACTCATATGGGATGTGCGTAGGTTATATCTAAAAATATGCTCGTTTTCTTTTTTTTTTGTGTGTGTGCCATTTGCGAGCCAAACGTATGCAGCTGTTCTTTCACTTTTTATTAGAACAAATTAAAGCCGCTGATCGCTCTAACCCAGAGCCATTCCCCCTTGCAGTGCCTCCCGCAACTCACTCTCCAGTTTTGTCAATGTGTGGAAAAGGCTGGCTGAGGCCAAGCAGTGACTCATATGCTCATACATCGAATTATTGTCACCAAAGCAAGAGGAAAAGATGGAAGGCTTCTGAGTTCAGAAAAAAAACGGCACTGCAGACGATGTTATATAATATCTATATACATTTTGAGATTTCACGCTCATTTCAGGACTAATGTGGGGTTTCTCTGACTGTCTAATCATCACCGTCAACAGGCATAAGAGAATAAAACAATGTGTATTTAGTTTTATTTGTGTTCTTTACTATGAAAGCAGTGCTGTAAATTCATTACAGTACATTTAGCGGACGCAATTCAGATTCTATCACAATTCTACACCGTAGGCACAGCTACAGGAGCAATTTTGGGGTTGGGCAGTGAATGGAGACTGGCTCCCCCCCCCCCCCCCCCCCCCCCCCGAGTCACAAGTGTTTGCAGATCTTACCAAGAGACAAATTAAATCCAATAAATATCCACCTGCATTTTTATCCCAACCCTCGGTCTGTCTGTCTGTCTGTCTGTCTGTCTGTCTGTCTGTCTCTGTCTCTCTGTGACATCACAGGGCTTGCAGGAGTATGAAGAGTGGAAGTGGTACAACAATCCGACCGTGGTGGAGGTGCTGGAGGAGTTCCCCTCCATCCAGATGCCCTCCACTCTGCTGCTCACCCAGCTGCCCCTGCTGCAGCCCCGCTACTACTCCATCAGCTCCTCTCCAGACGTGCACCCAGCAGAGATCCACCTCACCGTCGCTGTGGTCTCTTACCGTGCCAGAAGTAAGGACCTACAAATCACTTCGGGGCTCTCTGGGCATTAGTTCATGTCTCTCCAAGGATATTAGGGCTGTGTGGGTGTCGCTGCAGGTGCTTTGGTATTTTTCTGCCGACAGTGAGGAAGAACTTTTATGCTCCCTTTTACGATTTTGAGGGTCGGAAATTGGTCTTTTTCTGGCACCGGCGCGGAGGCATTTTGTTCGTGTTCCGTCCTTCCTTATGAACGTAATATCGCAGCGACGCCTGGAGTGCATTTCTTCAAATTCGGCTCAAAAGTCCACTTGGATTCAAGCATGAACTGATTGAAATTCGGTGGCCAAAGGTTAGGGTCAAGGTCGCTGTAATCTCATGAAACACGATTTTACACATAAAATGTCTGTCTATCTAAAATTACGTTTTGGATCGACTGCAACATGCAACTCATACTCTGTGGTTTTCAGTAAACTGCATCTAGCAGTAAGTTATTTATTACTCAGAAAGAACCAATGAGTGCAAACGCTGTGTGTGTATATATATATATATATGTATGTATATATATGTGTATATATATGTGTATATATATGTATATAAAATATATTTTGCTTCGGTTCAGTGTGTGCCATGGATGAAAAAGGACTGTGCTGTGGCTCTTTCAAGGTTGCTGCAAGAAACTGCACTCCTGCTGTACATATTTCAGTGCAAATGAAGTCAAATGCAAGAAGTGAAATGACTCAGCCTCTCTGAGAACCCTCCGATGGCTCCAAAAAAAATTGATCGCAAGTTATCTCGGAGAGCCAGTCTGCTTCATAGGGCAACGACTGTAATTACAAGAAACGTCGATTTAGAAACACCTCGGGAAGATTCTATATCTGCAAACTGATTCTATTTAGAGATATGGACACAGACAAATGACTCGAAACACTGCAGGTATACCAGTCTGTCTGAGAGCATATAACATTATTCTGCTACTATATTTCAATTTAAGTGTTTGTGCATTGTACACCACAAGGCTCTGATATCGCTTCACTTTGTAATTAGCATCTATACGCTCAGCCTGTCAAGTAGTCGGCAAACATCACGTAACGCTACTATTTTCTCTCGCACTTGTAATGTGTCCCTGTGCAAACGTATTACTATGATTGTAAAGGCAACGTTTGGATTACTGTAATTTTCCTTTAGAGAGAGAGAGCGAGAGAGAGAGAGAGACACGGTCCTAGCCTTGGAAAATGTGTTAGGGCCACTATTCTCCTGTTAGTTTGTGCACTTAAAGAGAGTGGGAAGCGAAGAGAAAAAGGTAAAGTGCCCGCTTGGTAATAATCCTGCCTTTCAGATGGAGAGGGCCCTGTCCACCATGGAGTGTGTTCGTCGTGGCTCAACAGGATAGAGAAGGGGGAGATGGTGCCGTGTTTTGTCCGGGGGTAAATATCCCAATGTTTTTTTTCCAGGAACTTTTTAAAACCACGTCATGTGGCAAGAAAGTTTGACATCTTGGGGAAATAAGCTAAACTGCTTTCTACCACTCTAATGTCTGCAATGCGTAAATATGAAGCTTCCACCGGCAGCTTGCTAGCTTAACTTTTAGTTTTTATGCGGAAGTGTTGTGAGGTTTAGGCGAAGATGCGTGTGTTTGGAAAGTAGTGAGCATATGATTTCTGAGACTTGGATTACACTGCACAAGCAGCATGAGTGTTTATCAGGTGTATAGTTTTGCTGCCCCAATCTAGTAATTCATCAAGTATTTACTTTTTTAATCATTTTAAATCTTCGTTCACCGTGGATTTAAAATGATCTCAATATAACTTTTGGCAAAAAAAGCGTATTTCCAAAAATGTCAACATACGTCTTTAAATTAAAATGACTTTGTGGTCACTTTAAGGACATTTTAACTTTTTTAATTAATATTTTCTTGTCTGTTGCCATGCTTTAGTGCAGCATCATTCCACCTTCCCAAAGACAACCAAGCGCCTTGTATCCTGGTGGGACCAGGTACAGGTATCGCCCCGTTCAGAAGCTTCTGGCAACAGAGACTACATGACCTGGAACACAACGGTTGGTTGTTGCTTTTTTCTATTTCCTTATAGATGTATTTATTACTACTGTATATCGAGAGGCTTTGCAGTGGATTTTCACTGCCGGACATGAACCTGCAGAGAGACTGATTATTATAATATCCAGGACTATAATAATATCCAGACTGTCACTTCTACAATCACCATTTAGAGCAACAAAGCAACTCCGCCTGTCACCTTTTAGGAATCAAGTCGTGCCCCATGACCCTGGTGTTTGGTTGTCGGCAGTCTGCGATGGACCACATCTACAAGGAGGAGACCATGCAGGCCAAGAACAAAGAAGTGTTCAAGGAGCTCTACACGGCCTATTCCAGAGAACCCGACAAACCAAAGGTAGGAGCGCTGCACTGTCCATAGCTGCGGGTCAGTCTGCTTCTCACAACTCTCTTTTGTCTGCTGTGTCTGTTTGAAATACAATCGGAGGAGAGAAATGGCAGAATGCAAACTGCTGTGGTAATTTACTTTCCTCAGGTAAAATTATTTGCTTTTTTGTTTTTTTTCTGCTGTTGCAGTTTTGAACAAAAAGAACAAAGTATACAGAGTGTAAAAGAATCATTTTATGTATCCAACAGTCTTGCAGTTTGCCAATTCTACTTTATTGTACTTTCCCTTTACGTCACTGGTCTCCTGGCTGTTTCCTCTCCTACCTTTCTCACACTTGACTTCCTCATGCGCACTCATCATTCCTCCTCTGCCTCTCTGTCAGAAATATGTGCAGGATGTACTGCGCGAGCAGCTGGCGGAGATGGTGTACCAGTGCCTGAGGGAGGAGGGGGGACACATCTACGTGTGTGGGGATGTAACCATGGCTGGGGACGTTCTCAAGACCATCCAGGCCATCATCAAGCAGCAGGCCAACATGACGCACGAGGATGCCGGCTTCTTCATCAGCAAGCTGCGGGTAAGAGAGAGGGAAGCATGATGGTCACCTTTTATAAAACCCCACTGAACAGCTTGGAGTGATGGTAGTGTCAGTGAAGAGGGGATCATGAGCTTTGAAAAGAGTGAATATTCAATTCAATTTATTTTTGTATAGCCCAAAATCACAAATTACAAATTAGCCTCAGAGGGCTTTACAATATGTACACATTATGAAGTGCTGTCCACCATTGCAGAGGTGCCCTTTTGAGCAATGCAATCAACACCCAGTTGAACAAGTGAAGTTCTACAGGGCAGCTTGTTCCCATGAACGCATGGAGCCGCTGAACAACAGAAGGCGTGTTGAGTCACTATTTCCTGTGAAAACCAAGGTTAAAAAAAAAACCACCCCCACTGGCTTATTTTGATTTGTGAACTCGAGGGTAAAAAGGCTATAAAAAAAAAAAAAAAGAACGACACGTGTCACCAAGCCAACTATATTCACACACTTCGCTGTGTCGAATACAAATGGACTGAAGAGTTGTTTTTCAGTGACTCCGTCAAATGCAACGACTGCAGGCATGAAAACAGCCAGTTTACCTCTGTTCATCTACAATGGTTTTATCATGATGTAAAGTAAATCGGAAACGTTGACAAAAAATTCTAAATACTATCTGGTAATATCTCCACAGTGCAGCAAAGAGATCGTGGACTCAGGCCGTTAGGATTTGACTAAATGCACTTATTTCTTTGTCATTCACTGTTAAACGATATCCTTCTCATATTTTGTTCCCCTTCTCTCTCCCGCCATTCCACCGCATCCAGGATGAGAACCGCTACCACGAGGACATCTTTGGGGTCACCCTGCGCACCTATGAGGTCACCAACCGGCTTCGTTCAGAGTCCATAGCCTACATTGAGGAGAGCAAAAAGGAGTCTGATGAGTAAGTTGTTCATATATTTTTTCCACCATTTTTTTTATTTCCTGAAGATCATTTAAAAAAAAAAAGGTTATTCCTATTGCCAATATTGATGTGCAACAATCTAAGTAGATTAGTGATTTTACAAAGTATTTTACTACAAATCATAAAATTGTGCCGTATCATTAAAAAGTGAGTATCTGCAGATGGGCACCATGAGCGCCAATATTACAAGCATATTGTGTCCATTACTACCACCCACGCTAGCTTTGGGCCAATAGAACCTCAGACATGATTGTGACACATCATTCATCAATCTGCCACTTCACTCAGGGCACACTGAGCGCGTGTTTCTGTTTTGTTTATCAACAACAGCTCTACAGTATTTTGCCTGAAAAGTTTGAGAATGCGACTGGTTTAAATTGCGATAAGAGTAGAAATGGAAGTAAGGATATGCTTAATCAGCGTTAGGATTATAAAGGGGTCCTTGCAAAAATGTTCTCCCTTGTAAGCGGCCTCCAAAAAGTTTCAGAACACCCCGGATTAGGAGATATCTTGTGTGCGTTGTTAACAATTTGGCTTTGGCGTGCAACAAAAAACAACCACAGCTAAATTGTATTGTAATGTTCAGCAATGGGATTCATCCTCTATGAGTCATCAGCATCAATTTCTATTGGAATTCTCCCATTCGTTCTTGTGTTATATTGCCATAAATTATGGGTCATGTCGTCATTTTATAGGGTGGTGGTGCTAGATACGTAGAAGTCACCTCAGCCACCAGAATTAATAGGAAGAGCATAACGTTTGGCTCTTCATCCCATAAGCTTCACCGAACTGTGCAACATTTATCATTTTTATGTTTTAGGAGACAGATCAGCTTTGGTTTATGGGCTTCATTTTAAATAAGGAGTGCGCTTCCACAAGCTAGTACTAACTAATTTCAACCAGTAATATCAATCTGCAACTTTTAGTGAAGGCATGAGCTCCTGATTGCGCTACGTTCTCGGCCCGCCCACTTTTAAGCAGCCCAATCAAATGTGAAAGCTTTAACATCTGCTAAAACACAGCTCAGACATTCCTTATTCACTGGGGAATAGTCACAATACAGAGGCTAAAGATGCTGTAACTTCTGTTTCACTGGGGCTTTAAACGAGCCGCCAGGACTTGCGTAAAGTTGTGATGTTACAAATAAACAAACACCGGAAAGAAGTGCCTCTTAACTCTGTGTAGCTGACACACAACAGTAGGTACACGGCTACAGCGACACTTTGAAGACTGGAAACTGGAAACCCTGACCATTAAGAGCAGACTGGGCTTTTTTGGGTGGGGGTCTTAAAGAGACAGGTGTTTAAAACGGGGCGTTTCCAACGGAGGGGGAATCCAGGTATATTCAGATCGACGGTATGAGAAAAAAGTGTTTTTTGAACATTGAAGCGTGTAAATAAGTTATAATGGAAACCAAAAAATACAAATATAAACCTGAAAACGAACATATGTCTCCTTTAAAAAAAAAACCCAGAAAATAACCCGCATTAATTTATTCCTTTCTTCATTCACACATAATTTATTTCCTCCTTCCTCGGTTCATTGTTCGTCTCTTTGTGTCGGAGTGGATTTGATGAGGCATGGTAATGTCTAGTCTGTACACACAACACATACAACTAGGATCACTCACTTGACTCGTCTGCAACAGCTCTGAACTGCGTGGGATGCTAAAGATGATGTGTTTTCTTATTTGTTCATCCCTTTTTTTATTTTTTTTCACCCGCCAGCTGGCGAGCTCATATTTTAGAGAAGGCACAGCCCATTTAGATTTATCTCAGCCGGTGAGATTACAAGAGCAGCTCTATCTCAGAGAGACATTTTTTACAAGTAGCTCTAATCTGCAACCTGTAGTTGTTGCCGACGTGTTATCGCCCCTCGTTTCAGATGAAAACGGGGTGGGTCACCATAGAAAGGAGAAGAGCCTCTAAACTAACAGGATGAGAGTGAATGAACGCAAGTGGGCCTGTTCCATTTCTGTTTTTGTTTCCGTCGTCAATTGTGCACATTCAAGATTAGACACTTCATATATTGCCACGAGAGCAAAACAAGGGCCTTACATATCCACTGTGGCTCATTAAGCACCAGCATAATGCATCACAGACGATGGCTCCTGCGTGGATTGTCACTTGAATTTCACATTTGGCCATCAAAGCCCCCATGAGTAATGACTGTAACATCTCTATTTCCATGTCTCTGTCGCTCCCTCTCTCCGTCTTTCTGTCTCTCCTTCTGTCTTCGCTCTCAGGGTTTTCTGCTCGTAGGTCTGTGAATCGGGGGGGCTTTCTGACGACGACCACTCTGGAGGACACGGCAACGCTGGTTAAAAAATACTGTGCCAATTTTTGTACTGTAAAAAAAAAAAAAAGTGTTTCTTTCTTCTTTCTTTTTTATACCACTTTATTGTTTCTGTTGGGCTCCGCGATTTCGTCTGCAGCAAATGTTCTGTTCTCTCGTTGATGATACTTCCAAAAATTATAAATTGATCATTTCGATTCATAATGTGTGCACCTAGTGTAATGACCTGCCTCATTGTGAATGCATGACCAAGACGAGAATATACTCAAGAAATATATAATGTACTGTGTGTTATTGTTACAGTGAAAAGGCTTTCATTGAGGTTTTATATATTGACGAGGAAAAGTGTGGCATTGACGACAAACTCAGACATTTCTGAAGTACGAATTAAATCGACTTTACGTTTCGGAAAAGAATCGTGGCTGGTTGAATATATTCGGGGTGTACATTTTTTATTTATTTTTTTTTATCATCAAAGGCCGTAGTTTCCAGGAAAGTTCAAAGGGGAAACATAATTGAAAGATGTACTGGCATGCGACAATAACTGAAAGACAGATTTTCTGCAAGCAAATTTGCCGCGTTGACAGGTCGCCCTGAATTATGAAAACCAGTGATTCTGTCACAGCCTGAACTAACATATTTATCTCTTCACTGGCAGTTCATCACAATGCATACGCCTCTGTGCCAGCTCTCTTTGTAGTAGCCCGGCCATACTCTCCCTTACATCATGATGTTGTCATGTGTCCCAGCTGGTGCTTGCCCAACCCACAGCAGCTGGGTAGGAATGTGCAGGACAGCCATTGAGGAAGAAGTCTGAACCAGAGTCGGTATATATTTAAATAAACTCTTAAGTAATGACAAATATAATAACTTGAAACTTCCTCGTGGCTCTCGGATTTTAATATATCTTAGTATTGATGTGTTTACTATAACGGAGGGGGAATTCGATGTATCAAATCATATAATCACTGTGGAGGGACATTGTTTTGAAAACGTTTTTTTGCTGAGAGTTGGAGCCGATTAGCCGGCATTCAGAATGAAAAAGGAAAGTGTTGCATTGGTGGGGGGCGTGTTTCAGGTATCGGTCTGAATGCAACCTTAGCTTAGCATAAAAACTAGAAAAAGAGGGAAATGCAACAATACCTCCCTACTAATAAAATTGAAATGTATTATAGTCATTATATGCGTACTGAATATTAACACGTTATACCTCATTTGTTTAAGCCGCACACAAACCAAAGTGAACAAAACGCTCAGTCTTTAATTAGTGAGCTTCAGAGGTGCTGGTAGGAAGATTTAGTTCTAATTGGACCGAACCAAGCTAACTGTTTCCCCCTTTTCCAGTCTTTATGCTAAGCTAAGCGAGGGCTTTAGCATCATACCATACAAGCGATAGCACTGTTGATTATCTCACCTTATACTGTCAAACTATTCCTTTAAAAATGACATATCTCTGTTACAAAACCCTAAGTGACGCAAAATAAAAAGAATCGCCTTTAGCACCCTGTGCTGCCCAGATCTCATCTGACCGCTATTGAGCTTTTTAAATTTGCATTTATCAGCGTCATAACGCCTCTGCCTCTTGCCTTACATTAACTCCTCTGCCCACACACAGCACGTTCGTTCTTTCTTGTGTCTGCATGATTGTGCGCAACCCCACGGCTCACACGCCACCCTCTCACTGTGACCTGACACCTGCTCAGTAGCATCAGCATTGCATGCGTGTTTGCGCGCACACGCGTGTCCGTGTGCCATAAAAATCATCATAAGTGTGCGCCTCTCTATATGCGTGGGTGTAAAACATGCATGTGCTCAGGTGTAGCGCCGTGTCTCTACATGATTACTCTGCTTGTCGTCTGTTACCTTGTCAAACTGGTCAGATTTTAAAATAAGCATGAATTCGTTGCTCTGTGAGTCACACAAGCCTGAAAATGTAGTCTTACAGATGGTGTTTTGGTAACAGGACACTGCCCACGTGGCGTTTTTAGTTTTTTGGTCTCGGCAGTTCAGTTCTATCGGAGTAAGTTGCAGTGAAGTGTTTCATTCAGGGACGAGAGGCTGCCGCGGTGGTCATTTGATGCTTTCCAATGAGTCAGGGTTGTAATTAGAATATATTGTGCAGGGGGCCACGTTGTTTATTGATCACCCCCTCTGCAGTAACCTGTGACTTTTCTCATCAGCGTCTGAGTCCTGTTTGTTTCCCTTTCTCTGTCTTTGATTCAAAATGAAAGATAACTGTTAGCATGATTAACGGATCTCAATGTGATTTTCAAACGTTCCTCACAGCTGCCGAGAAAATATATATATATTTATATTTCTTTATTTATTTATTTTTTGGGGGTGTTTTTTTGTGTTTCTTTCTGAATCAACTATTTTTACTGCTGGGGGAGAAATGGGGGATTCCCAATGCCCCCACTGTTGTTCATTCTGGATGAATGTCGCCACTGTATAATTTGCCTAAACAAGATTCAGTTTAATTGGAATGAGAGCAAGAAAACGTTTGATGTAAAATGTGCAGCAGGAAAGCAATTGATAAAAGACATAGCTTCTATAGATATATATTCAAAGACAAAGTATACGATATAAAAGAATACCACCTCGATCTTTTCTAAGAATGTATTTTGATTATGTAAATGCACACTATGATTCTGCTTGATTTAAAAAGAACAAAAAAAAAAAGCCTGTTCTACGGTGTCTCTCATATCCTTTAGGTATGGGGATGAAACAGCAGCGGCATTATATACATGCATGGTGATCTTCTTCCTGTTCATGTTCTAAACGGCTCTATTTACCAGCACTGTGTCAGTCAGTGAGACTGTATTGTGAGGTTCTCCGGCCTTTCTCACAGGGCT
This sequence comes from Melanostigma gelatinosum, assembly GCF_949748355.1. Lineage (NCBI taxonomy): Eukaryota > Metazoa > Chordata > Actinopteri > Perciformes > Zoarcidae > Melanostigma > Melanostigma gelatinosum. Next base: position 5,226,135 of record NC_136639.1, read on the forward strand.
TTAGAATGGTAACAACAAAAAACAACATTCTTGAAGGAGTTTCTTTTTCTGTGTTTGCGTATCGCTGCTGCTATGAACAACTCTGATCCGATCAGCCTCTGCTATAATGACCTTTGTTGTAATTGATTGAGGATATTCCATTTTAATGCATCAACTGCAAGGACTTTGCATTTACTTACAAATAAAGAGAAACATTTACAGAATATGTCAACACATTTGCTTGGTTTTGTTGTTTGTACAAGAAAGAGGTTTATTCCTGCAGCAGGGCTCGTTTAAGGTCCAAGCGTGTCTCTGTTTTAAGGTCAGATTTCGATGTTGATAAAAAGGTTTTTTTAAATCTCCTCCTGACAAACACAGTTGCGGCAAACAAACCATTTGCCAACCCTCCCCCGTCCTTCCTCTGTAAGTGGCACTCTCAGCGCCATGGAAACGTGTCAACATACCAAGACATCAAACTTTACACAAGGACTCTGATTGGTGATCTGCTATCTGGGAGAGAAGCAGCGGCCTTTCCAATGAACCCAAAGAGTTTGACCCTCCCATTGAACATGATAGGTTGCATGAACACATGCCAAGCTGCTCAAGTGCAGTGCAGTGATTTCCCTCAGAGCGCATACATCGAGTCTGAAAACAAAGCAACACGTTTGTAGAAGGCAGGAAAGTATATTTTGCTCAGCGTCACAGTCCCGGTGCATGGGAAGAAGTTGGCCATGGACACGCTGCTGCCTTCTGTGCTGGATGACGCAGAGAGTGAGAAGCTGCAGCTGGGAGAGGTAGGAAGCTGACCGGCCGGCCAAGTTCTGCAAACGCTTGAGCAAGGGAAGTGTGAACAACCAGGTAGGCAGCTGGAGTCTTGTCCGACTCGTCGGGCAGATTTTTCGTTTTTCATGAAGTCTGACATTGATTAAGATGTAGGAGAGAGGGACTTGGTGAGAATCCAAAGCATGTTCTTGACCTGCAAGAGTATATTAAGAGACATCAAGACATAACACCATCTCTAGACACATCTCAGCACTTTCCTTGAGAAAGGAGAAAAAAAGAGGCCTATTTTCTTTTCATAGCTCGCTCTTTTGACCGGTGTACGTGCATGGTTTTATTAAATAGACGGGACTCAGAGTGTCACCCTGAAAGTGTTTCCTCAATTACCCTTTTATTTTGTCGAATCACAGGGCTGCACGCTCTACAGTAAGTGTCAGGAATACATTGTGAAAGCATGTCCTGAAAATAACAATAAATGGCATTGCCGACTGAGAAATGAAGAGAACGTGCCATAGGCCTAGAAATAAAGAGGAGTGAGAGATGGCAAAAGCTGGAGAAAGAGGTTAAAGGGAGGTGTGAAGAAAGGAGTAGGAGGGAAAGTAAGTAGTTACAAAGACCGGGAGGACGGAGGGATGCGAGCTCAAAGACACATTGATGGACGTGTCCAACGTGTAGGTATCTGTTTTATTCTCCTGGTAGCAAATCCATCCAATCTCCTCGCTCCGGCTGCCAGGAGTCACGATGTCTTGCTTTCTCATTCTCCATCCAGCGAAGAGTGAGCCGGACAGGGGTGGATGTGCGTGGGCCAAAGGACCAACGCTCGAGTCCTGACGGGAATGTGCTAGACGGAGGTGAAAGCGAGGAGGAGGAGCGAGGAGGAGGTATCAAATTCGATGACAAAGGATGTGTTGTTCCCTCTTATGTTTGAAATTGAATCGGTTGATTCCGTTCTTTTCTGTCTGAAATAATATTCCAAACCAGGCAGCAGTGGGTTTTTTTTTAGTACTTTGACATTGAATCCTAATTTGATCTCGAGCAGAACATGCACACAGGACACGCATCCCGTCGCCCCATGTGTTAATCGTTTCCATCTTCTCAATCTCTAAGTGATTTAAGAAAAAAAAGAAAAAAACTAACTCCTACGTACGCCTGCCCACACATGTGAAGCCCTGTCTGCATCTTAATGATTTCATCCAGGTCTTTTGTGTCTGGCTTCCTTTTCACCAGAAGTGAAAACCGTCTGGTATGAATGAGCTCCCCCTGACTCCCTGACGGGGTGAAATCAGCCACGAGAGAGTTTTCAATATCGCACTCAAAAGGTCCTCCCCCGGGGGGAGATGGGCCACATCTCTCCTTTCACAAAGATGTATTGATGGCGAACAATTCAGACAGCTATTGTCTTTATTCATATTGCAGATGATGAGGAGGAGGCATGTGACCCCGCGGGGCAGACGTGCTACATGGAGGCGTGTGAAGCGTTACAGGTGGCACCTGCCTCTTACTTCCTGCAGCACGTGCAAAGCAGCGAGCTGTCCATGATGCATCGTGGTCTGGGGCCTCAGGTACTTTAATCAAGAGTTCGGGATTGTATGAAAATTGTATGAGTAGAGGGTGAGGATTGGGGGAGTGTTAGGTATGTTTTCTTTTTGCTGAAGGGGAGGGTAGTCTGACTGTCACTTGTCATGACTGATTTGTGTCAGTGAAAAAGCAAGAACTATACACTATCTGCTCAGCGCCGCACAACAGAACGATAAAGTTAGCAACTACCTGGTGAACACACTGAACGGCTCCCATAATTACAATTTGCAGGAAGAAATTGAGTCAATGTTGACTTTTGGTTCCATGCGGCACAGAGCAGCCTCCTGTGTGAAAGTCCTGTGTTGACCCACCCAACCACTCTGACCTCCTTACACGCTTCTCCCCGCCGGCCAAGATTAGAAGCATGCCACAAACAAATGCTACCTGGGAGAAAATGAGTTTCCCCTGAAACGTAATTGGCAATTTAGTTCCACTACGTGACCTCAATTTTTAGGAGATCAGGTTGACTTTTGCCAGGTCGTGAGAAACCTGACTCCAAAAATAATTATAAAGTTGCTCTGTAACTGTTGGCTTTGTAAAATAGGAGAGTGTGTGATGAATTCACCTTATTGTGATTACATGCCAATGTTGTGCTCACATGTTGTTTCTGCTGCCCCCAAGTGGCCCTCCGCTTCACCTGGGCGAAGGCATTCCAATTCAACCGGCCTTCTTGAAAAAGATCTACAAATATTTGATCTCTCACTCACTCACTCACTCACTCACACCTATATGTTCAGTGAATGACTCATTAACTCAAAGTCACATTCCCCTCCAAGGGACTGCACTGATCGTGATAAAGTCTGGGGCGCACTGTGTCAAATCCAATGCAGCCGAGCTTCAAGGAGTTTCCAGTCTTTTTTTGATGCACGTACATATCTTTGCACTACACTTTACATATGAAATTGCAGAAGTCGAGTCCGTTATAGATCTTGGCAGTGCACATTCAAGTGGAGAGACGTTCGCCCCTTTGAAGCTTGATGAGAGAGTGCAGTCGCTTTGCTGCTTGCTCTTGCCTCTGCACCTCTGCTTGCATTTTCTTGCTTCAATTTGCCAGATATATCACATATATCTTGCCAGATATATCACATATATCACTCTTCAACGTTTGAGTGAAGACAAATCCGTCGGAAAGTCGTCGAGCTATTTGGATTGTTGGCTAATGCAACTAGCAGCTAAGTTAAAGCTAAGTAGCAGCAAGATGCCTCCCTTCTCCACGGATGACGACTACAAACTCCTACAGAAGATTGCAGTCTTGGAAACAAAAATCCACCGACTAGAAGTAAAGGTGGCGGTAAATGGACTGTGTGGGAATGATACCACTCTACCATGGATTCAAAACACTGGACAAATGCTAGCTAAGACACAGCTAACTAGCACAACCAGGCCTACCAAGAAACAGGAGGAGAGAGCAGATAATGAATCTTCAAATGGTAGTCCTCCCTGGAACTCTCTTGGTGCAAAGCCGAAGAGAGAATATGTGGGAGGACGACTAACAGGCAGAGCGCATGCTGTAAAAGATGTCAGAAAACTGTGCAGCAAGAACACCAAAATACTCTGCTTTCCGAAAGATATGGTCTCTGACATGAGAGACAAAATCCTGGACATCGTAGCTGACTATCCCACAGCGAAAAACATCATGGTGCATACAGGAAGCTGTGATATTGTGAAACAACAGTCTGAAGTTCTGAAGCGAGACTTTATTGATCTGTTAAACACAGTCAGCTCTGTCAAGGCTGAGGTGTTCATCAGTGGCCCTCTCCCACCAGTCAGAGGAGGAGATGAAGGATTCAGCAGGCTGTTTGCACTGAACAGATGGCTGTCAACTGCATGTACTGACCATTCAGTACATTTTATCAACAATTTCTACCTTTTCTGGGAGCGCAGACATCTTTTTACAGCGCATGGAGTTTGCCTAAACAAGTCAGGGGTAAAACGGTTTACCTCTAACCTGTTTTTCTCCCTGCGTCACCCGTCTGTCCCTACTGCCAAGGACAAGACACAAGAGGAGTCTGAACAAGAGAACCACACAGCATCGCCATGGAGACCTTACGGGAAGGATGCCCCCGCCTAACGACAGCTGCCGTTACAGCACACTGGACTACTGTAACGGTGTGTTTACAGGTCTCTGTAAAAAGTCCGTCAGAAAGCTGCAGCTGATTCAGAATGCTGCAGCTCGAGTCCTCACGAAAACCAGGAGGGGATCCTAAATGACAGCGAATGTGTTTCAGCTTGTGACCAACGTCATCATTGTGTCCACATGTTTTAGCTCTCATACAACCCAGAATATACACACACACACACACACTCACACTCACACATTCGGATCTACAAAGACATGATCAAAGGTTATTTTGGCAGGTTTAGACCAAACAGGAAATCCATTACTACATGTTGAATTGAACTAATGGATCTTACTAAGTGCATGTGTACACAACGATGCTTTATTTACTTGTTACCACATACTCCAGGAAAACAAATCAAATTTGTATTTACATTTAAACCCTACACAGCTTCATTTTAGCCCACAATTCAATTACAATTATCTGTCTATTCCACAATAAATCACTGTAAAATTGCTCTGTGGATGTACATCTCTGACTGAGCGAAGATTACATCTTCTGCAAATGTGAAAATGAATTGCCCGGAGCTCTTAGCAACCACAGCGTGAGGTTTTTACAGGCTTCCACTAGTCCATAACGCCGCAAGTGAAAGTTGATAAAGTAAATCCATTCCTTTTAACAAGTCATTTCCTGAGGTTTCAGCCTCAGTAAAATCATTCACACAGATGCAATTGGGTTTTAAATAAGTCTTCTCATGTCAATCACGGGGAGTAAACGTGCAGTAACAAAGTGCAGCTGCCAAAGGTTATTTGTATAATGTCTTGCAGCTTGATGGGCTTCTCACATCTCGGCAGGCATTTAAACGCACCATATTCTTTTGCTTTCCTTTTTTTTTTTGCAGATCAAGCTAACATAAGGCTTCATGCAGCCAACTTTCTCATTAGCCGTGCTAGAAATTATAATTTTCATGTTCTGCGAGCTTCATTTCTGACCCACGCCTCCACACTGCTTCCTTCTGCTTCATTTGTCTCACGCAGTTAATATCCCCCTCGCTCCCTCTCTCGCTCGCTCTCTGCCCACCTGCATCAGTGAATCTACTCTTTTTTTAAACTGGAATACAGATAAGAAAATGTACTGCAGTGAACAAAACAGAAGAAATTCACTTTTGGTTGTGTGTTTGCAGGGCACCAAAGCACTGGCAGTTCCCCTGGTAACCAACACTTCAATACTCAGGCTGAACCTGCGAGATAATTGGATGGAAGGAATCGGTGGAGCTGCTGTAGCCGAGATGTTAAAAGAAAATTGTTACATTACAGGTGGTTTTCCTGGGCTCTCAAGCATGCACACATTTTCTCTTCCTTTTCCCTCACTCAGTTTCACTTTTTTCCCCGCAAAAGTGCCCTCCCCCGAGCAGATGATGGTGCTTAATGAAAAGCTTTTGAACCACTCAGATTTAAGATGAAGTGCTCTGTATCTCTTCCCAGAGGGCATTTCCTCAAAACAGGGAAAATAGCATGTGAGAGTTATGTTTACAAATATTCACAATTTCCCAACGAAGCCAAACTGAAGGGAAGGAGTGACCAATACTAACTTTATTGTGAAACACTCACTTCAGTAGTAAAAGTAAAACTGTGATGGGAAACACATCAGCTTCTCATGCCACAAATTGTTCATTTAACCGGCCTTTTTTCATCCAAACGTAACCTGTGTACCTGTGTGTTAATCCCAGAAGTGGATTTATCCAACAACAATCTTGGGGATTATGGGGCCAGAGCCGTCGCCGGCATGCTTACGGAGAACAGCAGCCTGGTGAGCCTCAATCTGTCGGGAAACAACTTCACGGACCGGTCGGCTGAGCACCTCGGCCCAGCGCTGATTGCCAACTCCAAGCTACAGCACCTCGACCTCAGCCACAACGCTCTGGGAGAGCGCGCAGGTAGCAAAGCAATTTGTTTCAGTGTAGTAACGGTCACATATCTTCTGTGAGGCCTTGCCCTTTCAAAGTATGGAACAGTACCCCTGGCTACCATTTTTATTAGGTTGATATTAAAGATTTACTCTGGAGATACCGGTACATATTTTCACATACTTTGCATTAGCAGCACCAGATAACTGACTTTCAGAACCCAGCAATTAGAGATATGAGGAATGAGATGACAGTGAGTCATGTTTCTTTCTACAGATCAGGACTGATACGGTGAGTCATTAGTTTTTCTCTCTCTCTCGCTCTCGCTCTCGTTGTGCGTTATTAGCAATAACCGCCCTATGAGTGCAGAGCGGCAACCATTAGTTAACAGCTGGGGCACAACAGAGATACTCGTATGCAGGCATGGACGGCCCGGCTATGTAATCAAAGCACATTTTACATTGCAATTGGTTGTTTGCTGCTATATTGATGCTCTGAATTTCAAATTTAGCACCATTCAACTTCAGACTGTCAACAAATTTGGAAGCACGTTGTTGTCTAAAATACAATTGTATCCTGCAGCATTAATATTTCCATGAATTTCCCTTAGAGCAGCGGTTCCCAAACTTTTTAGGCCACGCACCCCCTTCTACATCCCGACCGGGTTCACGCACCCCCAACCCACCCCCCCCCCCCCCCCCCCCACACACACCTTAAAAAAAAAAAAGCAACAGAGCCGCATAAAAATTGGACTAATGAGAGAACAGTTTGCTCGCGCGTGGCGTTTGTTTACAAGATAAAAAACACAAAAACTCTTCCTGCACCGTGCCTTCGAAAAGGTAACGGACGTAACGTTACGAAGGTAACGGACGATTGGCCAGATTGGCCACATCTGTAGGCTCGTCTACTTGCGGAGAGTGAAACTCACTCTTCTTCACGCGACCGACTAATGTAGCCAGGATGTCTTCGGACAAAGCATCGATGCGCGCGACAGTGTTGTTGGACACCGGGATCACGTCCAACCTTTTCGCTTCTCTCTCTCCAATCATACATTCCACCATCTCTTTAACATTTTTCCCTCTCCTTCTCCCTATTACGCGGTCAGAATACGACCACAACACGCCGCCTGTCTCCGGCAGAAATGCGCTCATCCACGCACGGGAACAACACCGAGTTGTAATATATACCTCCATAACACCCCGCCACTCTCGGCTCATACCTCCCCAGCAACGAGGCGCATCACCCGGTCACAATACCTCCAGAATGTCCCCGGGTGAAATCCGGGACTTGGTTTTATGGTTCCGAGTGGCGGCGCTCACCCGTTGGCGCCGGGACGCGAGGTCTCCAGCCGCCCCCGCCGTGAGGCACCCGATCGTCGGGTCTGTCAGCCCTCGGAACAGGCCGCGGGTCAATAACTCGTGGGTGGCGGGGTAGAGGCGAGGCAGATCACAGAAAAATAATAAAGACTAGAGTATGGCAAAGATATGTTGATGAGAAGCGTATTTGTACGTCAAACACAAACGTAATCAGGGAGAAAATACGTTCGTGGTAAAACGTAATTGAGAATGCATTTTAGTTTTGGGGGAACGTAATTTTTAGGACACAGGACTGCACCGCCATTACACTTTTCCTCTCGCGCACCCCCTAGAGGCAGCTCGCGCACCCCCAGGGGTGCGCGCACCCCACTTTGGGAATCCCTGCCTTAGAGCACAAACCTATTTGGACAGATAGTAAGTAGTTGCTAAAAGCAGCTGTGTAAGTGAATGCAAAGTTATCTTTTCTGCCATATTAAATGATAAATGATGATAAATGAATATGCATTAAAGCCCTCTAAAACTGAGCAAATGCTATTGTGAGTGCAGTATAATTTACTATATGTGATTACCGTATCTACTATTAGAATTTGGGAAAACCATTAGCCTTATCGCTAAGCAGTCACAGGACAGCAGGCAGCAGCAGACAGTGGCATTCAAAGGTCAAGAGCATTTCGCCTTCATTAAAACCTCTTTCAATTATCATGTGCATGAGCTTTCCAACAGGCACCTTGCGGAAGAATGGCAAACCCGGATAGAATGAGCATCTGATGTGGTAATTCAAAATAACTGTCTGAAAGGGGACACCGCCGTGTCTCAGTGTCGTGCGTGCGGCTATGATTCATCCGCTCATATTCAATTTTATTTCCTCCACTGTTGAAATATCAAAGGACGTCCTAGTGCTTGTTGAGCGCACTCTTCCACACAGTAGAGAGAAAGTATGACAGTCGAACACTCTGACATTCATGCTATGTTGTGTTTTTTTTCTTCTATTATTATGAACCGCTGAGTGCTGTGCACATTCTTATCCTTGGGATAAAGTGGGTGAGATGTTTACGGGGATGGTTCTCTTTGGGCTTCTGTCTCTACGGCCCTCACTCGCTTGTGCTTTTAGGCTGTGATGACGCACACATACACCATCTCAGTGAAATCTACTGTGGATGAGACACATTGGTCCCAGAGAGTGTAGAAGTGGGTGTTTGATTTTAATAAATACTTCTTATCAGACTTTCTTACCACTGAAATATCTTTCATTTGAGATTTTCTTCCCTGGCACCAGCCTGACTGTGAAGAATTTTCCAAAATCAGATTTCTGCTATTTGAGAAACTGTCACAACCGCTTAAAAACTGACTTATAATAATGGTTTATACTCATTTTGAGCAAGATCTTTTTGGTTTAACAATGAAATAATCATAAATTGTCCTGATTTGTTTCCATCCCAAGGGAAAAACCTGGGAGACTCTCTGTCAGAGAACACAGGGCTGAGATCACTAAGTCTGGCCTGGAACTGCATTCGAGGGAGAGGAGCTGTGATGTTGGCCAATGGCCTCGGGGTAATACAGCCTGAAATGAATTGAAAATATTCAATTACTTTCAACTGGGAAAACCGTTTCTTCATGGAACTGCCTTTGTGGAAGAGGCCGTCGTCATGTTGAATAAGTGAAGTGTCCAAAAAGTGCCCAAACTGTCACATTCCTCAATCACATTATTAAGTTTAATAATATGATTGAGGAAGATAGTTAATTGTATATCATAACATGGCATTTAACATTCATTAATCCTCTCACAGCAGGAGAGACAGAGTAGAAGCAGTCTATCTTAATGACCAAGATGATCAAGGGGAGGCCGATCAGTAAGCTGCACTGACAGCTCTGATTGATTATAGTCTGAGAGGCTGATTACATCACTTTTAATCAAGGCCTTCCTTTGGTCCTCGGTTAATCATCTTAGAGAACGTGTTCAAGTTGTACTTGCATCAGAAATCTTCACCAAAGACAAATTATTTTCGACTTTTTTGTTTTAGGGAAACATTTTCCTCAGAACAGTGGATCTGACATTTAATGGCTTTGGTAAAGAAGGAGCCATTGCTCTCGGACAGGCTCTGAAAGAGAATGCTGTTTTGGAGGAGTTGAATGTGAGGTACAAGCCTTTGTTCTCTTGGTATCTGGTAATCAGATTATCTTTCACTGAGCTAAAAGGGGCAAAGGTTGGAAGTTCAGATCATTCTTTCGTAATTATGAAAAAACTAACTAATAAATCGAATGAATCTTAAACGTTTTTTTTTTTTTTTAATCTTTACCATAAACAAAGTTCAAGCAAGTCAGTTTCTTCAGCCTCTCTTTTAACTGGCTTTCAAGCAAAACAAAGCTTGCTTCACAAATTCCCAGTCATTTGTGCTACATGGATGAATAATGCCTTTTAAAAGATAACACTTTATGATTGCTTCCCTCACACTCCAACACAGTTTTTTTTTTGTTCTCTCTGTTTTGTTTCTCGCCACAGTAGCAACCGAATACCCCCTGAAGGAGCTATCCACCTAGCCATGGGCCTCAAAGTAAACAAGACAATGAAATCCCTGAATGTAAGATGTTGAAAGATTGGTTCTCGACACAGTGGGAGGCATCAGTGGATAAAATGGGATGAATAAATGGATCACTGTACTTTGTGTTAATGTCGGTGCGCTAGCAGGTTTCTCAGCGGCTCATCTTAACTGACTATAACAAGTCACTGACAGAAAAGAAGTTATGGTGAAGATGGACATTGAAATTTTTCACAAAAGAAAGGAAATAGAATTTATTCGTGAGCTGTATTTGTTTGGGGGTTTTGCAACAAATGGACAGAGCCAGGCTCACAGTTTCCCTCCGTTTCCTGTCTTTATTTACATTAACTCTGCCACATTAGTGTGTTTCCCAGAATGCTGAACAATTAAATATGGCTATGTCTAATAGGAGGCTTATTTTGAGATGACATGAGAGGGAATCGATTCTAAAGCTCCATAATATCCTTACAGTGTCTTTCATCACAATTTTAACAGCAGTACAACCAAAGTAAAGAACCCAATCTGTGGCAGTCTGGACATATTCTCACATAATGTTTGTCTGTGACCAGATGGGGAGGAACCCCATCCAGAATGCTGGGTGCTATAGGATCCTAAAGGCTCTACAGGAAAACCCAGATTCAGCCATGGAGAAGTTAGACTTTTTGGTAACTCACATATTCCATCTCCAAGAGACTTTCTGTGAATCTTCTTCTTTTGAAACGTATTCATGCTCTTTTCTGTTTCGCTCTCTCTAGGGCATCACAGTGAACCAGGATTTCGAAGATTTGTATACGGCAGTGAAAGAAATATTCCCCGCGCTTGCAGTAAATCATGGGGGCAGAGTTGGCACATTCAGAAAAGGAAAAGCGTGAAAAGTGTTACTGTAATTGCTGTATTTTTATGCCCGGAAAGATGAAACAAGTCTCGTCAACACTCCGTGTAACCCCGTGTTCATCGACTGATGAACCAAATGATGGAGACGTGCAAGGATATCATTTTTGAACGATGTCATTTTTTGATGAAGTCATCCGAGCATATTCCTCTGAATAAAATGCATTTATAGCAAATAAAACTCGTTAAATACCCAATCAATTTATTTAAGGTTATTCAGGGATAGTTTGAATAACACAGTACTGCATGTGTGCATGCTTGAAATATAGTGTTAGAGTCATTGAACACAGGCATACAATACAGGTATTGAGTATGATTCTTTTTAGGTATGATCTGATTTGATGTTATATAATGTCAGTGGGTAGAATGATCAGAGAGGGGATCAGAGAGCATCGCATTATGTATGAAAAGATGTGAAAGTGGGTTGAACAAAAATGATTTAAGTACTGCATGACTATCTAATAGAACCCGCTTTGAAAGAATGATCCACTGTTAGATAAGAGACCCGTTTGCTGCAGAGGGACAACTCAAACTGTGTTAGATACAGTAAGCTGTCATTTGGAGACATGTAGCGCTCCCACATACACCCAAAAATGATCTGCCATGACTGAGCCCAGTCATTTCATTGCATATTATTAAAGAAAAACAACAACTTGAGTAATATAAGGCTGCGTATGTATTTGTATAACATCATAGACATTGCATGGCGGAGTTAGGTTTATTTGTAGTATTTGAAAGATGTTTTTAAGTGCAATGTCGAGGTACTTAATGTTGCCTACTTTACTTACGTTCTGTGCAACTATATACATGGCTCATGGGAAGGATTTTCAATGCAAAATAATTCCCCAATTAAAAAACAAAAAAAAGATAGCAGCGACTGGACCTGTTGCAAAACTATTATAACTATTCAGATAATACATTCAGTACGTTTAAGTCTCTGAAAGGTGTTATCTCACATAATGTATGATTTTACTCATGTTTGTTTGTACAGTTTACTGTACGTTCAGGGATGTAAATGACTCAACTTTATGCTGAATGCAGGTTTGTTTAGTTATTGCTCAAGTCTTATTGCTGTTTGGTGACATAAATATGATATCCAAAGCATTAAGGATGCGAATAATTATCATAAAGTTGAATAAACCACAGGTGTTATTCATAGGCTACAACTGAGGCACTAAGCCGTTTCTGGTATAAGATTTTAAAACGTCTTTCAGCAACAAAGTAGCTTTATTTCCTTTTAAGTTGTTCATTATCTCAACTAATCAGGTCTGATCGATTTTGCGTATTGATCCCTTTGTCCTGCGTCACAGAGCCACGCGCGTGTTTTTAAATAGGCTCACCATTATAAATACATCTTACTTACTTACCATTACCAGGGTGGTCAGGGTTGGCCATCAATACATCACAGACGGGTCGAGTAAACATTAACCAGCCCAGTGTGTGTGTGTGTGTGTGTGTGTTCACGCGTCAGACCAAGACTTTTACTTCACAGAGCAACATGGCGACGACCAACGTCACCTCTGTGTGGGCTAAAGGACAGAAGCTGTTCAAGTATTCTGTGAATCTGAACCAATTGGCGAGCAGGTAAAGACGTTTACTTTAAAGTAAGGAGCGCCGTTACAGACTGCTGACAGTGCATTTTAAACTTGGAGAAAAATGTATATCTAAATGTGACTCTCAAAAACTAAAACGTACTTCAACAGACTTTTCTGTGTTTGCCTAACGGGACACTAAACCAAGCTTTAACCGCTTTGTAACTTTCGCTTTTTCAGCCCTCACCTTATTAACTTCATATTAATATTCGTCTTTACTCAAGTGTAACACGTTACATTGTGAGTCTAAATGATATGGTGAGTCGATGCGTGCGTGTATTGCATAATGCTCTGAGGAGTCGGGGTCATTAATAACAAAGCAAACAGGCAGTTTGTTTTTTTGCTGGACCTCTGCACTTTGTCCCGTGAAGCTGACTGTGAATGTAACCGACCTTATCTCTGCCTCCACACTGAACGCATTTCCTCTGTGGCTGGCTGTTTTAAAAAAAACACTCATTTCTGGCTGGAATGCCATGCAGGCCTATTTTTGTTCTTTTTTTTGAGAGGGAGCCATGGGAAATGCATTTCTAATTATAGTTCCCAATTAAAGTCATTGGCCCTTAAGGATATTAAAAAGAGAAATCTGCCTGACCTTGGAAGTTTGTGGATTTTAGAATAATAAATAAAGCCTTGGAAAATGTTTATGAATCAAAAGACGGCCTTGAAAGTGACAAATAAGTAAATAAATACACAATAGAGCTCCCAAATCCATAAGTGGGCATGTACCAACTATTCTCTTTGGGTTCAACACTTCACACCCTGTGAAAAAATTCACAAATTCAGATTAACGTTGACATTGACGCAACTTTAAAATGGTTTAAAAAAAGAATGAGTTTATAAGTAGCTATGAAGGTCATTTAAAAAGAAGTGTGTTGGAGCTGTTTTTAACACTATATACATTAGCTCTGTCTATAATATTTAACTTATTTCAATATCAATTAGTTTTTGTGATTATGAGCCATACATAAGTAATGTAGATGTTAATGTGGATAGTGTAACCGCTGGGTTAGTCATTGTTTGCTTTACTATGACGGTCTTTTCCAGCTCACTAACTTCAGCACAGTTCCTTAAACTCGTATTTCTCCGCTCTCTAACTTTGACAGACAGTTATTCACGCTCAAATACCAATTGGAGCTCCTTAGATTGTAACAATAGTTCTTAAAGTGAATGATATTCCCCTTTTATTTCACTCCAGAGTGAGTGAGAAGATGTTTTTATGCTGAAGACACAAGCAACGGCATTCAGCCCACTCACTCATACAGTATGCATGTTTTTTTGTTTGTATCAAAGTACATTAGCATGACTATCTTTTATCCCATATGTCACGCATATCTCCACGATCCTTTTAAGTTTTTCTTCTTTTAATACCGACAACTTTTACGTTGTTGCTTTGAGCCTTTGTGAAACTTTCTTTTGTCTTGTTTCTTGTGTAGGAGTTTTTCAGAGAATGGCGACAAAGGCTGGCTCCGTTCCATATTTGAGCACAAAGTCGATGCCAGGAAAGATGCCCACTCCAACCTGCTGTCAAAGAGAGAGACCAGCAACCTGTACAAAATCCAATGTAGGCACAAGATCTTTTACTATACTGTTCAAGTGGCAGCGCATGCTCTTTAAAGCGTGAGGCTGCAGGAGGCTGAACGCAAGTGAACAAAATAAATAATGTTCATTAAATTCAATCCAGAATGGCCTCAGTGACCTCAGAGAACAACTGGAAGTAACACGAGAAACAAGCAGTGGACTGCAAATGTAACAAGTCCTTATCATGTGAAACGTATGGCAGCAACAAGTTATTCTAGCGTGATGTAGTCAGTCTGTGATGTTTTCAAGGCGACATCCCACATTTATTTCTCCTGCTCTTCTTTAGAGTCTGTGGCGATAACTGTGTCTGTCTCTCGCAGAGAAAGCTATTGTTCTTCGCGGGGCTTTGATCTTTTTTGGTGGCGTACGTCACACCATGTCGGGATTTCAATTTGAGCACTCGATCAGCCGTAGCCTATAACCTATTGAGAGCGAATCAGTTCTGTATATCGAAGTCTTCGCTGAATCGGAGTGTGAAATTACTTTGTTGAAGAATTTGATGGTTGCTTGTATTTAAAAATGAAGAAAGAAAAAAAAAACTCCCATTTTTGAAAAGTCTGTCTGTCTGTCTTTTTTTTTCAGTTCACAATGTCAAACCAGAGTGCCTGGAAGCATACAACAGTCTAGAGTGAGTGTGTTCACTGCTTTAAAACATTCCCTGCATTAACTGCACCATCAAGTTAAGTTCTGGCAATATTAAAATAAACTTTAAATACATCCATACAATCTCAGCTAATAAGTTTCCCACATTCACAAGATTATTCCATAGTATTCTTCAGAGTCATTTTGCGTGAAATTTAAGTCATGTTGGGTGAACCACTAAGTTGGAGAGTTGTGGACTTTATGCTCTCCGGGTGCCCTCTAGTTGGGCGTTAAGTAACAGCATATTTATAACTGCTGCTGTCACACAATGTGTGAAAATGTTTTCACATCTTCTTTCGTGCTGCCCCTTTAGGGCCGAGGTGCAAAACAGGCTCCATCAGGACCAGGATTACCCATGTGAGGTGGTGGGAAGCTGGAATACCTGGTACGGAGAACAGGACCAAGCTGGTAAGCGGGGAAAAAATGACTAAAACATGGTGAGAAGAGTCGCTTCTTGTTGCTCTTGTCTTTTCCGTCTCAAGGCCTCATGAACGACACCATTTGATTCAAGCTGGCTGTAAATAGTTTGGCAGAGCATCACAGAGAAATGTACTGACACTATAGCAGATGACTCACCGCCTACACTTCTCCTTGTACATATGATCATTTACAGTGTATACCATACATTAACAGCACTCGGTGACAACAAGCAGTGATCCCATGGTGATGGAGGCGCTGTGTCTCTGTGTTTGTGTGGGTGGCATCTGTCCTCACGCGGTGCTACAGTGACATCTGCTGGTTTGTCCCTCGCAGTGCATCTATGGCGGTACAGAGGAGGCTACCCAGCGTTGACTGAATGTCTGATGAAGTTGGACAACAACAAGGTTGACTGAACTGTTTCATAATATTTTACATTGTCAGGCAGAATAGGAAGTTCAAGAAAAGGCTGATATTTTAAGTGCAGCTTAGAATTTAATTTCACACTGCAATAGAAAAGGCACTGTATAGTATATCTTTGTATGTTCTTATTATACATTTTTTTTTATCTCTCTTCAGGAGTATGAAGAGTTTCGGAGAGAGAGGGCTAAAATGTTAATTTCAAGGCGAAATCAGCTCCTTCTGGAGTTCAGTTTCTGGAATGAACCCGTGCCCAGACCAGGACCCAACATCTATGAAATGCGAACCTATAAACTCAAGGTACCCACATAGATTACACACAACTGCATGACACGTGACAAGTATTTGAATATAGCTCCATTGATTTTATTTGAGTTCTAAGAGACTTTACACCGTCAATCAGTCAGTTCTCTCAGTTGTGTAACATGTATTTTTACTACAAATATAACACAGATGTAATGCCTCTCTAACATACAGTTGCAGAGATTTATTAAACTTTAACGGTTTACAAAGTAAATGTTTTCTGAAGATCTCTATTTGTTGTATAAATCAAGGGACACAATGAAGTTGATAATGAAAATGTGTAACGTACTCTTTCTGAGTAGCAGGATTGTTTTTGTATTACAGCCATGGCATGATTATTTCACGGTTTTTCCAATCCATGAATCAGAAAATGCCGTCAACAGCCAATAAAAAAAAAGGAAGAAAATGTTTTATGAATGGAGAATAAAAAATGTTATTTTTTGTGAAATTGTATGTTCAAATGAGGCATTAACTAATCCTAACTTTTGGTGCGATCAGGAGAAATAGACAAAGTGGTAAAAGAAACAACCTCAATGTGCATTTTTGACATTTTCTTTCCATTCGTCTGAAAGAAGACATGTGTGGAAGCAAAGTAGCGCAACATCTCAAAATGAACTCGTGCATTAAAAAATAAATGTGTATGTATTTGCATACTTTTTGTGCTGCCTGTTATCTAGAAGGAGTCATGCAATTGTCCTCTTATCTCTCTTTATCAGCGAGGCATATCTCAGCTTTTAGATGCATTGTTTTTGATAAACAAGACGTTGCAGCACACATTAATGCCAAGAGGTTTGCATGAATGGAGCAACGCACCTGATAAAGTGGTTGAAAACACAGCCATGATCAGATCTGTGTGCATGTGGGCTCATATGTCACATTGAGTTGATTGATCTGTGTAAAATAAATAGGATATGAATGTGCTGTTTGTGGGACTGTGCTGGTTTATATACAAGCACTTTGGCTGATTAGGCTGTATGTGTACATGTAAAATAAGTGTCCTGTGTGAAGGGATCGTGGTGCAATTTATTTAATGTCCTATTTCAGTTCAAAGCTGTGTTAATATTTGACATTGTGTGTTTCAGCCAGGAACTATGATTGAATGGGGAAACCACTGGTAAGGCTCAACCAGCTTCATTTTCCATCGTAAACATGAAGTATTACAGGTGTTCAGGTCATCATTACACTCCTGAAAATAAAATGTCTTACAACAGGGCGAGGGCGATCAAGTACAGACAGGAAAACCAAGAAGCAGTGGGCGGGTTCTTCTCACAGATCGGCGACCTTTATGTTGTTCATCATTTGTGGGGTGAGTGTGTAACGTTTTGTTTTGTTCATCGCCTCAGAGATATCGTGGCTTTACTACCTCTCATAAAGGGAATGGTTGCTGAACAAGCTACAACTCTACAGGCAGAGTTTGGAAATGATGTCATGTGATGCCATGTAAGGTTTTCGGGGGTTGATCATTAGAAGAAGGTGATAATACAGGAAACAGTGATGTAGAAACACTGCATTTATTGTCCTCTGCAGGTTTTGTATAATTTTGTCGTGCTGATTGTCCGAACTGTAATTTTACCATGTTGGTCTTTTCCGGTCACAAGACATCTGTTTCATGTCTCCCCTAGAGGCAAAATTGTGAAATAAATAAAATTGACTTGACCCACAGTGTCAAAAAAAACCAAATGTAGAACAACCTGAGACAATTGTGAATCGTCCAGATAAAGTAGTTTTACACTGAGCTACTTGTTTTTTTTGTGATATGCAACCATGTCAATCTTTGACCCGCGTTTCAGTGATGTTGTAATCGAGCAAACGCAGTAGCACGGTTAGATGCTGATGTTGACATATGCCACATGAGTGTCAGAATGACTGGCCCCATTCACGAATGACAGCCTCTGACCCACAAAATAGGCAAATTAAATACCCCTCACGATATAAAGTGTTCCCTAGATGTAGGCAGTTTTAAAGGGATTTGTATGACTTTGTATGAGTTTGATTATCGCTATTTTGCCTCCTCTGTGTCTCGTCAAATTGAAAAAAGGAAATATTTGTTTGCATGTTTCTTTGGCTCCAGCTAAGGTTTAGTAACCCAGTTGAACATTATTTGTGCCGCCAGAACAACAGTGTGCCTGAAATCAATTTCTTAAGAATGTTAAAGCTAAATGTTTTGTATGAGCATGGCATGAATTTATTCACACTTAATGTCATATACGCTTTGGTCAACTGTGTTTACAGCTTATGAAAGCCTTCTGTCCCGCGAGGAGACCAGGAACTCTGCCTGGCTGAAGGAGGGATGGGATTCAAATGTGTATTATACAGGTAGGAGAGATGCAAACCAACCACAAACACATACTCCCAAGAAAACAAATGCACCATTAAGCCAAAGGTGGTTTCGGGATTTAGATCAATCAATGACTGAAGTTGTGCTTTAACTTCATTTGCTGTTAAAATGATAGCAATAGGAAGTCAGATAGGAGCTATGAGCTACATGTGAGAGTATTCAACTTGAATCAAGATGGAAATCAGATATTGTTGTTTACAATATCAATGAGTCAATGGTTTAGAAAGACAACTTGTGTATTAAAATATAAAGTTTACTGGACTATCAGATGAGAGTTCAGGCAGAGATCAGTGCATATATTCTGTGGAAAGGAGCAACATGAAAGTATTGTCTGGGAAAGACGTGTGAACAGTGAACATGATGCAATGACGGCATTCTAATGAACACACAATACGTGTGCTGACCTGTAACACATTGTGGGAAATCATGGGAATTACATCATAATGGTCTGAAGTTGCAACTGGAAAAGTTGTGTGTGTGTTAAAATGGAAATTGCATTTCATTCCACATTCTTTGAGTTTAAGTTTTTAACACTTGTGTTTCTCTCTGTCTGCCCTCAGTGCCTCTGATCAGAAGCATGGAGTCTAGAATCATGATTCCCACCAAGAGTTCACCTTTGCAATAAGAAGAGGACTGAAACTGAGAACATCTCTCTGACAAAAACTCATTCAACAACGGCCTGAGCAACATGTCGTTTTGTTCTTTTAATCTGTTGGATGATCCGTATTGTGTTCAAGTATGTAAAGAAAACCTTTTTTTATGATTCTATATTTGCACAGCGGCCAGATAGATTTCTGGCCGATTTCTGGCCTGATTTGTGCATAGATTTTGCCTACATGTCTTGAAGTTTAGGTAAGTAATGACAAAGTTGCACAATGAAATGTCAAATTGTATGCATGTCATTACTTGCATGTATTTTACAGTAGATTGAAAAAATGACATGATCACATGTCATGATTACTACATGATTGTGTAGAGCTAGGTGCGGTATGTTTCCTGCTTTTTGTTTTGTATCATGAGTGGTGGTAAAGCGCCGTGTATTTATTTTTCACAATGAAGGAGGAAGAGTCTCCACCCAGCCTTTTATGATTGAATATGAATCGCACAGAATGAGATCACAGTGAGCTTCACAGCTGTGACTGTGAACACACATGTTGGATCAAATAAAACTTGTCAGACCTCACTCGTTTAAAACAGCTGATCATTTCACCGATTTTAAAATTGACAAAAAAGAGCTTCGCAGGAGCAAATGTGTGACTTCTGGTGTGAGGTGGTTGACGAACACACAGTTCAGTCGTCACAGAACCAATGTTATCAAGACAAATAATGTTTGAAGAGGAAAACTGAAAGGTGGGAGTATAACTGCTGTAACAGAAAAACATGAATAGAATGAAAGCTAAACTGTTTTGATGGGTAACAATGTTTTACGCTATTTTTGTGATTCAATTGGGAGATTTGCTTATTGGCTTTCTTACCAAGAGCTAAATGAACAGATCAATACTTCATTCATAGCTGTTAAGTGTGAAGCTACAGCAGCCAGCAGCTGGTTAGCTTAGCATAAAGACAGGGGGGGGGGGGGGAGACCTGGCTCTGTCCAAAGATGACAAACTCAAATGAACACGTTATACATAGTTTGTTAATCCATGCAAAGACCAAAGTGTTAAAAATGAAATGATGACCTGTAGCTTTAAGAGGAGGGGGCGTGTCACTTCTGGGGCTGTCCCTTATTTTGAATATACAGTAGTTCAGCAGGGCTGGAGTCGGATTGCGTCGGATGTTTTTCGCCTTGTGAGACGTGCACAGCGGGTGGTGGGTTGTTGTTGTTTTCGTCGGCAATGCACATCGGCCAGGCCTGTATTTAACGTTTAAATGATAGCGCACAGCTAGGGAAGGCGTGTTTTTCTTCTGAGCCGCGTGCACACAACCCGACAACATGGACTTGCACATATTGGACCACAGGCTTCGGGTCATCAGCATATCCAAGAATGGGCTGGTGCATTTCACACACCCCCTGATTAAACTGATATTTCTCCGGAACAGGACACGGTAAGAAGCTCCATGGGATCGGGGTCAGATGTTTGTGTGGCACACCGGGTAATCCAGCACGGATATGAGCTAACCCACAGCTCCTCTTCATTCACTGGGTGGTCGAGCCGTCCCTGGGTTATTTGCCTGAGCATGTCCTGCTCTGCCTCCGTGACATGATCTACTGCGATGCATGGAGCTGTTGGGGAATTGCATTAGCTTGTGACAGATATTTAACGTTTGGGAAACTGCACAGCAGCAAAAATATATTATTTAGGATTGTATTTTTTTTTAAATGGATTGCATATGATTGCATTCATTATTTTTCCTTCATTATATTTGCACAAAAACCTTCAGCAGTTTGGTTAGCACAGTGCATGCTCATACGTGAACGTGCATATATTTTGTGGTCCTGTAAAATGCATGAATGCACGGCAATGCATGCTGCTTCTATAGAAACAGTACCAGCATTGCTCAAACATCTTAAAGAGCATGCAGAGCCCCTCCACTCTATTTTGGTGGGACCTTGTTTCTCCAGCACAAACTTGACCTCTGACCTCCTTTACCCAAAGCCAGCATCCAGTTTGCAAATTGTCTGGCGCTCATGTTTGCATGAGTACCAGTTTTCAGCTAATCCCTGGATATCCTCCTTTGTTATGTAATTGTTTATTGCTCTGCCACATATGCATGGCTTGGAGAAAAAAGCTCAACATCTGTATTGGAGCTGCCCGTGGTGTAGGACAGGCTCAGCCACTGCTCTCATGTCAAGCTGCAAAGAAGTTGTGAGCAAATGTCAGGGACGATTTTCCTCCTCTGATCTGCTCTGTGTGACGCCTGAAGTCTCGATAACTCGTCGTCCTCAAGGACTTGCTTATCGTGAGCGTCCTGTGAGTATCAGCATCACAACGGCCCTTTCAACTCCCCTGTATGTTCAGTACATTGTGGAATTGACAATAAAGCAAACGTTGAACTTTTGAACTTTGAACTTCATTAAGCTGTTTACCAGGCAGCAGGAGTGGATCATGAGCAGCTGACGTAGAGGAATGAGATTTGCATCATGTCCTGTCAATCACACCATCGGCACTCATTTGCCTCAGAGTGTTGAGTAGGGTTTAACACGTCCACGCTAGGATTTCACCAAGCTACTCGACTAAGTGATTAATAAGTTCCCTGTCAATGATACAAGGATGCACTGTGAGTGAGTCAGTATTTCTGAGGAACTGTGCCGCCCAGATTTAAAGTCAGTGTTTTATCTCATTTAAAGTCTACATTTCCATTTCCGCCGACTCTGTGTTGCTTTCAGTGTCCGGGGGGAGAAAAGTAGGCTGAGCCCAGAATGAACCAGAAAAAAAAGCATGCACGGTGCCCTTCCTTTTGGATTAGCAGGCCTGTCTGTTTTGTCAGTGTGTTGTTGTGCTTGCTTTGGAGTTATGTCATCACGCTGTGGTGTGGCTGTGTTTTGGCTTGTTTTTCCTGTTGTTTTTCTATAGCCGAGTTTTGCCCCAACCCCGATCAAACTATAGACCATGCAGACAGGGGGGGGGGGAGGAGGTGTGGTGGAGATTGAATTCATAGCAACTCAAAAACAATGGAGCGAAAACAAGCCTGATTGCCTCTGATCTCCCTCTCTCAGGCCCCTGCTATTCATTAGAGAACAACTCCCCGAAGAGTGGAACGCAAAGTGGTTTGAAAAGCAGGTCCTGAGCAGAATTTCAAGGAGGTTCCCTGCTTATAGGAGCCAGGCTCATCCCAAGTTCGAAGAAGTTATATTTGTCTTTCTGCTTCATCCAACACAACTGAGGCACACCTGTGGTCCAGAGGATGAAAGTCGTCTCAGAGACTTTGCCTCGCCGAGAAAGGAGAGGCCTTCATGTGACGAGGCACCGCGGGCCCCGGCTATCAGCTGCACCGTTAATCTGTGAAGGTCAGCTCTGTTTAGTTACGGAGAGACTACGTGTCATCAGACGGGTTACGGTGTGAGGAAAAGTGCCCTCCAAAGTGAGGACATGTGATCTGGGTCAGGTCTTGGATTTGGTTTTGGGTTCCGACTACAAATCAGGCTAAATATGTGCTGTAGTGTTACGGATCATATAAGAGAATGAGTCTATCTTCATGCATTCTTGATAAAAAATGATGAGTTTCAAATAAACACTGAATGAATACTACCATGAAGGGGGAACAAACATGGTTCATGGGCCTGCGTGCTGTTAGTTTGTAGTCTTATAATGTCCGTCATGTGTTTTTCGGAGTTTATGGGTGTGGGAATCATCAAAGCCCAGTATCAGCCCAGGATATTGCTCTTACTGTACTGTGGACGCAGCCCTGCAGGTTCCACAGAGTCCTCCTTTCTTGCCGTCGGCGGCTCACTCACCGAGCCTGAGTTGGAACAATGCCTCTGCTGAGCCAGAAACCCGCGGGGGGGTCCACTTGTCTGCCTCAGTGATCTGTCAAGGTTGGGGCTCTCGCTCCCCTCGTTTACACAAAGCTGCCGGATGACATGCAGGGATTTCAATAAAAATAAAAAAAACACAACAGAACACATCCCCATTGTTCTGAAAAAAGAGGAGGCCGTGAGAGCGCTACAAATGTGGGAAGCTGCAAAAGGTAGCAGACAGCTCGGACGTCCTCTGACGGATGGGGCCCGAGGTGGCTCGGGGGGGCCTCACTCCCCGCACCTCGCAGCAACATCGGCTCGCTCCGCTCTCATCATGTTTCCTCAGCTGGAGCATCGGTTGCAGGAACCCTCACTCCCTCAGCGCCAAACTAACCGCCCGTGGCTTTGTGCAGCTGGATCAAAGTCCAGACTCTCGTGTGCTTGGTCTTCATCCTCTCCACTCGGACGCTCGCCTCGCTACCTGTTGCTTCCGCCTCCCGTTTGGTTATTTCCCCTCCTCCTTCACTTTGTGTCGCTTCAAGCTTTAATAGAAGGAGCTTGTTTTTCTAAGGTTGCTTCAGGCTAGAGCTTCCAGTATGCGTCTTCAGAAGTGCTTCTCGAATGTTGGAATAGATTCAGAAACACACGCAGATGCAGACATCAGAATTAGCTGACAATTCATTTTTTTCTGAAATTCTCCCCTCTCCCTCGATGACAACCTGCTTTCGAGTGCAAAGACATTTGACATGTTTTCCAAACTAGTAGTTTGGTTTGAGCATAACCCAAATCCTTACATGCTGCGTTTCCTTTGGGATCTATTTTTCCTCTACTTGTCTGTTTTTCCCCTCTTTGTGTGAAGGCAAGCGTAGACGTAAGGACCTTCCTGTTCCTTTGCCTACGTTTTTGTCAAACCACACTGTGCATTTGTTCTACTAAGTGACACAGAACACGCTGAGGAGAGGCCCTTTTATCTGTACATCACAAACAGGAAACCGAAGCGCCGTTGCCTCACGGATGGGTTTCCCTCAGGTTGCTCGACGCAACGAAATCCGTTGCTGAGGTCTGGCGGCCGCGCAGGTGTAACGCGAGAGCCCCTCACGGTCGCACCACATGCGATAAAGCTCCACACTCGATCGCTCTCTCTGGCGGAGTAGATGCTTGGCTCACGCTACCTGCAGGAAACTGCGAGCTAAGGAAGGTGAGGGGTCAACAGGAAATGAGAGGGGGGGGGGGTGGTATTATAACACAATGGGCTGGCTGAGCTCGCTAGCACAGCTGTTAGTTAGTGTTACAGTGTTCTCTCTCTTTGTCTCTCTGTGGGGTGATTGTCCCATCTCCTGGCAGGGATTACTTTTTGCTGAGTCAGGAGTATTGCGGCCTCACTCAGGCTTCTACTGTAAAGGCCTCGGCCGACTGATAAGCAGAGGAAGAGGAAGGTGTACCTCCAGTGAGACGTTTTAGGAAAACAGGAACATGCGGCTCTTCCTTTTTTATGGGTTTGGAGAAAACTAAGGGAGGTGATCCATGTAGAAGTTGCTCATGTCTTCTCTCTACCAAACATGAAACCAAAGGCTTCTCAAAAGGTCAAACTAATCCTGAAAAATTCCGCGAACTCGCTCCTTCACAGCTGCAAAGTTTTCTTTCAGTGGTATTGTCAGTGTTACTCATTATAGAAGCAGGAACGTCCCATGGATCATTAAATAACACTGAAGCTACTGTTGCTGACATTTGTTTTCCCACAGTATGGAGCTTGGTGGATGGCTCTAAAATACCGGGTGCTCCAATAATTCAGTTCAATCTCCATGTTTTTGTGTTACACCTACCAAAGGTATTTGTTTTTGGTGTCCAACAAGAGGAATTTGTCCCGTACAGAAAGTTAATTTGAAGTATCGTCATCTTAAAGGCTGATGTTATCCAAGAAAATGCGTGTTTCACTGCCCAGTTCTTTCCTCAACCCGTATCAAATCCCATGGGCCTCTTTTAACTTTTTCCACAAAGGCAACATTCAATAGAACTGAACACTGTGGCCCGGCCAAGCAAACTGCCTTTGAAAGCAAACGCTTTTGTCCCCAAGCCTGATGAGTTACGCAAATACCACGCAGTAGATAGACAAAAGCATCGCGCGTCGGAATCGAGGAATCTAAAGGTTCGGTCTTGTAGAGAAGCAGTCCTTGGATCCCGACTGATGATTGTGTTTACAATCCTGTGGATTCTGAAGCGAGCGTACCAACACATTTAGAAAGGCGGATGCCCTTCCCTTGAATGCAGCCGTTGCTAACTGGAGCAGTGTCCCTGTTTGCTGTGTTACCCACCATTTGCCGTGGACAAAGGAGCGATGCCGGCATAATGCTGATCCCGGGCTTGTGCTTATTGAGTGACAGCCAGTCCTGAAACCAGTGTGAATTTCGGAGAACTCCTGTTTGCTTTTATTCCCGGTAACTGTTAATGACGATCTGAACGTCCCTTTAGTTGGTTGCAAATGAATAACCCTGTTCTTCCCCTCTCTTTCTTCCCCCCCCCCTCTCCTCTTTATCTCCTGCCTCTCATCTTTGCCTCTCCCCATCTGCGCTTCCTCTCCTGTTTTAGATGCAAGTTTTTCAGTCTGACGGAGACGCCGGAGAACTACACCGTCGTCCTTGACGAGGAAGGATTCAAAGGTAAAGAGCCCCTTGTGTGCACATCTTTCATCAAGCGGGGTCGGGTACATAAAATGTACCCGACCACTGTCTGACTACACTCCTGGGACAAAGTCCACTGTGTAATGTACTGTGCACGTGTTACAGTCCCGTCCACTCTTCGTCCGGCCATTCGTGTGGTTTCACACAGATGTAGCTGTTAAAAGCATATATCGCCTCCGGGTGCTCCGTTTCTCTCCGTCTCCTTCTAAGTGAGAGCCTATTTTAAGAGGTGAAAGCTGGTGTAGCGGAGCCACAAGGGGCCGTCTGTGACAAATGATGCCAACCAGAACCGTGGCTCGTTTGAAGAAGAGCAAGGAAAATGAGGCACCTTAATGATGCTATGACCACAATTTTTTTTTGTGCCTCCTCTGGAGATTTTGGAGACGCATCTCAAACCTCCAAAGAATGTTTTCTCTCCTCAGCGTTCTGAGGTTCTGTGCTCTGTTGTTGTAAGTCGAGCAGTGTATGGAGAACTAGCGTTTCTTCTTTTACACCTGTTATTTAAGTAGCACTCTTAAAAGGTGAGGCTGCACATTTCCCGAAGTCATCGCCCCAGTATCTCTTTCTTTCAGCTTCTTGTTCACTTCCTGGATAGACACCTGTTCCCCGGGTAGCTGCCAGCTTCCACTTAAGTCTTGTTTTGGGACGAAGAGTAAAATATTCTGTTTTACCGACTCACAAGTTGTCACAGCTACGTCTGAGGGAACTTTGACCCTTCCCTCCCACCGACTAGGAGCCGCAATGTCTGAGCTAATTGCTGCATCGGTATCGGGTCACACACACACACACACACACACACACACACATGGGTTTTACTTGTCGCCATGCGGTATAAATAGCGGGGGCATTTTAGGTCTCCATGGTGAAGGGAGGTGGGGGAGAGGAAGTGTGTGTGTGTGTGTGTTACTTAAAGCTGCCTCATAGTTTACTCCTTCACGAACATAACGATACATCACCGGTAACGTAATGTCGTGACGACGTTTAGCACTTAATTGAAAGGGGGGGGGAGGGGGGGCTTTACTTTGATGTTTCCAAATCGTCATTGTAATCGCTTCAGAAAGGTTTGGTTGCATGACGGTTGGATGTACGTCTTTCACATACCTGGTGGTTTGTTTGAGCTTAGTAACTGCTGTTCCTCTTCCTGTTCCCACCAGTGCAGTTTGGTTGTGTTTGGGGTGTGACACACACATTTCTGGCTTCTGTAAAGCTCTGTTTTCTTGATTGGCTCAGATTACTTGCATATAATGTCAACCTGACGCCACTAGTGTTTGCACTTGTGATTTCAAAGAATTCAATTGTCAAAATTGGTGGAGCAAAAAGGGCAAGATATCCAGACTTTTTTTTTTTTTTTGTCTTTGATCTGTGTCAAGATTCAAAGACATCCTACAATTCCCATGATGCAACCCAGTAGCATTGGTGGTGTAGCACTGACCTCTGTGCACGTGTCAAAGATGCACATTGAAATGCTGTTGAAACCTAAATGTCTGAAATAAAACTGAGCCAGATGTTTTGACTTGTAAATCACAGCTAGTTGGTCATGTTCACTGAAAGACATTAGTCGTGGATATTGTGCCGATGCCCACCGTCTCACTGAGCAACTTCTTCCCCTCTTGTCCCCGCGCAGAGCTCCAGCCCTCCGAGCATCTCAAGGTAGAAAGCTCCATCTGGCTGCCGCTCAACGTGGTCTCCAATGGCAACGCCTCCAGCAGCTCGCAGGCCGTTGGCGTGACCAAGATCGCCAAGTCGGTCATCGCCCCTCTGGCCCAGCAGCACGTCTCCGTCTTCATGCTCTCCACCTATCAGACCGACTTCATCCTGGTGAAGTCCCGCCTACTTCCGGCTTTTTTTGCTTCCTCAGTCTTTGCTCCACTTCTGTTCCACTCCAGTCCAATCGGCGCGTCACACGAATCCTGTTAACATGAACGAGGCGCAGTAAAGCTGTTCACTCTTGTATAATTCAGAGACGTCTGGAGCAATTTTTCAGAATCTCTAAATTGCATGAAAGGCCTCTAAAGTCACAGTGAAGCCTTTCCGCCTGCCGAGCGCTGCCTGACAAAAGAAGCCACGGTGTCTGCATTTTGCCAGCTCACTCGTTTTGCTGTGAAGGAATTAATTCCCAACAGGGCTGAAGGCACTAAAAAGTTAGTTGATGTGTAACGTGAAAGTGTTCAGTCGGCAAAAATAGATAACACCTTGACAGACACTTGTGTCAGCAAATAAATGAATGGTTGACGTGCTGGTTGAGCTCGAGTGTTTCCTTACAATGAGCCTGAAACGGCACGATGAAATCTGACGGTGTATGTGAAATGAACTCACTGCAGACTGTGTGGCGTTAATGTTCCACATCCGTGTGGTGTAGGTGAGAGAGAAGGACCTGTCCGTGGTCATCAGCACGCTGGAGGAGGAGTTCAACATCTACAAGGAGGTGGGAGGAGAGTCGGTCCCTGTGCTGTGTCAGGACGTTTCCAACGGCCTCCAGAAGAACGGCAAAGAAGGTAAAGAGGGTGCTGTCCCGTTTAGTTTGAGTTCACTTACATCACACTCGGGGCCCAATCCCGATCTTCACACTCGCGAACTCTGGGATTTTGAGGCGCGCCCCCGTAAAGTCCGTGAGGGTTTAGGGCCGTCCCGCTGTCAAATCTTCGAGTGTATGGAAGCTGTCACGCAGACATTTTGAGCCCTTTATGAACACTGTCCGTAAATCCGCATTTCTGGAGACGTGGCCCAACAGAATTACCCACAATTCATAGCAATGTGACGTTAAACGCGGGGTTACCAGTGGAAGCATGGAGACGTAAACAAAGAGCATGCTCATTGGTGTTCAGCCTGGCAATTTGCAGAGTTTTGCTTCAGAGGATGAAGTTAAGATCCTCTAGCGCCACCTTCAGGTTCTTTGTGCAAAGATGTAAAAAATGAGTCACAGGTCACAAATCGGACGTGAGTGAAACATGCATCATTGCTGTTTCTCCAGAATTGAAGGAGTTACAAAACTAAAAGTAAAAAAAAAAAAACCTTGTTATTTGAGAAACATGGGACAGTCTAAACATAAATATGCTTCATATTTATATTTTATATACAGTATTAAATACACAACTGCAGCTGCCTTCTTAAGACAGCAGTGTTATCATTTTAACATTAACACTCGACATTTTTGAACAAATTGAAACAGTTTTGTTTTTTAAATATATATATATTTTTTAAATAGCTACATGATAGAAAATAAACTGAAAGGAAACTTTGTAATACATAAACATAATGCATTATATGCATGGGATACTAAATTACAGAAACGAGTGTGCTTAACATTAGTTGCATCATCTTCAAGTCTGACTCACCCTGTGTGACATGACGGGTGTAATGAAATATATAGAGAGAGGAACTTGCTGTTGAAGGACACCTGTTGTGCTTAAGAACACCATGTTTGACTTAAACAAGCATTGCAGTTCATGACATCACATAAAGAAACAATGCAAACACGCAGCGTGCTTTACAGGAAGTCATTCTCATGCCACCATGAGGTCCAGAACATGCTGAAAAATATGTCCACGCGTTCACAATATTCCATATCTTTTCATCTCTAAGATGCTGGCTTCATGTCAACATCGTAGACCAAACATGTAGGCACAGTAGTGATGGAAATGCTGCTCTAATGTCACTGCTTTGCGACTGCAAGACTGAACGAGAAGATTCCAATGAAGTTGGGAAAACTTGACAGGAGTTGTTGGAGAGGGAGGCGAGTTATTGGATTCGCACTGATAACTCCCTCTTGTATGGGTTTCATGTTAAAACTGACTGAACCTTGATTTTTAGTACGACTGAAACTATGAAACTTGGATGTCAGTTGTCAAATCCAGGGAATATGTGCCCAATAATTAATCTGCTTAAAAAACGGAGAAACAAAACCTTGCAACTTGCCTGAGAATCATCTTTTTTTTCAGGGTCTTTGCATTTCAGCCTACTTTAAGTGGTGCTAATTTGCCAAAAGGTAAACAAGTATGGACAATGTTACAGTTTACATTTATAAAAATGTATTTTTATTTTATAGTTCTAGAATATGCAATCTGTTAATAATGCTTTTATCTGGTAAAAAAAAAAGAGTGGTTCTAGTTCAGCTGTTCTTACAGACGAACACTGTCTTTGCTCTTCCAGCCATCCAGCCGACTGTTCACCCGGTGCTGATCCCGCAGAACCAGTTCTGTGTCATGTCTCTGGACCCGGACACACTGCCGTCCATCGCCACCACGCTCATTGACGTCCTCTTTTATTCAAACAGGTGAGACGCTCGCTTCACTCGCACCGCTGCAGTACCTCTGTAAACACACAAGGTGGCAGCACATGACGCAAACTAGACATCAGCTCACTGGCTTTTTACATTAAAACATGGCAGATCGCCTCACAGGTAATGGTTTCACATCAGTTTAGTCATGACATGATTAGTGAAAACTTGAATATGAGACACACACTGACCATTTGTCCCACCCAGTTATTGTGAACATAGAAGATTATTGTGCCCATAAGGCTTTTCTTTTATTGCTTGCTTTCTTTTTCTTCTTTTTAATCCAAGAAGATACATTCACAAGCCCTGTGTGAGGTAACACAATACAAACTTCACAGGGATTATCTAAATTGCAAAATTAAACAAAATTTGAAATTGAAAATGAAAGAAGTTTTCTGCCCTACCCTGGACTTCTGTCTGTAACGTTTTCTTTTGTCTTATATAAATCCCTTTTTGTGGCCGTCTTTGCCACTAATGTCTCACCAAATGTTCTCTTTTCCTCCGTAGTCCTAAAGAGGATGCACAGTCGTCTCCCAGCCAGGACTTGGACTGCATCAAGTTCTTCTCCTTCTCCCTCATCGATGGCTACATCTCACTGGTGATGGACACCGAGGCTCAGAGAAAGTAGGAATTCTTAATACAACCCTCTAGCCGAGCCCACCTATGACTCCTTAATGATGCACATTTAAAATGCTGGAATGGCACAAACAGTGGAGCAAACAGCACCCAGCGGAGAGGGCTGAACGATTTTGAAATGAAATATCTAATTGTGATTATTTTTAACGGATATTGCATTTGATCTGTGCTGAACGAAGATGTGTTCTTAAGTATATCTCCGCAGCACCGCGGTGTTTAACATAAAATCGTATTTTAACCGATATGTAACAAATATTGCACCTCCTTTGATTTAAAATTTGCAATAAGCCAGATTGCAATTTTTTATGAATTGTGCAGCCATAATCCAGGTGTTTCAGTGTCTGTATTTGCAAGCTGTTGTCTGGCGATTGCTGTGAGAGGGTTTTCCTCTGAAACGTTTGCACCGAGTGGAATTCAGTGCTTGTTCTTTGTGCTTTAGGTTTCCTGCTGATCTCCTCTTCACGAGCTCATCCGGGGAGCTGTGGAGAATGGTCCGTATAGGGGGACAACCGCTGGGCTTTGGTAAGGCCACTTTCTTTCAAACACCTCAGATATGTATTCATTTACTCTACATACAGGTCGGTCAGTCGGGTGGTACAGTCCAACCTGCTTCTGGATCTGCTCCCCCTGCTGGCATTGATCAGGGGATTTTGGTGTCGGACTGGTGTCAGAAATCTTTCAGGTTATACTAACTCTGAATGTGAATTCATTTTTTCCCCCTTTAATTAATTTATTCTGTAATAAACTATCTATTATTGTGTAAGTTTAGATAGAAACTGCAGTTATTGGGTAGTTTTCCAGTAGTATCGGTTCTATTGTATTACATTTCTTTTATGATATCTATAAGAGAATCCATGTTATCACATCCATGCAATGCTACATCTGGCTTTATGATTGTGATGCTAATATCAGTGTATTTCTCCTCCACTCTCTGTTTCTAGATGAATGCGGTATTGTTGCCCAGATATCTCAGCCTTTGGCTGACAGCGACATCTCTGCCTATTACATAAGCACCTTCAGCTTCGACCATGCTCTGGTGAGTCCAACGTCCTCGCGTCATTAATTAGGACACCATCGCTGTCAAGGAAGTCAAAAGTTTGACACATTTTTGACTCAAAAATGATTTATTCTCAGCGCAGATATTTTAAGGTTTGGCTCTTGCTTCTTATTGTGGGAGCTGTAGACGGATAAGGAGCGAGAACATGTCACGTTTACCAGCATTCCTTTGAGGTTTACACATGAGGAATGCTTGAGGCAGGTGATTCCAAATCAGCGTGAGATCAGTGACTGTTTTTTAAATTTGAGGAAAGAAATTAAATACAATTTGAATCAAAGGATTCTCTAAATATTTGATTTTAAAAACACTGATTTCTTGACCTGACAAAATCAACTTTATTTAGATATTCTCAAAATGTGTCCAGCTTAATGTGTGAACACTACAGCATCTTTAAAGATGCATTTAATTGTAGACATTCTTTTAACATTATTAAATTCATTACAATGTATTTAGACAATATTAAATATTCTCCTAGATGTTACAACACATTCGATTTTGGTAAACATTGAGAATGCAACACCTAATGTCAACATGTTTTTCAGCCTGATCGAACTGAACTTACTCTCTGTATATCCCTGTTAAACAGTGTTTTTGTGGTGTTGGTGAATTGATGACGGTACCTCATAAGTAATGCTGAAATTGCACAAATTAAGTTGAGGGTTAAGCCCCAGCCCTCAACTTAATGTGTGGGTTGGTTTAAAAGGTTTTACCAAATGAATGACGTTCAATGGAGTGAACTATAAAACCCTTGTGCGCCGTAGATGAATTGCCTTATAATAGACATCCTGTATCTTTCCGTTCTCCCTCATCTTTGAATCACATCGCAAAGTATTCATACAACCTTAAAGTCTGAGATAGTTTGGCTGGTGGAGTTTTGTCCCATTGAGATTAGAGGGAAGAGGATGGCCTCTCTCAAAACGACCACCCACCATTGACGTGATTGGTCACATCACAAATGGTCCAGCAGCTCCAGTTAGAAACATTGTATCGCTTAATTGAGCTCATTCAAAGATCTCTTTTACAAGGGACGACCTGGCCAAGAAAAGCCGCATCAGAGTTCAGACATCCTGGACTCAATCGATTTCGCCAGAGTTTTTAGCTGACTCAGGGTTACTATGTTTTGAAGTGTCGGATCAGTCGGTAGATTATTCCATCCAGTCGGTGCAGAAAAGCTAAAACCTTTCCCTCCCAATTCAGTTCCGACTTTGGGAACAACACAATGCAACAAGTCCTGCGAACAAAATGTAGAAGAGAAGATAAGAAGGGAGGAATCTTACCAAGAATAGTTGGTAGATTACAAAAAAACACATTCCAGGCAGTGACTGAGATGTCTAAAGTATGAAATACTTCAAATGAACAACATGGGAGTCTTTGGGTATTCCCTACATTATTCAATCGTTCTTACACCTACTTTTAGAATGCACTTTTTTATAGCTGTACAATGCAATCTAGCATGTCATTGAGCTTAACATAGTGCTTAGTCATCGACGTCATTGCACTTAATCATTTTCATGGAATTCAATTCGTGCCCAAACCGTGTGAACCTTAGTGGTGTCACTGTTTACCACACGACAGACAAAGAAAACAATTACGCCATAGTTGGTGATGATATCAGCCTGTTTTGCTGCCTCTTCTCACGTCACTCTGAAGTCTTTTGGTTGATCTTCTTTTCATAATGCAGAGTTGTGTTGGAATAGCCAGCGGAGTGATATTTTTGTAAAGCGGTACATTGAAAAGGATGGAAGACATTTAGGAAGCTAAGGGAGTAGCCGCAATAAGAAAGTGGGTTGAGGACATATCCTAACATTGAACGTAGAGCAAAGCGTCGTCACTAGAACCTGTTGAAGAACGTGTGCGTATAGGCTGATGGGAGGTCCCGGTCGAAGTCTTATTTCAGTGAATAACAACTGAAACTCACGATCATTTGGAAATCAGTATTATAAGACCATTTCTCAAACCCTTAATGACAACAAAGTCTGTTTCACAGCCAAACATTAGGCAATAAAATAGAATGTGTACCTCCTTTTTAAATAGAGATCACAAAAAGTGAACCCGCTTGCTTTTTTTAAACTTTATTTTTCTATGTTCTAGGTCCCCGAGGAGGACATAGTGAGCGTGATAGACATGCTCCAGCATCAGAGGAAAGAACCAGCCGCTAGTTGATTTGTGAAGTCCAGCCTGAGCTGGATGACCCTGGCTCAATATGCCGCCCCTCACTCCAGCTCCAGCGGCCAAGGGTGGCAGGCCGGCAGGACAAGATTCTAACCCTGTGCCTAGACTAGCACTGCATCGCCAGCAGTATTAACGACTACAAACTCGCCATGAACACCAGAAGCGCTTCTCTATGGTGTGCATACACAGTTTGTCTGTGAGGCCTCCTGTCTTACATATCTTAAGGCAGGATGCACTGAGTCGCAGGGGGCCCACAAGCTCACGCATGCACACAAACGCATCCAGACACTTGTTCATTCAAATTCACAAGCACAAAGTCAGATATATGATGGGCTCTTTCTCTCTCATGCAGGTGGTCTGAAGTTGAATTGTTCGTATTATTTAGCTGCAAACAGCAGATCACACCTGCATACATTTCACCAGTGCTATAAACACACAACTTAGTCTTCCAGTCATGTTTGTATCCTAATGCCATGTGTCTAAACGGCCT
Source organism: Melanostigma gelatinosum (assembly GCF_949748355.1). NCBI lineage: Eukaryota > Metazoa > Chordata > Actinopteri > Perciformes > Zoarcidae > Melanostigma > Melanostigma gelatinosum. The sequence continues at coordinate 5,260,180 of NC_136639.1, forward strand.
TTCTTTTCAAATTGAAGGCCATTTTGCTGCATTTTTTTTTCTTTCTTTCCACTGAAAGCGTGAAGCTTGAAATGCAAGGCAGTTGTGAGAGTGTTGATCTTACAATAATTTTCAAAAGAAAACTGAGAATATCAATTTTTTGACAACAGGCCTCACTCATTTTGGTTTAAGAGGAATGTGCAGGTAGTTTTTCTATATATTAAAACTACTTCAAGCAGGACAGTAGGCTTCGTTCGTGCTTTTTTTTTTTTTTAAAGAAGTCCGCATTTCTTAACCAGTATTACCCAAGGTCAGTAACACTATGTCTTATTTTTTGTTATTTGCACAATATACTTTTGACTTTGCTAATATCCCTCAGATGTTTTCTTTGGTACAACTTTTGTACAATTCAAAGTAAAAGTATTCTTTAAACATTTGTAATTTATGTGCTGCTTCATTCAATAAAATGTTGAAATGAGTTCCTCTTTGTTGACTTCTTGGCACGAGCCAGTTCCATTGTTTAGGCATAAATGCAGGTTAATTTGCAAAACTGCATGTTACAACAAATACTGACTACCTTGTGACAGACCGATGTCTTTAAAGTCTGTCATCACTCATGAGTCAACGATGTGAAGTTAGGATGACGGACTATTTATGGCTTTTGGTTTCCATACAGTGCTGATAATGACTTTCCAGGACCATCCCTGTGGTGTTTGGTCTGTTTTTGCCTTAAAAGGAAGTGTTGGAGTCACCACTTTAAAGGTGTCTTTACCATTGGTTTTGAGTCAGGAGTGAGTATAACAAGAAAAAAGAAAAAAAACATTTAAAAAATCTCCATCCCAGCTTGAATGTACAGCGGGGCTCACATTAGTGATATTCCTCAAATGGTAACAACGAGGGCAAACATGGCACTTGCTGGTCTAAAGCCAAGACTTGGTCTTAATGCCTGAAGCTGGACTTAACTGAAGATTAAACAAACTCGATACATTCCTTCAGCTTTGGGAAGAGGCTGTCTGGTGCAAAATCTCAATTTACAACCAGCATGTTTACCTTTTAGGAAATTAGTGGATGACTTTTGTCTTTGATGGAATTTATTTGTGATTCTGCAAATGGAAAAAGTATAATTGAATGTCATCTCCATAGAAATGAGATTTTCCTTTTTAAACCGATGATCTGTCTTAAGGAGAAGAAAGGAATGGAACCTTTGGGGCACAGCAGAGGACTGAGATCCAGGTCTGGACAGACTCCATCAGAGCGGTAAAGTAACATTTCACTGCAGGTTTGATCCACTGGTTGCGATTCAACAGTTAACAGGTTTTAGATGAGGGGGAGAGTGGGACTAAATCTTAACTCTTAATATTTATTAAGTGACATTAATAAATGAATACCTTGAGACTTCTCAACGTTTCTGACTTGCATCCACTTACAACACAGTCATGTCTACTTATGATCCCTTGTCATAGGTCTATGAATTAATCTGAAAAATGATTTTGTGCAGCAGTATGTTGATTCTTTCCCATCCTTCCTATCATGCCGAAATACAAAGTAGAAATAGTGTATAGTTTCATGTGTTGATATTTGAACTTTGTAATCGGCGTAAGATTTTTGTGTAAGATCTGAAATTTACATTAGAACTTTATTTTTTTTCCCGCTCTTTTTCAGTGTAAGTCACACCCCTGCTAAAACCAAATGGCTGATACAAGCCGCACACTCTGTCATAACATGGGAGATGAGTGAAAAGGAATTTTGTCATTTCTTGGAGCGTGTGAGCTTGTGTGTGGGTGGGATGTAGATGACCAAACACTTTAGATACTGTGTATATATAGGCCAGATTACCAGTGAAAAGTGTTTTGCAAAGTTGCACCTTGCTGTCTTTATGTGGTTTGAATCAAGAACCGCCGGACATCAAACAAATCTCTGACTACTTTCACTATGGATTATAAACTCAATGGATCTCTAAGGCGCTATGGTAAATATCTTTATAACTTTAATGCTACATTTAAAAAGAAAAAATAAACACAGCCACTTAATGCCCAAAAGGTAGTACTTTGTACGATAGTGATACATCAAAATTCAAATGTTTATATGAATTATGTTACAAGCAACTTTTTGTCAAGACTTCTGTGTGCCGGCAGGTGCATTTATTAGTATTAGTATGTCTTGTGGGCTCGTCCTCCCTAAACTCTAAAGAGAAGCCTTGTGGAAGGAAATACTTCCAGTGATGTTAACAGAATACAGGAGTGAAAGTATATTCATCCAACACAGAGCTATTAGAGGCATTATTTAATTCATTAAATGTATTTTTTACTTCTTTCGTTAAGTAATGTTGCTTTTTTCTGTTTCATGCATTGATTGAAAACTTGAGAAAAAAAACCAATGAGTTTACATCAGTTTGATGCGTTACGTTTTCTCTCTTTATCTGCAGCTCAGGTTCACAACATTCTTTGCTTGTGACCCCTTAAAATGAATTAATGCCCGCTTCCTTTCCCAAATATTTATGAGCATATCACTGGAAAAAAAAGGCCACTTCAAAAATACTTTTAAAAAACCCCCAATGAATTCCAGATGTTTTGCTTGTAATTAGTAAAATACAATCTGCCAATAGCACAACGGAGAATTCGCTTTGTACGATTTCTTGAAATAGGGTCTAATAGTTAGCTTTTAACGATAAAGAGATCTTAAAGTTAGCTGGGAGAACTTATTTTGAGACCTCTTACAATATCCAAGATGCATTGAAGCCCCTATAACTCACTGAAATTGTACTTGTTAAGTGGTTTTGTCTTATATTAAGGGTTATGAGATCATTTGATGAGTAATAAGCCAAATAAACTTGGTAAGATTTAGTGTTTTTACAGTTCTTTTTACCTCATAATCTGTGTTACATTTTGATTTACCTGTACCCACATGATCTTTTCTTAGTACTTGTCTTGATGCTCCTGGAGGTCCAGTGGAGGCCAGTGTTTCCTGCTCCAACTCCAGCTAACACCAGCTGGGACTTAGACAGCACTAAGTTGCTGACATCCGTACTGATACTTGAAGCCAATGAGCTGCTGAAGGAATATGTAAGTAGCACCCAGTGATTCTGTCATGTTGTCATTTTCTTTCGGATGATATTTGTCCTGTACACAACGCGCAGGCGTTTAGGGACATCGGCCCATTCCACTCGCTCCTAGTATCACAAAAACTAGATGTACACATACATTTTCATTCAAATTCTGTTTTTACAGATCGGCTTTCATGGATCCGTAGATGTTTCCGTTCCAGACGATGTTCCTAACTCATCAATGTCTGGCGTCACCATTACTGAGAAGCTGCAGGACATCTACATCAAGGGTGTGCTTTTTTATCTGCACATTTCAAAGGTAGAAGAATATCAGAAGGGTTCTTGGGGCGACAGCGAATCTGTTCTCGAGCCACTGTCACGTGTCAAGGGAAACCTCTTCAACCATTTAGCTCAAATTAAGACCACGCTCATCAACATCGACTCTTTGCCGACAACACCAGCCCCGCCACAGTGGTCCCACGATCTTGACTATGCCAAAAGAGTATATGGAGGGGGTGTCATAGTCGCGCTGAAGGACTGGCTTCCACAAGTGTCGCAGGCACTTGCGGAGGCATCGAAAGTGTCTGACAAATAGGCAGCAGGGATTGAACGCATTTAACGGGACACTTCTGAGAAGTCTGGGTAAAATACCCTGATGATGTCACCTGGTATCCTCGTCCTCTCTGGTATATTCTGCCATGCTTAAGATTTTTCTTACCAAAGCCCCAGTATGCTCAGAGAGTATAGGGTTGCATAACTGGGAATTTAGAGATGCAGATAGTGTACTTTCCCTTTATTCTTCGTCATGGTTAGACTGTCACCGCTACAACACCTGCCTCAGGTCAATGCCAGAATCCTGTAGAGAGGGAAAGGTCCCGCTCCTTCTGGTGGACCACCATGGGACCAAATCAGAAAGAAAATCATTACGCTGGTCAATGGCGAGAAACAACATGTACGTAATTCCCGGCACAATTCAACCTGGATCAAACAATGTTTGTGTTTCGCCATTGAAGACTTATTCCAAAATAAGGTCGCCAGAACGAGCGTGACTTCACCTCTCTTTTGGATATATGTTGTGAAGAACAACGTATTTGGGGTCAAACTTTAATTGAGTTGATCTTTGGTGGAAAGTCGGTGTAGTGTGCACCATTGTAGCTGACCATGAGAGCAACGCTACCCATTGGAAATAATGGCCTTGCTTTGCACAACTTTTATTTTGTTATTGTTATTTATTATTTATTTGTTTTAATTAAACAGGAATTAATGTGAATTAAATCAATGGCAGTCAAACTGTGATGTATCTTAAATTGTGATTATTGATGTATTCATGTCATCATACACAACATGATCAGCATTTTTGCACTTCCGGTTCCCTTGTCTCAAAGTCGATGTTTTTTTGGGTGTGTTTTTGATTCGATGCCTAAAATAAGGTCTGTGGTTAACACGAGCTCAAGCGATTTTAAAAGTTTTGTTTGATGACATAAAGTGCGTCAGTAAGTTATGAAGCGTTTCTAACAAGTGGCTAAATGAGATTAGGAAATGTCATCATTTTATTGCCACAGAGTTCATTTTCTGCTACAATCCAAAATCCACTGGAAAAGAAAATCCTATCGGCTTTTTGTCGAGGGAACCGGAGCGATGCTAACTTCCTGGTTGGCCTAAATACGTCACGCCTGCAGAACTCTATAACACTTTATTTATACAATGTAAGACTTCTCTAAAAGTAGGCTAAAATATGTGAAGAGGAGATGCATGACAAGCCTGTGAAAGGCCTCTTGCTGACCGTATTTGCAGCTTGACTTGAGGTTGCACATTTTATTTGTTGTTCTTTTCATCTTTTCACCTTGTATTTTTTTAAATTTATTTACTTGTAATTTATTAACCTATTTTTTGAATTTCAGAGTTTTCTGTTTCAATGATATTTTTCAATTCCACACAACATATGTTGCCCTTTATATGGGGTGGCAACACGACAAAGCATTTCATATCTACATGAATTAACCAGAGGGTAAATAAATGTGTGTGTGTGTGTGTGTAAATATAAATATATATATCTATGCAATTCAGATTCTGCATTGTTCTGTATCAGTTTGCTTTTTGTTTCTTTTGCTTAAAAAGAGCTAAATTCAAGCAAACCGAATCAAACCAGTAATGTAGAGTCTGACCCACAGTTGTTCAATGTAACTGAGCTGGCTTGACGCCAAAGGATATTGTTGAGTGTGGTTAGCATCACCCCTGCGTACAGGAAGTGTTGCGTCAGGGGGATCAGAGAAGGAATTGATCAGACATATGATGTAAATATGTCATCACAAACATAATATGTGATAAACAGCTGACGTGTGCAAAGAATGTTATTTGTGTTGAACCTGAGATGATGCCAGAAGACATTGTGTTTAGGGTGAAAATAATTGCTTGTACAAAATACAACTTCAACTGTTGTGTGCGGAGCGTGCAAGGTGAATAAAAGCCGGTGATAACACGACCTATGTCTTCTCTATAAACGAACCAAAATCATTGTCCAAACCAAAGCTCTGCCAGATCATTGACTTAAATTTGACATTTAATACATGAATACATTTTTTATCATTACAATGTTTATGGATATTTTTGCACTGGAAAGTTATTCAGAATACAAAAACACAAGTTTTCATGAGTAAACCTTTGTGACAGTTCAATACAAATCATCTCCATCAGTGATCTGCAGCATTTCCTTCAGTGGAAGTGACAGAAAGGTGTTGACTTGTCAAAAGAACCCAGTCTTTGGTATATGCTGCTTTTACTATTTTTTTCATCAACGGATATGGCTTAGATAGAGATAGCAATCGGGGAAATTTATCTTCAGACCTGCGTTCACACGTCAACTTCGAGAGGCTCGCAAGTATAAAAAAAAGATCACCGCTATAGGAAACGGTCCTTGTCATATTCGAAAACTTGAGCGGAGTCGGAATGAAATACAGAGCAGGTACAGTATGCGTTGTCACAAACTTTCTTCATTCATTAACGAATGTGTGTCTTTCAGCATTACGGGAGTGGATTTAGAATGTCGTTCACTTGCATTTGCAGGATTTCTGACAGTGGCGTGCGCCTGGATGGTGATTGTGATTCAAAGCTTGGATGCAGGACCTGCAGCACAGAAACACGCTGCTGGTGTTTCATGCAATCTGAAGGAGCTGACGGCCCTCACCAGAAGCCTCGTTGACGAAAGCTTGAAAAGTTTTGTAAGTAACACGACACCTTTTGTTTAAACAAAAGTATCAGTCACAATGTATACATATTTTGCATTAAAAACTATAATTGCAGAAATATTGCGGGTAAACAATTTTCAAGTATCAAAAGTACAAGATATTCAAAGCACCTACAAATCACCCAGTGTCAGTGTCAAAAGAGCATATAGAGCGATCATATTGTTGTAATACTTCAACTGATGCAGTGCAATGCAAGCAGTGTTTTAATGTTGCAGTTGGTGGAGGTGAATTGTTAAATGTTACTTGAAATGTCATAGAGATGCATCTCTTTAACCACTACAACACGGTGGTGCTATGAACATTTTATGACGCATGTAAAATAATGAAGTAAAAAGTCCAACATGGTGTACAGAGTTACTTTCCGGGACTATTTATGATATACCGGTAGTTGGCGGAGCTCATTTGAGGGTGTCTGACATATATTTCAATCATGTATTTCATACAGCTGTATTATAAGGATATTAATTGTACATGTGCTTTTCACTTCAGCGTGTGGGAGGAGCCTCTTTGTGTCTTTACTCATCACTCTTGCCTGCGTAAATGATATGATCTCCAACATTTGTCTTTTTGTCAATGACTTTGCTCCATCGACACGCACCAATAGGGATTAATGCGATCGATTGAAACCATATATTTTAATCTACAGACACATTTCTTGAGTGGGTGTGGTGTAGATCCATGCTGAGACGGATAGTTTAAGAGTTTGGTGGAACATTGGCGATACAGAGAGATTGCAGGCTTTATATTTCATGAGATGATTAACATAAATATTCCAATTAAAGTCACTGTTGGTCTTCTCTTCCAGGACAAAGCCAATGGGGAGCACCTGGGCACTTGGTCCCCTGGCTTCCCTGAGCTCGAGGTCCACCAGAACTCTCCTCTCGATGGGCCAAAGGTTCAGTGCAGCCTCCTCTTCATGGCTCAAGGCCTGAAGGAAGTCCTGGAGGACCAGAGGGACAACCTCAATCCCAAAGATGTTTCACTTCACGAGGAGCTCAAGAACACCATCTCTAAGGTCAACATGCTCGCAGTGTGTGCGAAGCATATCCTCAGTGGGGAATGCTCCCCGAAGCCCCCCCCACCCAAAATGCCCAAGCATGTGTTTGCAAAGAAGCAGTGGAGTCACACTCTGTTGAAGACAGCCAGGGTCTATCTGGACTGGCTGGAGCTTAAGTCTGGGGTCCAAACGTCCAAGATCAAAGGGAAGAATAAGATAAAACGTAAAGCTTCTGAGGCGACACTTCAGAAGTACTTGGAGGGGAGTGGATACCTCTTGTAATCAGTTTGCAAGGAGGCAAGGTTACAGTTTATGGCGGCCCTTTTTTTAAATGGTGAAGGATTTGTTGATGCTTATTTGTAATGCATTTGGGACATTTCAAACAAATGTCTGTCTCATTTTTCATACTATTTTTAAATAAATGGAGGAACAGCTGTATGTTGTTAATCACTTGAAAATAAGAATCGCTGTGTTTTCGGTACCTTAGAATGAGTCGTTAATAAAGGGGGCGGGTTCTCTTTGCGGAGTCGGCGGCCATGTTTCTACAGTAGCCCAGAACAGACAAACTAAAGTGCCTCTAGAAAGGACCAGTACCGTTTTCATTTTTTCCATGTCAGCTGCTGTAGTTCTCCTCCACGCTTGGCACACGGGAGAAGTTTCAGTTCACCGCTAGTTACCGCCAAATCAATGCACCTTTCGGTAGATAAAATAAATGATAAAGTCACGATTTTAGCTATTTTTTCAACTGTTTACAGAAGTAGTATGACATTTTGGAAAGTTGGCATATTTGCTTTCTTGCTGAAAGTTGGATGAGAGGATCAGTGAAGAGCAGAATCAATGTTCGCATCAAACTCTCAGCAAGGTCGCAACATTTTAGTGATTCCAAAAATGTCAAACTATTCCTTTAAAGAGCTAAAAAAGAAATGGCTTTGTTCAAATAAACTCAGCAACTGACATCGTTCCCATGTGATCGTAATTAATCAACTTGCCAAAGAGGCAAATTAAAAGGGGCTCTAATACATTTTCTAATTACGACGGTTTGTTTTCTCGGCCTTCACAATGATTAATTGTTACGCTCTGGCCATCTATCCCTTGTGAGCGGGCTACGTTGCCTGAGGTAGAAAGAGAGGCTGATAAGAATCAGAGAGCCACCGGTTTGGACTCCAATCACTGTATTGCAATTTGTGGACAGATGGACAGAGCACGGTGAGGCAGATAAGTCTGTCAAAGTCCCATCAAAGCAATGCAAGAGGACAAAAACACTGTAACAAAGATTAATGTGGGCCCTGTCCTCCTCAAATTAAGCGATCAATTAATATTCAATTGGACGTTCCAATGTTTCGTGGTTCTGAATGAGCTTCAAACGTGTCGGCTGTAGGATATCATCAGCAAAGGTCCACATATTTTACGTAATTGAGAGAACAATTTTATATACTGTGGAGATTCTTAAATTCTATTTTTTTATTTCAACGAAACACAGCTTTGACTGTACCTTTCTATTTGTTCTGTTAATGCAATGCAATTTTTTGGCAAATAAAATGAAAGCTAGATCATACGGCCCTATTTCCGTTTCTCAAAATGTTTATGAAGCAACACTTCATAAACATTTCAACGGTATGATCAAATACATTTTGATTGTCACCACTTATAAGATAGAAACCCATTTCATTTCACAGTCACTTTTATTAAATAGTTTCATATGCATGCACTACACACTGAAGTAATGACACATTCTTTGCTGTATTTAATATATAAAAAAACAAACAGCTGTTACCTTCTAAAAATGAAGCCTATTTTATGACATGAACCGGTTTGAGGTGAGTCCTGATGGATGAGCTGCCTGCTACATAGACCTGATGATCATCACGGATGAATTTATGGAGCGTTCGATGCACTTATGAAGTGTAAATAATCTCAGGTTGGTCTTAGATGTCTCCATCTCTTTGCCTCTATAACGCAAAATTGTCCAAGACAGCAGTTCCTTTGCAGAGAGTCTCCTCTCTAAGCACCTGTAGGGGTCCGAACAGGGACGCCTGTATTGACCCGCTGCCGTTAGAACTCTTCCTAAACCCGAGAGGGAAGTCAAAATGCTCACACAGGAAGGAGCTCTGGAGGACTCTCTCCGTAGCAGTACTTTGCTTGAGGGTTTCGGTAGGTGTTCTCATGTTGAACACTCTGCACGAGGAGGAAAAAGAATAAACATGTTCATATATTGAAGCAACGTCTGCTGCTGAATGAACCCATTCAATAGATTCAAATAGAGCGTGAAACCTTTGTCACCTAAAACAACAGAGCATTTGAATGTTTATGCGTGGTCATAAAATGTAAACATTCATTCAGCTCCAGAAACCATAAAATGCTGATTTTAGGAATTTGTCTGATGCTTTTATTGACGGCTACCAACTTGCAAAGGATACATTCTAAAAGTTGTAAACATTTAATATTAGGGAGGGCAAAGATCAAAGCCAGGGCAGAATTTATGTGAACAAATATAATATTCATGAAGAGAACAGACAAAATTTGTTGTTGCCATTTTTTTACATGCAGGAAATTGATGAGACAATAGCAATGAATCATAGTGAAACATTCATCAAAGTGCAAATCTACTGTCTAACTTTGACTGTCCAAAGAATAGACAGATGAGTGTTTGATGAATATCATGACTGACTCTGCATTCATGAAGATAGGATTGTGTTCTGTCAGAGTTTGAACGTTTTCATGTGCGCTTATCTCGTAACTCACTTGAGAAGAGGTCCGACACTTGGCCAGGCACAGCTCAAAATGATCCTCCACAGCGGTGAAGAGGTTCTGGAAACCTTCCGCTGCACGATTCAGGAAGCGCTCAAGGAGAAGTTGCTGAGGAAGAGTTCACAGATGAGAGAGTGAGCGTGTGTGTAAAACACACGAGCACAGATTCCAATCTGCTCAACCTGTTCTTTCTTCCCCTCGCGGTCACTGCTGTGTTTAAAAGGCAAACTCAATATTCAACTTTTAAAAGATCTAGCATCTGAATTCTTGCATTTCAGGATTGTTCATATAAAATGCATGCATGCAGCATGTAGACACATTACTTTCTAGATGACAGTAACGCCCCCGAACATCCTTGATGTGACAGATTACCTTATCGGGCTGGAGGCAGCAAGACACGCAATACTCATAGATGCTACAGCAGCCGTTGGCCAAGCAGCTTTTACAAATGTACTGTCTGGAGCTGGGAGCGTTGACGTTACAGCAGCCGTTAACCAGCAAGTCGTTTCTCTCGCAGACGTAACCTGTAAAACATTAGCACGGAGGAGAACATGCATTGATTAGAGGAGCTGCCGTGCTATCATCCACTGTATGGTGGTGAGTAACGGCTGCACCGCTCACCAAGTTCGTCTGTGAGCAGCGTCTTGCCCTGGATGGAGTTCCTGCACTGAGTGATCTGCCGGCTGCTGTTGCCCAGGTTGAAATGCACTTTCCAGGGGATGCGATGGTCTGAATCTCTAACCTCTAAGAGCGTGCGGTCCCGTATGGTGCGCTCCTCCTGCACAATTCACACAGAAGGCCATGAAATGCCGTCAAAGAAAAAAAACCCGACAAAGTTCAGAAGAGGGTCAGACAATATGATGAGATATAAAGTTCGATCATGAGTGGGGAAATAAAATGATCGGCAATATAATCTAGTAATCTTTTAAGCAAACATGCAGATAATTTACTAGTTAAATTCTTTGCAGTTTTTTTTAGTTACCGGTATCTGTATGAGTAAACTGAATATATTTGGGTTTTCGATTATTGATCGGACAAAACAAGTACCGGTAATATGAATGTTAGGTTGGGCTGTAAGAAATTGTGACACAATGGTTGAGTAGATAGACTGTCCACATGTTGAATTGTCCTCCATGTCCTCAAGACACTCAACCCCAAATAGACTGATTTTGCAGTACCATATATTTGGAGGTATCTCATGTATTAAAGCCATTGCAGACAACATTTTGAGTTAATGAGCAGCACTGCTTTAGGGCAATATTGGGTTTGCAGGAATTTTGCATCAAAAACAGTCATCCCTGTCAGGTTACTTCTTTGATGTAGTATTAATGTACTGCTGCAGAATATACTACAATTTAGTGCAGTGTGAGTTTGTGTACCTGTTTGAGCGTGCTAGTGAGAAAGTAGATGAGAGACAGTCCGAAGACAACTCCCAGCACCCAGCGCTTCCTCAGTAACCGCCGTAGCACCATCATAGCATGGCTTTCCAGTGTCGGTCCAACACATCAAACCTCCAGAGTGGGGGTATCAATTCCCTGACTGACGTTATTTGTCAGCACTGTGTAACGATCGGATGATGACTCGCACAAAAAAACTGCTGTGCAAACTGACGTTAACTAGCTTTAACTGACAGCAACTGTGATAAATAACGTTAGTTAGCATTACCAACAAGACAATAGCTAACCCATGTTGCAGGTTTGAGATGATGACGGATGACAGATGTGAATAAAGCTCAAAAACAGTTGAATGGTGTGCACGTAAGCTAGTTAACTGTGCTTCATCATAAAAGCCTGCTTTGTTAGCCTGCTAGCTAGCTGTCGTTAGCATTAGCTTTCTCTTTTAGATAAGCTACACAATGATGCCAATAAACAATATATTATGACGCAGCCTATTATTTTAAAGAACACAGCTGTGTATCGTCCGACGTTACGTCTAACGAGCAGCAACTGTTGTGTTTATCCAGCGACGTTTTGACATCCACCATCTGCAAAACAAATTTTCCAACACGGATGTGGTGTGGTGGGAAGGAGGACGCTGATTGGTGGATACGAGGATCCTCGATGACGCATTACAGGAAGTCTTTAGAGCTGCACTGTCGGAGCATCTTCTCTGCTGCAGCATCAACAACCTAGCTAAACCTGACACTAAAGCTAAACCTGACACTAAATATGCCAAGAACTGCGGGGCAATTCACAGAACGTACTCAGGTAAAGTCGTCTGCAATGTTGTTCAGCTTACTGTCTGACGAATAAAAACGCACACAAAGGCAGAATAGCTGAGGAAACTTGCATTTTTGCAGGGCTGGACCATGTGGTGGTGAGCGGTATGCCATGCAGAGGAGACACAGCAGCAACACGGATGGCATGCCCTCTGAAAGGTGAGAAGAATAGCTCTCAGGAGCAGCACAAGCTCTTTGTTTGTGCCAAATGTATGTGGACCCCCCTGTCTACATGCATACATCCTGTCTTTCATTGTCTAGTGATACCATAGATGTCTACCATCTCCCTGCAGGAATCAATTTTTTGCCTGTGCTTGGGCCAAACCAATGGTTAATTGCAATATTTCAAAGCCAGATCCATAAATAACTTGAATGTTCTGCACAACCTCAGAGATGAATTTTACGATACAGGATATGTAAAATGAAGCACAGCCATTGTCTTGGCTTAAGATTTTGTTTGTATCCTCACTCAGGAGCCGAAGCCAAACTCTGGGATCAGAGAGCAGCCTAGATGAGGGTGGTGTGTTCGACTGCCTGAAGCCCGACTCTCCCGCTTCACCCCAGCAGATCTTCTCCGGCCTGGTGGGCGTCCCCTCCGGCTCTGTCTCCTCTGCCCAATTCCAGGCAGCGGGCTTAGTCCTGGGCTCTCCCCCTGAAGTTTTTATCCAGATGACTGCATCGTCCAGAGAAGAAGGAGGCCCCCACCGCACGGAGGGTGGACCTTTTCTCCCTCGGCCACCCCCGCACCACCATCACCACCACCACCACTTCCACCACCAGGCCCTGCAGCACAGGACCTCCTCGCTGCTCCAGCAGGCCGCTATGGCGGGCGGCTCAGAGAGGCACAGCTCCAGGGAGGAGGCCCAGGAAGACCCGTCCACCCCGGCCCCAGCCCTGTCTGAGCTGAAGGCGGTAGTCACATGGCTGCAGAGAGGCTTCCCCTTCATCCTCATTCTGCTGGCTAAAGTCTGCTTCCAGCATAAGCTAGGTGGTGCTGCTAACGGTGTCAGATAATACGCTACTTGCGTCAAAGAGTCATACGGTGTGGTTTAGTGATGATGTTGCACTTCTCTCCTGCAGGTATTGCAGTGTGTGTGGGCATGGCCAGCACATTCGCCTATGCCAATTCCACGTTTAGGCACCAAGTGTCATTACGGGTAAAACATCTCATCTTTTCAAATGTTAGTTTAAATACTGAGACATACATAGTCTGAGATCAAAGTCAGGCTAAGCACATGCCGATATTAAAGGATAAGGCTGGTGTTATTTCATATGTTTATGCCGCTGCCCGACAACAATGTTTTCGGGTTGTTCGTGCGTCCATCTGCCCATCCATTGTCATAATGTCTTAAGAAAGCAGAAAAGGACTTTCTTTAAATTTGGCACAAAAGTCCACTTCCACTCAAGGGTGAACTGATTAGAATTTGGTGGTCGAAGGTGAAGATCAGTAATCTGTCCAATTCTCGTGAATGCGATACCTCAGGAACACCTTGAGGGTTCATTTTTGTCTTTGTTAAATGGCTCGTAGGTGTAGTTTAGGCAGAGTATCCTTCTAAAACAGGGCACTTTGGTTTTTTATCAAACATTACTCAAACAGGAGTTGATAGTGCACTTGTTAGGGACTGTTTTCAGCCATGGATGAATACACATTGAGTGCTCTGGTGAGCATTTACAGCAGCGGGATGGTGTACATTGGATTGACTCAAGATAAACTACAGTGCGTAAACTAAATTACATAAAAATGCAACCAAAAACTGAAGTGAAAAATGAAACGCCCCAGCGCGTACACACAAGCTCACTGTTAGACGGACTAATAACGCACCGCAATCTAATCAGAATGTGTAACGTTATTGCAAGTGTTGATTTACAATTTTCGATTTCAAGAAATTTATTGTGTGTTTCTCTTCGATGTTGCCAGGCGGAACGTTCTGTATTTGTTGCTCTTTGGATCATCGGGTTCCTTGCAGGGAATATAGTGTATCTCTACTACACGTTCAGTCAGGAGGAGCTGCAGAACAGGTCTTTAATAGTAGCTTTGTGTTTTTTCTACGCCTGCCATCTTATGGTTTTTTTTTGATACGTTTTATGTTTTCCCATTCTTCTTGTGCCGTGTAAGCCATTTCATTTTGACTTCCATTTCCTTTAGGGAACGTTCCTGTTCTTGTCTGGTCTTGTCCTGTGAGTATTTTGTGTTTATTTCATGTTTTGGTTTGGAGAGCGTTTTTTCTTGAGTTACGTTAAACATTTGCCTTTCTGTTGCTTGTCATTCTTCCATCCTGTGTGAAACCACCAGACCTCCCATTAACAACTCAGCTACCTGTTTTCTTTTTCTTCCAGCCTCATATTTGCCAGGCCCAACCTCAACAGCTTTGACTTCTTCGATCTGATCTGGGCTGTGGGCATCACCGATTTTGTCCTTAAGTACTTCACCATCGGGCTGAAATGCTTTGTCCTCTTCTTGCCCAAGATTCTCCTGGCCTTCAAATCCAGGGTAAGAAAATCCACATTCCTCTGACCCTTAGATCTAGGATTTGAGACTTTCCTTTTATTTTCTATCAGAAGTTCTGTTGTAGGTTGTAACAGTCTGACAAGACACAACCGTGTGCTCTGTAAACATGTAGCAAGTATTTCCTGCCATTTTATAGACATTTTAAAGATTATTTGTACTCTTTATTTCTTAATTGCAGCCCTCATTATGTGCATTTCACATTTGCATAAACTGCAATAAATGCTTGCAGCTGTTTTGCCCTATAAACCACTTCATGGCAAACCTTTTGTGCATTTGATCAGTTGACAGCAAACAAAGGCCCAAATGAAGAATGAGGCTAACTTTGAACGTTTTTAATTCTTCGACTTCTTGCAGCTGCTTCACAGCAAAAGCCGTAACACCATAAGAGCATGTCGGAGTGTATTTGTCCTTTTTAAACACATTATAGACCGACCAAGCAAACCTTGTATGACACACTTAAAAGGCATCTAATCTGAGTGTCAATATATAGACTGCCATATTCATGTTTAGCTCATCCATAACACGGTACAAACAATGATTGAGTTACGGGAAGTTCACTCACAAAGTTGAGGAACTTGAAAATATAAAAAAAAGAAATCAGCTAAACGATGACGCAATACTCCGCTGAGTGAAGAAAGTGCTGAAGGGTCACAGTGTGAAACTGCTCTGTATTCATAAGGTCTGTGTGCGTGGTTAGTCTGGCCTGAGGCAACGGCCTATGATCACACACACACACACACACACACACACACACACACAGATAGACTCTGATGTTCATACAGGTGCAGCTCATATTCCGTGTGCGTGTTTGTGTGTTGGATCGGGGGGAGGAGGGGAGTATTAGGATTACATTTTCCACTGATAAACAGACCGGCCTATCGGAACCACGACAGCCAGCAACTGAGCTCATTTGCCCTCGAGGGGATTGCACGGGTGAGGTCATCCCTCCCTGCACACACACACACACACGTACATCATTTTACAGCTTTAAGGGACACATGTTGAGGATTTTAGTGATTCGCAGATTGTATCATCACTAGGACTGACGGCCGAACAGTCCCGTCTATTCTGAACTCCATAAAATCAGCCCGTCTGCTTCATTGCTGCAGAACAAACACGGATGCACTAATGATCCGACATAATCACCAGCGTCAGCGCATACAGAAGTTCCATGACGAGGAAGGGCTCGTGTCTTCCTGCTTGTGCATGAATCGTATTCAGTGTGTGCTGCTGTGAGTGTTTTCCTTCTTGTTTACGAGGTGTCTCGGAGTCTCCTGCTCCCTAAATCTGGTGGTCGTAACATCGATCTGTGGTTTATTGTTTGCTCTGTTGGTGCTGCTCCACTTGTCTGCTCTGTTTGCCTCGAGCAAGATTTAATGTTGAAGACTTTCTGCGGCTGTTCAACAGGAGCATGAGTCACAAGTTAAGTAGGGCGAGGAACTATTCTTTCTTTTAAACTGATGAATGATGTTCATAATATTATTGATATTAATTGACTTCATTGTTCATACAGGTCTCAGAGTAAAATATGACCATTACTCCAAAGGTCCAAGGTGACGTCTTAAAGCCCAAATATCTAATTGTTTAAAAACAACACAGCAGTGTGAAAACAAAGACTGCAAAGAAAAAGAAGATTATAACCACATTTTAAGCCCCACCCACTTACCCGCATATTTAATAGATAGCAATGTAATAATAACGGCCTCGTAGATTAGAAAGTAAAGTTATGTGTCTGTTTCTGTGTGTAGTTATGGAGTGGATAAAGAGATCAGACGATGTAATGTAACCAGAAAGGAGGAAACTACTCGAACACGGCCTGCAGTGGAGCTTACTCAAACTCCTTGGCTTCTGTCCAGACTTAAGATTTGACAGTTTGTGCGTGGGCGTGATGGGCACTGTGGGATACGAGGCTGAGGGGACAATAAGGAAGATGAATTAGCCACTAGCGGAGGCCTTCCTCCCCGACCCACCTGGCTGCTTGTGGCGCTTTACCCACAGTCATCAATCTTTGTCAGCGAACATCCAGGAAGTCATTATGCAAGCTGGGATGCCACAGGGGCCATTAGGGAATCAAGTTTTCCTCCTCCATTTTGGTCCCCTCTGTTTTTAACCGTACCCAATTCACTTAAAGCACTTTGTAGCAGTCAGAAGTTCAATTTGTTCTTCGTGATTATTTAGGGAAGGGGTCCTTTTTTATTTTTTTAAAGCAGCTAGCGAGCCCCCGTAGGGCTGGGTTTACTGTGGGCATTGGGTAGCAGGTGGAAGGAGCTGCTGCCAGTTTCCCTTGCAGTGTGGGGAAATTGCCTGTACTGCTGTGAAACTGCGGAGCTCTGGACAGCAGCCATGTTTGGGCTGGAGGCCTGCTGTTTTAAGCTTTTAATACCGCACTGCTCTTGACTAGATAGAAGAGTGCCTCCAAGCTGTTCGGCTCTTTTCCGCTTTTTGGACAGTAAAAGAGTGGATCAAAGGAAGAATACATATTGTCTCGATTTTAGTATTTTTTTCATTCAGTCAAACTTTGTTTAAGCTTTAAAAAGGTCGCCTTTGTTTTTGATGTTTTTTTTTCGAAGGCACTGCCAGTTTAAAAAGAAAAATATTAGGTGGGCACATTCCCAGTCCCTGCCATCTACTGGACCATCGTCTGCATATAAGAAGTGGACCTCATCACCGTGATGTCACCGATTGGTTTGTGGACTACGGGTTTGAAGCCTCGACTTGCAACCAGAAGTGACATGAGAGGTTGGAGCTACAATCGAACTCTGAATAAGACATTTTTAGGAGACCAAAAAAAGAACAATTGACCTTTTTATGAACTAAAAACACACTGAAAAAGGTTAAAGTTCTAAGACGAAAACATGAACAACTCCCAGACCGGACAATGCCCCTCCAATGCAGGTTGAATGCACTTCCACATTGGCTTCACTTTTCAGACCCGGAGGTTTCTGCCTGATATGGACACAAAGTTGGATAGAAGCACCAAGAGAGGCCTCCTCTACTATTCTACTTTCTAATGTGTGTGTGTTTATCTAGGGTAAGTTCTACCTGCTGATAGAGGAGCTGAGCCAGCTGTTTCGGGCCCTGGTGCCCATCCAGCTGTGGTACAAGTACATCATGGGAGAAGACCCGTCCAACAGCTACTTCCTGGGAGCCACACTCATCATCATCTACAGCCTCTGCAAGGTAATCTGTGCCCGGTAGCAAAGCATCTAGCAAAGATCAATATGGTGTTCCAACTTATATAAATTACATGTAGACTGCACACAATTCAATTCCTGCATCAGAATTAATTAATAAGACGTTCAAGGGCTGACAACAGATGGAGGACAAACTCCTGTGAAGAAAGGGGCTCAGCATAGAAAAATAGAAGCTGGTGAAGCTGCCTAAATTATGAATATTGCGACTGAAATACTAAAACTCTTTAGCACTTTCCTAGAGCTTACATTGTTCTTTACAGCCCACATTAAGACAAGTATGATATTATTATAGAAGAATCTAAATCATGATAATATTGTTACTCTTAGAGACTAACTGGAGCTCAAGTCTATAGTGATGGTGGTGGAAGACAAGAGGTCATAAAGGCTGCAACAGACATGTATTTTCATTATTGATTAATAGGCAGATTATTTTCTAGATAACGTCGATTATTTTCTCGATTAAATTTTCGCGTTTCTAAAGTCGAAGGTGATGTCTTTAAATGTCTTTTTTTTTCTTTAAATCGTTTTCATATTATATAAAACAGAGAAAAGCAGGAAATCTCTGAGTCTGAAAGCAGCATTTTCTGCCATTTTTGCATGAAAAATGACTTATTTTTTTTACAATTAATTGATCAAAATAGTTGTCAACTTATCATTGCAACTCTAGAAGTCATGGGCTAACTCAAAGTCTTGTTTTGAGAGTATGACTCTGTAGAAATGGCAGCGTCAGTTAGACGGTCCACCACTTTGGTCCAGACTGCGTACTTGTAAAATAAATGTTGTAGTGATGGAGCATAACTGAAGGGGGTCATCAGGAACATTTTTGATTCATCTGTTGGGGAACCACAAAGTGACTGGGGATCCAGAGAAAAAGAGGCAAATGACTTGAGAGGGAGGCTTGATGAAAAGATAGCTCACCAAAATGATTAGAAATCATCTTCAATGTTATTCTTCCCCTGGATTGGAAAGATGTTTGGGCCTGGATTGTACAACTGAAAGAGAAACCGTAGGTCACAGCAAGGCCAGACACTGAGCACAGTGGCATAAGGGAACTTAAAAAGACTTCCGGAGAAAGAGCTCTTTAGAGCCATGCGTCAGCTTCCAGTCTGTCACGACATCGCAATGGGAAGCTGAAATAGTGAAACCAGTTGTTGGATGAGTGAAACGCCAAATGACGGCGTGATGAATTGTTTGAGGTTGTCACCGTCATGTGTTCCGTAGAGTGTGTTGACAATTATAGTCGAGACTTCTTTTACCGGTAATACACCAGTGACTCAGCGGATGTAGCTGTTGATGATGGGCTTGTTCAGCTGAACTGGGTGGACAGTTTCCTGGGTGTGTGTGTGTGTGTGTGTGTGCTGAGGTGCAGCACTCTGGTGTTTTCCAAGATCAGGCAATGTTAGCAGTGCGTCAATATTAGAGTATGCCGATGTGCATCAGTGGTTGACTCACCGTTGTCATGCTGTTTGTGTCACACGGGATAACGGTAAGATAAAGTTTAGAGAAAAATGTTAAAATGCATAACCAGTAGAAGCAGAGTATCGCTTTATGTTGAATGAAATGCTCGAGATTAGAGATGTTACTTTGCTGACTTGTTGCTGTTAATCAATGGATCGAACTTTATTTGTTCAGCACCTTCCATACAGGTCAGTGCAGCTCAAAGTGCTTCACAGATGAACGACGAGCCAAAAGTGAACAAGTGTGGCTGCTGACCCCAACAGAAAAGACCAAAGCAACTAAACTATTTGAGACCATTGGACGACAATAAAATGATCAAAATGTAATCAAATAGAATTAAAAGCTATGATAACGGTAATAGCAGTAAAACAGTGTGAAATACAAATTAGATCAATAAAAGAACAATTATTCAACTTAAATACAATGCAATAAGTGAATAATATGATTAAAAATAGGAGGGCTTCTGGCCAGTTGCAATTGTTGTTTTTTTATAAAAATCTGATCGTGCTTCTTCTTTATTGTTTTGCAGTCCTTTGACATCTGTGGACGAGTGTCTGCCATCCGCAAGGCCTTGGTCATGCTCTGCAGCGCTCAGGTGAGATTCAAACTATGTTTACTCTTTTCACGTATCAGTAAACACACAGAGATATGCTCAACTTTGTGTTTTTTTTGCTTTGAGATTTAAATAAATCTAGGAGAGGTTACATTTCCCTCTTTTCTGTCTCATCCAGAGTTATGGAGTGAGGGCAGGCGGTCAGCAGTGCAGCGAGGCGGGCGACGTCTGTGCCATTTGTCAGGCGGATTTCAGAGACCCCATCGCCCTTCTCTGTCAGGTAAGGACCCTGTGAAGTAGTCCGGGACTGCTGAACCTCTGACCACTGCCAGCATCACCCATGGGTGTGGTTGGGTGTGGACAGAAGTGTGCTAAGTTGCAGCTGGAACAATTCTGCGTTCTGTTCCTCTGCAGCACGTGTTCTGCGAGGAGTGCCTGTGCTTGTGGTTCGACCGGGAGAGAACGTGTCCGCTGTGTCGCTCCACCGTCATTGAGACCCTGCGATGCTGGAAGGACGGCACCACCTCGGCTCACTTCCAGATCTACTGAGCTCCGAACACGCCTGGGAAGACGGGATTGTGCTGTATTGCGAGTTAGACAATGGTGTGTCATCTTTCGCTGTTTATCTTAGTGCGGTAACTCTTTAAATCAGGGTAAGCATCGTAACACACTCTATGTAGGGGGACTTTAACTTTAGAAGAATTTATAAAGACCAGGGGGTCTCATTTATAAAACACTGCGCAGGATCTCCACTAAATGTTTCCGTACGTTCAAAGGAGGAAATGCACGTACTCTAAAAAATAATCTGATTCGTGAAACCTTGCGTACGCCTGCCAGTGCGCAGTTTCCTTTTGTGAATCCCAAATCCCTGCACACTCGTTCCCTCCTGGAGTGATTGTACGAGAGTTGTCACTGGTTTTATTTCCAGACTTTGCTAAAATACCCAATCCTTATGTGTAGATGGTGAAGGTTTGCCAGGTGATGTGACTGGAGAAGGCAGAGTGTGTGACAGTCACCGCATTAACTCCAGTGAGCTCTGATACCTGCATCAGACAGCTGTTTTCAGTTTGTCTGTGTACAGTATGCTGTATCTGTCCCTATGGAATAAACCACATTAATCACTCAAGTCGTGTTCACTGCAGCGATCGTAAACACAAAAACTAAGATCGTACTTGGCGATATATGCACATTGTTGAAAACTTGATGCGCTGTTCTGCAAAGTAACGTGTGATATGAAGTGAAATCATTCTACGCATAATGATGCCTCTCACATTTAATATCTACAGTCCGGCTTCAATTCACCACCTCACCATCTACGTCGGCAGTTTCCTTGTGTCTCCAAAATGTTTGTGGGTCAGAGTTTCTGTACAGGGGCACACATTCTCCCGTCAAGTTTGTTTTCAAATCACAACTTCTGCGTGGGAGGTGAAGTTCACCTCTTTCAGGCCCCTTTTTGTGCGTACGCCACGGTTATAAATGAGACCCCAGAGCAGAGAGATTTGCTGATCACATTATTTTCAGTGCAGACAAGTTGAGCACATTGGTGGTAGAGGCCACGTGCACAAACTAATTTATCAACATGGTATCACTGAAAAGAAACTTAAACCTTGGACTGTTGTCAGTTTTACAATTGTGCCATTGTCATGTTGTTATGACATCAGTCACCTTTTTGTGTGCATGTAGAATAAGCCAATACAGCATTTTATTTTACACAACACACAATGAAGAATGTTCCTTTGATTTAGTGTTGTGGTAATGTAAATAGTCTCACTCTATTTGTGGTAAGTTTGGCACATTTCTTTTGTATATTTTATAATTAATAACATTTCTATTTGGTATTTAGTTTTAAGGTTTTGTGATATTTATTTTGAAAGACTTTGAACACATCAAAATGTCTCAGAACGAAGGTCTGTAAGTAACAAAAGGTTCTAGGTAAGCGGTGATGTTATTTAGATATTGAGTAATGAACGTCTAGTGGTACCGTAGTCAGCATTTTATAGATTCTTATTAAGTCAGACGCTGAAGTCAGTGGGATTTCACTTTGCATTTCCATGTTCTAATCATTGCATTGTTATTCCATATGAATATTGTTGATATGAATCACTTCCTTTAGAATAGTCATTCTTGAGTTGCATAATAGACACTAAATGCAGAGTGCATTGCAAGTGTGGTCTTCAGTTTGAAATGAAAGCACTTTGAGCTCATTTTGCCAGCCGTATTTCTTGTCTCATTGTAAAGACACCTGCAGAGAATTTATTTCAGAAAGATTTTTATTACTTTACCTTCTAAAAATCCATATGAAATATTTAACAAAAGTATAAATAGCACAGACTTTTATAAAAGACAGTTTCAGTAATTCTGCTCACATTACACTTGATATATCAGAGAAAAAGCTTATTTCCAGAAATCACAGACAGCATTGACAGCATAACTTCCGATGCGCAGGTCCAGTATCTGACGAAAACACCGCTTAACACTGCCCCCAACAGATAATAGTAAAGCACAGGAGAATGTGTAAACATCATCTAAACACTGTAGAAAACATCGATAAAAACATCCATCCTCTCAGCATTCAAATGTTTACACTTACAGTATAGCTTATGTGAAAAGGTACAGTGCATTATGAAGCTCACAAACTGGTCTATTTCAGTGCATTTCTTTTTTTCAGGACTGCTGCACTAATTGTAGCCTTATACATTTAAAGGTAACATCAAGTCTAGCCCCTCTGCCTTGAATGCACTCACGTGGTGGGAGGTGGAAATTCAAAGGAGTCCTATACGTAAGCTTTTCCCTCCACTGTACCAGGGGAGGATTACATCACCGTTTTTGTAACAGGGATGAGAGACGCAAAGGGGGGAGGACGTACAGCCGGCTGACTGCAGGGCTGCTGGGGTTCAGTGGGTTAGCTCGTTATGAAACTCTCAGTGCATTTGCATCGGGCCTGAGCAAGTCTTCATGACATATCGAGTTTAGTCCGACTCAAAGTTACGACCCTGAAACGCTCATTTAAATCCGCTTTCTCCTCCTCCTCCTCCTCTTCTTCCTCTGTCGGACTCGCTGCACACTTTCCAACCATGGACCGCATCCTCCGACTCTCCTGCATCCCTCGATTTTAGTGCAAATGATGTGAGCCCTCTTCTCGTGCATGGTCCTGGCACCATCTATGGAACATATATCACATCAACTTAATTCGGATAAACATACATAAAATACACGTTTTTAAAGGTAAGACAGTCGTAGAATCTACCTCACTCAGTCTTTATTTCCATATTTAAAACCAGGAAGATGCGATACCTTTCACCAACAGAAACCTGGCCAACTTGTCAAAAGTAGATACAAAATGAGGACGCTTTAAGGCATACAGCATATTAAAGACAGAACAAATCCACTTGCCAATTCAAAACATTTACTATTCCCCTTCAAACGAATCGTTGAAATGCGAATTAAAGCCATTCAGAATTAGTTTCTCTGCGCGTTGTGTGCAAAATAAGCCTGCACATTTTTTGTTTGGCGTTCCATTTAACATACAATTGAATTACGTATGCGTGATTATTGTAAAATGTAAACAATCAAAAGTACATGGTTTGTTGTGAACATTGGTAAATAACTAAATGAATTGTAGAAGTTGTGTTTCATGTTCTGCTAGATTAAGTTTTATGTTGTTTGTCTTTTCCCCCTGATAACTATGTTTACAGTGGAAACATTGCAACTAAAACATAAATAAATACATTTTTGTTCATTGTATCCAATAATCTGAAAGACCAATACTTAAAAAATAGACGTTTTCTCAACCTACAAACGAAGAGAAAACTTCTGTCTAAAGCAACACACCTGTAGTCTGCAATTCACTTTGTATTAAGCAGACAAAGACATTTGTAACACAACTCTTTTTGCGTCTGTATTTCGACATACATTCACTTTTTTTACAGAAAATAAAACAGATTCGTATTCATACCTAAGCTGTTTTTTCCATGAGGTCATATTTATGTTTTTTAAATTATATTTACACAATGGACCTTACAACAGGTTTACCATTCCAACAACTGTAACAATGTAAGCTCGAGGTTTGTGATCGTAATTTACTCAAATCAAACACGCAGGTGACGCGACTCTGTTTACGCACCTGTTGCTGGTGTCGTAGTGGTGCCCTACAGGTGTCGCCTCGCGACGACCAGCACGAGCACGGTCAAGTGTATTGCAGTGCACAGGAAGCTCTTGAGGTGGCCTCGCCCGGTCACCACCACCACCGTCCCTCTGCCCCCGCAGCCGAAGCCGCTCTCCGTCTCCCCGGCCGTCCAGCTTTTCTCCAGCTGGTCCCCGATCCTCCGCAGGCGAGACGCCAGCAACTGAGCCACCGAGCACGGAGACGGTCGGTGGCCACTGCAGGTGGAGTCACCGGGCAGGAGCAATGGCTGGTCAATCGGCAGCCAGCACATCTTTCTCTGAGAGCACAACCAGTCTTTTCTCTTGAAGTCTTGAGGATATATGACACCCCTTCTCTTCTCTCATCAAACCTTAACTGTGTTTGCGTTCCCCCCCTTTCGCTCTCTCTCCCCCTCTCTCCACTGTATTATTCATTACAGTGTCACATGGTGTGGGGTTTACATCATCTTTTCCCAAAAGAGAGATGCAATGGTTAACTCTTGAATCTCCCCTGTCTGGTTTGATCTGACGATTCTTTTGTTGTAGGGTGTTCTGGGACATTGTGTTCCCTATTGTTATATTTTAACTGTAAAATATGCAGTTTGTATTGTTCTAAAATATGACCACCCCAAAATATGACCACCCCCACAATTCTTGCATTTATAATCAGAACAATTGTCAGTAAAAACACACATCACACTTGAGAATTGCCGCCTGTATAATAAAACTGCGGAATTAAAAAAAAGCGGAACTATTGTACAGCAGTGCGTTGTTCCTCTCCGGATTGTTAATAGTGAAGGGCATGTGCTTGTTTATGCTTCGGAACCGAGCTATCCGTCCCTTTCTTGGTCTGTATAGCTAACAAATGCCTACTACGCTGCTTCATTACACTTTAAAGTTATATTTTGTCAAGAATGATTGAGAAACATGGCCGAAGACGAGCTTGCTGCGTTCAGGGAGTGTTGGAAAGAAGAATTAACGAGTAGTAAAGACGAGCAACCACTTGTTTGTGCCCCTTCCCCTTCGTTGGATGTTCCTAGTCAGTCGGGCCAGAGAGATTTGAAAAATAAGTATTTTGAAAACTTGGAAAATCTCAACGAGGCCCGTAGTCCTTCCAAACAAGAAGAGGGTGGCAGCACCGAGGATGGAGCGTGTGCTGAAGGTGGTGGAGGAAGAGGGGGGGAAGCTGCAGCAGAGCCAGAGGATGAGCCTGAATATGTGTCCATTGCACGTAGTTTGCTGGATGGGAGGACCGGTCCACTGCTGGACCGGATTCAGGAGGAGAGAACCAGGAGAAAGAGGCAGTATCAGAACATGACCGATGTGTGCAGGGCATCCCTACAACAGCAGCAGCAGCAGAAGAGGAAGATGAAGAAAGACGAGGAGCTGTTGGATCAACTCATTCAAGATCTGGTATGAGGAGAAGGATGATGATGATGATGGTGGTTGACCAAATGAAAACCGACAGATAACGTCTGTTTTAATTGTTTATTTTGCAGAATGAAGTCAATGACATTCCCTTCTTTGACATTGAGTTGCCGTACGAGTTAGCCCTGAAGATATTCCAAAACCTCAACTGTACCGAGCTGGGCCGATGTGCACAGGTAAGCCGCTGTGGTTAAACCTGTGGCAAGACCTTTGCATGACAAACAACAGACAAGACTGAGCTTTATTCTCCTTATTCTGTGTGAAGAGATGCATGATAGCATTGCAGCAATGGTAGCAATGTGCTATCACTCCTTCTTTCATTACAATTCTTCAATTTTTTCCCTCCCATTTTACACATAAAAGAGTTTCGCACCTACACAGAATATCACGAGGTCCTGTGTCATAAAGCGTATATAATCTGTCCACCTTTCACATTGTCATGCAGCTCGCTGATCTCAGTTCTTTGCTGTGGAGTCCTTAAATCACAGTTACACTTCCCCCAACATGCAGAATCACAGAGGGCAGCATTACTCCCTTGTGTGACTTTAACTGCTATAGATGAATGAATTACACGTTGTGTGGCTGACCTGAGTCCATTCGGCAGTCAGCGGAGCTCGTTAGGCACAAGTAAATGAAGTGATGCAAGCTCGTACTTCATGCTGACTCAATCCACCCGTTTCACCATCCCGATCTCCCCCCCCCCCCCCAGGTGAGCAGGCCGTGGAGAGTCCTCGCGGAGGACGGCGTTCTGTGGTTCAGGATGTGCACGGCGGAGGGCTACCATCAGGATGCCAGCGTGTCTGACTCCCCCTGCTGGAAGAGCACGCTGCGAGACTGCAGGAACTCGGCCAGAGCTGTGCGCTCCAACTGGAAGGTGAAGCAGAATCACCTGCTCTTCCGCTGGAGCCTGTCTTGTGACATCGGTGCACAATTTACCATACATCGCCAGTAGAGCGTGTACTGTATGTCTCCAGTTTTAACTGTGATTAGAATATAATACAATATACACCATTCAAATTGTAACATCATGGCAAAATATCTCTTTTTTTCCATAAGAAAAGAGAGATATTTTTTAAACCGACAGGGTTTTAAATGTCAGTATTTGTACTGTGGATGTAACCGTGTTTTCTGTCCAGAACCGAGTGGGATCCATCAGCCAGCTGCAGTTCGAGCTGGGGAAGGTGCTCTGTGACGTCAGCTGCTGTGACAACTTTGTCCTGGCTGGGTGAGTTTCACCAACATCAGCTGTAACTTTGACAGCTCGTATATCCTGAATCCATCCGCTTTCTCTGTCACTCTATCTTCTCATGTCATTGTCAGTATAAATCTTCTTATTCATGGTGTTTGATTAAGAATATGTCACATTTAGACACGCGGCGCCGATTGAACGTTTGACGTTAGTTCGGTCGTTCTTGGCAGTGATGCATTTTATAATTTCTAGCAGGAGTAAAAGTGACATTGTTGAAATATAAAAGGAAGAACTGGGTAGTTGATGTGAGCAGCGATAGCAAGCCAGCAACACATGGCTTTGCCTGAAGAAAGTCAGACCACATCAACACAAAATCAAGAGACAAAGTCACTAAATTGGGCAAAGAAGATCTTTGATGAGGTTTACTTACGGAAACATGTTTGTTCCTTTTCAAAGCTCACTGTAAGCAGCCTCCTGCTGTCGGCTGCAGAGCAGTTAGGAGCTTAGAGCGTTCCCTATTGGCTTAGGAGTGTCATGAGTCGGTGAGGTCATGGCTTGTTATGATGCATTACAGCATTTTTAAACAAAGATGGAAAAATATGCAAAAACTCTGTTTGCAAGTTTCAACCTTTTAAACTGACTTTTTGATGAAGGTTTTTTGCAAATAGTCTAAAATAAATAATCTTGTGAATGAGAACAATAACAATTAATGCATGCAAGCAGATCTTCATACACATAAAGTAAAAAGAACAAAGAAAGTCGGGTCAGGAATAAACTGATCTAATAACAGTCTTCAACATTTTAAATCCACAGAAGAATCCATAAAATGACAGTTCAACCTTCCACCACATCCCCCAAAAACGACCCACTGGAAGTTATTATTGATTGCATTTAGTTGATCCAGTTTTCAGAGCATTGATGCGTGTTGTCACATATTCATATAGTCTTACTACCGGCTCTACTAATGGCAGGAGTTGGTTAGTGTGAACCAAACGTGCTCTGAAATGACTGTGCTGGGACAGTGACAGATTGTGCGGCCCAGAGGAGCGTGATGGACTGCCCCCACGGAGACGTGCAGCCTCTCCAGGGAGCGCTGTGATTAGATTCCCCTCAGTCCTGCCGGGTCCCGTCGGAGAACACGCTTTTGTTTGCATCTCTGCGGGTTCGCAGATGTAGGACACACCGTACCAAAACAGTCCCGTGAAGTTAAGCTCTTTCCAAAAAATGTGGACGTTCCCGTAAGTCCTTCTTCTTGTAGCTCGGCTATTAACAAATTCACAACATCAATACTTTTCCCATCAATACTTTTCCCATCGTTGGGAAAGGATCGTTTATCGAAGTGAAAGTACCTAAATTAGTTTAAGTAGAAACAAATCCATAGCAGTTAAGAGTAATCACGTGTGGGATGAGATTTGGCACTTAAAAGGCAATAAGTCTCGTTAACCCAGCAACTCCTGGAGTCACCCGGCGACACGGAGGCCGAACCCGGGGAGGCTCCTGCATGAAGGACGCAGTAATCCTTCCGTGCACTAAAGTTTCCGCCGCATTAAAAGTTTTGACGAAGTGCTTCTTGGATGAGATTCAGCATCATCATCCTGTTGCTAGTCGGCGTTGAGGTGATGTACCAATTAAGTCAAAGTGTGTATTCCTATTGTTTGCTTCCTGCCAAACCTCGCGATGCCAGCCGCGCGCACACACACTCACTCACACACACACACACACACACACACACACACCCACCCTCTGTCACACTTGCTGTCACTGTGTCACACACTGTGGCTGCGAGGCGGATACTTGCTCAGACATGATGGTATCTGTGGAGGTGGTAGCGCTGGCAGTTTGTCGTCCCCCACAGTGAGAACTCATTTACTTGAAGGGGGCGGGGGGGCTGATACTTGAGGATGGGAGTGTGAGCGGGGAAAAGTAGGATAAGGGGTTGTGTGACTTTACTTGTGCTACTTGTTGTATTCAACATTTGTAAATCATTAGCACAAGTTATGAGACATTTAATGATGCAAAGTTCACAATCAGTGAGTAGATTCTGTTGACCTCCACACTGTGAGCCACTGGTTGGATTAATGAGGATCCTGTTGGTTTAGCTTCAGGCACACAAACTGCTCGTACAAATATAAATAGAGAATGTTTCTGAAGTTTAGTGCTGCTACTAACCATCATTTTCATCATCGATTTATCGGCAGATTATTTTCTAAATTCAGAAAATTTCAGAAAATACAAAAAAAAAAAAGGACTTCTTCAAAACAAAACAAAATCACTTTACTGTGATGTCTAACAGAGGAGAGCAACAAATCCTCCACACTGGAGAAACCGGAACAATCTTCATCCACAATGTTTTAGGAAGTTACGATGGGCTTTTTCAACTTTTCTCTTCACATTTTAAAAAGCAAACTATCGAGCAATTAAGCAGCACTAATATAAAAAGCAGCACTGATTCATACAAAAAATAGAAATAGTCAAATTGTTGCTTCAAATCTATTTGTAAGGGAATGAAGCGGGTCATACATTTAAAGTTGTATGACTTCATATTAAAAAGCTACAGACTGAATCCCAGTGAATGCACCGCTTCACCTCCTGCTGCAGAGCGTCCCCCATAAACAACCCTAATAAGGGTCGAAATGTTCTGCCTTGTTCCGCCCAAACAACACCCCCTGTAATCCTGGAAAGATCATGTAACAAAGACTTGAGAAAACAAACTAACAACAAGTCCGAGTGAGTAGAGGAGGAAGGCGTGAGAGGGCAAATGATTCAGTGGTGAGAGGGTGACGTCGGAGACAAACTTGTCAGCCCGTGATGGAGAAATGGCCAGTAGTTCTTCTGCTCTGTTCATCAGCCTTTTTGTGCAGATCTAAATGTTTGAGTGATGTTCGCTCAGCGTGACCTGATGTGCTTGTTTGTGTCTGCAGCTACACGTCAGGTGATGTGAGGCTGTGGGACACGCTGCACTGGGACTCGACGGCCTCTTACCTGAAGATTAACAGCCTGTCGGCGAACTCTAACCCCAGGCCTGCTGTTAGCCACGTCCAGGTCAACAGAGCAGTGGCTGCAGCGGCTTATGAAGACGGTGTGTGTGACGTCACATCAGAAATATATTTATTATATCTTCAGAATAAGTTTTAAATGATCAGACTGAGAAAGCTTTGTGCCTGAGTGCAGTTATTAAGGTGCTGAGGGATTGTGTTTCACCGTCTTTGGGTACAGGCTGTGTGGACCTGTGGAGCACAGAGACCGGTGGAGAGCCCGTCCATCACTACCAGAGCCCCGGGGGGATCCAGGCCCTGGCCCTCAGCCCCGACAGTCCCGTCCTGGGCTCCGCCGCTGGGCCTGACGTTCGGCTGGTCGGTGCCGACGATTGCGGCTACTGGAGAACGCTCTGCCAGGCTCAGCTACCCAAGACTGTAAGAGAGGCAGTTTGACTCCTCACGTGTATGAAGGGCTCCATGTGTTAATGTGTTAATTAACAGGCTGTGCCTCACACATTTCCCCCTTGTTTCCTCCTTTTTTCATGTGAAGTGTGGGCGGAAGCATTTTGAGGGTGATTTCCATATTTTTCAACCTTTTCAACCCTCTGCTTTCCATGTTTTTGTTTCTAAGTGGCTGACGGGGACAGCACTTGATTTGAATTGGTCCGGTATTGAAGGAGAGCAGACGTAGACACAAAAACAAAAACATGGGGAAATAGGCTCCAGGTCGAAAATGTTACCGAAGTTACTTTGAGACGCCGCATTTCAGTTTCTGGCAAGAAATTGTCCCAAGTGCTGAAATGATGAGTCAATTAATTAGTGGATGCATTTGTTTATTAAGCACAATGCAGAACATTTCGTGGGTTCCAGCTTCTCAAATAATTGAACTTTCTGCTTTTCTCAGATAGGATTGTAGATTGAATGTCTTTGGCTTTTGAACTGAACAAAACATTTGAATATATCACCTCGGGTTGTGCAGAATAAAGGAGTTTTGCTCAACAAATAAATGGAAAATAAATAAACTTTCTTTTTTTCGTTTTATAAACTATGCAATTAATTGATTATGAAAACCATCTTCAGTTCCAAATTGTTGTGTAAATGGTAGAATATATGACTTCATGAGAAACTGAAAACATGTTCATAGAAATTCTTGGAGGAATACAAATAACCTATTTCATAAAAATACAAAAAAAAATCCTTTCAGACGTAATTCATTTGGACATCAGGCGAAGCCACAACTGCATAAGAGCGGGAAACCCGGTACTTCTTTCTGCTGTATGTGTAAAGTGCGCCTCCATCTCCGTCTGCTTGGCAGGTAGAGAGCCTGGTTCTGGTGCCAGGCAGAGGGCAGCAGTGCCCGCTGGCGGCTCTGGCAGCCGGAGATGCCGTGCACCTGTTGGACCCCCGGGAGGAGGAGCCACGGACGCTCCACTCGGTCTACGGTCACCCCGTTACCTGTCTGGATGCCGCCGACTCGCATGTTGCATTCGGAGTGAAGCGCACGGGCTGGGCCATGCACGACGGGGGAAACAAGGTGGGCTCAGTCACTCTGCACCATTCTTGTTGAGCATTGACAGTTTCTGAGTTGGTGCAGTGAGTCAGAGTTAAATTCCAATTACATGAATAGATTGTGGTTCAACATTTTAACTGGAAAGATATGTTGCATACTCAAGACAAGAAGGGTCTAAGTTGATCTCAGTATTAGTCCTAAAAATACTACCACTACGAATGTATTTGATTTTGAAGCCAGAAGTACAGAAATACAAGTAAATGCCAACATAAATTGAAAAAGCTTGACTTAAAAGACGAGGTATAAGTCTGCGTTGATGACCCCGTCTGCACCTCAAGGTTCATAAACTCTCAATTTAGACATTTTTGGTAGCAACATGGTGGAGTTCTGGCTTCACAAATCCACCACTCTGCGAAGTGAAGCAGCTCCTCCATCACAAATGAATGCCTTGGAAGGCGGGACTAGTTCAAACCAAAGTGAGCTACTTTATACTGTGGTGATTACCGCGTCCATTGTGAACACAGCACTCTGGTGTTTGTGTGTTAATGGCATTGATGGAACTGTATCAAGGCCTCTTTTATGCTTTCTGCAATTGAAAAGTCCCGGGAAGACAAATAACCCTAAACCCAACCTTGAGTGAATGGAACCGTGCAGCTGGATATTAGATGTATTGTAAAAAAAAAATGAATTCTACCCAGACCTTGCTAATTGGCATGAAAGGTTTCCAAAAGAGTTAACAAGGTCACTTGTGCTCTCAACAGGTGCTTAATGGAAAAAAAGGGAAATAGTTTGCTTTGCTCAAATGGAATGATGCATGCTTTCTTTAAAAAACAAATACTATTCATGCAGAGCAGAGCAGTGAGGGCAGATGTTTTTGGCATCAGGCCATCATGAGTTGAATCACTGGCTTATAGATAAAGAAACTCCTTTTTAGAGAAAATGTTCCTCCTGCCTTTTGAATATGGAGCACACTTTCTTTCGCGACATTAAGTCTGGTTTACATTTTAGATGCAATGCAAACAAAGATGGTCCTCTCGGTGTAAACGTGGTCTCTTGACAGCGTGATCGCTGTGTCTCCTCAGACCTGAATGCCATGTACCTGTGGGGGATTGCTTTATAGTAGACATAGCGTGCGTAAATAGCGACATGCCCTCATTGGTCCTTGCTCCTTATTACCACAGCCTTTAAGGCCACTTTGATCAACTTTTGTTCCCCAAGCTGCATCTGTTTGCTTCTAATAATACTGTGTTACTAAGGACCCCGCGCTCCTAATTGACTCTTGAGCCTTCACACAGATCGCTCAAAGAGCCATGAGACGAAACCATTCTGTCGGGATCAGGAGCCGCCATGCTTTTAAAGTTCGCTTCGTCAAGATATTTGTTGTCATAACGGATCAAACAAAGGAGAAAGAAAGCTGCTGCATCCCAAGATGATGTTTTTCATTAAAAAAAAAAAGGCAGATGTCAGTTGCCGAAGCTTTAGAACAGCAAGTACCGGCTGAGCACTCTCTGCGTGTGTGTGTGCGCAAAGCAATCTGTTTGTTGGAGACGGGTTTTTGGCAAAGCTTCTCCACTGACATCACCCCTGTTAGAAGATGATGCAGTGATAGGCGGCGCTAAAGCACCACATAGTGGACCAGGCAGAGAGTAGCAGTGAGGGAGATGTCAGCCTCATCTTCTCATGACAAAACAAAGTCACGCTGGGCGACGCAGAGGCAGAAATCTACTATTTATCTTATCGTTATCCATTCAATGTAACGAGACAGACGCTCGTAGGCGAGATGGTTTCGAGGTTCAGGTTCGCAGTAAGAAGAGAAAAATACATTTCGTTAGTATTTCCTTAAACTGTTATTGTACCGCCTGTATTAGATTTAACTTAGAGCTGAAATGATTTGTGGATTAATCGATTACAATGACAAAAGACAACAACTGGCAACTATTTTGATAATCCATGAATTAAAGTGGAAATTCAAAGCATTCTGTAAGAAGTGGCTGTTTATCTTTTATATAAATTTAAACAGAATATCTTTGGGTTTTTGGATCGATGGTTGAACTTTTAACTGACATTTTATAGACAAAATGCCTCAATTATTGTAAAACATAATTGTCAGATGGATCAATAATGGGGTCCCTGAATCTATATTCCAAATTTCCCAATTTCTTTTCTCTTATGAGTTAAGAGTTCAGTGGCAGTTTTTCCTCGTTTTGAAACCTCATCTCAAATTGTTGTTGACGTCGGCCAATGAAACATTTTACGTTCATTTTCATATGCAAATAAATTTGGACCAATCTCAGACTCCCATCCAACTGAAATCATCATTTTTATCTCCAGCTTTGAGTTTTCCCAAGTTAAGGATCAAACGCAGCAGTTCCTTTCATTGAACACTTTGCATTTTAGATTTGATTCATTTCATCTGCGCTACAGAAGCACAGAAAGTCTTTCAAACTTTATTGTTTCCTTGGTGATTTTAGCCCAAAACTTCCATCTAATTTATGCCAATTCATGACTAGCAAACTCCTCTTACTAATTAAAATATATCACAAATGTAATTAACCTGTTTGTCACTCTCATCACGCTTCCTAACAGCAATATTCACACCGCGGAGAAGACGGAGCATGAATTGGCTGCAAACCGTCAGTTATGTGTCCTTTCGTAAGAAAACATATGCTTCATTAAAATCTGTCAATATGACTTCCTAGAAAGTCATCTCACACCTCTGTGTCTCACAGCAGAGTGGGACATTTTCATTTACAGCTTTGTGACTTACATGAACTCAGCCATCCTGTCATGTTGTTGTTTTACTTGATTCGGGCTCAGCGGTGATCGCGGAGTTTGTTTTTGTCAAAAATCTGCCAGCATGAAGTACAAACGCTGCTTTGTGTCGTTGATTCAAAAGATTCTTTATCATATTTTGGCTCGTGTTATCGTTTAGTTTGTGGCTTTGTCTTCTAGTCCCCCCCCCCCCCCCCCCATCTTTTGTTGGCGTTTGTCAGTATGTGTGTGTGTGTGTGTGTGTGTGTGGTCAGAGCCAGTCTCCAGATCCTCATTACTACTCGCCACCTTCTTGCCAGTGGACCGGGCGGGGGGGTGGGTGGGTGGGGGGGGCATCCAGGCATCCAGGCATCCACCCAGCCCGTGGCTGGGCTGTCAACTCAAGCTGGCATCTCCGCTGGCAAACAATCCATCCGCTGCAGTGGATGCACCACACGGCACAAGTGCTGTCAGAAAACCTGTCATCCTCCCATCGCCTGAAGTTCACAAGGCCGGTTGGATGCAACGGTTTGATGTAGATGGGGCTCATAGATAGTATGCGTAGAGATACGGAGGATGGATCGAGGTATTGTCCCAAATCAGGAGCAAGACATCAGACCATCAGGATCATTTACTCAGTAAAGCCCCCAACAGCCTGCTTCCGAGAAAAAGCACAGCAGAGGTTGGGGGGTGACGATGGTAATATCGAGGTTAGGTGTAGGAGTTTCACGTGAACAATGCATACAGTTGAGTATGCAGTTGAGTATGCAGTATGCATGCATGCATGGGTGGCCATATCGTCAGGGATCCCACCATTATTCCACGGGGTCACGGACTGATGGGCTTTACTCAGCAATGTCACCGCTCTACCGAGCGCACCTTTCTAGTTTGAGTATAAAATACTTGGAAAGTTCCGACCTCGTCGCTCCCCACAGACATGCACAAAGATCAGAACTGCAGATATTCGGGAGTGACGGAAAAAACAATTTGATGCAAAGATTAACATTATGTGTAATAAACAGTGCTGAGCTGCAGCTCAAATAAAAAAAAGGCTCCCAGCTTTCAGATGATGTTTACCACTTCTATGTGGCTAATACTGTTGGATGGATATTTCCCCCTAAAGATGTCTTGTCTCCTCCTAAAGAAAGTGTTGATATGAGTCTGAGACACATGGCCGGTGCTGTTTCAGGATGTTACAATTCCAGTATGTGCTTTCAGTTGTCTTGTGGATGACACTAAGGTGTTTACTTTGTTTATTTATCCATTTTGCCTTTGTTGAATTAGTTTGGGGCCAGACGTCAACAGCTTCATAACAATTTGTTGAGGCCAGCACACGTGGAATGATAGCTTTTCAGACACACGGCGCTAAAAACGTTACCGAAACTGATTTACAATTATAAGGAATTTAATTCCACTGATGTAAGTACGATTACAGTTATACATTGGAGTACATACTCCTATGAAATATTAAAACAATAAAACCCCATTCCTCTCCTTTTATGTGGGCAATCTCTCACCCAATGACCCTCTCTCCCACATACGTAGCACTTCCCTCTACCTACAGGTCTTTCATAACCTCCTCTGTAGTTACCTCTCCCTCTGTTAGATGCTCGTGCACGTCCTCTGCCTCTGTAATGTGGTGGAGGTTGGTAGTACACCACTGTGTGGGCTGGTACTGCTGGATTTGGTTGGTATGAGGTCGGGGGTGCAGCTGGATATTGGGGCTGTTGTGAGGCCTGAGCCTTGGCTACGGCCATCTGTTTCTTGGCCTGAAATTTTCTGCTGATTTCTCTGTCGACCTCTGCTACTTGCAGTTTCAGCAGTCGCAGCTGCATTCTCTTTATATCCTCGTCTTCTTTACTTTCTGCTCGTCTTTCCTCTATCTGCTGTTGCAAATCTTTTCTGATGCGTTCTACTTCTGTTACTTCACATTTTAGTCTTCTTACCAGTTCTCCTACTTCCTTACTCTGCTTCTTTAATGTAAACATTATGCAGCCTAGGAGTATTCAAATGTGTGTATTACATGTGCATGCTTGTCATCACATGAATCAAAATCAACTCACCCTCTGTGTTGTATGGCGTGTGGCCGCTGACTCCAAAACTGGGATCCGCTGCTCCACTTCCCAGATCTGGACCCACTCAACCACGCACCTTGACTAAAACAAACACAGAACTGCCAAAAGTTCAGCAGTAAATGTTAGCATACGTCTGTAGTGTAAGAGAGGTCAGCGATCTCTCAAATATGTTGCGCCGTCCGTGTCAAAATTGATTCTTAGGAACTATGTAAAATAGTAAGTGTACCAAAATTAGTCAATACTGGATATGTGAAGGAATCTCGAATCCAAAATTGAAGCTAGAATTCCGAAATCAAACTCAACATCTAAATCAGAATCACAATCACAATCCAGTTCCAAATCAGAATTCGAAAGGTTTAAAATTGGAAGTAAAATGAAATTAAAAAACAATGAATAATTAATCAATTAAATATTAAATTCAACTTTAAAATCAATAACTGCGTTCAAAGATATTCAATCAGAAATACCAATGCAAGTCAAACTGTTGAACTGCACTTACACTCTGGTCTGCACAATAATGAGTCACAATTAAGTTCAAGAATTGAAGAACAACTGAAACCATTAATCTTTGTTAAAATGCTGAATTAAAACCAAAGTCAACGACTAAAGTTATAATGCTTAATTAAAACTAAGGTCAGGATATAAGCTCACAGCTCTTAGACAATGAATCTCTGAAAAATGTACAGATTCTAAACACTTCGCCGAACCGGAAGTTACCCTGCGCCGAACCGGAAGTTGTCCTGAAACCGGCTTTTTTGTAACAGATATGCTAACCGCAATGCTAACGACAAAAACGGAGCTTCTAATAAAGCATACGCACACACAAGTATCACCAAAATCCCACACTTTAATTCCACTCATACGCCTTCTGTCTCCTCTCTCAATCCAGCAGTTATTTTCTTTACAAGCACTTTTATTTTTCATACAGAGTACCGCAACACCGGAGCTACACGTAGCTAGCGTTAGCTCCCCACAGCGCGATCATGCAATATTAATCATTTTAAACGTATTTCCACGCTGCTAAAACACAGACTAGTCACACGTATTATTGGACTTATTTAGTCATCATTTTAAACGTATTTCCACGCTGCTAAAACACAGACTAGTCACACGTATTATTGGACTTATTGTCCGGTTTTATTATACCTTAAACCTCCGGTTAACAGGCTTTAGCTCCTCCAGACCCGAGCTCACTGTTACGTATATGAAACGCGAGTTATTCACTGCCAACGCCACAAACCACTCACCCAGTCCGCCTAGCACCACCAAAGCCTTTATTCTACGTCTTCCGAATCACCCACAAGACCCTCTATTTATCCATTCACGGCCAAAACAAGCGAGTGTGTCTTTCCTGAAGCCGCAGCCTCAGAAGCTAACTCCCGCTAGCCTAGCTCTCTAAGCAGCGTATATTTCAAGACCCGAAACTCGTGGGCTGAACCCGCAAAGACTTGCACCTCTAAGCCGGAATGCCACGAAATCTCAGTCCGCCAAGTCACATACCTGCTTTAAACTAGCTATCTGCAGGCCTAACAATACTTATGTTGGGCCGAAGGAGGCTCCCAGCATGAGCAAAGCAGTTCGCCCGTTCCACAGCTTGTTTGGTTCCAATGTGGTGATTTAATTACACAGCGCTGTCTGCCTTTAATTGATTCTTAGGATCCTTATACTCTTGACTACTCCCTTAAGTTCATCATACTTCAGCCA
Organism: Melanostigma gelatinosum; assembly: GCF_949748355.1. NCBI lineage: Eukaryota > Metazoa > Chordata > Actinopteri > Perciformes > Zoarcidae > Melanostigma > Melanostigma gelatinosum. The sequence continues at coordinate 5,297,902 of NC_136639.1, forward strand.
GTAAATCGTACCTACCTCAGTGGAACGTGGCCTCCTCCTGGAACGTACCCACCGGCAACGGAGCGTTAGCCGTTAGCAGCGCTTAGCCAAGCAGAGATTCCCCTAAGATTCCTAGAAACTACCTCACAGATTTCATGAAACGGCTCTGCCTACCGATATTGTGGGCCCGGGATGTCTGCTTGACCAACGCCGCTTTCAGCACACACAGCGAGGCCGGTAAGACTGTCCCTTCGTGTGTTGCCAAATTTGTTGAGGCCAGCACACGTGGAATGATAGCTTTTCAGACACACGGCGCTAAAAACGTTACCGAAACTGATTTACAATTATAAGGAATTTAATTCCACTGATGTAAGTACGATTACAGTTATACATTGGAGTACATACTCCTATGAAATATTAAAACAATAAAACCCCATTTGCAAAAACCTCGCTCGGCTCCTCCGGTTAACACGTCTGTCGTTCGGGGGCCATGGCACAGAGAGAGAGCGAGGGAAAAAGTCTTTTAAATTAAACCTCCCACATCTGTTCGAAACACCTCCTCCTCCGTTTATCCCGATTCCTATTGGCTACCTTCCAGGAGTGTATTCACTTGTCTGGCTCTGAGTTTATTATTACATTCAATGACTTTCAGTTACGTTTTAAACCCTTCTATAATAATCCTTCAAAATGAAAGTTATACTTCTGCAACTTGGCAGAAGTTTCATGCTTCTGCATGTTTATGTTTATGTTTATCTTAATTATGCATTCTCAAAACCCTTATGATTATGACTAATTATGAATTATTAATTATGAATTATTAAACACTTTTATTATATCTACTAACTACAGTTTTTTACTCAAATTTCTTACACTTTCCCACTTGCTCCTTGTTTTGTCCGGGGAGAAATCAAACACAGCTGGACGCAAACTTCTCCACAACTTTGGAAATACACAAAATAATGCAACTGTTGTGTACTTTAAGGCAGTTTGAGATGCTGCTCTGCCTTGTTGGGTGATGCACTCCCCAAAATTACTTCAAACCACAAACCTGCCATGATCACATATCTGGTCCAATGTGCTAATCTCCGTTTGTCCACATGGCGTCTAAACCCAATGTAGCTCTAAATCCATATTTGTTTCAGACGTGTGTGTGTGTGTGTGTGTGTGTGTGACGGAGGGGGAATCGTGGGCCATGGAAAGCCAACAGTCTGCGGATTTCAGTCCAACCTTCCACCTCGGCTGGGTGTTTCACTTGTTTGTTTCCCCCACTACTTGACGGAGCATTGGTGAACTCTGAGCCCTCCGTGGCTCATGGCTTCCTCTTCCTGCCGTTTGATATTCCACTCGAAAGGTTTTTCTCAAAAGTGAAGCGGCGATTGCCGAATGTTTTAATCTGTTTGAACGCAAAGGGGGTGATCACATTAACATCCAGTTACAAGCCGCCATTAGAGTTGTCTTTGTCTGCCAGCCTCACTGGTGCTCCAGCAAGTGCATTAAGCTAACAGCTCCTCTGCAGTCCTGCTCATGATTAATACTCCTCTAAACATTCCCCTTTATCATCACAAAGCCGCCCGTTTGCCTCTCTCTGCGACATTTCTTCATTTCAGTGAGCGAGGTGGACCGATATTTAATAAACGACATCGTCCAGAAGCTGTAAAGATTCATCGAGAACAGCAGGCTGAACTTGATTTCTGCCCCCCCCCCCCTCTCCTCCGCTGTCCAAATCCTATCAAGCTGTCATTTCAAAGTCCGGTGTGATTTGGGCTTTGCCCCGGGGTGGTGCACAATTAAAGCTCTGCTTGGCTCAAATAAGGGACACACAAACTGCTGGCACCTCCTCGAGGCTTACATCATGCCTCTTCTTCTTTCTTTTTTTTTACCGTCAGTCAAACTCCTTTGTCTTCGTCGCTGTCTCTCCATCTCGCTCTCTTCCTGTCTACCCTCTCTCTCGCTCTCTCTCTCTCTCTCGCTCTCTCTCTCTCTCTCCCCCTGTCTGTCTCCCTCCCTCCCTCCTCGGTTTAATTTCTTAATCGTTTTAATTATTCAAAGACATTTTTGCCTGGCGGTTGTCCTGTTTGCTCCGTCTCATTTGGATGAGAAAGCACCAGCCACTAATTGACCAATTAGGCCAGCTCCAGATGACATCATTGCAGTTTGTATGAAGAAAGTTTGCTGCAGCCATTGAGCCAGAGGCAATGGAGGGCATCTCTGTCAGTAGTTGAAGAATGCCCATAGGTTGATTTATTTCAACCTGCTTTGCTTTTAATTAACTGGCAAAGCTTCACTTCGGTTAGCCGTGTTTGTCTTTTTTCATGATATGTACCGAATCCAATATTGTCAATCATATTTCAGTGTGTAGTTTTAAATTGTGCAATTTTGCAGAGAATTAGCGGAGCCGTTTCAAAATCACCAACAGTGAACTTAAATTAGCTTCATGTTTTAATGAAAGATAATAACTTATATTTGAGTGAGTTAAAGAAGAACATTGTTTTTGTTGAATCTAATATCCACAAATTCTTTGCTAATAAGATCTCAGATCCTAAATTATGAGTTGTAATGAAACGGTGACTATGAGGGTAAAAGAGCAGACTTTAATGTGAGCGGTGCAAGAATTGTAGCCCCTTTTTCACACAATTTTGGGGGCAAAAAGTCATGAAGTAATCAAATGAAATCATCATTTTTAATATTTGGTTGTGCAAATCCTTTTCCATGTCTGTCTGCATGAAGTCTACAGCCCATAGACATCAACACTATATTCTATGGCGATGATGATGCAGCCATGCTTACTTCTTTGTTCAACTTCAGTTTAGGGCTTTTTGTCCTGCTCCATTGTCTAATAGTGCTGACTCTGTATAAATAGGGGCCATAAAGTCCGACACGGTTCACCAGATATTGATGTAAACACCCTCCAAAAGCTCAGAGTCAACTCTCTCAACTCATACTCCTTATGTTGTACTCGCTCAAACATTTGGTGGTCGTGCATTTGGAGGTTGACTGAATTTCAGATGTAAAATGGTTGATGTTGTTGTGTGTTCTTGCTTGTTCAGATCCACGTCTACAGCCTGGAGACGGGCAAACCTGTGGCATGCGTCGGCGACTCGCTGGGAGACTTCACTTGCATCAACCTGAGAGACGGCCCTCCTCACCTGCTGGTGTGCGGAAACAAAGACAGGAGGTAGGACACTGAGATGTAAAAAAAAACACACACACACACATTGTGAGACAGATGGAGAGTCTCTCAATGCTGACACTCAAACATCACAAATGGATGAAACTGAGCCAAGAACTCAAGACGAACGGAGTGTCTGTTAAGTCGTTTTCTCGCAGGGGGCTGAGGCTTCAGTCCTTGCACAGTGGAGAACAGGTGTGTGTGAGAAGACGTGGCTCTTTTCAATTTGTGCATTAGTCACGCTTCTCGCTCTCTCTGCCGCCTTGACGAAACAAAGCGTCGTGGGTGTTGACATACCTAGATGTGAGACGTTTTGTTCTCTGTGTTGAATAGAGACGTCTCCTCCATTACCTGGGATACTATACGACAAAAAACAAAATCTGGCCTTCTTGATCCCATCCGGCGACAACACACACATCCATGCATGTGTACACACACACACACACACTTGTCTCCTCGCTAACCTGGCTCGCCAGATGAGGAAAGACACATAAAAGAGCCATTCATCTATTCTGCACTTGTTAGCGGGCGCTGCGGTGCATGAGCTGGCAGGAGAAGAAAAATCCCTGGCGCGTCCTCGTCCAAAGCTGCCCCTGCTGTTTCTATTCACAACCACATCCATCTGGCTGTAAAGTAGTTGGCTTCCAGCGAAAGACAGACCACATCATATTGTTTAGGATCTGTCTTCTTACTAGTTATGACTCCTAGCAACTGCACAAAAACACAATGCTCTGTTAAAGATGTTTTTGTCAAGTGCCAAAAGGAAACGCTCTACGTTGTTTTTTTTATTGAGGAATTGAAATAGTTGTTTTCTCGCCAGAGCATTGATAGAGTCTTTATCCAATTCCTCTCCGCTTTACTTTTGTTCTTTGCTTTCTGGTGTGTGGTGTTAGATTCACACACACTAGCTTGGCTCTTCCGCTTTGGCCCCAGCTGATGCAGCGCACAGTCGAAGACAAATGGGCGAGGCGGTCGGCGATCTTGGCCGTCTGACAGGGTGGCTTAAGGCCAAAGCCTAATGCATCCCTTCTTTTTGTCCAAATGAGTTTTGTCCCTCTGTTTTTTTTTTTTTTTTGTGGGATCCGGGAAGCAAATGAGGGGTCTCGATAAGGGCTGTTTGGAAGAAGGCCACATTTGTGCACACAGGGAAAGATGTGGGCTAAGAGCAAAATTGGATGCAGTTCGAGGAAGGGAAGAAGTAGTGAGTGTCATACCTATGTGGCTATTGGTCACTTATCACCTTGCATGACTGCACTTCTTGAGTCCAGCCTCTTGAAGGCTAGGATTTGACTTCAAGGTGTCTCTTTTAAATCTATTATGTTTGTAGTCCCACCAACAACATGGTTCCAGGGATGGCAGGGTCCGCCACTTTGGTCCAGAATGTAATCCCTCAAAAGTGATGGGATGGATATCATTTTGTACAGACTTTCTTGGTTCTCTGAGTCCTACTCTCTTTGGTGATCAACGTGTTCCTTCTCCAGTGGAAAAACTGCAACATATACTAAATGATTTGGCACAAACTATTGTAGAGACATTCATGTTTTCTCGACAGATGGTCCTAATGACTTTGGTCGATCTTAAGTGGCTTGTGGGATTGATTTAAGAGAACTTGCCGCATCCACCAATTTTCTCGTATTTTGGATTTTCTACAACACAATAAACAACTGTCAGGTGATTATTCCCCCCCCCCCCCCCCCCCCCCCCCGCTGGTCACTACCACAGTTACATGAAGTTAGAAAGCATTTGCAGAATCTGAGGTGGAACCAAAAAAAAGAGTACGAGAAAGTTAAGATTAGAATTCCACAAATCTCTTGTATGAGGTCCATTGTCTCCACAACTATTGGATGGATCCCCATGAAATGTACTAACTTAAGAACACCCTTCTAAATTGATCAATACCTGACAAACGGATGACATTCCCATCAGCCTCTGCTGTTGTTTGTGATAATTAGCAAATATTAGCATGCTAACACGCTACGGCGTAGATTTTATACGGCCCGCGCCTTCTGTCTTAAAATGCATTATTTATGGCCCGCCAGCACAGTCAAAACGGAATGAATAAATCATACAAATTCAACATGCAATTCCTATTTTTACCTCATGGTGGCAGCACCACTCTGTAACTGTCTGGCTGTTTGAAATTGGCTCTGACCCTTGAACTGTCATGGCTACGGCAAGTAAAAAAAGGAAAGTTGATAATGAGGGCCGCCGCTTCCAGGAGAGGTGGAGATCGCAATATTTTTTTCACCGAAAACCGAAACAACTGTGTCTCCCTAATTTCTCATGAGACTGTTGCCTTGTTTAAGGAATATAATGTAAAGAGACACTACGAGACCAAACGTGCTAATGCTACAACAAGCTATCAGAGAGCGTCTGTGCTAGAAAAGTGAAGCAACTCCAAGATAACATGGCCACACAGCAGCGGTCCCTTTCACATGAAAACATCATCAAAGTAAGCTGCGGAGTGGCCGTGGTAATTGCTAAACATGACAAACCTTTTACGGAATGTGAGGTTATCAAAGACTGTGTTATGAAAATAGCAGAAAACATTTGCCCCGAGAAGAAGACAGAGTTTGCTAATGTTTGCCTGGCTCGTAACACTGAAGAGCTATCATCAGATACGAAGAGACAACTTGATTTTTTTCGTGAGCCTGTTTCATGTGTGTTGAATTTAAATGTTAGACAACTTTTCATCACCCTCACTAAGTCATATTTAAGATTGTCTTGAGGTGAGAATATTGATCGGTTCCTATGTAATTAGCTTTTAGATGGCTTGTTCTTTGTTATCTGACTTTCAAGATGTGAAAGAAAGGCAGAATAGTTGTTGAGATGTGTTCACACATGAATGCTTACATTTGGTTACATTGCTATTTGCTGTCATTGAAAATAAAATGATAAAATAACAATGTATGTATAGGCTACTTGTATTGTTTAAAATAATGTCAGCAGGGACTGTTGGCCCTTGGGCATTTTCACATTATCAAATTTGGACACCCCTGCGCTACGCTAAGAGCATGGTAAACATTTGACCTGCTCAACGGCAACATGTTAACATTGTCTTTAGCTCAAAGTCCCACTGTGATGCCTCATTGTTGAAAGGATCTAGAACTGGTCTTGGAATAGGTTGGTCTTAACCCACAGGTTGTAACTGCAAAGTCTTTACAGCAGAAAGCAAACAAGACTAGAATACCAAACCAGACCACTTGGGATCACCAAACCACAGGTTTGCGTCGCACACAGTCCTCAGTGGATAGTGATTAATGTCTCGTCCAGTCTGCAGGAAACTAACCAGAGTTATCCGAACCTTTTCCAACACTGAGCTGCTCCTGATTAATGAAGAGGAGTCTGGCCACTGACAGCTCACTGAAGACAGAGCCCTCCTCCAACATTAGATTCATGGCTCCCTGCGGCCTGCCAGTAATGCTCAGTCCTCATTGTTTAAATGTGTGCTTCCATCACGTAATGCCACGAAACAGGCAAAAGTAACTGCAGACAACAAGACTGCGGTGCCCATTTAGCCATTTAACTCTGATTCTTGGGGGGGGGGGGGGAATAAATAGTGGAAGCGGAAATGTAATCTGCGTGAGTCCCTTTAGTGAATTTCATTATGGTAATGAAGTCTTGGAAGAAGGTTGAGCCTGGATGGCGTCATGTCCTGGATGCTTTCAGCTGCAATAAAGCCACAATGACGACAGATGGAGCTGAAGGTCCCCTGAGCTTCTGGTGCTCATGAAACCCAGACAGCCAATAATCCCTGCTGTTTCCTTTTTTATCAAATAAACACGGACACAAATAATGTTATTATAATAATAATAGTGATTATACCAATGATAATCATCATCATAGCAGTCATATTATCATGAAGACCACATAACACTTTTCTGAAAGTAGAATTTATAAAGTGCTTTGTAGAAAGGACTCAAAAGCCATTGTCTAAATCAGGATATTTATGAAAATACATAATCGTGTGAGGACATTCAATACAAAATAAAGACAAAATAACAGAAGAAAATAATTCAATCGTTAAACAAATGACTAAGAGTCGGGTCAAAATCATTAAAAGTCTACAAAACTGCATTTAAAACATGAAGGTTTTCTGCTTTTGGTCACATTTAACAGTTAAAAAAAAAATGTGATCAGCAAAATCCTCAAATGAGTTCTTTATTCGTGTTTACTTTGTGGAGGGATGTGAGACTTTTTCACCACACTGCATATTCTGTACCTGCTGTTGTCTTACACACCCTCTATTCACGGCTTTGTTTCCTTTATTCATTTTCTGTTGACTATTCTCTCGTGTTGTGTTGTTAGGGCTGGAAACTAAGAGCTTGCTTTGGCACGTGTGCTTCAGCATCTATTTGTCTTTGGTCTCTTGACTGAATGTTTGAAATGTTCCTTCATAAGTGGGAATAGTGTCCCTTTGTCTGTAAATGAATGCACTCTTTGACAAACTGTGCTCTCTCTCTCTCTCTCTTGTGCAGTCTTGGAGTCCTACGCCTCAGTAAGCAGGAAGTGAAATCCCAAATTACCACGCTTCACTTTCAGAGGACTCACTTACAGCGTTGGAGGTATTCCTACGTGGTGTTATAAAGTAATGATGAATAAATAAACGTGTTCATCTCTGCTGTGATTCAGGGTGAGGGTGTTTGACCTGCGAGCCGGCTCCTCCGTGGCGTCCCTGTACGCCCACCACCTGGGCGTCACCTCGGTGCAGGCGGACGACTGGAAGGTTGTGAGCGGCGGAGGCGAAGGGCTGGTGTGTGTGTGGGAGATGAGGATGGGAGCGAAGCTGTGGGAGATGCACAACAGGTGGGATTGTCTTTCTTCCCGAGCCACAGAGATCCAAACTCTCAGCTGCACTGATCCAATCCACAGTCTTCAAAGAAGTCTTTATGTTACCAGCTTCTCTGTTTGTTTCTAATACATCACAGTTGTGGTGTGTGCCTTTTGAGGTTAGAGTTAATTAAGGCAGTTATAAAACCCATTAACCCAGTGGCTGCATTGATGTGTCTTATTGATCTCCAAATTATTTTAAGTGCCACAAATAAGATAATTGTCCAAGCAGAATGATATGTTGTTTAATTCATCGCAGCACGGACAAATTCTTCATAGCTTGTATTAACAAATGTAAATCGCATGCTTTTATTTTGAAACCAATTTTGTGCAACATCCACCTGGTCCAAATTAAGGGAGATGTCAATAGATGTCACTGATGAGGAAGCATTTATTTTGTGTCAAATGTGAGGAATACAATCAGAATTTGGACATTTTTAGATATAGTTCCAGACATCTTTGTACAGAAACACCAACATGCACCAGTGAAAAACGGTTCATATATTTTGTACTGAAGGTGTTTTCTGTCTTGGCTGCAGGCATCCTGTAAGGCACGTCTGCTTCAACAACAGCACCCTGGTAACAGCCAACATCCCCGATGACAAGTCGCCAAGGGGGGCCTGCATCACAGACGATGACCTCACTGCTCACCGCAGGTCACCGATCTCCCTCCCACTCTTCTTCTTCTTCTTCTTCTTCTTCTTCTTCTTCTTCTTCTTCTTCTTCTTTTTAAATCCTGGATCTCTTCTCGACATCCACCTCCCATTCCCCACGAGCTTACAGAGTCAGAAATACGCAGTGAATTGACTGCTTTTCTGTACGTTTAGGTTTTGTAGAAGCAAATTAGTGTATTTCCCAAAAATGTGGCACTATTCCTTTAAATGGCAATATATTGCCACAGTCAAAGTAATTACAGCGCACTTTGTTATTACACTGGTGTTTAAGATGGCTGGAAGCTTGTTTCATGCTAGTTTGCTTTCTCAGAATTTAATTGGGACCACATCTCCCCCACTACCTGCTGCTCCTCTCAGTCTGAGTTTTTTATTGAAGCCTACAAAGCAGCATGCAACGGACTGATTAAAGTCAGGCTTTAAAGTGACACCACCACTAATGATGAAGCTGCATTTTGATCTTCAACTGATGTGTCAGTGGTTTAAAACTAGACTGATCTCACCTCTGCTTAATAACCTACTCAAGTGAAATCTGTGTCGTGTGTTTATCCTTCAGACACAGGGGAGTCATCTGCCATTACGACTTCTCTGAGGACGCGTTGTCACAGGATCACATCCTGCCCATCTGCAGGTCCGACTACATCGAGTCCTCCGGCTACAACTACAACATCGGCCTGGCGGTGCCTTACGACAAGCTGCCTGGCTGCCATCCATCCCACTGACACGCAGCTCTACAGACTGACACTGAGATCAGTGCGTGACTGAACGGACAATAGAAACGTTTACCGTTAATCTGTTTGATTCTCCAAGCGGGATCCTTTTATCAAGCTTCTTAGGAATTTTATATTTCAATGTGTACTATCTGTAACTGTGCATTTGTAATGGACAGCGTGCCCAGATGTTACACAGGATCACAGTCTTATAAACCATTGCTTTGATGAATTTGTATAGCATAGTTTTCTTGATTTAATTCAGTGCTGCTGTGAAACATTACAGCAATAAAAATATCGCATTTTTACCTTGTTTCTTATGAGTGCATTTTTTTCGAATATTCTCTAAAAACAAAAATCGTACACATGCATTTGTTTTATCAAAAATCTCTTCAATTTATTTTGTTCATTAAAACAACTCGGTACAAAGTCTGCAATCATTCATCTCAGGGAAAGGGTTCGATGAACTCAAACAATAGTTGGTTCCACAACATCTCAGCGGAACGGATCAATTGAAGCTGCAGAGGACCAGTGTGTGTGCCTGTCTCACTCTTTGGACGTGAGCCAGAACAGATGACCCGTGAATGCCTGAACAGCATGTCTGACTTCATCCAACATGTGAACCTTTTAGACTGAACGACAACGCATCCTTTCACATTGCATGCTGGGTACATAAAGGAGTTACATAGAGATGGAAAACAAATATATTCAAAATATGTGACACTTGTAGGATCACAATGAATTCTTCAGGCTTAAAATGTCCTCTGACTCCAAAATACTTTCCATTCGTATAAAACATGTATTGATAGTATGGTATTTGGTCTAGAATTATTTCCCACAATCCAAAAATATATTAGTGCACATCAGGTGTTTGGCTTCATCCCATTTAAGGACTGGAGAGACTCGAACATTTCAAGAGGTGGATTTCCCGCAACCCATCGTCGCGGTGTCTACGTCTAAAAAGCGAACGTGCATCCTCGTCTCCATTTCAAGTCCTTTCAACATCTGTGGGCAGATAACAAAATGCTTTCATAAGTAAGTGACAACAAAAAAAAAAGGAATCAAATTATTTTTGGATGATTAAACAAATGGTGTAAGTGCAAACCTCTTCAAAATGCTCAAACGTGATTCCTTCATAGAACTCGTCCGGGGCCTGAAATGAGAAATGTGTTACTTGCAGCAGATGTGCGTCTGTGGGAGTTTAGTTGTGAGAGTTTAGTTGTGGAGCGCTCCGTTACCATGTGGGGCACATTTATGCTCGCCACTTCCAACATGGCAGCATCCGCTATCGCCTCGGCAGTTTCCTGCCCGATGGCGCCACTTTTTGACAAAAGCTGTTCTACCACCTGGAACGAGAAGAACGTCGTTCGTCTTTAAAACCTTCAGAGGCGGACACGTTCAAATGACCGTAAGAGGTATTCTGTGTCATATTACACTGACTTTTTTATGACATGATATAGAATACATGTATATACTATGACCGTCACAAAATATATCATCGTGTGCCAAAGATTCTTATAATATTGCATTTTCTATGCCATTTTTATGCTATTTTATTCTATTCTGACTTTTTCATGATGCTTTTTATGACAATATTTGAGTTATTGAGACATTCTATGACATTACTTTTTGACAGCCTATACTTTAACTTTTTTCGGCATACTATACTTGTTATGCCTCTTTTCGACAGGCTATAGTATAGTCCAACGGGTCATTGTATGGCCGCTATACTATGAATATTTGTCAAAAAAGCCATGCTACAGTACGTCCACACCATACTATGACTTTTTTTTCCACATACTATGACTTTTTTGACATACTATACAATTATATTTTTTACTCTTTTCAACATATTATACAGTTACTTTTATGACGATCGACATACTATACTATATCAAAAAATAATTGAATTTTGAATCACTTCTTTTCACAGACATCATGTTCAAGTATAAAAAGGCACACAACCATTCCAGCCTCTGACTGAGATACATGTGATTAAGTTATCTTACCTTCCTGTACTCCACCAGAGCGATGATGCCATCATTGTCTGTGTCATGCATGTTGAATAGGACTGGGATGGAACAGAACAATTTTGAGGTTAGTCGGATTTCTAAGGAACTAGAAATCTAATAAAATCAAAGAGGAGAGGATCTTACTAATAGACTTGTGATTAGAGGAACGTTCAAGATGTAGAGATATGGCGCAGAATAACAAATCAGGTTACCTACAGGCCACATGAGAATCACCACCGAGGCAACAAATCCCCTTTCAAGTGCCACTACTTTCAATAACAGTGACATTTACAAGATTCAGCCCATTGAAAACCTCCAAAACCTCCATTTATTCTACGAGGAAGTTGTGAGAGTACAGCCCAAACATACTATCTTTTGTCTTGATCAGTTCAAAACAACACAGACTGATTAGAAAACAAGGAAATACCAGAGTTAACACATGTTTGGCAGTGGAGGAAGTCTTTGGATCCTTTACTGAAGTATCAATACAACAAAGTACGGTAAACATAATCCACTGCACATAAAAGTACTGAGTTCAAGTTTTGATTTCAGTGATTTTACTTCTTTGGGCCTTAATTAAAACAGTTTTTGGTGCCAACTCATAAGCTGAAATGTGACAAAACGCTACTAAATTGCACTTATGTACGGTACTTATGTCAAATGATTCAAAACATTTGCATAACTCTTTTATTACCACCCACACACTTGACCTCCATGCCAAATTTCAGCCTCCTAGGGCAAAAACCGTGGCTTCTTTTAAGCTCAAAATTTCATTCTGTTATTTTTTTAGTCGTAATATTTCTAAACAACAAATAAAAAGAGAAATTGAGCAAGAGACAATTCCTCCCTCAGAAGACTACGATCCAATGGCACCCCAGATATTTTGCACCGTGAGACAGGGCCGTGGCTGCTATTAGTCGGCTAACTGAAAGTAATTCTGGGAAATCTAGGAAGCCACAAACTCTACAAGATAGTGTAGGTTGAGGGGAAGAAGACAAACCTCAAATGTAAACGTCTTCATCCTGGAATGAATGTACACAAACAGAGTATAATCGAATGGTTTTATGATATCTGAGGCTAATTTGGGGCCCTGACTTGGTGGCTACAAATGATCCCATTCTACTTGTGATAGGTGGGATTGTGAAGCTGCTGTTCTGGTACTGTTCCCAACCGAGCCGGGAACACCTACACGCCTCTCCAATGAGATAGCCGACATGCAGTGAGGGATCCGGTGCTCACACATGCATCGCCACACTGTTAGAGGCTGGTATTTTGTAATTGAGGCACACGCCAAATGGAGACACAGGAGACTAAAGCTTTTGTCGTAGACTAACGGCTGACAATCCTACCCGGCAGGTATATCTGGTTGTGTCTAATACTATTATTAAAGTGCAGTGTCTTACAGCGAAGCTTCTCTTTCCTCATAGCTTTCTTCTCTTCCACCGTCGTCTTCAAGGTTGGAGGGCGGAAGTGGGACATGACCATGAGGAACTGCTCGAAGCCAATCTCATCGCAGGAGCCCACCGCATCCTGATGCTGGTTCCTGGGTCACGCATAGAAGACATCGAGGTTTAGGAATTATGAAACAGAATTCAAGCAACGTGGCGCCAACAACTATTTCCTCAAGTGGCCTAGCTGTGAATAGACCATATGCAGAAAGATTTTTTTGTCTTGACATTTGAAAATATGACTTATGTAAGAAAAGTTATGGTTCGCTAGCTAGCTAGCCGTTTCCGCTCATTAACGCTCTTAACGCTAACCTACCTCCTCCTTAATGTATACAGGTATCGATCTTCTCATCTAACTCTGGGGAAGAAAGGTAATGAGAATACTTTCCAAAATGTGAAACTATTCTCTCAAATTAGGTTTTAATTTAGTAACGTTAGGAATTATTTTTCACCATATAAAAAAAATAAATCATAAAACAATACAGCGTCTACAGCTTGTGTTTATGCAGTTGTTGTCAGGAAGAAACTTCCATCAGGCTAATATCTTATATTTAATATTTACCATACAAGTTGGTTGAAAAATGTCATCTTTTAAAAGTAATAACAATGAAGACTGGTAGGTCTACTTTTCACAGATCACATAATAGGAATTTGGTTTTGAACGTTTTTTGAATACATTCCAAATAAAATCCCGATAGTGCCAATGCCAGTTGAAATGGCTATAGGGTGGACAGAGAGGGTGTGTTGTAATATGACTGCACTCACCTTTTATCAAAGAATGCTCCAATAATTTCATTTCTGATTGGGTTGTTGGCGAGGGCTGGTATGCTGTCCAAGTTATCTCTACTGCAGTGCAACAAGAGAAAGTTCATCATCATGAAACAGATACTACAGTACCAGCATGCTGCAATAACACTGCATGTTATTTATGGGAAGTAAAATGAAGGCAAATTGTAAATAAATATCTGCTTGTTCCCGCTTTCCTTTTAAAGGGAAGGAACTTGTGCTCTGTAACTACCAGCATGCCACTTTGTGTGTGTGTGTGTGTGTGTGTGTGTGTGTGTGTGTTTATACATGACTGTGTGTGTACAGTGTGTGTCAGCTGTGTCCTTTATGCATCGACATGTCGCTCGTTTGTGTCGGTGAACTCCAGTCGCCATGCAGGTACTATTTCCTCTTTAGTGGTAACGGAAAAACGCTGATTGGTTTCCATTCAAACCACGTGCAGCTTACCAGCAGAGCTTTGTCACATGTTGTATTTTGTTTTTTAACTACCTTATTGTCTCTTCATTTCCACTCAGCTGCTGGAATCTTTCAAACAGGTTTTTGATCTGTTCCAGTGAAACTGCAAAGAAGCAAACACCAACATGAGAGTACGCCAATGATACACCTAGAATTACTCCACACCCAACAGAAGGCCTCGCAAATTCCATCAATTTAACGACGTCCAACATGATAATAAACAGAAGATCACGGTTGTTGTTCAATTATTTCTTGATTTTCATTGAATTGTAATATGCTGGATTATGATTAAACAGTGGGACTTGTTTGTATTAATCGAATCAAGTACTCTCTAAGACGGTCTCTGCTATCAGTTTAATCGAAAAGCAAACAACTGTTGGACTGCCATTGTCTTTTTATGCCATTTCAAAGGGTTCCTGGAATCATTAACTCACTGTGTGGACTAGTGAGCACACACTGAAAGGTTGCCACATCATAATCTGGCTCCTCCTGCACATGGGTTTGGCATTTTCAATTGTTTCGGTACACACATTGTGTTTATTTTGACCTTTTTTCCAGTAGGCTGCTCAGAGGGTGTTTTCAGTCGCAACCGTAGCTGCTGAGTGTGGGGTGAAGAATATGCAGAGGCAAACAACAGCCTCATGCAGAAACAAGTTTGTTGCTCGGAGTGGGCAGCGTCTCCATTACATGTGCAGGAACGACACACAATTAACTACAACACCATGGAGCAATTATTAGAGCGTAAAAGACAACGACAGAATCGTTGGTCTGTGCTCTACCACCAGGACGTGTGAGTGCAATTAAACATTTCATCAGAGCGTCAAGAAGAGACAAGACCTTAAGACCACTGAGTCCAGAATGAAATGGGGTCCAAGCCCCACTTTGAGGAAATGAAGGCAATAAAATAGTTCAAAGTCTCACCCTTAGCAGAATCAATAAAGTTGGCCTCAGCCTGGGATGAAAACCTTATCGCTGCTGCTCAAACTCTGCATGCCACTGCACGCAAAAGGCTTCACATCAGGATCCTGTCCTTTCTAAAAATAGATCTTAACTTCTGCTGTTTCTGTCTGCTTGTTGTTTCACACACAGCATGGGAGGACGAGAGCGGGGTTTAAATAAGTTCTATTAAAAGTACAAGTTTATAGCTATAGCACCCATTCTTTCAACACAAATGAATGGAGTTACAAAAATAGTAATTGGATTGTCTATTAAATATAAGCAAGCATATGACGTTAGCTTTTTAATAAAAACTACTGGTGTTACCAGCTTTAAATCAATGTGAAGCTAAATCACATGTATTTGTTCAACGGGTGGCGCTTACATGATGTTACCTCGTTTGCTGATGCCAGCAGCATTTGACTTTGTAAATATCACAGGTTGGCACAATGGCACGCTTTCCACTTGTCCTTTCATCTGTATTATCTGTACTTTATCTGTATTACACCTCGAAACTGAACGATTTAACACCAACTTCATACACTGAATCTGCACTTCTAAATCGTCTTCATACAGAAGTGTTTTACTACTTACATCCTGTTTTATCCGCCAGGTCCTGGTACTTGTGCTCGGGGCGCGTCTGCGAAGCTCCCATCGCTCCTGATCCACCGGTGCGGTGACTCCGTGCGCAAAATCCGGTTCGACTGGCTCAACTTTTCTGCGCTGCTGCTGCTGTATCACGCTGCTGCTGCTGGCGGCCGGGAAACATCTGGTATCCTCAAGGTCCTAAATCCACGCTGCCAGTGCGTAAAGTAGGGGGAAAACAATTACCAGTACTCCTCTTATTCTGAATTACTACAGTGAATAAAAACTGCGAGGAGATATAATCCACTGGAACGAATTGCTGTGAATTTACGGAGGATTTTCAACGTTATCTTACAGTATTTCATAATAACTGTAACATAAATGTTCATCCCTCGCATGTAAATTAACAGTTAATGCCGTAAAATGACAATAACTGCAGACTACTGTAATTTAGCATTTACAGTTATTTTAATGAACATACAATAATAATTGTAGCTACTTATAACATTTGATCTAAATTGAGTCTTATTTATAAAGTTTGAACGTGTTTATGTTTTCAATAACACATGCATAAAAGAAAGTTGTGATTACTTTAAACATACATCTCTTCAAGTGGCAGTAAACATGTTCAGGAATGTTCTTTTATGCACAAATTCACTCTTAGATAAGGCCTGTTGTGAATGAATTGGGTTGCAATGTTTTGTCATTTTTCAAAAAGTGAGTCCCCGGGAAAAAGCTGCATTGAAGGGCTCAGTATCAATGTAATATATATATATATATATTTATTTATTTATTTTTGAGTTTATATTTATATTTTTATTTAATATTTATTTTTGAGTTTATATTTTTATATTCCTAAAATTATATTTTTAAATATATATTTATACATATATATACTTGTATATTTATTTTTAAACTTATATTTTATATTAAGTATTATAGTAAATTGTTTGTTTTATTGTTACGTGTTGTAAATATGTATATATATTGTGTATATGTATATGCATTGTTCGAGGCAGAGTTGGTGTTCTGAGTGATTCAGACTGAGACCACTGCGGATTTAGAGCCTCCCTGAGGAGGAGCACAAGAGACTCAGATGTGTAAAACATGGCTGCAACGGAGTATTATCAAAATTAATGAATCCATAAAAATGTAAAAAGGTTTAAATCTGAATCATAAATTAACTTATTTCCCAGCAGGAAACTGCCCTGTTTATATTGAAAACATTACCACTACAATTAATAGTACTACTGCTATAACCACTGAAACTATGACTACTGCTGTAAAAACTACAGATATTTCAGGTTTACAATTCTGCAAGAATGAGTCCTCAAACCCAGAAATGAGTCTGAATCTTTGCACTTCAGAAGAACTAGAAGTGACTGTAACTGGGGGGGTGGGGGGGGGCCTATATGCTGGGGGCTTATTTGACTGGTGCTGGGTGCAGGGAGTTGTAGTCAAGGGTTGGGGAGCTCTGGGTAAAGGAGCATTCCTTGGGTTTAGGTAAAGGAGGATTTACAACACCTGGATACCCATCCTGAATTTACTCGTCCACTGAAATTCAAGTCTACCTTATGTATTATTTTTGGGTTTCCATGTGTTTTGTCAAACTCAACTGCATGACTGGATTTGAGGATCCTGCATCCTGGATAACGACCATCGTCTGGGCCGCATCGCTCCTTCGTTTGAGCTTTGTTTTCACAACAACACCGTGGTATTCGACGCGCGTGTCCAAACACTAACGCTCTTTGCTGCATGTTTCTAGACTTTTTCAGATATTTCGTTCCTGATCTGCACTGGAGCCTGACTGTGGTACAAAAATCACATTTGTCAATCATTTCTTGTTACACGAATTCATCAGTTTCTGAGAAGACTGTGTTTTTTACAAAGGTCCTGGTCTTGAGTATGCGCAACAAAACAGCTAAGTGGACTGTGAACTGAGAATGGGTGACCAGTAATCGGTGATCCCGGGTTTGTCACAGCGGCGCTGCTACATGGGCGTGGCTCGGTGGTTGTTTTGGTCTGTGGCAGAAGCCTGGTCCTGGTTCCCAAGGCCAGGTGTCAGTCTGTGGTAAAGCTCCTGCACCGTGCCCAAAGTTTCAACTGTGTCCTCTGGGTATCGCGTCTGCAGTTCTTCGTTGGCAAAGTAGTAGGTGTTGGCAAACTCTGAGAAGTAACGTCCCACCTCCGGGTGGCCGATCTCCAGGGGCGCTGAGTGGGGCTCCAGGTTCTCTGAGGAACAACAACGAACAAGTGACAGTCTGATTAAAGACAATGGAGATTGTGTAAATGGAGTTGAAAGCGGAAATTCATACAAAACAGTCCCATCCATTATTAATATACATACAAGACCAAGGCAAACAGACAATTCGCATGTCAAAATGTTAAGAAAAGGTCAAATGTATTTTGGCATCTCAGGGAACAGAGTCTGCAGGTGAATGCTTGAGAGAGAAGGCCTTCTCAATCCTGACAACCAAATGCATCTCTCTGCTCTGCACTGGTGCTTCGTACCCCACATACAGAAGCACCTTCAGTTTGTCCAGCATGGCTGGAACTACCACCGACTGAGGGAAACCAGTCCCCGCTGCAACTGTGGACTCTCCATGAACATGAGGCACAGCAGGACCCAATGCCGGTTTGAATTTATTCAGACATTTTATCTTTACTATGACTTTACCTTCCTATATGGGACAATGGCAACATGAACCCCACTGTATCTAACATTACACAAAGTTTTTATGTTATAAATAATGTAGGGAAGGTTCATTCCAAAGTGCATGCATCAGAAGCATCATGCAACTAATAGAGGCCTGTAAATGTGTTTGTTGTTGTTCTGCACATCATGGGCACTTTCAAAACTTCAATAAGGTGTTGCTAAAATGTTGTGATCGAACAAGGAGCAGTGTTTTAGAGAGATAGTTGTACATCCTAGCTCTCTGCTCCCTATAGTAATTCATTGGCTCTCTTTCTGATGCCATAGCTGGTCATGGCATCTTCATCCAGAATCCAAGGAAATGATAAAACAAGTGATATTTCATACAAGGTTCTAAAAAAGGAACAGACTGAAAATGACTCACAGTTCTGTAGACATGTTGACCGTAATAACTTAAACATTACTTTTGGCTGAACAGATCCTTTAACCTCAACTCTTTTAACTGCAGGTTGACATGGAGTTTGGAGTTGACTGGACCGTTTCAGCTGCAACGCTCACGAACTGACCAGGAAGTTGAAAGTCTACCCGACCCTGATGGCCCCCTGTCCAATGTGTTGAATGTCTTTGTACAAACTGTGAGCTTAATATCAGAAATGCTCCAGTAAATGCCTGCGTCACAGGCTCTCTGATGCAGGTGAAAGTTGCATAAATGCTGTGATTAGCATAGTTCTGAAACCAGTGTTGAATCACATTCTTATTTACTAAACTTCTCTTTGTTTCACGGCTAAAAAGATTAACACAAAAGTAAAAATAATGGTAATGACAGCACTGACAGTATATATTTATTTATTTATCCTTTTTTACAGCAGATGTCAATGTAGACACTTGTTGCATTGTACAATATGCTTGCAAAGAAACACTTTTTGCTTTACTCAATTTACATCTGTTACAATTAATGAACCTTTTGGAAAACCATTTTCCGGTTTAAACATCGAAAACCATTATGGTTTTGTAACAGAGCCTTGTACGAGAAGCTGTCCTGTAGTTATCTAGAGAACTTGTTTTAAAGCATGTGTATCAAATGTTTTATGTTTAGACTGACATTTTCTGAATCACAAGGCTCGAGGAACTGCAACACGCATCCTGTTTCAGAACAATACCACGAATAAAGAACAGCAATTCAATCGGTCGCTGTTGTAACAGTCTCCCGATCACGATCTTCACAACAATTAAACTGGGAAGAATGGGATTAAACCTACGAGACAATGGTTGAAGATAAATATGCATCACCACATTGTGTGCGAGTGTTCCACACTAACAGAACTAGGTACTACTTTACGTCACTCATTCAACTGCTTTTATACTGTAATTCAATATTGTGGCTGGCCAAGCAAGACAACAGATGCTACACGATTATTAAAGTGTCCAGAGTGATATATTGATGTACAGTCTCCTTAGACCAATCCAAAGCCAGCGTCAGTGCTACAAATAGCAAGAATGTCTCTATTGTAGCGTGACCGGATCCCGCCCCGGGGAAAGCGGGACAGGCTTGCGCACCTAACACGGCGGTTACTCAGTCTGCTGTCCCACCTGCGAGGATATACGTCCCTCTTGGAGGTGTCGAAACAATAACAAAAATGTATTGTACCACTTTGATTGTCTCACAGATGTCAAGGTCAGCACAGTCCTTAATATCTATTATGGCTTCTTCTGGGGATCCACCAAGGAGCACATGCAGGATAGCTGGGCTGAGTCCTCCAAGGCATGGAGGAATGAATGACCAATCATTCGGCCAGCAACAACAAAGAAGTCACTCTCCAAAATCACCAATTGCTGGATGTCCTGAAAAAGCAACATACACAGTACAGACATTGGTTAAATGAATATATGATTTTGTATCTTTAGTTTTGCGTGTGTAACCAATTTACCCTCGAGTGTGCATGTCAAGGGCCAAGCCCACTCAGCATTAGCCCTCTTATAAAAATAAAGGACTGTCCTCTGCACTGTCTCCAAGATCCATGGTAAGATAGAATGATTTTCCAGTTGCATGCTGGCTTAAAATGTCTTCTTTGAATCTCTTTGCTGCCTCACTGGGATTTGAAAGAATTTTCCAATCTAAAAAGAGTTTTTAAATTATTCCAATTAATACTGGATGAATTTATATGTAGAGAGCAACAATTCATTGCAATAAATGATGTAACACACCTGGGAAGCCTCTCTCCTCAGTGGGATCTAGGTCAACTATCTCGGGAGCAGCCACATGTCCCTGAGGTGGCACGCAGTAGTTTGTTGCCGGCCCTTGTTGTCTCACTTCCCTGTAGTCTTGTCAACATGCTCACAAATCTACCTTCACTTCAGGAGGCACTTTCTGTGGTCACCACAGTTTCTACCTCACCACTGCTCTGTGATGGTCTTTGGTAAAGAGAAGCATGTTTTGTTATTGGGGCCAGTATATTTTACATTACATTACACATTCACAAAAACACTGCAACTAGAAAAGAATGGTCATGAATAGAATCGAATAAATCCATTCAAATTCAACTTTCCCTCAAGACCAATATTCAGGATCATACAGTATCCTCCATCCACATTAAACATGCTTTACATCTTCTGGCAGACTCCAGAGCCTAATGCTTAATGTCTGATGTACGACTACTTGAGTGCTTGACAAATGTGACGTTTTAGTTCTGTAGAGCGATACCTCACTCATCACTGTGAGCCTTGATTCTTGTAAAAGGGAACTCCTCTCCACACGTCACACATTTCTGAGGTGGTCCAACTCGCTCATTACTGCATTCTGGTTGACATGCCTGTAAACAAGATCATTTAAAAATGTAACACAAGCTATGTTCATACTTTGGCATTTTCACATGGGAACACCAATTTAAAAGTGAGGATGAAAATTGTAGCGTGACCAATCTGTGTTTGTGGATCTTTCAAATGTCTCACATGGTAACCCTCATTGGGACATGGTATGATGATCAGTTGGCGACTTTGTGTTGTTCCAGAGATTTTGAGCAACTCAAATCCTCCCCCTTGTCTGAGTGTTTGATACGCCTCTAAAATAAATTCTCTAAAGTCATCTGGATCTGTATGACTACCTAAAAATAGAAGATAATAATACAAACAACCGATCTAACTTGAAACATAATAATATTTAATGTTTTGAAAGGTAACTTAATTCAAGAAAAATACGTCTGTCCATCATGATGCCTGACTTACCTTGGCATGTAAGACGTTTTTCCCCTAGTCCTGCAGCAGCAAGTCTATCTCTGGCGTATCGGGGTGTCCTCAATACAACAGAACGAGTGAGTGTACGAATGAAGTTGTGCAGGCGCAGCAACAGTTCGCCTCCTTGTCGTCCTTCTCCCTCCAATGTATGGACCGAACAGCCTTGAAACCTCGGCTAGAATCAAGTGACGAGGATAAGCTATAATCACTACAGGAGAATAACGACGTTGCAGAAGAAACATGTTGGCTAACGATATCATCGCACACTTTACAGGAATGCGATCTGACGCACAGCATGAATACATAAATCACTCATCACCGGCGACAGTAATTTAGTCGACACAAGGGATTTAGCATGGGAAAGTGTTCCCTGCAGAAACCTACCGTCCACTGGGTGCCTGAGTGTTACGTTATGTGGCGGCCGCCATGATTAATATGAGATGTGGTTTATAGATCTCCAGCAATGTTTGTTAATGTTTATAATGTAATGGCGACAGAGACAGAAAGCAGCTGCTGCGCACGGACGAGAAACCAGGAGGTTCAGAAACCAGTCGAGACGTAACACCGGCACAGGGTAATAGCGCAGCGGCTAACGTTAGTTAGCTTGTCAGTTACGAACGTCACGTAACTTAACCTATCACTTTAACACACATGTGATGTTATAATATCTCTTATTTTGCTTTAACATTAGTATCGGTGACATTCGATTGAGTTGAAACCCAATACTTGCATTTAAAAGTGAAAGCTGTCGCTTCTCCGGCTCCCGCATCACTCGCCGCCATGCTGGTTCAAATAAAATCCTCACCAGCGCGCAATGCACCTCGGGATATGCGGGATCACGAATCATGTTCGTCATGACATTCTATCATGTCATGACATTCTATCATGACATCACATGATTCTTCAAGAAAACTGTATATACCCCAGACTTTACTTGTCCAAACTAGTTAACTTTCAAGAGACACCAGTACAGTGCTTCCACTGAAGAAAGATAAATATGGATCCCGCACAATTTAATGCAATTTGTAAGCAAATTGATGTCAAGTTTGCCCAAATGAATCACCTTGAGCAGGAGCTAAAGGGGGGTGAGCATGACAATGATGTCAACTCGGCCCGAATGAATCACCTTGAGCAGGAGCTAAAGAGGGCTAAGCATGACAATGATGTTCTTGAGCAGGAGCTAAAGAGGGCTAGGAATGACAATGATGTCCAGTCTGTCCAAATTAATGACATTGAGCAGCAGCTAAACGGGGCTGAGTATGACAATGATGTCAATTCAGCCCAAATAAATGACCTTGGGCAGCAGCTAAAGGGGGCTAGGAATGACAATGATGTCAAGTCGGCCCGAAATAATGGCCTTGAGCAGGAGCTAAAGGAGGCTAAGCATGACAATGATGTCAAGTCGGCCCGAAATAATGTCCTTGAGCAGGAGCTAAAGGAGGCTAAGCATGACAATGATGTCAAGTCGGCCCGAAATAATGTCCTTGAGCAGGAGCTAATGATGGCTAAGCATGACAATGGTGTCCAGTGGATCCAAAAGAATGACCTTGAGCTGCGGCTAAGCGTGGCTAAGGATGACAATGATTTCCAGAGGATCCAACTGAATGACCTTGGGGACCTTCTAACGGGGACTTTTTATGACAATTTTGTCAAGTTGGCCCGAATTAATGGCCTTGAGCAGGAGCTAGAGGAGGCTAAGCATGACAATGATGTCAAGTCGGCCCGAATTAATGACCTTGAGCAGCTTGATGAGAAACCAGCTCCAGCTGCTGAGACTCAGACCAGCTGTTGGGCTCGAGGTGCCAAAGGTCTACTGAAAGGAGCATTGTTTGCTGGCATCGTTGTCGCTGCAATAGAAATAGCGTCAAATTTATGGTGATTAGCACAAAGATAACATGTTGTGAGTGTGATGCCCACCGATGTGTTGTCACATGTGTGTTATGTATTTTGTTTTCATGCACAGCAAATATGTTTTAAAGTGAGCATACTTGTTTATTCCAGCAATAGTTGTTGGCAATAGAATGGCAATAGAATAGTTATTAAGGACTTTCAAGAGACAACAGTACAGTGCTTCCACTGAAGAAAGATAAATATGGATCCGGCACAATTTATTGAAATTTGTGAGCAAATTGATGTCAAGTTGGCCCAAATGAATGACCTTGAGCAGGAGCTAAAAGGGGCTAAGCATGACAATGATGTCAAGTTGGCCTGAATTAATGACCTTGAGCAGCTTGATGAGAAACTGGCTCCAGCTGCTGAGACTCAGACCAGACGTTGGGCTCGCGGTGCCAAAGGTCTCCTGAAAGCAGCATTGTTTGCTGGCATCGTTCTCTCTGCAATAAAAATCGCGTCAAATTTAAAGTGACTGAAGAATGCGACGCGTCACAGATCAAATGGTGATTAGCACAAAGATAACATGTTGTGAGTGTGATGCCCACCAATGTGTTGTCACATGTGTGTTGTTGTGTTGTTACGTGAATCTGGGGGGTGACCCCTCACGATTTTTAATTATTTTATTCGATAATAAAAAAAATTTGAAAAATTAATTAATTAATTTTTTTTATTATTATTATTTCTATTTGGGTTATTAAATGTCCACATTACTATTATTAAATGTACACATTACTCTCACCGTACATACACACATATGAAATATAGACAATAAACAAGAGCCATATAAGAAAAACAAGGACATTTAACATGGAAGGGGGGGGGGGGGTTCATTTTGGGGATTTCTTGATGAGTTAGAGAAGGTTGATGTCCGCACACTACATCCCGTCAGAATGCACTTGTGCTTCGAGTCTGTAAGTCATACAGCCGGAAAGTCATTTCTTTTTTGAGATCAAACATTTTCAATACACCCATGTTCATGTCTTAAACTCGTTATCACTCAGTAAGAAATCTGATTTAACGACCTGAATAATTTAAAAACATTTATGTGCGGCAGGTTATTTTTAAGTTGATCAACCTTACCTTTGTATGTTGACCTGTCCATTGCGGTTTAGTCTTTGAAGAATAAATTATTTGTGTAATTTCGCTTCCTATTTATGCATTCATTTTGTGCCTTCATTAGTTACTGAGAAAAGATGAGTTTGTTGAGGCAGCTGTGAAAGTACAGTGATGCGCATTAGGTAAGTAATGGAACATTTCTAAGAAGCACTGATCCATACTGACGTATCTGACGCTCAGCTTTGTGAGAACACTATAAACCAATGATAGGACTTTTAATCATAAAAAGTAAAATGCCATCTATCAATATGAAGCGAAGTAGATTGGTTGGTTGACAATGAAAGACTTGAAGATGTTGAAAATGCAGAACTGTCGGAAGGAGTCTGCAAAAAATAGATGTTTATGAAACTAATTACATTGTTCGAGGCAGAGTTGGTGTTCTGAGTGATTCAGACTGAGACCACTGCGGATTTAGAGCCTCCCTGAGGAGGAGCACAAGAGACTCAGATGTGTAAAACATGGCTGCAACGGAGTATTATCAAAATTAATGAATCCATAAAAATGTAAAAAGGTTTAAATCTGAATCATAAATTAACTTATTTCCCAGCAGGAAACTGCCCTGTTTATATTGAAAACATTACCACTACAATTAATAGTACTACTGCTATAACCACTGAAACTATGACTACTGCTGTAAAAACTACAGATATTTCAGGTTTACAATTCTGCAAGAATGAGTCCTAAAACCCAGAAATGAGTCTGAATCTTTGCACTTCCTGTTGCAGGTTGTATTATCCTTTGTAAACAAACGTTAACATTCTGGCATATACCGTAAATCACGGTAAAACCCAGTCACATATCGTAATCCAGTATACGGTAAAACACCGTAAACTACGGTCACTGCATCGTAAAAAAAAGTAAATTACTGGCGTCCCTGCTGCCAGTAAGTTACCGTTATTTTACGGTGAAATTGAGTGTAGGATTGGAGGTCCTCCACTGAGAAAAGTTCAAGGTATTTGACTTTTCACATTATTTTTGACCATAACCACTATTATAGAGAATTCCCCAAAAGCTCAACTGATATTGCTACAGTTACACAATTATTTCTGTAAATCAAAAGAACGGAATCAGAACATTTTCTAATATTGCTTTATATTTGATCCCTCCTTTTTCAAACCGTCCCACTATCCTGCAGTCGTCCGGTTTGTGCATTCCACTGGTAAAGCAATGAACATGCTCATTGAGCTCAGTAAAATAAGTCAGCGAGAAGCGACATTAAAACTTGAAACGCTTTATTGTTTTTATACGTTCCTCACAGCGGAGAGTCATTTCTGTTTCAAGTCAACGGGGACGCTGTTGGTTCTTCTTCTGTTTCTCGATTGACAGCTCAACAACACTGAGGAGCCATGACACGTTTCACTTGTAAATACACAGGAAAAAACAAACGAGGTCATCTACAAATGTGAAAGTTTAACTTTCGTAAGTGCATGAAACGTGATGAAAAGATGGGGAATCAAAGGTGGAAGTCAATTTACAAAGTGTCTTCTGTACAGTCTTTTGTGTGGCACTGTAACTGGGGGGGGGGGGGCCTATATGCTGGGGGCTTATTTGACTGGTGCTGGGTGCAGGGAGTTGTAGTCAAGGGTTGGGGAGCTCTGGGTAAAGGAGCATTCCTTGGGTTTAGGTAAAGGAGGATTTACAACACCTGGATACCCATCCTGAATTTACTCGTCCACTGAAATTCAAGTCTACCGTATGTATTATTTTTGGGTTTCCATGTGTTTTTGTCAAACTCAACTGCATGACTGGATTTGAGGATCCTGCATCCTGGATAACGACCATCGTCTGGGCCTCATCGCTCCTTCGTTTGAGCTTTGTTTTCACAACAACACCGTGGTATTCGACGCGCGTGTCCAAACACTAACGCTCTTTGCTGCATGTTTCTAGACTTTTTCAGATATTTCATTCCTGATCTGCACTGGAGCCTGACTGTGGTACAAAAATCACATTTGTGAATCATTTCTTGTTCCACAAATTCATCAGTTTCTGAGAAGACTGTTTTTTTTACAAAGGTCCTGGTCTTGAGTATGCGCAACAAAACAGCTAAGTGGACTGTGAACTGAGAATGGGTGACCAGTAATCGGTGATCCCGGGTTTGTCACAGCGGCGCTGCTACATGGGCGTGGCTCGGTGGTTGTTTTGGTCTGTGGCAGAAGCCTGGTCCTGGTTCCCAAGGCCAGGTGTCAGTCTGTGGTAAAGCTCCTGCACCGTGCCCAAAGTTTCAACTGTGTCCTCTGGGTATCGCGTCTGCAGTTCTTCGTTGGCAAAGTAGTAGGTGTTGGCAAACTCTGAGAAGTACCGTCCCACCTCCGGGTGGCCGATCTCCAGGGGCGCTGAGTGGGGCTCCAGGTTCTCTGAGGAACAACAACGAACAAGTGACAGTCTGATTAAAGACAATGGAGATTGTGTAAATGGAGTTGAAAGCGGAAATTCATACAAAACAGTCCCATCCATTATTAATATACATACAAGACCAAGGCAAACAGACAATTCGCATGTCAAAATGTTAAGAAAAGGTCAAATGTATTTTGGCATCTCAGGGAACAGAGTCTGCAGGTGAATGCTGAGGTGGTGGAGAGGGCAGAGATAACTCGTGCAAACAATGGAAGCTGTGTTGCAGCAGCATCAGCAGGCCGAGCAGCAGAGGGAGCATGTAAGGACAAGGGATTACACGAGTCAGCCCAGTGGGGAGGGGCTTTCTGAAGAGGGCAAAATGTACAAAAGCACGCAGCATCACTAAAGCGTGTGCATTCAACCAGCTTGCAGGCTTTGTTTTATTCATTCTTACTGACCGATTCTTATTAATGCAAGTTAAACATAGAGTTCCTATCACCCATCACGTCCAACAAGCCACATACTAATGTGCGAGTACATATGACAGGGATGCATTTATCCCGTCTGCAGTTAGAAAAGATTCCCTCAGTTGCCCCATGTAGCAGTTTGTCTACATGCTTTTATGTGAACATGGACGTTTGACATATGTTTGTGCTGCCGACTTCCTCTCGTCTTATCAGCAGGCAGTTTCCTTTTTATGTTTTTTTAGTAGATACATCAGTTTGTCATATGTTCCAATTTTGTACTATTTATGCAATTTTCCCCCAAATAACTAGCAGTACTATGTGAACAAAGTGGGCTTGCATTATTAGAGTGGTACTCTGTTTTGCTATTTTTGGCCTCATAAATGCATTCTTGCAATGCTCTTTTGCAAGCGTAAATAAACATAATTGGGAACTTTAGCAAATCATGATTCATTTTTCAGTGTCTGGCCATTTCTCTTGATTTATTATACCGGTGGGTGCAGTGATACATTCCTTCCCACGGGCAATTATCCCCTTCATTTCATAAATCATCACAGAACATTTGCTCACCGTGAGGATACTTTCCATCACCATACTGGTGTACACGGTCCATACCTTGTGCTGCGTAGCGACACGTTCCGTCCTGCACGAGGACGTTGTAGAAAGGCTGGTTGGCCCCGTTGGACAGCTGGTGAACCCTCATGGTGGTGATCCACTCCTGACTCATGGTGCACTTTGGGTCCCAGCCGTAGATCACACAGTTATACCCTGACCTGGTGGAGGAGATGGACCAGGACAGACGCACTGTGAGGGGATTGCAATGGGATGCGTTCACGGATAAGAGGACGGCCGTACAACATGCGTCGCGTGACCCACCTCTTGTGTTTCATGATGAGGCCGACGGAATACTGGACCTCCAGGTGTTCTGGAGCGCTGCGCTTCTTCTCCTCGGGTGTGACGGGATGTTTCTTGTGCTGGATGTGCTCCAGCGTGTGCTGCACCAGGTAACCCACCGCCCCGTGCTGGGAGGGATCCAACGCCTGAATGTGCTGCAGGATGTCAAGCACCTGGAACAGAGGACAGACATCGGTGGACAATGCGGTGAGGTGAAGTGCTGTGGGCTGAAAGACGGTTCACATTTGATTGAACTGACTCTCATTAGAGCATCAGGTTGTGTGTTCGGACCTTTTCCGGCCAGATGCCCAGATGGAAGTAGAGGCGTGCCTGCAGCAGCAGGTACTGCACGTTATCTGGGTTTATAGTGAGGTAGAGGTCCAGAGAGTCTCTCAACAGCTGGTAGGATTTCTCATTGCCCTCCCTGAAAGAGTCCACACAGGTAAAGTAATTAGTATTAAATGCATTACAATAATTAATACCATGCTTTGACCGTATATCAATCCTCCACCAACCCATCTCTCCAGCATCAGAGTCAGCAGTGACAGTCAGGTGGTTTCTCTTACCCTCTTTTGCCGATGTTAAGCAGGTTTCCCACCATCCTGAGCAGCACCTCGGTGGTGCTGATGGCACTGTAGTAGTCTGCTGTCACCTGGTGGCCAATGAGGTACTCGCACTCCTTGGCAGTCAGCTGTTTGCCTTTACCAAAGGCATCAATGTAGACAAAGTCATAGATGTCCTCACTCCTGCAGGGACAAAGTCAAACAAATCTTTTTATGTAAATATATTTAACATAAATCGGTCACAAATTGTGTCTTAGCGGTGTGAAGGATTTGGCGACATCCAGCGGTGAGGTTGTAGATTGCAACAAACTGAAAGTTCTACTGCCTAATTCTAAGGTTCTAACAATTTTTTTATTCAGGTGATTGTACACTAAAGAAAACATAATTTTATATATATATATATATATATATAGATAGATAGATGCACTAATACGACTGTTTCAGTCCAAACACCGGCTTTGTTTATTAGCTAATACCTAGTGCCGATCTGACAAGAATGGGAACCAGGGTTTGACAATGATGGAGACTGACAAGCAGAATTCGATTTAATTAAACCTAAACGGATCACAATCCTATTATGTTAGAACAAAGGTATCAATGTGGCTGCATGTCCTTCAGATTGCTAATAAGATGTATTGTGTAATGACTGATGACAGCACTAAGTCCTTATCTTAACAGCTGTGTAGGAGACTAGTTCTGTGCATAGTACCATATCATACAAGCGTTTGTAAGCGTATGAAATGGATGTGATTGAAGGAAGACAGTCACGTGAGTCAACTCGTCGTCCCTGCTCTGCTCTCCCCCTGTGATCATGAACTGTGTGAGTGACAGCTCTACTCTTAAGACAACATTTAGAGGAACTTGAGAGCTGTGAATTTAAAAACATACACTGTTGGTTTTTGGCACCAGCGCAGCAGGAAGTGATTAGGAAAGTTGACCGGTTCCAGCTGAACGCCCAGCTTCCGGGCTAAGTTCATGTAGAGGACAGAGAGACTTATGGGAATGCCTGTACGGCGTAGTAGCACCTAAATGGAAAAAGGCCAGTTTACAAGAAAATAAAGCAGTTGGGAAAATACTGTTCATTTTGTGACTTGTCATTATTTCATAGAAGACCTACCTGGTGGATGTAAGAGTTAAGAGGGTTGTAGTAGTCAAACTCGTTGCCTTTGTATTGAAGCTGCTCGTATAAGACAGAGTTTAGGGCGGACACCAGCTGCCTCTGGAGCTCGAAGTCCTCCACCACTAAACAGTCACCTACATCATACACAGGAAGCGGAACGTTAGAAGTATGGATATTGTGCAGCCGACACATTTGGGACACAAATATAAAAAGGTATTGATATATTTTATTTCAAATATTTAGTGGGAATAGAATACAAAATGATTTGTAGTTTTGCTAATTTTAAAAAGCCCACCTTGAGCGATGCACAGGCTGGGGTGAGAGGAGTTCTTGATTCTCAGCATCTTCTTCACTTTTTCTGCAATCTCGTCCAGCTGGACTGATACGCTGTTCAGTGTTACATCAGCCAGAGGGTTACAATACTGATCAACCAGTACAGCACCTGGAGGCAAACAAGCGAGGAAATGAATAATGTGATGATGCTGCCTGCATATAGTATTTGAAAAAAGAAAAACACAAAAAATGGGAACATCTGATGCTGTTATTTAGCTAATTACTAAGTATGAAAAACACACATTCTGTTGTAAGTAGACATTTAAGCTGTTTGACACGTGTTCATGCCTCACCCTCCAACGACGACTGCTGATCTGCAGGCTGCTCCATGAAGGTCTTCAAACTCCTCAGGATGTTCTGTTGTCTCAGGAAGTAAAGGATTTTCTTTGCATAGTACTTCAAAGTCAAGCTTTTCCTAATGATGGGTGCAAAACAGAAGAGAGAGAGACACATTCACGGTGTGCAACACAACAGGAGATTTTAATAATCCGGATCAACTAGATCAAACACCCAAACCCATTAACGATTGCAAAAAGTGTGTGGCAAGTGTTGAGGTGTTGCTGTGCATGCACACTGTTGCTCTCAACCTCTTGTCAGAGTTGAGTATGAAGAGGAGCTCGTCTTCGCAGAAGTGCTCCGGCATCCCGAGTGACTCGATCTCTGCAAAGCTGTCTCCCAGCACCTGGCCAACGCAAGGCTGGGTTACAGATCTCGGGGTTAGTTTGGGAGATAGAAAGCTCACATTCTCTTGCACAAACATGGATGTATTCTTGATTACAAATGGATTACTTACAACTTCTGTGAAGAACCTCTTGGAGATTGATTCCACGGTCCTTCGTATTTGTATACCAACTCTATGCCGTGTTTTGTATTCTCTGAGCCAGTCACAGCACTCATTCTGACGGTAAAACATCTGCAGTCTTGGCCATCTGTTGATGAAAAAAAAGAAGACATTTCAGTGACACGTTTTGGGCATGCTCAGAATCAGCTAAGCAGCATATGACATGGCTGTGAAATCACGTATCGTCGGCAGATGTGGTTTTCTGTTTGCACACAGAATCAGGAGTGACAGCCAAGTAACGTTAAGTCGCGAGGAGGGCTTTAGCTTTTTGGCATTAGCTGTATCTCCTGCAGCACACAGGCTACATGTAGCATTCACGGTCACACAAATGCATTATTTTGGGGCAGCTCTGGGCGAAAATGAAGCATTCAATTGACACTTGTGAAAGATTTAAGCGCCGAGATTTACTAAATCCACTGTAGTCTGCAGAGTGGCCTGGCGTGATGGTGAATTTGGTGCATCAGCGGCTGACAGCTGCCTGTGAGTTCGCAGTTAAGGAACCCTTACATTTAGGGCTCTACACGAGACACACAACAATGGACAGGCAGACAGGGTTTAGTAAATAGTGGTGAAAAGCCACCAGAGGCCACGACTCCGACGAAACACCACAGAAAAAAATCGTAGCACCTCAGCTTGTACTGGTGTCCCCAGACCTTCCCCCTTCCATGGCAGACGTCGTGTAGCCGCTTGCAGCAGCAGGAGACGTTAAAAATGTCGACATGGTCGAGGACGGGGAAGCACAGGATGTGTTCGAGTAACTCGGTCGGCAGGTCAGTCAGTTTTTTAACTTGTGTTTCGCATATAATCCCATTTAGACTGTGTTGCCCCTCTCCAGCTACAGAAGTCGCCATCTTTACTGTTTACCCCGATTACCTCATTGCTCAGGCACCGCCCACTTATGGCGCAGGGGGCTTGGCTAGGGGCGGGGCTAAGGAGGTGTAGTGCAGTGTGATTGGTTGTTCGGTCAAGAGAGACTATGCTGCCTTCACAACACTCGGATACTCCATTGTACAGTATATATGTACATATATACTGTATATACTGTATGTGTGTGTGTGTGTGTGTGTGTGTGTGTGGGAGGGGGGGGCGGGGTTAAACCTCTTGAAATGTTTCAGTTGTCAAAAGAAACAAATTTTAAGGTACTTGAATAAACTTGCAGGATGTCCTCTGTCAGTGACAATAAGATATGTCTCCTACAGAAAAGACCAATGAATTTGGGGTTAAAAAGAACAGATAACTTGTAAAACAAAATTGGGTTCGCAATTTACATCCTCGATGAATCGTTTGGCCTCTAAGATGTCAGAAAAAGGTGAACATTTCACAAAGACCATAGGTGACATCATCAGTTTGCTTGTTTTGCCTGACCAAAAGAGAAGGATGTTCAGATTGACGAAGAATAGCAGCAAATTCTCACTCTTCCCTAAAACTAGGGAATGTTTCAAAATCGTTGCAGATTAAGTTTATGTCAAGTAACGATTGATTGATTAGTCGACTAATCATTTCAGCACCAAAAACTATTTCACACTTAGAATTTGATTCGTTCTCACTTAGATTTTTGTATTTGTTTAGATTAACATAACCTGGTTCCTTGGGCTGGGGTTGTAATCAGAAAGTGAAAGAGAGAAAACACAGGTAAATTATTTGTTATTAAGGCTACGCATATTTTATGCTATCATAATACACAACAATATGATACCTCTGGTAATACAACAACTATGTCTGCATATATAATCAATACAACAACTATGTCTGTATATATAATCAGATGCAGCTTTATTGGCCATGTATGCGCATACAAGGATTTTTTTCCGTTGCTCTCCACGTACATTACTTTACATTCATTTAGTAGACGCTTTTATCAAAAGCGACTTACAATAAGTACATACACATAATTTACAAATAAACAAGAAAAAACTAAAATATATAAAAAAATAAAAAAACAAGGACAACAGAAAAAAAGTAGAACAGATGTAAACATTTAACGACTTTGTACAATATAAATAATAATATCCAAAAGTATATATATATATATATATACATATAATCAATAAATTCTGTATATATAATATTTTATTTATTGTGGATTTTTACTTATTTCATATTTTTTACTTGTTTACTGTTTATAATAAATAATAATCTTGTTTTTTTACTCCGTCTCTTGTTTGCACTATGCTGCTGTAATCCCGTAAATGTGTTCGCTGCGGGACTAATAAAGGATGATCTTATTTTATTTTATCTTATCTTATCTTAAATATTTATAACCTCATTATTGACCGAGAATATAGTATTACAATCTCAGACCAAAATGCCACGCACTCTGACTCGGACCCAAAGAAGCTACTTTGTAAATCGTTAATGTTGCGCTACAATGTTTCAATGTGCGCTACAACACTCTGGACGGCTCTTGAACGCAGCATTGCTTCTTGGACCAGATCGTTTAGCAGCAGGTACCCAGCGCGTCGTTCACAGCACAGTTTACACGCAACGACCCAAGTGTTGTGAACCGTCCAGAGGGGATACTTTGGATTTATAATTTCTCGGACGCCTGGATGAAAACGTTAACGGATTTCACGGCATCGAGGACCACAACTTTAGCGCAAGATAAGAGTTTAAACTGTAGTTTCTATTGAACCGAGCTAACGTTAGCAGCGACTTTAGGACGTTAAGTTACATTGTATGTATCGGCTCATTCTACATGTTTTGTTTTGTAGATAACGTGAGATTATTAAAAAAAACTACCATAAAAATACTTAGTGTATGTGACATTCACAAACCAAGAATGTGTCAGTGAACGCCGCATGTCAACTTTAAAACTGAAGTTGCTTTTTACGCATCTATCCATTCATAGCTGAGGGAGCTACCGTGAAGCTGGACAGCCGCACGCGCACAGCTCTGCTGCACAATGCCTTGACAGTTCAGTCGAAATCAACCACTTCTGAACACGTGAACAGTGAGTTTATCAGCTGGTCGCAACATGGCGAGTGCCTTAGCAGCGAAAATGGGATTTAACTCACTGATGAGAAAACAATCCAGGAGGAACTTCAACGTCAGGATATGCACAGCGGAGTCAGACATGGAGTTCAGCTGCGAGGTGTGTATGCGTTTCAGAAAGCATGATTTCATTCACCTTTACCATCAGGTTTGCCACAACAACAACAACAACACAAAGTGCTTTTAACTTCTCCCAGTCACTGGGCTGCTATCTGTCATGCATTGTAATGGAAACCACTCTATGGGAGTTTCACTTTTCCGACACTAGATGGCAGCAACCAACTGAACAAAAGCAGTTGGCACAGTGTGTCTATTCTGTCTGTTATAATGCATCTGTGTCTCATGCAGCAATGGAATCATGAACATTTTGGTGACGCTCAATGCAGTATAGGACTTCTTGCTGCAATGCTGCTGAATCACCTCCCTGTGAAGAACACACTACTGCTCTCAGGGTGTATTTTTGGTCTACTTTACCAAACTATAACTACTATACCAGAACTGAAAAGGGCATCGAAATGACTCCCTCTGTATTTAAAGGGGAGGAACCCCACCAAAGTTTGCAAAGCTGGTAATTGCACAGAGCAGCGTAATGCTAGTTGCAGGTTTCTATTTTCTGTGCCTGGATGATAATTGCACCACTTATGTTTTTTTTTGTAAATAGCATTTAAACGAGTATTGGTCACATAGACAAAATGTTTATTCAGCAATGAGAGTTTTTGATTGGCCCCGGTGGAGCTGATTTCCTAATTTCTAGCAGTTTTTTTTTTTTTTTAAACTCATGCTAACCTTGAATGCAGTTGACAGAAGCTTCCACCCAGAGTTAGCTCAGAGGCTTGAGATGAAAGCCATCTAAACTGGATATGCCCGCCTCACACCTCTTAGCTGGATGTGTGGCTCCCGGCTGTGAACCACAGACTGAGGTGATGCTAGTATGTATGCATTCAGTAGCTGCAGTATGGTATGGTTCACATGAGGGACAGCCAGCTAAGGATGTGAAATATACGGTCATTGTTTAGCTCTAACAGGCAGAATTTTCAGCTGCAGGATAAACCAATTATGCTAATACTTCTTTTTTGTTTGTTTTTCTCTACTAAGTAAATCGTGTAAGACTAAAACATGTCATGTTTCAGGTCAAGTGGAAAGGAAAAGACCTTTTTGACTTGGTGTGCCGAACTCTGGGACTGAGGGAGACGTGGTTCTTTGGGCTCCGGTACAACATCAAGGACACAGTCGCTTGGCTGAAAATGGAAAAGAAGGTGAGTGATTATCCTGGCCTTGAACAGCCATGAGAGGCATGTGATCATTGTCGATGAAGACGTAGCGAGCATGGAAAGGGGAACGCGTGGCTCCGCCGTGCCGATGTTGATTTCTTCGGTTCCCTGTCGGATAGGTTCTGGATCAGGAGGTACCGAAGGAGGAACCGATCACCCTTCACTTCCTGGCCAAGTTTTACCCTGAAAACGCTGAGGAGGAGCTCGTGCAAGATATCACACAGCATCTCTTCTTCCTACAGGTAGCTGTGCATATGTGTAAACCAGCTGTTTTGTAGTTGCGCTCAGGTAAATCAGATTGAAAATGATTCAGTGTAAGCATTGCTTTTGAACAGCACAGATATACTGTTCCCTCACCATGTTGCGGTGCTATCTGTTTTCATTTGTGCCTGTCATGCCATTAAAGGGGCCTGAAGAGAAGGTTCTGACTGACACATTCTCTGCTGCTCTCTTAAGTTGACATTGCAGCAGGTTTACAGGTAAACCTGAAATCCAACATGCCTGAAAGCAGAAGCTGAGGATTCCTCCTCGTGGCTAACTAGCGGCCAGACTCTTCTTTTTCAAAGCCTCTCTTTCTTTGATCGTAATCTCCTTGGAGGGACGCTGTGTTCCTGACTTTAAAAGAAGAAGAAATCTTTTAAGTGGGAGTTCATCTTTCTTAAGATGAGTTCAAATGAATGCTTTTTAAAAATATAGGTGTGTAAGATCTTTAACACTTAAAAGCTTTCAAAATGCTTTGTGTGTTTCGGATGAGCTCTCTCCCTGTTGCACGAGGCATTTGGCGGATGCAGATTTGTGTCTGCGGCGTCCTCGCTGTTCTGATCCGGTGCCAACAGGGGGCGCGCGCGTCCACAGTGTTTCTGACAGGTTGCTTGAGCAGAGCCGACCTGTAATACACTTTTCCCAACGTCCGATTGTGCGCAGCCATGTGGAATCATTGCACGACATATCACCGCGGCCCTTTCTCTCCACTTAAACACTCTCCGTGGGGAACTGCCGTGGAGTCGGCCACACCGTTCCCCTCGCCAGACATGAGATTTGTTACCGCGCACCTCGGCCCACGGCACATTCATCAATTACCAATTAGGCTTTATGGGCTCAGTCACTGGCCCGGTTAATGACATATTCTCCATGGGACGCTCACCCCCCATAGCATTCATAGCCCATTGTACTGGTTTAGTCGTGTGGCTTGAGGCAGCAGCGTGCTCCTCAACATTTGGATGGAGGCACTTGTCTACTTAAGGCATATAAAAAAAGTCTCTCTGTGTCCTTAATCCGTTTAGCGACAGTTGAAGCGATTTATTTATTTCGGAGGGAGAACCTTGCTGGAAAAAAAAGAAACAAAAGGCCAGAGCCGACAAATTGCTCAACAGTGAAAGCGCTGCCCAGATACAAGTGGAGAAGAATACTAATGCGTCGGGCCTGGCACCGCCTGTCTGCTTATTACTCTGCTCTCATTAATAACCGTAATGTTCGGAGCAGGCCTCTGTTTAGACAGTGTCACAGGCATGACAGCTGGATTAGTGCTGATCAGAAATGATCACCGACCCGGATACACACACACACACACACTTACACACACTTAAGGCCACGCGCACAGGCAGTCACACGCACGTCTTCGTCACCTCGGCCTGCAATCTCCGCAACAGCGTCGTCTCATTTGTAAAGCAGATCCTCTCGGCGCTCGCTGCGATTAGGGGCGGTCACCTCTGGCTCCACGCCGTCGTCGGTTGAAAACACGAGTAGACGGCGTGACTGGCTGGGCTGAAGCATGTCTGCGCCGTCTCACCTTACAATCGGGCTTGTGTTGTGCTCTCTGTGTGGTTTTACAAGTTCGTGACTCAAGTAGTTGGACAGGTGACGGAGCTGGGGAAGTGACACCTGACGAGACGGAAGCACTTTAAATCTGGAGGAAGCTTGTTAAAGGAGGATGGCCAGACATTTTAAGAATTCACGTTATTACTGGGATCCGTGAGGGTTAAGTCAACACTTTGAAAACACTCTTTCCACGAGCTGTGAAATGGAGACGCAAGCCTTGAACTCGCCACTCTTACTAGCTGGAGTGTGTAGAATGTAGCTGGAGGCACAGAAAAGACATGAATAATAAAAATGGGCGGCGCTCTCTAATTATGATTTGTAGGACTGGCGTGTGTCTGTCATGTCGTTACGCTCCGCTGACTAGCGAGCGGATATTCTTGGAGCAGCTTAATGATCGCATGAAAAAATGTTTGCTTCGGCGCACGGTTCCTGCGTCGGTGTCTAATAGGTCCCCTTGTGGCTGTGATACTTAACTGTTGCAATATTTATTTGGCACAGTTTGTACTGTTTCCAGACTTCTCGAAAAAAAAAAGTACCAGTGTAGTGTCGCAGTTCTGGGCGCTTATTCACTCAGTTTGCAGCGTATAATAACTTGATTTTGTGGCTCCTTGGTAGGCCACAGTGTACCGTATAAATGTTTTAGCTTTATTGGGTTCCTATATTTGTTGAAGTGAAATTAAGGGAATAAAGTTCTAACAGTTAAAAGCACAGTTGTCAGAAAGTTGTTTTCCACCCGGCACTGACACTCTTCTGTCGAAGGTGTCAAGTCTTTTCATCGTGTTTGATTCCACTGCGATCATCCGTCAACCCGATTCAGGTCCCTCATCTCACAGCAATCATTACAAAGGAGAAGTAACACTCAAACTGAAACAAAGAGCAGATGTCCCGATTTCAACGATCTCCCAAAGCCCGACCTTACTGAATATGTCGTCAGTGACGTTACCGTTTAACAGTGAAGAGCTTCTCCACTGATTTAACAAACAACTAAACGGCACAGAGTATACATTAGCTGCATGATTAATTCTGAAACGATGTCCTCAGGTGAAGAAGAAGATCCTCGAGGAGGATATTCACTGTCCACCCGAGGCCTCCGTACTGCTAGCCTCCTACGCCGTCCATGCCAAGGTAAGTGCTCTTTGTGGAATTCAGGATTTTATCCTCTGTCCGTCCATCCATCCGTGTGTTCTTTAATGGTTTATTAATCTTTATCTTCTCTTCTTTGAATACTTTATTCAACAGGCTGCTGTTCTGTTCTGGTTTTAAAGAAAAGCAGTGTTGACCCAGCAAATTGCTTCACATGGATTATTTTCGTGGACAATATACTTTCAGTTGTTTGTTCATCTGTAAAATAGTGCAGCTCTTTTGTCTCTTAGACCTGTGCACAGAGACTGCATGTTTTATCACCAGCGGGCTTGACTATTCTAATCTTCAAAATCCCAAACAGAGAGACATAAATCCCCCACAATTGATCCAGAACTCTGCTGTCTGAGTCCCGATAAGGACCAGAGGAGTACACGGTACACCTAAAATACGCCTTCACTGGCTAGTTTAGTATTGATTTCTTTACATTCTTGCAGCGCTGCAGGGCCTCGCATGAAATGTAAAAAACCAGGAGCCCAGGTGCTCTTAATAAAGTACCCTAACTGTGCTAACATGCAGAAGCTGAAGCAGCACCTTCTTGTTGGAGAACATCTGGGAAATGTGGATCCCTCCCTTTGGGTTGGGAGCAAGTGATTGCCTCATAGGAGCACTTCAAAAAGTAAGAATATGAAGATACACACCTTAAATAGAGGAGAGGTGGAGCAAATGAACCAGCATCACAATGACCTGACATGGTCATCCCTCATCTTCATCCAAGAGATGCAGGAGTATCCGCCACCATTCCACCAGACTACAGATGTAGTAAAATGTGTTTTTTCCTTAAGCAGATGTTGCAACATATGAGTTGTACCTGTAACTGTTGAGGTAATGTTGTCAGTCAATATACAGTGTGTTCCTCTCCTCACTTTGAGCTCTGGGTAGTGAGTGAATCATCTCAAATATGCAGATAGAAGTAGCTTCCCTTGTAGGGTGGCGAGGCAGATACAGGGTGTTAGAACTAAGACATCTCTGAAAGAAGCCAGTTGAGGTTATTT
Source organism: Melanostigma gelatinosum (assembly GCF_949748355.1). NCBI lineage: Eukaryota > Metazoa > Chordata > Actinopteri > Perciformes > Zoarcidae > Melanostigma > Melanostigma gelatinosum. The sequence goes on from NC_136639.1 coordinate 5,337,141, forward strand.
CAGTCATCTGATCACTGATCTTCAGATTGGCAGGTTGGCCTAGAAGCTAGTTGACGCGAGTGTTTGTGCTTGTTGTATTCTATCATATTTGCTTTTCTGTCCAGTTGTCTTTTAGTTTGTGTGTTTGCATTGTGTCACGGTTACGACGCATTGCATTAAGAGTCCTCTATGCGCACTAGCAGCTGCGTTATCCCGTATGAAAACCTTCATTGATTGATTGGTTGAGGATCAAACCACAAGTTACCTGAAGTCTAATGGAAAGCACTCCACAGGAAAGAGCTCCTTTAATAAAGCCCCGGCGATCTCAGCCGTTTTGGTTGAAGGATCCCATCTCTCTGAAATCCCCAAGAAGAAGATAAGAAGAGAGAGAGCGGTGCAGCTTTTCTGACAGGCGGACAGGGTCTAGTGAGACCGGAGCTCTACCTCAAAGGTTTGGCAAGGAGCCCTCAGAGATTTGCCTTTCCCGTGCCAATTTAACAGGCCGAGGTTAAAGAGAGACTGTGCGGATGAAGAAAAGTCAGCAAATGAGCTTGAGCCCTGTGCTCTCTGCTGTCAGCGCCCTCGATCGGGACCCGGCACAAAATATGGGGCCACAATCTGTTTTCATCTAATCAGCAGTCCACTTTGATTAGAGCCAACGTGAGTAAATTGGCATCGTAAAGGGGGAGATAGGTACTTGTTAAGCAGTGCAGCTGCCGGAAAGCTGTTTGGCAGACTCTCCCTTTATTCTTTTCCTCTCGTCTTGAGTTTTTTTTTTTTGTATTGTGCAGCACCGCTGTGTAACCCATAAAGTTGAGTATGTCACACACAGTGGGATCTACTTTGTTACTTTTGGCTCATATGTAATCATGATTATGATAAAAAAAAATGGTGATAATTCATAACAAACTCACTCGGGGGTCGTGAAAGCCGGCTAACATTACCTCACAGAGAGTGCATGAATGAAGGCGACAATACAAGTTGGGATTAGTGGAGCACGAATGCTCTGACCGACTTCCTTCACCTACTTCAGCTTGAACACAGATGTGTGCACCAACAGTGGGATCTCAAGACCTCAGTCCACCAGACACTCTTATTAAGTCTGCAATTTATAAACCTTGTGTATGACGTGATTGCACTGCATGTAACATTATACAATATACGAAGCATTGAACGGCCATCTATGGTTAATTATTATCCTTCATAATTATTGTTTTCCTATTATATTGAACAGTAAAAATGTTTAGCCACATTATATTTATGAAATGCTTTAATATGTTTTTTAGGGCAACTCACAGTTATTTCCCATGAGTCATCTGCCATTACTTTTGTTGATTAATTGAGTTATTTAGACGATAAAATGTCTGAAAAGAGACGAAGAAACTGCAGTTTCCTAAAGGCCAAGGTGACGTCTTCAGACTTTGAACCCTCTTTCAGACAGCACATGAAGTTCCCAGTATGAGAGAAACCCTTTGATCATGTATGCGATGTTCAAAGTCATCAGATTGAACTTCTTCTTCTGTGGGGAATTGCTTGTCAACGCTCTGCGAGCCAACAGTTGAGCCGAGGTCTCAGCGCCTCCTGCTCTTTATTCAGAGCGGGTGCAGAGCTTCAAGGAGGTGTCGACGGGGAATGTTCAAGAAACAGCCCCTCTGGAGAAATGAGAGTCACGCTGGCGAGGAGGGAGTGAGGAGGGAGTGAGGACGGCTCCCTCAGCCACAACGCCATGGAGGGCGTGGAGACGCCGGTCCAGCCGAGTGTGGAGGGACACGACAAGCTAATGGGAATGTTTGACACTGGGGTTTAAAGGTGGCTTCAACAAGAGTTAAACCTCAACTATACCTTTTTAGTTTAGCTTCTTTAGGCTGCAGCATGTTTGCTTTGTAGCTGTGTCACAATCTGTTTTTCCCTTTTCATCCCCTCACAGCATGTGACACAGATTGGATGTAATTGAGATATATTTCCAATCTGTGTAAACAGCAGAAAGCTGAACAGAGGGGCACTTTTCAGTTTCAGTCTGGCCTGCACAATATGCTGTATAATACTTGTGGGATTTGTCGGCTTTGCCTTGAGATTCTGTAAATCCTTCGTCGCTCATCTGATTTAACTGACACACTGTCGAGGTGAGCCAGCATCACAATGAGGGGTAGAAATGATATGATGCAGACATTTTCTTTCCGCTTGCTGGACAGACATTTCAATTCAGTCACAGCTTTTAGGCGTGAAGTGTAACCTGAGAAGGGGAATGATTTTGAAAAGTGTAAATTCTGAAAACACGCAACATACTGTTCATACATGTAGTATGTGCACAGTCTGTGGTTACATTGGGAATACATACAGAAGGTATGAATATGCAGCAAATGCTAATTTTATGATGTTTAGGCATAAACCAACGTTTTTGGGCAGCTGGGAACATTGACTTGATGACGGCACCAAATGAAGATGACGGGATCGCCAATATTCATCCTGAGGGGGACATGAATGTGTGGACCAAATGTCATGGCAACACTTGTCAAGTCATGTCCCTCAAAACCACGCTGGTGCTGGAGGAAAAGTAAGAGTGATGCCGCTAATGTGGCTAAAAAACCCATCAGATATGAACAGCATTTCCAAAGTGACCCAGAGACCTTTGCACAGTTGACTTTGCTTTCGAGTGTATTTTTATGGCTTGATTTATTTCTCAATTAAAGACTGTAAATGGATCCGTTGAACAGAATATACCCATTCGTCAATGGTCACCGCTGGTAATAATTGTTGACACAAAGTCGTCCCTTTGTTGTTTGAAGTAATTGGAAGAAAGGTGTGTAGTCAGAGAGCATCTTAGAGCGCTGTCACTGTCAAAATGCCCGAGCTGAAGCCCTTGGTACCTCTATATGTCTATATCTCATCAATTATGCAGCAGTTACAAACAAACAGGTGAGGAACTGAGGGAGTCGAAGCTGCAAGATGGAGAACTTAAGGGAAAGGATCTAATTAAATGGCCCCCGGCTTCCCCACTCGGGAGGTCCAGGCTGTGTGTTGAGCTTATTAAAGTACGGTTTTCAGACTGACGTGCAGAAGAATAAAATCCAATTACACCGCATAATAGAAGTAGCAGTATAACCAAAACAACATAGAATGAGTTAGTCGATTAGAGTGACACAAGTGGTGAACGGTTCTAATTTAGTGTGTGCAAATTTGCCATTCAATAATGCAATTAATGTGCTCAAAGTCGCATTTGTAATCTGTTAATTGTGTGTGTTTTTCCCCCCTTCCAAACACAATGTCATGTCACATCAGAATAAGTGTTTACGGTTTCAGTCGCTTCCAGTCTTTCCTGAGACAATTTCTTTGTTGTGTATATTTGTCTCCTCCTTCATGTAGCGGGCCAACTGAAGGTGGCACAGCAATGACGTTTTGAGTGAAATTACTGAAGCATTTTGAGCAGCAGCAGGAGTTTTTTTTTTTTTTTTGACGCTACCGGAAACCTTTTTCTTTTTGGTGTCAGGCTCAGAATGATTTAGGGAACGAGACTTCCTATTTCCTACCGAGGTAGAAACCAAAACAGCAATTGTCATTGAGGGAGAGATTCATCAGGAGGATGTACCACTTGCTGGTGTCAGTCCTTCAAAGGCTCCTCCTCAACCCTTTTATTTATTCATTTATTTATTTATTTATTTATTTATTTATTTAATTATTTATTTATTTATTTATTCACTCTTGAGTGACTTTAAGGAGAGACACTGCGGGTGATTACGGTAAAACATGTACCAATAGATGCCATCGTGATACTTCCAGTTGATTACTCCCATTAAGACAATTCTTTTTTGTGTTACAAGTTTTCTGAAAATGTATGTTTGAATTTGTGCATTATCTTATTAAATATATGCTGCGTGCATACATTTCCCGAACCCAAATCTGAACATTGGATAAAGTCAGGTTTGAAATGATTGTTTCATTTTGTTAACATATTCGGGTCAAAGGTTTTTACAAAGGGAACTTTAGATGACTCCATCAATCAGCAAATACTGACGGCTATTTAAAATACTATTTTCACCATGTTTTGGGAAATAAAATGTACAAATCACGCTATGAATGATGTGTGAACAAACCTTTTAGTAAAACCAGTGCAGGAAAAACCAAAATATTCGATCCCTTACTCAGGTTGACATGCGAATCTCATACATACATGGTGACCCCATAAGGTGTGGGGACATATGCATTCCACAACATGTGAAAACTCTTTGATAAAATTAGATTTTCACAAAAGATAACGGCATTTAAAAAAACATGTGCAGGGCACACCGCAATGTGCATATATCGGTAAACATTCAAGTCAACCTGCTTCCATGAATCCACAGCCCACTTTTTAAACGGTAGCTTCATGTAAAATTAATATCCTTCCTCCAGTTTTACTGTAGCCCAAAGGAACCCCCCCCCCCCCCCCCCCCCCCCCGCCTCTCAGTCGGGCCTAATCCATCCATATCGCTCTCAAACACGCTCAATATCATTTGTATCCCGGCTCCGCGATGATAAGTGATCAGTCTACCAACAACACATTAATGACGCGATGGCACAGCAGCCTCCATTCATTCTCCAAGAGACCCCTCTTCTTACGGACGCTGTAGTTTCATCTCATGAACAGCTCCCGGGAGAGACATAGTCTGGCCTGTTATTGGAGGGAAGCTGGATAGCGGCCATTAGTTTGGAGTGATTTTAATCCTTTCAGCCCTTGTGCTCTACTTTACAGTACGGAGACTACGACCCCAATGTTCACAAACCCGGCTTCTTGGCTGAAGAGGACCTGCTTCCAAAGAGGGTGAGTAACAGCTGGGTGTTACTTAATGTCGTCGATGAGTGAAGATGCGTATTTGTCTTTGCATATACCTGCATTATGATCCACTGTACACGGAGTTCTCTGCACGCATTCACGTATGTTGATGTTTGTCTTTCCAAAATTGCAGGTGATCAACTTGTACCAGATGACTGCAGAAATGTGGGCGGAGAGGATCACAGCGTGTTATGCAGAGCACAGGGGAAGGACGAGGTAAAGGCCGCTGCACTGTGAGGTTTCGCAGTCATCAGCAAATTTACAATTCACATAGGATGCGCTTAAAACTCGGTTTCACAAGAAATGTTTCATGCAACGAGATGCAAAAAGTTGTTTCTGTAGGGTTTTTTTTTCAAAGGAGCATTGATGAATCCACTGAAAAAACATACACCAACATCAAAGCGGCACGGCGCACCAGTGCCCGTAACTCATCAGTGTAACTACATGAATATTCACACAAGAGAAAACACAATTCATGCTATCGACAGGGAGTAAGTGTGAGGGATGCGGGGTGCTTTATAACTCCGTGGGTTGGGGAGTCTTGGAGCTGGAGAGCGGAGTTCTAAAACCTAACTGAACCGCAGCACTTTGAAAGTGATAATTGACTCGCTGGTGCTGATCAATAACCCTTTCAAGCCCAGCAGAGCGAGGGGAGTCCTCACACCTTCAGCCTTTTAATAGTTTAGTGAGGGATGCAGTGTAACGTGGCCACAGGAGGGAAGTCAGCTGCCTTCACTAGGACTGGGTATCATTGCAAGATATTTATATATCATATATAATACAGTATTTTGGTATCAATTCCAACAATAACTTTTCCTCTTGAGATATTTTTCTTGACGAAATGCACTTTTATTTTGAAATATCAAAACATTCAAAATATCATGACATTTATTTGGGACATACATTCATGGTTCCCAGAAGATATATAACAGAGACTTTAGCGATCCCTTGACTTTTCCTCCCACATTTGGGACTTACAGTGAACTGTCTGAACGGCTATGGGATGGATTATTCGGTACACACATTCATGTCCCTCTTTAGAACGAAGTGCAATAACTTTGGTGATCTCATAGCTTTTCAACTACTGCCGTCATTGGGTTGAATTTGTCATTTGTCCAGTACTTTGCTTTACGACCAAATACCTGCAAAACATTCCCATCAGCCTCAGCTGTTGAACGTTAACGAGCAAATGGGAAACATCAGCGTGTTAGCATAGCATTTAGCTCAAAGCACCAGTGTGCCCACCTACAGCTTCACAGTGCTTCTGGTGTGGCTGTAGCCTCTTGGTGCTTTCCATTGAACAACAGAGGTTATTGTATCTTGGATGAGGAACTATTCCATCACAGACAAACACAATTTAAAATCTGACGAGACATTTGGCACTGGGTTTTGGTACGTGACAGTTTTTGATACGATGAAATAAAATATAAATTGAATGTTTATTTTGGCCCTTATTCTAAACTTGATGAGAAATACATTTTTAGAATCAGCACAACATCAAAGTAACTGGCTTACTTGCCGTGCTTGCATCTGTATGTTCTATTTCATGGAGCACATCTCCAACGCTTTACACTTGCGCAGCATTAATCAAGCCGTTCCAATGTCCTCGGAGCCACAAAGTCAGAATGTACTCCAACCTACTTTAGATTTGTTTACTTGGCACAATGAAATCTTGCCTGTTTAAACTTTGATGAAGCTTAACTCATCAATTTCCCACCACCCATATCAAACAGCAAGTTATTAAAAGTTCAGTCGGATGCATGCCCTGATTTTTGAGTATGCTAATGCTCTTTTTCTTGTTGCTGAGATGACCCTGAAATCACAAGTGATCTGCCAACCAGGCGGCAGAAAGAGAGGAAGAAAAGAGTTTGACGCGTTTGATTTATCTCTCACAGTATTTAGAGTCTTGGAGTCTCCTCTTCCATCGAGCATGACCCCTGAAGCCTGTCAGCGATTTATACTTGTGTTTTATGTCAGTACTGTACTTATGTTTTCACCCTCACAAGAGCTATGTGGCAGAGTTCTTACAGATCACACAACGTGACAGATGCTACACTCAAAAGCAGAGGAAACGAGGTCTGATCTCCTTTTTCTCTCCACTTCTGCACCTCCTCTCTTCTCCTCCCTCCCCTCCTCCCTTCTCCTCCCCTCTCCATTCCCTTGGATCCCTCTCGATCTCTTTCTCTCTACGCCTGTCTTTGAATCAGGGATGAAGCCGAGATGGAGTATTTAAAAATAGCCCAGGACCTGGACATGTATGGCGTCAATTACTTTTTAATCAGGGTGAGTCAATGCTGCTTTGCTATATCTTTACAATGTCAGCCAATATGGGAGATTAGGAGGCAAGTCAATTTCACTGTGGTGTAATGAAACGAAGTGGGGGGGGGGGGGGGGGGGGGGTATAGCAGGGGGGTATAGCAGGCTGTTGTAAATTGTCCCTGAGTTGAATGTATTATTTGAAATGTTTTTGGGGTAAGTTGTTAACTGCTATTCGGCACCGGATCTTTTTCCAGGTGAGTCATAATGAAAACCAACCTGTCACAACCCGTAAAGAAAACAAAGGCTCACCTGGTGGCTCTGCTTTGATCAGCGCATTCTCGTAAAGGCCGAGACATTTAAGAAATACCACCGACAAGTCAACCAAAAGCTGAAGTAATTCACTGTGGCATGTTTTTTTTTTTTCTCAAGTAAACAAATCCAGACTGGCTATTGTTCAGCTCAACTTTAACAAATAGTTCTGGCGAGCAGAGCCACCACAATGACACCTCAGATAAATGTTGGCTGGATAGATGCTCTGTTGACTGTGCTGCGTGTGCTTCAGAATAAAAAGGGAAGCGGTCTTCTCCTGGGAGTGGACGCCCTGGGTCTGCACATCTACGAGCCGGACAACAGGCTGACACCCAAGTGCTCCTTCACGTGGAATGAGATCCGCAACATCTCCTACAGCGACAAGGAGGTGGGAGAGTTACAACAATAAAGACTTGAATATGGAGATTATTTTCTTTTGTGGTTTGATCAAACATATGGTGCTCTCGTCTCCTCAATGTTTAGTTTACCATCAAACCTGTGGACAAGAAAACCAACGTTTTCAAGTTCAACTCCTCTCGGCTAAGAGTCAACAAGCTGGTGAGTTTAGCCGAGATGATTGACGTTTGTCATTTCTCGTGGTGAAGGTGATGAAAAGCACCAGAAGTAGCAAACGAATTAGAGGTTTTGGGAAAGCAAACATTTTGACATGTTGTGAATACAGTCGCGTCCTTTCTTGGTTTGTTTCTCCCGTGCAGATCCTCCAGCTGTGCATAGGGAACCACGACCTGTTTATTCGCCGCCGCCGGGTGGACTCGCTTGAAGTACAGCAGATGAGGTCTCAGGCCAGAGAGGAGAGGGCCCGAAAACAGGTACGTTCTTAACGGAGAGACGAAGAGGAGGAGGTGGGGTTGAGCTTGTGTGGGGTTTGCCATCCATCTTTTGTTTGTTTTCTTTCTTCCTTTTCCTATCTTTCCACTCATTTTTCCCACCATACGCTCTCGTCTGTGTCGTCCAGGTGGAGAGGCAGCGTCTGCAAAGGGAGAAGCAGCTGCGGGGGGACGCAGAGAGAGCCAGGGACGAGCTGAAAAGGCGGCTGATTCAGCTGCAGGACGAGGCTCACATGGCCAACGACGCACTGGTAAGATTCAAGGAGTTAGCTTAACCTAAAATCCACAATTGTGTTGCCAACGCCACATATACTCCAAGTTTCAGAATGAAATATTTGATCAAATTACGCTCCTCTCACGCCTTCCTCACTTCCTCCCTGTGTATCCGGTTTTGAATGTAATCTGCTCGTTCTTCCCCTTTATTGTCTCTCACTGTTCCCTTTTTCCCCTCAGTCAATCTCCTTCCTCTTTACTCATGCACATCCCCCCCCCCCCTCTTCCTCTGTACACATTTCCGTGGCTCACTCCATCTCTGTTTCTTTGGCTTATTTCCCCATCTCCGCTCCCATATCAACCTTCTTTTCCCGTGTCCCCCCCCCCCCCCCCTTCTCGTGTTTGACCGTCCTTGCCGCTCCTCTCCAGCTGCGTTCGGAGCAGACGGCGGACCTGCTGGCTGAGAAGGCCCAGATCGCGGAGGAAGAGGCAAAGCTGCTGGCCCAGAAAGCCTCCGAGGCCGAGACGGAGATGCAGCGCATCAAAGTGACTGCCATCCGTGGGCAGGAGGAGCGGCGGCTCATGGAGCAGAAGATGCTGGAGGCAGAGATGCTGGCCCTCAAGATGGCCGAGGAATCGGAAAGGAGGTGGGGAGAGGAGGAGGAAGTGGATGAATTGGAGAGTGACATCCATGCTGCAGTGAATGTGATGCTGATCCAGCTTTGGCTGCTATGTGGCTTTGTCTCTCAAACACAAATTCTCTTTACATCCATCCCACACGAGCGCACATGCACGGCATGCAGAGTTTTTTAAAATCCTTAAATAACTTATCCCCACATCTTACTTTCCAATGCGAATACCTCGAACTAAGGACGCATGAAACACTAAATAACCTCCTCCACTCATAAGCCTCCCAAATGTTTCTGAGTTTCTGTGCCGTTTAATGTCAAGGTGCACCGACGCGCCACTGCATTTGGGTTTGCTCAGCAGAACAGAGGTCGGTCGACATGCTGCGGGCATAGAGCTAGGGAACGCAGCTGCATGTTAATAGCTCGATCAAAGAACTTCGAACTTCTTTAAAATCATTTCATTTGAAAGGCGTTGTTCTCGCACTGCAGCAAGTAATCATGCGGTTACAGCCACACTGCTGCACTCCGAAAGGAGAAGGGAGAAAGCTTTTGTTCAGCAGCTCTGCTCCTCCGAGCTGCAGCAGTTCATTTGTGCTATTTAATTGTATCGATTGCTGGTGGGAGTCCCCTATCAAACAGTCTCTTTTACTACACATTGAAGCTCCGCAGGGACTTTTTGATCTGTTTTTATTAGTTATATCTGCTGTTGACTTGTTTTTCTTTACCAGATGTATGAGTGACTCTGATCAGCACTCTGACAAGCCTGATGAATAACAATTCATTGTAGAAAAGAACTTAAGTGGTTTCCAGAATAAAACCGTATAAACAGATTCTAAAAATATCACTTCACAGCCTCTGCAATTTATTAGGCAATCATTTAAAATGGGTCCCATTAACCACTTGCCAGCAACTGCAATTTCTGGATGAGCACTTTCTGAAACAGAGAAATTTAAACCCGTGGCACTCAACATGTAAATGACTATGTCCACTCAAACCCTTGAGGCACGTTGCTCCCCCACATCAACGAGGAACTGCTGAGTGTTCAGGAACACAATCAAAAGAAATGTAATCACCCGCGTAGAACATTCTTACATCTCTGTGTGCCAACTCCATGGTGAAATAATGGAGTCAGAGAAGATTGTCTGCTCGGGCGACACATTGATCACCTGGGTAATAACAAAGTGACATTCCCGGTTCGTCGAGTACTGACGTAGCGATTATGTGAGATAATTCGGGATTCAATTTCGATAAATCTTACTCCCTTTGAAGGATTGGGAGGTGAATTGAAGTATTAACTGCATATGTCTGTCTTAGGGCCAAGGAGGCTGAGCAGCTGAAACAGGACCTGCAGGATGCCAGGGAGTCGGAGCGCAGGGCAAAGCACAAGCTGCTGGAGATTACCAGCAGGACCGTCTATGCGGTAACGGACCTAAAACGTACACACACACACTCAATTAGTGGCAGTGCATATTAATAGGGCTGCAACGAACAATTCCTTTCATCATCAATGAATCAGTTCATCTATAAAACATTAGAAATGTCTTTTTACAATATTCCACAGCACAAAGAGATGTTTTCAAATGTCTTGTCTTCTCCAACCAACAGTGCAACACCCCAAAAATCTTAAATTCTCTTTTATGTAAGACCAACGAAAGCTGCAAATTCTCACATTTGAAAACCTGGAACCATTAAATGTTGATGAATAGCAGCCAATTGATTTTCTTTTCTTAAATAAACATTCATGGAAATGTAATGTCATTTTTCATCCACACATTCTGGATACATGTTTTTATGTCCACAACAATCTAATAAAAATGACCAACAATAAGAACAAAGAGACATCGTGCTGGTCAGACAAAGAGTGCAATGTCAAGGCGTCTCTCACGTGGGCTGTGGTAAATTATGATGGACATTCCTGAATTATTTTAAACTTAAAGACACAAATAAAGGGATTCATTGAAAGTAAAAAAGAAGATCAACTATGTAAACAATTGTAACAGCCTTGCATAAAACAGACCAGGCATAACACACATAGATGATGCAATACATGCACGAATGCTCATGCAGTAGCACCCCACAGGAGTATCAGCTGCAAACAGCTACTGGTATGGAAATGGCCATATCGTTTTTTAGCTTGACCGCCAATAGCGCACACACACACACACACACGCACACACACACACGCACACACGCACACACACACACACACACACACACGCACACGCACACATGCACACGAGTTACTTGCGTAAGAACAAGCGGCACATAAGGCAGCCCACGCAAGAGCTACCAACATGCTAAAAGCCCACACACTGCACATTCAGCTGCTTACACACACACACACACACACACACACACACACACACACACACACACACACACACACCCACACACACACACTCACACACACACTCCTAGATACATAGTATGATTCTGGCCATCGATAGAGAAATACTAGCTTGTACGCTTATGAATGCAGATCCTTAACATATAAATAAATGACACGCTGCCACTGGAACTCCCCTATACAGTTCATCAGCTCATGCAAGAAAACGTATCGACACACACACACACACACACACACACACACACATATGCACAAGTACGCATAACTTTCCGTTCCTATTTCCGCCGGACATGGTCAAACTGCCTTCTCTGCTCGGCCGGACCGTATTGAGGTCGAGTATATCCACACTGGAGATTGGATTCACAGGCCAACCAATGCATTTACATTGATATTGTGCATTGGGTTCACTTCCTTTCCAGCCGAGTCCTGAGGTGACATGTAGCCAATGCATTTCTGACATTTGGTCAGGATCTGAAAGCATATATATATATATTTGTGTGTTCTTGATCTGTGACCATCAGATGGCCACCCACCTCAGCCTTTGTGCACTTATTTTACCCTTCCTTTCATTTCCTCTGTGCTTTTTCTTTCTCCATCGCTCCCACCTCTTCTTTATTCTGCCCCATTTTCAGTTTTTAGTTTTTTTCTCCGGTCAATTCGTCTACATCGCCTCCTTTCCTCTAATCTCTCTTTCCATCTCCCCTCCCAGGGCCCTGGACTGCAATCTGACAGCATGCCTCGCGACCTGAGCTTCAGCAGGGAGAACCTCAGCTTTGACTTTAAAGATACCGACATGAAACGCCTCTCCATGGAGATCGAGAAGGAGAAGTGAGTGGCCGGCCTCGCTCTGCATGATGCTGCCTGATATTTTGGGCCTCAGCAGAATTTGATCTCATATTCTGCAGACGGGATCATACCTCTAACGAATATCTATTTTAGAGTAATTTAAAAATGCATAGAAAATGCGTTTGAGAAAGATCTAACTCGACTCAGGAGCAAAATCACTTTTTAATATGCACATTTTGATTCAGGAGTTCAGGCCATTGACCCTCAGCATTAGCTGTCACTGATGTCACTGCCAGCTTTTATCAGTGATTGCAGACAGGAAAAAAAAACAGCACTTGGACTCAGAAATCTGACCCTGGCCGTGGATTTGAATACATTATCTGGGTCTTTGTTGTCGTGTACTGTAATTAGGTGATTAGGTTTTTGAAATAAAGGCAGGTGAGCAGAGAGATTGCAGCTCCTCGATTTGTGAGTAACTCTTCATAAGAGGAAGAAAGACTGCGACGGAATATAGAGGTACAACATTGAATACATTTACGGGAATAGTGACCAGTGGGATTTTTCCGAAAAGTGTCACTATCTTTCCCTTTCATTATTTAGTAAAATCGTATCTCTCTTACGACGTCTACTAATGTAGTTGATTGTGCACACCTCTTTTCGGTTCTCTGGTATTACAATTGCATTTTTATTATTCGCAGATATTAGAAAACTGATTCTAAAAGTCATACATTTATCGTGATTTCTTTTTTTCTTCTAAATGAAAAAGCGGGTTTCATTTTTATAGCTGGCCTGGAGAAGGACTTTGAATAAGTTCATTTCGACATCATTTTCCAGATGAAATGTTTTTATTTTTTTTTACAAATCATTGATTGTGTATTATACGACATTATGAGCTTCATGACTCTCAATAATGGTTATAGCTCTATGCCTTTGCCCCTATTAAGAGGAGTAAAACAAGGACGCCATATAATGGCTATGAAAGATTCAGCGATTAAAGTCGGGTCTAATGGGGACATAGCATCTATTTAACTGTCTCCCAACCTGCCATTTGATCATGTTTAGGGTGGAGTACATGGAGAAGAGCAAGCACCTGCAGGAGCAGCTGAATGAGCTGAAGACAGAGATTGAAAGTCTGAAGATGAAAGAAAGGGAGACTCCTCTGGACATCATTCACAACCAGAACGCCGAGCAGGGGACCAGCAAGCACAGCAACTTTAAGAAGGTAGCTATCAGCTCGGCTGCTTGCATCCTGGACACACAACACACACCGAACCGTGAGTTTTATGATCCGTTGCACGGCTAAGCAGAACAGAAATCTTGTTACATCTACCTCTGTAAGATTCTATATATTGGATTCAGGGCAGCATTATTGCAAAAAGCTGTTTGTAATGTAAAGATATGGTGGAGTAATGGCGTCTTGTGCAGAGAATGAAGTGGCTCTTCCTCTCTGTGTGCTGTAATCCGAACCTCTCCCAGTCTCCGTGGTTCTCTTTGGATCTACCTACACATGTGAACAAACATTCTCCGTGATGAAGTTGAACAAATCCAGATCCTCTCTCGCTGACGATCACCTGTCAGCTGTCCTTCACACATTCAAGCTGACTTCAGTTCACTCGTTCAAGCCCAACACAGACCAGATTTCTCCACTGAACTGAAAAACAGAAAATGAGGTTATTGGACTGCAAACAACAGTACTCATGATCCCCGTCTGTTTACTATTATATATGGATATTACATATGGATATTTTTGGGATCATTATTCCTGCTGCAGATGTTTAACGGGGAGTTTATTTTAACTCCTTTATACACTGTTGACAAATATAGTCTTCATTTTCAGAGAAGCTCATCTGCTAGCCACAGAAACAACATGTCGGTCATCAAGTGAAATTGGCTCCATCTTCAGATTTTTTCAGATTATCAGTCCTTTTGTTAATGGTCACATTGAATCCTAGCGGACTAATGTGACACCATGTTTGAAGGGTTAAATAACCATTCAACAGTTGTCCGATCAGCTAGAGACACAGGAAGTGTAAATGCGGTCTTAATACTGATCTTACATAATATTCCAAGGATAAGTATTTTATCAAAAATAAGATAGTCCTATCTCGTACAACACCCAGGCCTAACCATCATATTATTTTAAGGAGTGGTATTGATTCTCTGAGCATCTCTTAACAGCGACATTCCTCACTTGGGTTCATTTTTCAGCCTAAAGTTTCTCCTTTGATGGAGGCCGCATTCATCTCGTACTATGATCTCTAAAGACGCACAGTGATTACCGCTCATCAATACTTTTTAAAAGAGATCTCACATATCAAAAGAGAGGGAAATCTGTGCACCTGATGTCGACTCCATCAGTAAGAAGAGCTGCAGTATTTCATTACTGCAAGGGCCTTTTCCTTCGTTATGAAATAACACAAAGTACCGTAGTGACAGTCTCCCTTCAGCTAGAGGGATCTTCCTAAATCGATTGGTCAGAGGCAATGGAATTGTAATGAAAAGTCGATTATATTTCCACTGATCTGATGAACTGGCAGATTCGACTCATTCTGCTTCATCTTCCCACTCCAGTATCTCTGTAATTCTAATAAAAGTATCAAATGAAAATGTGCGCTATGCCCTCAGCACATTGTATGAAAAAAACAAAGAAAAAAGAAGCCCCTCCCTCCTCGTCTCCCACTGTATAACACACTTGTTAAGTGAGCACTAATTAACTTTTGCTTGGTGATTAGTCATCTGGATGGATTTTGGCAAGCAGGGGGAGACGGAGCTAAGTTAGAAGTGTTGGTTTAATTGAACCAGAGGCGGGCGACATTCGTCTTGCTTATGGGGGGGGGGGGGGGGGGGGGGGGGGGGGGGGCACGTGGCATTGCAGGGAGATGTGAAGGGGTAATCGAGAGTCGGCTTTGCCAAAGGAGGCTGACCCAAATTGTTCAAAGCATGAGGCGTATGAGGGAGGCTGAGTCACGGCTGAGTCACGGAGAGGTGCTCAGAATGTAGTATGAAGCTGGAAACCAGAGAGGGAAAGAATAAAGAGGAGAAGAAGAGCAACAAAGCACAGATCTCTGAGCCAGAAGCACCAGGAGTGGCTGCCCCGCCCCCTCCTCTGGAAAGGTTTTCTCCATCCAGACCCCTCCCCCCTTCTGGATGATTAATGAATGACCCCGTAACACGACCCAGTGCCTTTGCACTCTTACCGGGCCACAGGTTCTGCTCTGTTGGCTCACTCTCAACAGCCGAATCACAAAGAGCTGCAGTGATTCTGTGTGAAATTTAACAGAGAGGAAATGCATTTTCTTTCTTTTTTTCACATGTGGCAGTCCACCCAGACTGTGTGAAGTGGCACACGAAGGAGGTCAACCACAAAATAGCTTGCTGTTGTGCCATTCACAACAGTGACACTGGAGTTCCTGCTCAGACTGTGGGCAGTGTGGAGTACACTGCTGCAGAGTTAGACACACACACACACACACACACTCACAAGTATAGTTGAGGCTGCCTGTCAGCGGGGACAATAGAAGGTGATCCGTAAATATTAAGCTGCAAATCCGTCCCTTGCGCACACATTGTCTGTTTGGATTTGCTTAAGTCCCTGCATCTACACATTCCCTTGAAATAATCTGGATTTCCCCAAACTGTCCTCCATCATCCCGTGTCTAATATTTACTTTGGCAGCCACCTTAATTCCCTCTGCCTTACAGATGTTGAAGAGGGGAAAAAGTTTGCCGAGAGGCATGACTTAAACTTAAACATGCATGTGCTTATGTCCTCATTAGAGAGGCAGCTAAACTAACCATAGTCAGTCAAAAATGTTGATTTTCCACAATGTTCCAGCATATTGTATGGAATTCACAAACCGAATGAAACAAAACAGCTTAACAGACTCTCACGAAAGAGTCCATGATTTTAGGAAGAATTGTAGTGCAGCCAGTTCCCCAGAACTACAGAGACCCATCTCGGGTGCTGAATGACAAACGTTGGGTAATCTGCTTTCACCCTGCAAGCTTGTTGATCAGCCTCACATTGGCTACGTTTCGCTGATGCCTCAGTCACAAATGTTGGGTCTTGTGCACACTTGGTGGCCATGGTGTTTGCATTGGAAATGCATAGCAGGAGTTGGATCTGGCTGAGGGGAAGGGCAAGTGATGATTTCGGTGAAATTAGTCTTCAATGAGGGCTGCCCTTCGGTCACTGATTTGGCTTGCTTGCTGTACGTTCTGTACTCAGATATAAATCCGTATCGTGTCTGTCGTTCTTGTCTCCTCCACAGCTAACACTACAGAGCACCAAGTCCAGGGTGGCCTTCTTTGAGGAGCTTTAAACTGCAAGCCTGTAAATGGTGCGGATGCACAAACGCAGAGAGCCTCACGATTCTACATTCCTGGTCAGTTTAAATGATTGGCCACACTACATGACCGTATGCTCCACTTCCTGGGAAACCACTATGAAACGCACAAAAAAAAGAGACCACTGCCTTCATCTGCTGCAACTCCAGAGGCCTCATGTGTGCGCACGAAGAAGGATGCATTCGTAATGTTCCTGCATTAAATGTGAGTGAGTGTGTGTTTACAGGACATTCTCCGTGAATATTTCGAAGTGAACTCAAAGTGTTGTTGTTTTTTTTAAACTCAAATACGAAGTGGGTTTTATTCACGTCAACGAACAAAGACTTGAAGAAATGAAAATGGTCTTTGACTGCTCCAGTTCCACGATTGCTCTAATGAGACAGTATTTGTGGAGTTAATTATTGTAACTGTTTTGAAATTCAAATGGAAATAAACCACCACGGGATGAAGTTGAACAAGGGAATGAACTGATTATATGGCTGATATGTTGCCCTTACCCCGACTCAAATATTTGATATTTAGTCGTCATTGGCAGCCTCGACTGCCCAATTGATTCATAATGCCAATGCCTCAATATATAATCTGTCTTTATATAATCTGGCATGCTGCCTTAGTTTTCTTCTTTCAATGGAATGTTCAACTTTAAATTGAAGGTTCAAGCAGCAAAAACAGGCCACAATAAATTTAAACAGCCATTTATTGCTGATAGTTGGACGATGTTAAAGATGTTCTCAACACAAAAATCCCCTTCTTTGATTTATAACAAGTGATTTGTCTTGGTTGCGTAATATGAGCAGTGTTTGTTTTTTGATCTCAGAATTTGTGTCCATTTGTGTCTTTATGCAACTTTTTATGGTGAATGTAGACGAGATGATGGACATGAGGCCTTGCGTTTACATCTTGTATACACAGAAGTCTGAATGCAGCGAGTGCACTGTGCTCTGGGAAGTGAAGAGACGATCACTTGTAGGTTGTTCTCAGACACCAAAGTGGATGAAAGAACTTTGATTCTCAGATGAGAGCTTGTGTCACATCCATCATCTATCTCAGCTCTTTCCCTCTGAAAGCAATTTATTTTTGGGAATTATAATAAAGTAAAAAGGAAAAAAGTATATATATATATCTATATATATTTATATATATATATTTCTTCTTGACTTCATTTAACAAGGAAAGTAAGCAGTATTTAAAATGAAACTTTGGGTGAAGTTACAGTACATTTTATTACTACGTATACATTTTCATAGAGATTGTACCAGATATGTATGTTTTGCCTGTAAAATAAATTAATATCAGGTCTGATTTTTTTGTTGTAGGTTTTAGTTTTTTCCCCATCCAGAAATAACTTTGTGTTTTGGCAGACTTTGATGAATGTCAGCTTTGATATTGCTACTGCCAAGAGCCTCTTCCACCCGACCCAAACAGACATCCAATTACACCTTTGAAATGATTCAAGTGTTACGTAAGCACCCTCCATCTTGTGTCGGATCACATACCCTGTTTGCTTGAGTGACACGATCTTTGTGTGTGTGCTTACGGATGGATGCGTGGGCGAGTGTGGTGTGTGTTAACCCTTTAATGCGAGTCCCTTCCCGTGGCGTTGGGACCGACAGCTCTCTGACAGTGAGTGGCGCTGAGGTCAGGGGGGCTTCAGTCAGCTCTGTCACCTCTGGGCAGTTGGGGAATGGCACCCTTGGCTTGTCAGTATTGTGACAAAAGAGGTGTCTTCAACTCTCCCATGGGGCCCCGGGGCTCAGACTAGGGGCGGCGGGTCTTTGGGGGCATCAGGCAAACCAACAGCCACACAGATTCTCCGTCACTGCTGCCTCCGCCTCTACACCGTATTCTCAAACAGAGGAGAGGATGTGATGGGAAGAATCACATCTTTTATCATTTATCCATTCTCAAGGGATCCCAGTTGACGTCACACCTGCACTCACACACTGGTGTACACACAAACGCACTCGTCTTGCAGCAGATTGGAAAAGGTTCTCAGTTTTCTGCGGGGTGATGGGAGTTAACAGAGGCTGCACAGCACCTGCCAGGGGCTTGACTATAGAACAAGCGCACTCAATAGGCAGCAAAAACCCTCGTGTCATAAGTGGTTATCAGGGGTGATTCAGTGCCAATTCAGGCACCAAAACAATGATGCAGTAGCAGTTTTATTGGCTTAGTACAATAGCCAATTAAATCTCCTTATTAGCTTTTAAGATTTGGCTACACAGATGTAAGAAGGTGGTACCTGTGAACCCGAATGGCTTGCAAGTGAGCCACCAACTAAATGTTAACTGTCAATCTTTAAATTATGAATCGCATAAGAGACATTTTATTACTTTTCTGCAGGTACTTGCATTAAACATTGTTATAATTTGTAACCACCCAACAGCTTTCCTTGGCTGAGCTCATACACTTAGTTTAGCAACCCACTGGACCGGTCATTGACTTGACTGGTATGCTGTTGCTCTGCCTGTTTAACTGTAATAAGACATAAGTTATTGATGCCAAATAATCTCTTAAAATTGACTTGCTTTAATGTGGAACTGCCAATGTAGCCTACATGGGCTATAACAGCACATACATTAGCTTTATCTGCAATTAACCTGTCTTAAACCCAAGCAATGCTAACTATAGGCTACTTTTGTACTACCATGGTTACCAACGTTGATCCATGTAGATAATATGTCTACTACCGTGACAATTTAGGATTTTATCATCAATGAGGTATGCTAGTTCAGAGCATCCCCTCTGTGAGTTAGCTAGCTGGGTCACGGCCGTTTCTTTGTTCCATAACTGTTAACGAGCGTTAAAACAGCGATGTCATGATCAGCACAACTCTAAGCTGAAATTTTCATTTTGGTTTCAGGCCTAACCAACCCCTACTACTACAATGCAGTGCCAACTACAATGCTAAAGACAAACAATGCTTAGGCCTATGCTTCATTGCCAATCATTACCTTCATTGCTGTCACTACTAATGTTGGCTCTGCCCACAAATGACCGATCTACGTTTACATCCAGATCAACTTTTCTACAAACTCTTCGCAACCAACTTTCTGATCACACTCTCCAACCTCAGCCCTCCATCTCCAACACCACCTTATGTTTCCTTTCACATGCCTCATCAGCTGTGTCCTCCCGTGGTATTGCGAGCTCCACAGACTTATCCATCTATTGTGTGTTTTATCTGCACCAGCTCTGGTGGAGCTTGCCATTTCCTGTGGGCTTATCAACCGCTTCCTCAAATCTACTCCCATGAGCTAATCTCTTCCCACCCATGCCTGCTCTAAAATATGCCAGCTCAGAAGTCCTTTTCTTTTTAACACTGGACAAATGCAACAATAAATCGAAATGTATTTCTAACCATTTGCTGGTAGATTATTTATGGTACCTGGCTTATCGTACCTGGACAAACTATAGAGCTGAACGTGAAGGACAGGAAGAGATTTCATCCGTCTATAGACTGACAATTTAGTTTGTTGATTTGTATAGGGGTTTTAAATGGCTGTTTGTATCCCAATATGTGCTAATATCACAGCACACCACGAATCTAATCCGTCTTGCTCCTTACCACAAATCTCATGAGCAGTTTCTTTCTGGCTTCACATTTAAAATCCATCCACTGAATATTTTGTCAGAGGAACAACACCACCTTGGTACTCCGTCCTGTATTTCGTCCACGACCAGACTGGTTTCCTCTGAGGGAGTTTGCTTCATAAAAGATTACCCTTTAAGTGATCCCGTTCTCTCCGAGTGCCAACTTTACCTGTTGAACTACTTTGATGTGGATAAAGGAGACTGTGCACTTCAGCCTTATCTGAAACCTCACCTGTATGGATTTAAAAACCTCTTAGAAATGTAGATAGTGTCCCTTTGATGTTCCATCTTTGAACTGTGTCATGAGCCACATCTGCTAGTTATAAGTAGGGTGAACCCCCCCCCCCAAAAGAAACTAGGACCCTTAAGTGTACCACACATTCATGCGTGCACACATGTATGCGCTCATGAACGTATAGGCGTGCTAAAGTATATTGCTATCTGGCCATCAAATGTAATATTATTATCTTAATGGGGGTGAAAACCGGGACTCTGGAACCTTCCGGCTTGAAACTGTGACAATCCAGGACAAACCAGGATGTCATGGTCACTGTACTTATAAGTCAAATATGAGCATCAGCAACTTTAAATGTTGGCTCTTAATCGTTACCTTTCTGCGTCCTCAGTGCCTCAAAATAGCTCATACTGCTCCTGTCTGCACCCTTAAAGTGTACTGCATCTTCTTTTTGAGCAACTTTTTTTGGTCGTCCTAATAATGACTGTCCTCTTCAGCATAAGCCGAGGTTGATGGCTGTACAAAGCGTGCAATGTTGACACTCGAGACTGCAGGTGGTATCCCATTATCCACCAACTGTTAATTTAAATGAAGCCAGTCTGTCGGCACAGTGGGGTTGCCAGTGCAATACAACTTCATCCGGCAAGGCGCAGCACGGGCCAATCAAATCCAATTGCTGCTGCCGTGACAGTTGTATCGTCCTGCTTATGAGTTTTATAGGCTGTTGTGCAGTGGTATGGAGTTTGTTAAACCTTTAAATACATTGATCTGTTCGGCAAACCGGACTTTCTGGATCGTATTTCGAGTTCAAGTTAAGCTAAGTTATTCCTCACCAGCTTCACAAACACTTTTGATTGGCAACCGCCATTGCTGATTCACTCATTATTTCAAATACTGTATGAGTAGCATGAATCTGAACTTTTTGTTGGTGAAGCTTTGTCAAGTAAACATGGGTTCTATGGCTGTGTTCACACTCCACGGCACTGCTCACATTTATTGCTCATTTAAAAAATGTTTTTCTTTCACGACAGTTGATGTGGGGAACAGCCAAAGGGATTCGTAATGTCCAAAGCAACACATATGGAGATCTCAGTTGTCCAGCTTTGGTGGCTGAATTTGGTGCCAAGTCATGCCTGTATGCTCCAAGCATCTGAAACAGTCCGACATTCCCCGTTTCTTTCTCTGGTGTGTCAATTAACTCACTCAAAGTAACTGGACTGTCTCCACTGCAGTCACTAAAACGTTGGATTTTACTACTAGCAAACAAATAAGTGTAATTTTCATTCATGAAATACTCTGCAGCTCAACACTCCCTGCTGTGAGAGGGGACTTTTTTCAGTTTTAGTCGTCATGTAAGCACATTAAAGTTTTGGCTCATGAACAGAAATACATATGTACAAATGTTGACTACACCTGCATGCTCGGTGAGCAATAAGCACATTTATCAGCATGCTCTGCAGAACTACCCTGGCAGGAGGATCCATTGACTCTTTCATTGGGACACACTTCCTCAAAGTGGTGAAATCCCCCACTTGCCTCGCCGTGTGCGGGGGTGAGCTGCAGCCGCCGTGCACGCTCCTGTGGGAGTGTTTTATTTGCTACATATTCATTGTGAATCCTCTTGACATTACTTCTTTCTGCTCCTTTTCATGCGGGTATCTATTTGATAGTGTGCGTCACCTTACACATGTGTTTAGTGTGATTACATTTTCCCAGTCCCCTGGGGACTCAGTGTGGTGGCAGGGGGTGTATAGGATTTGAGAATTTGGAAGCATCATGTCGCTGGCGTGCGTATTTTTTGTCGCTCAAATTCACACACTCCCACTCTGAAGGACGCACACAATCACAAAATCCTTCTCGGTTCTTCCAGCCAAATTAGTATCTTCTTTCATTCCAGGATGCAGATGTCTGAGTGAAATACCTGTGGAAAATCGCCATGATTGGGTTCATTATGTCTCCCGCACTTAGCAAGGATGGAAATGAGTTTGGTATTTTCGGCTGAACAAAAAAAAAAAAAGTCTGCTTGTTAAACTCAAGGAAGTGCTGCTGCCTGCCAGTTTTACGGTGCTTGATGAGAGGCTATGAATAGATTTTGTAATGGCCATGAGATAACAATGAGCTCGGTTTTAATTGTCTCAGTCCATTATGAAATACAATATGAATATCTACTTGTTTCTCTCATCACGAGATGGATCAATCTGTAGTAATATCCGTTCTTTCTTTGCCCGCCAGTACAACTTATTTCCTCTTTTATCTGTTGTTCCTCCTGCTCTGTCTGTCTGTCTTCAGGGCCTGGGCTGCTGTGGGAGTCAATGGTCATCATGATCATCCCTGCTGCACTTTACACCAGAGGATATATTATACAGGAAAACCATGTCTGCCAAAGAGCATTAGACTGTCAATACACCCCGACATCGGTATTGGCCTCCATGACGAGAAGCCACTCGTGAATTATTAACTAACGGAACACTTTTTATGAATATTTAATGCAGGTGAGACCATGAATGCTCAATTGCAAAATGTTATTATGGATCCACATACCCTGAGGGGCTCTTCAGTGCATCTTTACCTTGCAATTTCTCTCTCAGTATAATTAATTTCTCTTTACGAATCCTCCATTCTAATCTAATCTTTTATATTTTATTACATTGCTGCTTGTTTTTAACTGTGCCTGTAAGGTGTCCTTGAGTGCTTTGAAAGACACCTATATTAAAAAAAAGAAAATCAGTGTTATTATTATTAATACTCCTATAATTTTGTGCGTGGTGGACTGGGCTCAGCCTTTTCTCCATTGATCAGGCTAACAGTCTAAGCACCTGGGGCCCCTGGTGGCTTGTTTGGTGGCGTCGGTCTGGTTTCAAATCCAAATACCAGCAGAGAGGGGGAGAAATAGCGCCGGCAAAGTCTTGGAGGTAGTAAATAGATCGTAAGAAGAAAACATGCTCCATTTGTTCATCCATCGTGCCCTGTTTAACTGACCCACTTCTGCAGCTACCTACCTTTCTGCTGTGGTGTTGTAGATCTTGCATCAGAGGTGTTGAGGGAGAAGAGATTTGCATGCTTTTTTTCCCGCCCTGCTGGGGTCTTTATGCTGTCTTCCATCGCCTCTTTTACTTGGTTGTTTAAAGCACATCGCCTCACCTTGTACCTTTTCTTCCCCATCAGAGACCCATTTTGGGAGAGAAAAACAGCTCACTTTTGAGTCTCCCTTGTTTGCACATTATATCCAGCACAAAGGAAGAAGAAGTCATTCAGTCACAAAACTACTGGACCAATAACGCACATGCAGACGTGGCAAACAGGTTGTGGGTGCCCTGTGGCCTGTTTGTACTCTATATGCCCACATTTTAGCCTTTTATTTTTCACTAAGCTGCATATAAACTGTACAACCACAGGTTAAAACAAAAGGGCCAATCGATGGATGGCCAAACATTGAAGAGGTGGAGCAGCAGCAGCCCAGTGGTGGCACTATAATTGGCCTCCACCCAGCAGCAAAGTAGAAGTGTCTCGGGGACGATGATGCAACGTGCACATCTCTCTCCCCTCCACTTGATATCTATATTGATTAAATCTTGACAAGACTGTCAAGAATTGACAAGACTGTACTTGCAGTAATGACACACCAAGTCTTCAAGAAATTGCTAGAGATCTAAAAACCCATAATTTCCTGTTTTTATTTTACTTCGTTGTCCAATGTATCACTATCCATGTGTTGTCTGTGTCTTCAAGACTCACAAAGGACTGAAAAAAATGTTGATGAAGTGATCGACAGCATGCAAGGCGTTTTGATTGAACACTACTCTCTGATGTGCAAGAACTTAATTATCATAATCTGCTCGTGAGCTCTTAAATTTTGACTTGCAGACTGAGTAGCGCTCTGAATGTTTTTTGTTGCTCTCTCAAATAATTTTCTGCCATTGTACTTCCATACTCTGCCGGTCCAGCAATCAATGGTAGACAGAGTTAGCAACTAGCTGCTGAACATAGTGAAGCATTTAGCAACTAAAGAGTCAGCCCCTAAGGAGTTGGATACCGAAAACAAGGCTAAAAGTAGAGTGGATATTGGTCGTATATTTGCCAGGTGGTGTCTTTCCAGCCATACAACTAGAAATAATTTGGTGCTAACGCAGCAGCTAGGTGGGTCACGCTAACAAGCTAGTGGCCGTGCTCAGCTCACGATTGGCTCCCCCCCCCCCCCCCCCCGATCACCACTGCGCAGACTCGGGCTTTAAATGACGTCAAATGTGCAAGATAGCATCTACACTGTATCCGGGATGTTTTGGCTTCACCTTTGGGAGGAAATTGGGAGAAATACGCATCATCAATCTATATAAACTGTCCGTAATATTCCCGGCTGTATTTTGAAATATGTTTGGGTTTTGTGCGTCTGTGCTTGGTGTAAGATTGAGCGCTCTGTCTTGTGAGGATCTTTTGTATCAATTTAGGCATCTCCCGCTGTCTGGAGTCGTGGGTTCTTCCTGGCATGTGTCTGCTGCTGACCGGTCCATCCATCCATCATCTCCTGCCTTCTAAAAATGCTTGGGTTTTCAGCAGTCCGGTGACAGCATGTTTGACAGCAGCATCGCTGTGTCCTCACTAACTAGCCCAAGTGTGCCGTGTAAGTATCTGTGTAACTTGACGACATTTTCTAATCATCTATGTGCCAAAGCCACAGTTTATTCCTCTGTGCCATAGACTACCGCTGTTGTCCAAAATCTATTAAACACACAAGAGAGATAGGCTTTCTTTGCTTGGTATATTTGTACTGTAGGGAAATTGGATGAAACATAGTGTTATGTAACAGGCAGAGATTGGGGCAGAATGCAGCACAGAAGGCTGTCTTGCTGTGGAGTGATGTCAGCTGCATTGTTCATTCATGTGCCTCTCTTTCTCTCCAAGCTGGCATACTTCTAACATCCACATGGCAGACGTCCCGATATCCCCGGTTAAGCGTAGGGGATTCACACACAAACCACTCTCTCGCTGTCCCTCTTTCTCCGTTTCTCAACAGCTAAAGAAACAGAACTCAAAATACTCTCAGGTCTGGAAGTGCTCTTGCCTAGTCCCTATTTTTAGGCTGGCAGTGAAACGCGACATTTCAGTTCTGCTTTATGCATTTTCCCTCTTGCCTAAATCCTATACTCTATCTATATCCTCTGTCTTCCTGTGATTTTATTTGTCTCTGCAGCGCTCTCCGTCTCTGCCTCATTCAGCTACCTTAGGAGAAAATTAGGCAAAACCTAAAAAGGAAAAACTTATAACACTGACTCCCTATATTGTAGACTAGAGTAGTATATTTAGAATCTCTTCGTAGCCATTTCTCGTCATGTTATGCTTTATTTTTAGACTTTGTCTGCTCCCGCAATCACATCATCCTTCTCCCCTCTCCTGTTGGTGGTTGTGGTTTGGTGACCTATTTGATGGCATCCGGGGAGTGTAACATTTTCGAGCCTGTCACCTCTTTGCTTCTCACAGACGTCATTGATTTGCATAGATGTCTGTTTGCTGCCACCACTGACTCAGTACAGAGGACAACTTATTATGCAGTCTGTGTGGTTTCTATATGAAACTGCATCCAGAATTGGCTGGTTTTCACCGTTGGTGTATAAGCACATTTCATCTGTTGTACTGATGCCAATTCATAGCATATATTAGCCCCAAACATACATTCTCACATTCGCACATAAGCAGTTTCAACCTGATCTCATGGGAAGGTATATATATATATATATATATATATATATATATATATATATATATATATATATATATATATATATATAGCATTTTATCATGACATGCATTCCACTTAGTAAGGTTCAGGGAAAAGCATCATGGTTGGGCTAATTACAGAAAACAAATCACAAAGATGAACTAAGTACGTAACATATATAAATAACTAAATGATACATATATATATATATATATACATATATATATATATATACATATATATATATATACATATATATATATATACATATATATATATATATATATATACATACATATATATATATATACATACACACATTCAAAGAAACTAAAGAGAGGGTGGAGTGTAATTGTATTTGCTAAGCGCTGGACCAGCACAGTCGTTTTATTGATAAGGCGGTTGTTCATTTATAAGGGGGTCCTCTGGCTATTAAATATTGAATAGACATAAAAGACCAAAGAAATTAGATGAGCTATTGATATTTGCAAGGCGAAACGGAGCATGAAGTAAAAGATTGACTGAATTTGCATCTTCCAGCGAGGCCTAATTTGAAAATATTTTCAATGCTTGGTACAGGCTTTTTACATTAGACTATTAAGTGGTGCTTTTTACATTGATTAAAGCAGAAGCAGCGAGTTTGTATTCATCAACAGCCCGAACAAAGCCTCAGATTTATGGGGAATTGGCACAATTATTACTTTGTCCTCTGTAAGTGAGCATTTGTCGCAAAACACCTGTCTGCAGCAGAGTGCCCTGCATGGAGCTGGCACCTTGTCAAAGTGAAACTCAAGTTACAAGATCATAGAGGCACTGCAGACGACACTTTAAAAACAATTCCACACAGATGCATGATGATACCTCTCGCGTCACCACTGCTCGATTTCAATTTCATGCCCACCGAGCACCAAAGCAGGTGCCGGCGAGTCCACTCGTGTATTTGATGCCACGGGCGACTCTCCAGGATTCTGCTTACCTCTTGGCCTGTCTGTCAGAGTCCATCGAGCAACCTTGTTGGAGACCTCAGTCATCCCCGGTAGAAACACACACCCCGGGGTGAACAGCTGTCCGCTGAGTCAGCT
This sequence comes from Melanostigma gelatinosum, assembly GCF_949748355.1. Classification (NCBI taxonomy): domain Eukaryota; kingdom Metazoa; phylum Chordata; class Actinopteri; order Perciformes; family Zoarcidae; genus Melanostigma; species Melanostigma gelatinosum. Next base: position 5,364,291 of record NC_136639.1, read on the forward strand.
CACCGCTTATATACATTTGTTTTTGCAGCACACCTGTTATCTATACGCCATGAGATTTCTAGTGTCGAAGTTTGGGTGTGTACGTTTCCAGCAGGCTAATTTATGATTTCATTTTTAGAAATTCAACACAGAGGCGATCACAGATTGGTTGACAAAATAATGAAAAACACTTGTAAATGTTTGCTTTTGTTCATGTATTTGACAGCCTTTTATTAGAGCCATGGATTATAGCCGGCAATGTCTTTGGGTGTAGAATAACTACAAGGATTTTAATGGTTCTAGTGAAAAATAATTTCATTATTCCTCATACTTTGTGGTTGAAACGGTTTGTAGTAGATATTTGTCTCAGCTTTGTGCCGTTACATTGCTGCAACGATGTATAACTGTGCAAACTAAATTTGCCAAATTCCTCACCAGTATTTGGGATAGCACACGTCAGACTGGACGGCTGGTTGAAATATGTAATGTTCAGTCATGAAATACACAGCATGTGTGCCAATATCACATAAATCACTGCAAAATAAAATACGACTTGTTTGTTTTCATCTTTTGTCACCATGAGCCATGTTGATGTCGCGCTGAAGGACGACCGATATCATTCACTAAAAGCGATAAGTCCTCGTCTCAAAACATATTAACACTATTTTCCATAGAAGAATGAGACAATGCATGCAATGGAGGTGGAGTAAAAGAAAAATGGCTGCAAACAAGTACTTACAAACTGCATTCATAAAAAGGACACATTTTGTACAATTGTTGCCTATTTAATTGCATTATTACTTCACATTGCACATTTTCTGTAAGGCTTCCTTTGTTTCTGTCCTCTGGAAATCACTTTTCGTATGCTTACATTTTAACACCTTTCAGTAAAACAAACAAACCAAAAAAAACACAAGAAAGTGAATTGGGTAAAATTGCAATCAGCCTCGCTCTGGCCTGTACGGGGCTGTCAAAATGGATGGCATTAGCTCACATTATGTTTTTTTTCAACACAAATTAATTTAATTGCGAAGCAGTTTAATCTGGGAGATATCAACACCAAGGCCTGGTCGGCTTGAGGGCCGAGTGGCTTGTTCTGCAGGGGTAATTTCATTGGCGTCGTATATAATTGGCTCCCCTGCCTGTTTCCATTACCCTCAGAACTAGTGGAAAAAAAAGTAAACGAGGTGAGATAAATGAGAATGTGTGGTGAAATAGAAAACGCCGAGAGGGGTGTTACAAGGAGTCCGTGCTGTCCGGCTTTTACGGTTGTGTGAACAGTGTTTCAACAGAAAGTGTGTGAAGTTACATTTTTTTATAAGGGAGTGAGGAAATGTTCCCCTCTGTTGACCTTGTGTGTGCATGTGCATGTACTTGTGGATGTGGTAGATATGATTATATTATTATGCAGATTGAGAAAGGCATCTGAATATTAGAAATATGTATACCAGCCGTGATATATCTTCTCCTCACACTCTCAAGTCATGAAGCCCCTTGTCCTCTTTGTTTCCAGATTTTTCTGGAATATTTTTTCTGGAATTTCGATCAAATGCAGTCAGTGCCATCTGGGAGACTTACATAAGTTCTGTGGAAACCCGCCTCTTTCTGCAGCTTCCACCGAATGTGCAGCCTCTCGCTAAGGAAGATCCCTCACTTCAAAGACTCTTCTGGAAAGGGCTGCAGGCCCAAAGTGTCCTTCTGTGTCCTTCTGCACTTCCCTCCCAAGTCAAGCAACTGTTGCACGTTAAATGCCGCATGTCTCGTTTAAAAAAAAGGAAATAATATACGTGTTTTTTGAGGGAAGATGTGCTGCACGCAGGGAAAAAAGTTTAAGTGATTAAATCTAATTAAATCCAGCTGTTGGCCCGCGTTGAGGAGGCAAAGCTAATTAATTCTACGCAATCAGACTGAAGTTTTGATCGTTTTCATTCAACGCCGTCACTCACTTGATGCCTGCTGCTGTGATATGCAGAATATCATTCTGATTAATAACTATTTTTCTCACACTGTTTTTCAAGATCTGACTCCTTTGGAAAGTTCCACACTCACAATATCTGGCGAAATGTGGAAATGTTTGTGATGATTTTCAAAACCTAATTCGACAATGGAGTGGTCTCGTGTGACGTCACAGTTTAGCTGTCGGCCATGTTGGAGTACATGTTGGAGTACACACAGCCACTGGCATGCACGGCTGAGTCGCAGAACCTATCGATCATGGTGAACTTTTGTGCTGTCTTTGGTTGTGGCAGCAGAGCTGATAGAGACAAGAAATCATTCTTTGGTTTGCCAGCGGTTATTACACATCAAGGAAATTACACGAAGGAGCTATCCAAGCGACGTCGCCAGAAATGGCTGTCGCGCATCTCTCGGGATATAAAGGAATCGAATTTGGGGTACACTAGAGTATGTGCGGATCACTTTATAAGTGGTCAGTGATTTTATTTGCAAATTCGTTTGTGAACAGTATTTAATAAAGGAAATATAAATTAAACATGGACATGAGAAGGTTACCGAAGCTTCATCGGCCCGTGACAGCAGTCGGTGCCAGAGATGTGTCGAGCGTGTACAACAGGCGAAACACAGAGATGCAGCCTCAGCATTGCTTGATATGAGTTTAACGTCGTATCATGTATATATATATATGTGTATATATATATATATGTGTGGGGGGGGATGAAGTTAGGAGTTAGTTGAAAGTGAATTCCTACACACACGCACACAATGACATGCACGTACAATGTAAACAAACACACGTGTCTGTTTGCGCTGAGTAAACATTGAATATTGCTAAATATCGGACCAGATCTGTATATATTTACCCTTCCAATGACGAGATGAGAATTCTCGACGACCGTTGCTTTGACGTCTCGGACCCATCCACTGACAAACTGATTATCAGCGTCGAGCCCTTTGTAGCACTCCAGCTCGTCTTTCGTGTAAGGACTGGGGGTGTTCACGAGATACGTGTAGATGTTGGCGTAGTTTACCGATGGAAGGTAAGTAGGATCGGCACTGAAACGATCTGCACTCATCGTATAAGGATCCAAGTTACCAATAACCTTCAATTTGGCCAGGTAGCGAACCTTTGATGCACTATCCAGTGGTTCAAAGTATGGTATTTTCGCCGCACTTCCTTGTTTACTCGCCGCCATGGAGGATCTGTATGTACTCCAACATGGCCGACCGACCTGGTAACTAAGGAGATCGTGACGTCAGTGAGACCACTCCATATGGATAATTTAAAATGGCTAATTAGTCTCCTAGAAACTGGCAATACATGTAAAAAAAAACTCCCGGCCGCTGTTGGATTAATATTTTCCACAAAGTGTGGCTTTTAAATAAAAATAAAAAAAGTATTTATTTCAGCTTTTTAGAAATGTACATTTCAAGTTATCAGTTTTCCCTTTTGTCATTCATCCAGATTTTCTACATTTTTACTTTAATGTGATCAAGAAACGACAACGAGTTCGTGGCTTTCTTGAAGTTTTTAACAAATCGGATGCAGACTCACGAAAATGTGCTCACATCATCAAAAATAAGTAATGTTTTTCACTTCTCACAAATATGTTTCGCATCAAACTTCATGGAAGTGTGTGTAAGGAGGAGGTCGGGTGGGTTTTTTGTTTTGTTTGAATTTACCACGACAGTCTTTAAAATGGCAACCGTAATCTCCAAACCTCACTGAGAATGTTGTGTGGAAGAATGAGTGCTCATTCTTGTCATTTGAGTTGAGCTAAAACAACTCTGCTGCTGCCGCTTGGAGAAAATGTAATTTGTCCAGTGAGGTGCACACAGGGATGAATAATCGTATGAGTATTATGAGGAAGGTCACCCGGTATACAACGGGCGTCCTCGAAGGGAAGCAGTCTAAAAGCTTTAGCTCCCAATAACCTGCTTAATACACCAGTGACAGATGGAATAGTACGGGGCATTGCATTGTTTTACATGTTGTAAAATGAGGCTACCCTCACTATAAACATGGCTGCGCTGGACAACACTAAAAGCAACATTAAGGTGTGAAAATATTTGGGTCATGACAATGAGAATCAGCTTATTCAATGGAGGTTGGAAGCACACAAAAGTCAATAACTCTTAGTCTTTTGCTCTTCCCTCTCAAATGTATTTTTAATTAGGGCTGCATCCTGTTTATTCATCCAAACTACCAGACCTTATTTATATCCCTGTGGAAATCCTCTGACATCGGACTCCCGGGCCCAACAGCGGCGCCTCAGCATACAGTGCCAAAATGAGCCTAAGCTATTACCCACTAGTACCAATTATAGGCCCCCTAGAGTGCTCTATCTGCCGATTTAATGCCATAAATATTTCCCTTCATGAAACCTCAAGCGGAAAGGGGTTAGGCCTCACTTGAAAAATGCATATCAAAGTGCTGTTTCCCTGAGAATGATGAGTGGCCTGGGAGGCAACATCCTCTGATAGTGGATTTGCTTCTCACAAGCACCCACAGCATCACGAAAGAAGAGGGAATTACTTTTGCATGATCAAGTGATACATCTTAAATAACAGAATCCCGGCCAAAACTGCTTAAACATTCAACTCACGAATGCCTCAAAATGACTGATATCATTTTAATGATCGCCTCATATGTTGTTTTTTTTGCATCAGATGTCAAAGCATTCAACACTAATTCATTATGGGCACAGTGCTGTGTGTTTTTCTCTGTGAAATGCACATTTGTTCATGAGGAGTGTCTTGCAGCAGGATAAAGAGAGTACGTGATTGATAGAGACGAAATTATAAGAAGCAATGAGAGTTCATTTTGAAGACAATCCACTCACAATTGTCGATTGTTTCTGTGATGCTCAGTGACATTACTCATATAACAATGTAACAAAGACATTGCATGTGACACAAACTTACAATCCACATAAAAGATGACTTGTTGACTAAAATAAAAAAAACCTGCATGTGTTAGTCATTTAATTCCTCCGTGATGGTTTCACGGGAATTCTTCAATCAATTCTGCTCATTTGTTCTAGTCTGGGACTGAATAGTCTCTTCACACATCATTAGTGGTGTGATCTGTACTGAGCACAGAGGTGTAGCTTAGCTTTACGTCACCAGGTAGCCGTCCCTCATTCCCCTAACACCTCTAGTACACTGGTAAACCAGCTCTCCCACTCTGCAGACTTCCTTCTGTGCTCCATGAACCCATTTACAATTCATTTGTCTTAACCGGATAAGATTCCAAAAGTAAATGGTAAAGTTATTACGCTTGTTACGTAACAAAGTCTGCCAGGGCGGTGGTCGTGTATTTCCTCTACGTCCGTTGTTGTGGTTGTTACGTTGTCACCTTACTATTTAAACACAAACCATGATCTGTTTCCGACCTTGCTTTGTGCATTTTTTTCAAGCATGATACGAGGCGGATACGTGACGTATGAAATGAAATTAATTTCTGGTTCAGATTCTTTCAAGGTATCCTGTGGTTTACAGAGACATACAATGCCAACATGTTTTTCCGGTGACCGAGTTGTTTCATCTTCCCTGCATTGCCTCTGAATTCCATTTTGTTTTATCACAGCTGGTTTTCATGTCATAGCATTGGAATGAACCAATGCCCCTCTACAGGTGAGGCCTTTTTTTTAGTGGACTGTGCCGCAGTGTCATTGCAGTCGTTCCCAGTCTGGGAACAAGTTGCGCAGAGAGAGAGAGAGAGAGAGAGAGAGAGAGAGAGAGAGAGGGAGGGAGAGAGGGATAGAGGGAGAGAGGAATAGAGGGAGAGATACAGAAGGCAGGGGTGCAGCACGGTATAGCCTTAAGGTGGGAAAGGTGTCGAAGAGAGACGCAGCGATGACTGGTGGGTGTTTATGTGTGTGTTGATGAAGCAAGGTGGATAAGAGAGAGAGAGAGAGAGAGAGAGAGAGAGAGAGAGAGAGAGAGAGAGAGAGAGAGAGAGTAAAGCAAGAGAATATCCCCTCCACCCTCAGTGAAACCTCAACCGGCATGTTGTGCAGAATCTTAATGCACTCTCTTGTCAGATTTGGGGATTTTCCATTCAAATCCTCAGACATAGAGGACACATGCGCGCGCGCGTACACACACACACACACACACACACACACACACACACACACACACACACACACACAAACGTTAATGAGTTAGTCAGGGAGGGAAAGCACCCAGAAGCAGACAGCGTGTTCCACAAAGTGTGTGTTCATGTGCACAGAAAACACAAGAGAAAACCTGTGATGACAGCCATTTCATCAATCAATATCCTATTATCTACTACTGATAGTCCATCACCATTGGTGGGTCAGTGTGGCCAGCACAGACGGGGATTTATCAGTCGGTACTTCACGTTGTTTACATACACAAACACACCTGCATGCACATTTGTGGGCGCGTCATCAATCTGGGATTTTACTCACTTCAGAAAAACATCTGTTGTTAAAGGGAGACCACAATAATCATAAGACGACTCACTTGTTTCGGGTTATTTTTCATTTTCCCTACTGCGCTGTCATTTAGAGTAACTGCTGCATAGCCCGGCGGACTCTTCAGCCTTGAAGCAGGTACTTTAGACAAAAGCATTCATCCTCGATGAATGATGTCATGATATATGTAGAGGTGAGGACAGACTCCTGGATTGTTAGAGGCAGCAGTGACCACAACGTCAGAGAGAAGAGTGTGGCAAGGCGTTTAACCCCCTTACTGCTAAGTGGACAATCGATGAGACGGCAGTTGTTCTGGGAAACTTCCACTTCTAACTCAGTGAGTGTGGAGGGATTCTGAAGAGCTACTTTTCAGCCTGGATACACACACACACACACACACACACACACACACACACACACACACACACACACACACACACACACACACACACACACACACACACACACACACACACACACACACAAAACAGAGAGCGCCACTGGAGACTCTTTCTCCATGTGTTGTCTTGGAATAACAGGCTACTGCAGACAACGTAAGATTGAAGGAGCAGAAATACATTTGAATAATGCACAAGTCTCATTTGACTTCAAACAGCCAATTATATGTAAAAGGAGTAGAAATTGTTATTTTCAAAAGAGCAATGCAACATTGCAGCAGTACATTACGAAGTAAATTACTTGTAATGTTGCACACCGTTTTATATAATTCGTCACAGTGAAACACGTATTTCAAAGTTTTGTCATTTTTCAAAGAATGTTTCCAGATACGTTTTTGGGGTTATAGAATTCTAGTCCTTAAATCACACATTAAAAATGCATGGTCACAAAGCGGAAAACAGGGCAGTTTTATAAAATAGAGGCTTAAATCACAAGTTAAACAGCCCGGACAACCAAATACAGCTTTGAGTAAAAAGTAAAATAACTCTGGGGGTGAAGCGGTCTGCCTTTACAAAAGGTACAGACGGGCAATCAACTGTGGAGGCACATACATGATTCAGAGTTGTCCTGACATGTGCCCGTCTCCTAAATGCTACATTGATAACAAAAGCACAGCCGTTGACAGAAAAGCAATATTTTACTCTGGGCCTTATAGTGTTTGGATTTGTGTTACTCTTCAGGCCTTCCACTTTAAAACGTCATTTATTTTCCGTCAGTTAATCACTAAAATGACTCTCACTCCATTTGTCTGAAACGGTAATAATAATATGCTCAAAACATACGCTCAAAACCTGCAAACAGCAATTAGTTTATTTTAAGAAGGAGCCATTTCATCAGCAGGCAGCAGATTCTCTCACTTAAACATAGAATGGAACCAAAGTTGTGTCATTTGCCATCCGTCTCTCTCACTTGACGAGGCAAATAAATGGAGCGGAAGTTCCTGCGACTGCAACTAATGCTCCTACTAGTGCTCCCTAAAGGAATCTAATTAAATGTTCTTCTCTTGGCCACATTTACTTGGCATTGTTGGGGATCTTTGATTTGCAATTAGAGCGGCCCAGATTATTATGGCATGGATTCAAATGTAGCAGATTTGTCTGCTACACATTCATCCTGTGAACTCTACTCCAGCATAGTATAAAAGCAATAGATTTCATGATTAATAATGCTGTATACGGCAAGTTCCTACCTTTATGCAACTTAAGAATAGTAACATGGTGCGGGGATTTGAACTTAAACTGCTGTTTGAAGCACCGAGCAATCAATAAAAGCATTGAGAAATATAAGTTGCTTGAAATATTTTTGATGCCGATGGTGCCCTGCCATACCCTCATTAAAACTACAGCCAGAGAGGGATTTGGATTCCTGTAAATAAAGCAGGACAGTGACAGTCGTAAGGAGAGCGCCGCTTCCCTCCCTCTGAAGTTGAACGCTGCTTCTGCATAATGATGAATTTGCCGGCATTTCCTTCTTGACTGCTGGAATTTAGGGGCCCCTGACACTGTTGCAGGGCAAACGCATTTATAAGTGTACATTTGCATAATGACACATTATGTTGTTTACGTGGAAAAAGGGAAGCGAGAATTAGCGACGGGCTGTTGAGTGGGAGAAAGAGAGGGACACCTGTTGAGATGTTTGGCACTGCGTTCAAGTTAGAATTGAAGAGATCCTTCTCAAAATGTTACACGTCTATTCAGACGTACTATGGCCTCCTGAAGGCCTCGGTTAGAAAGTTCACCAAAATCCTTTGTGCCTTGTGTTGATTTAATGAAGGAATGCCACTCTATCTCACAATGAGCCTCAAGATAATGTCTAATTGCAAAGCAAGAGAAATTTGCACGCCCGGGTGCATGATTCCATTTGATTTGTGTGCAGCAGCAACATTTGATGAAGCAGGTCTTGTGCATTCCATTGCTTTTGGTGGTGCTTCTCATCATACATTGTTGTGATGAGTTAACACAACTACCCAGCAAGCAAAGATAAGTAACAATTGTCTGGATGTGGTCTTTGCTTTCTCTGTTATTTCTCACATTAAAGTTGTGTTTTGTTGTCTGCATGTCTTTGATTGTGAAGCTCGATTAAACAGTTCCGAAATTCTGCTGCATGTGCTCTACATATAGACAGTGTCTATATGTATAGACACTGCATATATATATATATATATATATATATATATATATATATATATATATATATATATATATATATATATATATATATATATATATATATATATATATATATATATATATATATATATATATATATATATATATATATAATACGGTCACGTTTTATATATTTCCCATAAGGCTGCGGTGTTGTTGGCTTAGACAACTGAGATGGTGAACATCTACCAGAAAGAAACTTCCTGTACCTCTCTCTTTCTCATCCCTTTCCAGCTAGACTGCGCATGCACACACACACACACACACACACACACACACACACACACACACACACACACACACACACACACACACACACACACACACACACACACACACACACACACACACCTCTAATGAGATTTAGTTCTCAAGGAATGGTGGTTGATTCATGACATGCCATAGCAGCACAATAGAATAAACATGAGGCTGCTAACTCACAGTAGAATATAACATGTGCCATTTGGTGGATAGGTGGTCATGCGCATTCTTTTCAGCACAGGTAGCCCACGAGGAAACAAACTCTGAGTTTTCAGCACCACATATTAAGGGCGGCATCGGTTTAAAATTCCCGTTGGCACTTTCCCACTGTGACTGCCATAAAACATCAACTGGTAATTCTCTACATCCAGTTATGACAGCCAGATACCGCCGCAGCAGATACCGCCGCAGATGCCAAAACGCATCTGCGTTAAGAAATGCGGAATGGCCGCAGGGTCTTCGATGCCGTTACGAGACCCAGCAGTGGCTGTCATCGGTCGTCCAGGAAGTGATTGTTGATTTTGGAAAGTCCCCAACCGAACAGCTGTCCAATCATAATGAGTTTGGAAGTGATGACTCGTTTGCCTGAATGAAAGTGGAGGCGATCCAGCTGGTGAATGCTACTGTGTAGGGAATGGCTTGTATTGAAGTAATAAAGGGTTGCATCCAAGATTACCGCCGTATGCGTTTGGTGATAATATTGCAACCTGGTCAGACAATATTTTCGCAAAAGACATGACATTTCAAAGGGTTATGTGTCATTGACATGTTACTTTAAGTGGGTCAGTCACGCCTTGTCTAGCCATCAAATGTGATATACCACCAACAGAAGCAGAGTATGGACGTGTGGCGCAACTTCATCTACTTCCAAGGTGCATGGAGTAGTGAGAAACATAAATAAGTTGTTCTTTATACTGCCGGCTTCGCGACCTCTTCAGCAGCAGTCTCAATAATATTATTATAATATCTCAAATAATCATTGCACAAGCTGCCAAATGGAGTAAGTTGAAAGAGGCTCATCTACATTTTGCCTTTCGTGAATAGTTTTGCTGATTTACTTCAGCTCCTAATGTTGTTATTTTGCTTGAGTGCCATGATTAGAGATTTTAATCTCTTAGGGTGTACTCACTCCTGTTTCAGAGCCCCGTGGCCTAAAGATAATCCATCATCGTAAATGAGAGGTTGACACTCATGTTCTGCCAAGTTGCATGTGTAGTAAGACTCGCTGCCACCGTGAGTTCCCCCGGCACAGAACACAGACAGTTCACAGGCAATGTTCTTCTGTCAACACGACCACTCACCCACTTCGAGCATAAATACACAACTCTTATACCCAGTCGCTCAGAGTTTCTAACACAGTTCAGCAAACAGCACCTCACGGGCCGGTGTGGCCATCTGACCACAGTGTGTGGCAGTCACCAGAGGTCCAGCATGTTACGGCATTTAAAGGAAAACCTAATTAGTCAGCAATCAGCTCACCTGGCACTGCTCTCATGAGCCATCGCCACACCGCTGTCTACTGCAGCTGAATGCCAACCATGCTCACGTTCCCAGCATGAAAATGATACGGTTAAAAAGATGCACTTGCTGACAGAAACAGAGTCAGCGTTTCACTTTTCTGATATCTCACACTATCTATTCATTCTTTTCCTAAAGTTTTGTCTCCGTGGTAAAAATAATATTATCGTAAAATAGAATTCAGTGTGATTTTATTAGGCCCTGCCTTCTGTCTATCAAAAATAGATATTTGGAGGAGTACCAGTGTGGAGATTTAAGTGTCAGAGTAATGTGGTTGGTTCTTTTGATTTGAATAAGAACTGTTGTAGCTGCATTTTGTACAAACTGAAACAGTTTGATGGTATTTTTTTTGGAAGGCCTGTGAAAAGAACATTGCAGTAGTCAACCCTGCTGGAAATAAAAGCATAAATGAGTTATTCTAAATCATGTCTTGACAATGTTTTTGAGGTGGCAGAAAGCTGATTTAATTGTTGCTTTCGCACGATTGTTAAAACCGAGATCACAATCAACTGAGACACTGAGCTTTTTAACTGTGTTCTTTGTTTCAAGTTATTTTGTGCCAAGATGAGTGTTCATCTTAAAGTCTCTCGTCCTTTTTCCCGCGTACGATTATTTCGGTTTGGTCCTCATTCAGGTGAAGGAAATTTCGAGACATCCAGTTGTTGATTTGGTCAATTTATCCACAGAGATATTCCAGGGGACGGAGGTAAAACTGGATCCACATAGATATGATAAGGAATCATATTGTCATTAATGATTTGTTCCAGTGGGAGAATATAAAAAATGAATTATAAAAAGGCCCTAAAATCGACCCCAGGGGGACGCCTCAGGTCAAGGAAGTTGGTGTTGCGGTATAGATTCCAATAGAAACAAAACCATCTAAATATGTTCTGAGTCACTTGAGAAACAGACCTGAAAAACCACTGTCCATTCTGTGTCGTCATACGTTATGATTAAGCATAGACATATTGCTTGTGTTGTGGTTGTCACATTATATTTACTGTGTGTCAGTGTCTACTACATTGATTGTTATACCTGTAATGTGCAGGTTATGAATTTCAAGTCATATCTTCTTTCTCAAGGAATGATGATGGCCCTTTTATAAGCTTCTTCTATCTTCATGATGCATGTTAGGGCTTTGACTTTCATTTCCTCTTCTTTTCAGTTTTGAAAAATGTCCTCATGGTATTAAAAGTTGGCTCATTCACCAACATTGCAAGTTTCCTCCGATATCAAAATGTGCATTTGCCTCTTCCAGCAACATCCCTGTCAACTCTGGACTAAAGGCATCACATCAACGATTTTCAGCTCTGTCTCATTCACTTCCTTACAAGGGCTTCATTCACCCCATGATAGCAGTCAATGATGTTATATTGATTTGCGGTGCCAAACTTAGCGAAGGCCTTGTCTCAGGCAGTGATTGACAGCGCTGCCTCAATCGGGCTCTGCCGCCGGAACTGAAACATTGACTGCAGGCTAGAACCAAAATCAATCAAGATCACTTGGGCATGACCAGCTCCGCCTGTCTCTCCATAGCTGTGAGGTGACTTGTCAGATGGAGAATTGACTTGACTGCAGGGTGAAGGCCCTATGTTGGGCCCCAAAGTGTATTCGTAGACATGACTTCATCCACATAACTTAATTGTAAAAAAAAAGCTTTTGTTCAGTCTAATTATGTGTTTTGCTGTTGTTGGGGAAACACACGAAATAAAAGACAAGTAGACCAATGTATTGTAGTAAGCCAGCTTACTTGTAACATCGATCGTTGCTTGTGGTTTGGAGATAAGAACTCTTCCGCCATTATAATGCCATTGTACTCTGGTTAACAGCAAAACACAAAGGAGGACAAAACCAAGGATACACGCTCTCTAGGGAATTTGTGCAAAATAATTTCTCAACTTATAACAACTTTTTGTCCACAAATACGGTCTTTTCTGCCTTCACCAAACTAGCATCAGATGCATATCTTCAGCACAAGCTGGCAAACCCATCTGGTGTATAATATAACTCTGTGGCTAACCTGTTAGCAAACAATGGCCTACTTGTACTTGGGCATTTAGAAGAAACCAAACAGTATTAGCATTAGTTTGAAGGAGTTTACGCTCCGGGGCACTTTTTTACACTCTAATGAAGGCTCCTCGCCCTCCTGCATGGCACTCGGTTAGATATTCCTCAACAGGCAGAAATCCATTCGCCTCTGACTGTCCATTTCTCATTTGACAGAATTAAACAGTCAGGCAGAGGTGGGGGGGGGGGAACTTTACTCTTGCTGTAAAGCTCTGACTGACACCTACAGTAAAGTCACCGCTGCCAGTAATGCACACAACAAATCACATGCTGACAAACATCAAAACATAAGCACATGAATAGCAAATACCAGCGACCCGTTCTTGGTGTAAAACGGCCAATGATTTGTTTTTATCAGCAGTGGATAATGGATGATTTATGATTCATTCAACAGCCAGCACAAAATATTGGTATGCGGACCAAGTAATGTTTGTGGTTCACTGGTTACAATCAAAGCTGTGTTATTATAGCGGTGCAGCTACACCAGACGAGAGAGCGTGTGTGTGTGTGTATATATTTGTGTTGCCGTGTGTATTCATGCTCAAGCTTATCTGGTGCTAATGCTCTACAAGAGCGGGTCCCTCTCTATTGTACGTCTGACCTGTTCTCTTTCACAGTTCATCGCTCCCTGCTGTTCACGGAGAACTGCTGCACTAAATTATAATGTCAACTACTACTCGTATGGGTGCAGCTATATTGAACGTCAAACACTGTAATATGGTAAACAAACTTTTTAAAGAATTCAGGAAACAAGTGCACCTTGAGTCAGAATTATTTCGTGAAAATACGGTTAGACATTTTGTATATTGTGACCGAGTAAATTGTGATATGACCACGTATAACAACAATACTACGACTAATATTAATCGTAATAACATACAAATATGGAGCAGACTCTACAAACAGAAGAACGATTATTTTATCTGTTCAGAGAGACGACTTCTTGTCTTCGGGTGATGTGTCAGTTAGTCTGTTGCTGACCTTGTTCCTGCTGGCAGCGTTCCTGCGCCGTTATCTCTCCCGCTCACCGAGGCTGCAGTAAAGCTGCTCTAGATAAGGGCCCGTGGTCATGTGGACCCTTCATCCCCCCTTCTGCCAAAAAGACAAGCTTGTATACAGTGAGCGTGTCCATAAAGTGTGTGAAAATATCTCCTTGTAGGTGTTCTTTGGGGTGCACATACACATATTAAGAGATAATACAAAATAGAAATAGAAATATCAAGAAAGAAATATGGATAGAAGAATCCAATCAAAAAAAAATTATAGAATATGTACAATATATCTAAATTGGAATGAAACAGCTGTACAGTGTTGTGTTTTGTAATTGTCAAAGGATATGTGCTGCTTTTTTGCATTTTAACATTTATGAATGACTACATTCCTTAAATATTAAGCCTACCATGGAAATGTCACTGGTCTAAAATAAGTCAAACTGTAGTATCCTTCATATACAATATCAGTCTAATTCGATGGTACTTTCACCATGATTGCCAACAAACATCTAATAATTGTGGAGTGGAAGAAGTCTGTGCTACTAAAAGCATTGATCATAAACAGCTCACAGCTCCCTGAACCCTCGTCCTACTGATTGACCCCAGAGGTGTACCTTTTTTTGTCCTACGTCAAAGGTGTCTCATTCTATCGTTCCAATTTTTCAGGTCTTTGGCAATAAATTGGTTCCTCGTGACCTCGTATCATTATTTTATTTTCACTTATAATTTTAAATACCAATGTATTGGGGTCCTGGGGAACGCCAGTCAAAAGCACTTACACACACACACACACACACACACACACACACACACACACACACACACACACACACACACACACACAGTCTATTTTGGATTGAGATCTGGTGCACTCTCCATCACCATCATCAGAAAAGGAGAAATTCACTGGTATTCACTTTGAAATTCACTTTGGATTCTTATGGTTGATGCACCAAGTCATTGTCACCTCTTTATATGTGATGAACAAATTCAGCTACACCAACACAAAAACAACTGAACATTCCTCACAGTACAACCTTTTTTTTTTGTTGTCTGTGAAGCCAAAACATTGATGTAATGAATGATTGCAGATCTTTCCACAGAGCTGAATGTGTCACAGTTATGCAGCATGTCACTATCCAGCACAGATTGAGTGGACTGTAAGCAAGCAGTGGAAGAGGAAATAACCCAGGATGCATCTGTGTCGATACTTGGCTGACAGCACTAGTGTCACAGGGAAACGGAGTCTTCCACAGTGGGGGAGCATCGACCACAGGCTGGGAGAAATGCTGTCGTGAGGTGAGCTTTCGAGGGACACATTGATGGACAAGCAGGACACATTGAGTGGTTCCATTGAACTACTGCTTTGTTAGAAGTCCAATCCGTCAACAGTGCATCTGCACATCTGCACATTTTCGGGCATTTGAGCGGCTCCCTGAATGTTGAGCAGGAAAGTGTGCCGCACCCATCCGTCAAACTTGTGAGTATTATGTGCATTTCCATCCAGCTGTTTCATGTGCGTTTTCAATTTCAATGAACAATCATTAAATGACCTGAAAAGAAAACGTAGAAAATTTGAAAACAAAAAGTTTATGCTTTGCTGAGATGGAAAAGTTGGTGTATTGATAAGATTCAACACATCCACTCACGACAAGGGCACGGTGGCAGTCTCCCTGGGTAATGGGAAAAACAGATTGGCACTGGCTTCTTCTGACTGCACCTCTGAGATGCCTGTGACTGCACTTAAAGGTTTCCAGCAGAGTGACTTCCCCTTTGTACTATTCAGTCATTGCAGGTTCGGTTCAACAAAGCTAATTCAGGAGGCTAAAACAGAATCCTGCAGAAAAAGCACGCTCATGGCACTCGGAGGCATGGAGTATTACTCACGCATTTTTGAATTCGTAAAGACACTAAATGAGGTGAGTTATGATTTTAAAGCGCCATTTTCATAATGTATGCATGCAATGATGCAGGAGTAATCTAAGCAGCGACTTCGGTGTATTGCACAACACAATCCACAATTTGAAGGCTTTTACTTAATTATTTACAAAATTGACGTCAAACAATGAATTAATAAAATCAGGATAAAACTGACATTTAAATTATTCAGATGGTCAAATGAACTAATCACTTCCCTGTTGAGTATCATCAAGGAAAACATGAGAATAAAAAGGAAAATAAGAAAAAACACATTTAGATAAGAATGATGCAATTAAGTCATGGCATGAGCTTCTTGCTGTTCAGCAACGAGCGTAGTGAAACCGAGACGAGGGCCGGATGTAAATCAGAACCATTGGCTAAAATTCCTGCACAGTCTGGTGGATCAATCTCATGCTCGGGGAGGCTGGTAAAGAAGAAAGCATGGCAGGTCAGCATTCAGATCTACTTTTCCTCAGATTTACCACAGGGTCACACAGCAATGTAGGTTATTGTAAGGATACGGACACAGGGAGCTGAAGATCGAGCATCACTTGTTTGGCATTCTGGAGGAAACTAGGCGCGGTGAAGTGAAGAGGAGCTGTTGACAGCGAACAACCACCGGTGATCGTGTGGCCGTCAGGCCTTATTGGCTTCTGTGATCAACCTCAAAGCTGTACATAAACACAAACTTTGAGTGAAGCGGAGAGGTCAGCTGATTGAGAGAACGGGATGTTGAAGGTTCTCCGTTCAACATTTAGAGTATTAATAAAGCAGCAAAGTCTACCTGAGCATAAAATGAAGTTGCTTTCTCTCTGTGTGTGTTGAGCTTCTCTCTGCTTTGTTTACAACAGCGAGCTGGTGCATGTGGAGCTTGCCCCGCTGTCTACCTCATGGCCGCCGCTCAGTGCTCCCATACGGCGGTTGCAGTGAACCCCCAACCGACGGCAGCCCGTTAGCTGTTAGTCATACACACCATCCAAAACACTAAGAGTGAGAAAACTGCTTTCCCTCACTGTGTCTCTGGGTGCAGGGTAGGAAATGTACTCAGCTGTGTAACTGTTCAAAATATTATGCATATTAATGACCTCAAAAAATATGAATGTCTTATCTGCCAGCTGTAATGGTAGTTATACTTTTGTAATTATAAATGCTGTTTATTTTGCTGGTGAAATATAGATGCAGCCACTTACGACACCTAACGACCCGGACGATGTTAAATGTGTACTCTTATAGAATATAATCAACATAATTTGACATATACTTGCATATCTCCTCTTCAACTGACAGGCTGTTGAGTACATGCTGATAGCTTCTGATATGGACTTCAAGTATAGTCAAGAAAAACAAAAATGAAAAGAAGACATGAGGAGGATGAGCACACACACACACACACCAGTCACAAAAGGCGTAAGAGGAACACAGTGCGTCCTTTCTTTATAAAACATTCACAACCTCTCAGCAGTGGGATTGTCAGTAAGACTCTACACTAAAGAGACACTGTAACCTTTTCCTATCTGCTCTCGCAGACCTGTCTGCGAGAGCCATTTTCTCAGCGGGCTTCAGTCATGGAGGAGGCGGTGGTAGCAGGGAGGGGTGTTCCCGGTTACACTCTACATCCTGAATCTTTCTCACATTATGCAAAAGGCTTTAGCCTGAACCTTCCACATACTCAAACACACACATTCCGAATCATTCCCTCGTGGTTTCGCTTTTCCCACTGCCTTCAGTGTTGTCTTTCATTTCTGGGTCATGAGAGCGAAAAACAGACTCGGGCGTTTTTTGACGTGTCGAAACGGTTCCTGTAGAAAAGGCGTGTAAACACTCGGCAGCTCACTCAGGAGGTAAACATGACGAGGCTTTGTTACCCTAGTTTCCTCAACTTTGATGTTTGGGAGATGGCATTAACATTCTGGAGGGAGAGCGAGCTCGGTGCTTGTGTTCATCAGATATCCCTCAAACTAGGGGCTTAAAGCAGTAAGGTCTACCAGGAGTACTGCTCTGAGCCCTGAGTGTTTCTCGTGTTATTCCGTTGCTGTTGCGACCCCTCAAGCTGTCTGTAACACGGTCAGTCTGACATCACAGGGATTTGTGGGAGAAGCTGGGGGCGAATGTGTGACAGCTTTTTAAAGGACGATGTTTCCTGCGTGTGTTCATGATAAGCAGTCTCAGTGTTGTGACTCTGGAAGGACTAACGGGCATCCAAATTATTAAAAAAGTGATAAATGCCCTCTGAATGGAACAATACGTTTCATAAAATGGCTGGAGGATAACCATGCACTTGCCAGAAGCACATGGGTTTTCTGATTTTGATGAATAGTGTCCTGCATGGTATATGTACAGTTTCATGTTGCAGTTAGCTTGGGCTCATTTGCCCCCAACTCAGCTGCAGCGCTGAGGTGCCATTTGTCCAATAACCGATAATTAGTAAAAGGTTGATCAAATACTGGAAACGTTTTCATGTTCGAGTCGAGGAGACTTTAGTCAAACCGCAGAAACCTTTCTCGGGGCAGTGAAATGATTTGGCCTCCTTGGATCACGCGATACACTAACACCGCTGATTATTGCACGCCCGAGGTCTCTTCTTAACACAGCTGCCAAGAACAAGAACGTCAATATTGACTGATTCTGCAAAACTGGATGATGTTCAGTTCAACACTTGTCTTATGTCCGATGCCAAAGTTTTTTGCAGTTTCTGTGTATGGTGTCATAGGTTATTGTTGGGGAAAGATCATGGTCAGGGTATGGATACTAAGTTTGGGGAACTTTGAACCGAATCAAAATCTTAACTAGGATGTAAACACCCAACAAATAGTCATCTGTTTGTGTTCCCACTGCATACAAATTAAGAGCAAGATATTTCCAGTCGAAATGCAGGCATTATTATTTCATCTGGGAGATTCTAAACAATCTTCCTGCCTGTCAATAACTGTCAAGTCTGTGTTGTAATATGGGCTTTGTTGAATCCCTTTTATCATCATGACTTTTATCATCCTCACTTACAAGTCAGCGCTCTCAAAAGGTACAGGGTTCATGATTGTGCCCAGGAACAGTACCTGAACAAAAGTCAAACATTTTGTAAATAGAACATTTAGTATTTTGCAAAAACATTTATTTTTCAGAAAAGGTTGTTCATCTTTTCAGCAAATAAAACATCAATAAATGGATGTGCTTCATGTGTTGCAAAGGCTGTATGTCTAATAAGAGAATACATACTTTGCCAGAAATACATATCACGGTGAAATAGTCGACATAACATATTTGGAATGAGGCCATTCTGCCTGTTCAAACTCAAAACAGGACAATCTCTCTTTTTTCTTCCCTCACAACAGTACCTCAAATATCCTCAGAGTCAAATATCCCCTGCTACAAAGGCACACTAACAAAGGCTTGCATGGTTTTTATTTGGAAGATCAAGGGCCTATTACAGCAGGGACCGAACCAGCCTGCATCTGCTTGCCACCAGGGGTTGCTATTTCGTTTCTTCCCCAAATAATGGGGTTTTCTTTGCTTCCAAATCCAATATTTTTTTCCACCTACGCCTCCTCCCGGCGGAAGCTCCCCAAATAGCAAAGCAGCACTTCAAACAGGCACCGACATCCTCTTAAAAACGATCAACGGGGTCCAGCTCTGGGCTGCCCAGCAAAAGGAGGAGGAAGGAAAGAGAGAGAGGGGGGGGGGAGGTATAAAAACAAGCCAAACCATCTAGGGAGTACATGTTTGGGCCTGCAGTGCAGCTTATGTTGATCCTGCAGCTTCATTCAGAGGCGGATTCAGCGCAGGCGCCCACTGGCACATCCGTAATTCCCCTCACTGACTGGAACTCCTCTTCCCACAGACAGAAAAGCCATTTAAGAATGGCGGCACCAGGCCAGCCATGTCCGATAGAGGAGAGAGGCTTTCCATTTTGGGGGGGGCAAAAATAATTTCAGCTGGGTCTTTTAATTACAGAAGTTAATACTGTTGGCCTTACTTTGACGGTTTCCAAGTGGAGGTTTTGCTAAAACAGAAATGACCGATTTCATGCTGTGGAAGGCGACTGGAGTCTCTGTGACACTTTTAAAATACAAGCAACACTTTGTATTGTATTATAAGTGGCACATGCGGATATAGGCCTGTTGCTCAGTTGAAACCTGTGTAACATGTTTATTTATTGCTGTGGATTTTGCATTCATTTAGAACACTGACCTTTATTTATAATTCTATTTTAGGAAATACCATCTTGTTTGGAAGATTTGGTTGGATTATTATGCATTTCATTTCAGGGAGAGTGAGAGATCAACTGCTGGGTGCGCTGACGCAAAATATATTGTGAGAGAAGGCAAAACATATAGCAAGGTAACTCAAAAGGTATTCCTCAAAACAATGCTCGTCATCCTGCCGATATACTTTAGGTTCTTCTAGTCTCAATAGCAAATGCATTTTTCACATCTGGAAACGGATGTGCAACTATCTAACAAAGAATGCTAAATGCACTTAAAGCCAAACCCTTTAGTTCCAGTGACATATTTATGAATAGTTCTCATAGACAGATGAACGTAATTCTTTGGCTTTTGGTATGTTGTTTTATGAGATATATTTTCAAGAATAAAATCAGTACCAGGCTCTGTATAGCCTAGCTAACCACACCCACAGGCTCAAAGAACCCAACCCAGCATAATAAAAGTTGTCTTTTACTTTTACAAGACCGGTCAACGTGCCTGTGAAAGCCCCTGCAGTGCAAAACTTCTTCAGACAACAATACTGTTCTGGTTTAGGAAAAGATTGTGGTTTGGTTTAAAATAAGTATGCTTGCTACGTAACTTACCTCCGTTGTGTTCGTTGAACTCTGTTTGACAGTCCACCACGACCTCATCTCTACGCAGACATTGTCGTCCTTTGTACTACATTGCTTGACTTCCGTAGAGGCAGACCTGCACATACCTACGAAATGTAATGCACTAACTACAAACGACGAATGAGGACAGCCGGAGTGACTCAAAGCAGAGCAGTAATGGCAGACATTTGTCAGCATTTCAGACTCCCAAAAGATCCTTTTTGTGATGCAGACATTTTGTAAATGCATCACCTAACAGCATTACCTAGTTCAAGTGCCGAGCTTTAATGACATGTCTGTTCAGGGGATTGTGAAATGACCACATTTGTCTTTCCTGTTTCTCCCCAACAGAAAGGGAAAGCTTTTTCCTCCCTCGATCTCCTTCAGTCTGCAGCTCTCTCTGGCTCCACGCTTATAATCCTGGAGCCGCTCAATGGGCTCCCAGTATGGGCCATTATTCACTCCAATACGTTTTCTCTGTGCTGGTCAATAGGCAAGCATGTACCGTAGTCAGAAATGAAAAGGTTTATCTGTTCCATGGGGCAGACGGATCTGACTGCAGGGCAGCACCACCTTATGGAATCTATAGCGTCCTTTTCAGAGGAATGACGATGGAAATATCCTCGTATTTTTCAGATATTGCTTTGTTTATTTATTTGTTGTCATCCAGGCAATTTGGCAGTGGCTTTGTTTTGAAATATGGTAAATCTTCAGAAGTAATAACTTCTGGTAGGTAGCCTGCCATGGAATTGCAGTCTTTTTCTCCCTTTAATCTGCGACAATTCAATCAGGCAGCTCATCTCTGTACTGCGTCCTTGTTAAAATCTCGTCTACCCTTTTCTCTTTGCTTATCTGAGGATGAGAGTTGGGCTAATGACGAAGCAATAGGGTGAGCTATTCACATACAAAATGACTCGCATGATTCTAGTTTCAGTTACTATTCATAGACCATAAGCACTTGAATGAACAATACGTTTTAGGCTTAAATTTGCAACTTTAAATCTTGGAAAGAGAAACTTATGAGCAGATGAAGGCAGCAAGACTTCTGCCAGACTGCTGTAGGAGGACCCATAGTGAATGAGAGAAATCTAGCACTTAATGAGAGAAAGATTGGACTCTTGAATCCGCAGTGCAATCATTTGGCTTCAGAACACTTGGATTATGCCGCTGAACTGTTTGGAGAAATATGCAAGTCTCAAAAAGAACTTGTTCAGGTACTTCAGCGAATTGAAACTTGTACTTGCTGGGTTAAAACTGGAATTGGCTTTTTAGATTTACTTGAGGGTGAGTAGAAAACGACAACATGTTTATTTCTGGATGCTTTTTTTGTATTTATATAACCAGAACCTGGGAGACCTGAGCCTAGCAGGGGGCACTCATTCAACATTTTCAGTGACAAAAGATCCATGTGACATATTGGAGTTTGAACACTGCAGGTCCTGGATTCTGAAAGTGGGCTGACCTTCAGAGTTTCATCCTGTTGAGAGGGCTTTAGGTAGCCTGTTTTTTTGCGGGAAACAAAAAGGTGCCACATGTCACCCGAGGATACAAAGTTGCTGGTGCCCTTTTGCGTCCAGCCAGCGGTTGTTGGACACTGCTGACACTGTCACACTGACACCGTTGAGCATTAGGAAATGCCAGCCAACACAGTGGATGGTTTTATGTGTGGAGAATGTTGCAACTCAGTAAAAGGTTTCAAGTTTCAAGTTTATTTCAAAGGTTATATAACCAATTCAGACATTGCAGCTAGCTAATCAGGTTCCTCCCCGTGACAGAGGTTTACAAGCCAATTTCCTGCAGTAGGCACTGACCTAAAGCTGCTTTCTCACCCCCGCATGGCAACCGCCCTGACTACCGCCTACCTGCAAGAGCACCCCCCCCCCCCCCGAATTAAAAAAAATGTTACTGCTCGGTTAGTCACTGCTCGGTTACTGCTGGATGCTTCTATCATTTTTGGTCCTAAAACCTTTCTTACAGACTGCTTGGTTGTATTTTTGGGATGTCAACCTTGTTCAAGTGTGAAGAGAATGGAGAGATCCTCTTATCCCAAATGGTTGAGGGAAAACAAACACAGGACTTTCACCCAGGTGTTGCACAATTTTAAGTTTCACTCAGAGTTTCACTTTACAGTTATTTTAACCCAAACCACATTCTTTTTCTAAAACTTAACTAAATGGTTTTGTTGCCAAAACCTAAGGAAAAGTTTTTGTTTGAATTTGCAACGTTAATCACGTGTTTACTACCACCGTAGTGGAGCGTGAAAGTCTGACGTGCTACCCAGTGCGTGCCTCGGTTATGCTTTCCGCATGGACGGTTGCACTGACATGAGCTGAAGCAGAATTGTGACGAGGAAACATTTCTCCTCGGGGCGAACCAGTATTTCTCACTTCTACCACCAGCAGGAAGTCCTCAGCCTCAGTCCTCTATCTACCACCAGCAGGAAGTCCTCAGCCTCAGTCCTCTATCTACCACCAGCAGGAAGTCCTCAGCCTCAGTCCTCTATCTACCACCAGCGGGAAGTCCTCAGCCTCAGTCCTCTATCTACCACCAGCAGGAAGTCCTCAGCCTCAGTCCTCTATCTACCACCAGCAGGAAGTCCTCAGCCTCAGTCCGCGATCTACCACCAGCAGGAAGTCCTCAGCCTCAGTCCTCGATCTACCACCAGCAGGAAGTCCTCAGCCTCAGTCCTCTACCTCCTCAAAGTTATTTATCTTCTCCACCTGTCCGCATAGTATACAGGCAAAACCTGCAGCGTGGACCCCCACACGCAGGGTCGTGTCTGATGGTGTGGTTCACCATAAATTGGGCAGAAAGTGACGTGAAGGGGTCTTGACCAAGCGTCAATATGTGACCAGTTGGGAATGAGAACAAGTTGCATATTGTCACCTAAGTGAGCAAATGTGTTGGGAAAGTGGCTTATTTTCACAAGCAGCAGCAACAAAGCAACAGTACCGTTCATTTGGAGTCGCATTTGTGGCCACATACAAACATTCCCTCTAATGGCTGTTTTTGGTCTGTGACAACTCTTAAGGGAAATAACAGGCCTTTTAGCTGCACAATGTTCTATTGTGTTCAGCAACTAGAACTTAACTGTGCCCACTGTTTGGTTATGAGCAGGTAGTGTCCTATGGGTTTCTTGAGTGTTTTCACTGAAAACAAGCTGTGAGAGCAGTCAGAGTGAACCAAAACAAAACAACTGAGTTTGACAGCTAAACATTGAGCTGTAAATGCAGGTGATAATAATAAATCCCTTTTTACTGCTACGTTCCTCAAAAAACAGATCCATAGACCGGTCAAATAACATGTTATGGCAAGATACCGTCAGCACACTTCAGCACACGTGGTCAATGGTTGTTTTTCTCCATAAGAACAATCATGAAAGATACTTAGTGGATTGCCCCAAAAGCAAAATCCCACCGCAGGTCCCCCAATAGCCATGGCTGGCCCTGAAATTGGAATGAAAGACAGCGAAAAAGAAAGATATTTTTGAAACCAGCCTGACATGCAGCCTCCTTCCAAAAGGGAGATTTCGGGGGTTACGAAAAAGACAGCTATCAAAAATGCAAGTGAAATCAAATCAACATCGGCTTAGTTCATCGCACCCCCAACTGGTCAGCCATTGTCACTTGCAATGTACAACAGTTCATTTCAAAAGGTCGCTCTGCACAGACAGTGGTGCAGCAAAGCACAACTGGAGATGATGTGTGACAGGAAAACAGATTTAATTTTTAACTTTGTTCCCCCCTTTATTCTTTTTTTCTCTTACAATATGATACACCTCATTCCAGCCAACTAAATCAGCAGTAGATGCAGTTTTGCGTCACAGCAAAACTTAATTCGTCTGTAGCTTTATGGATTATACATTAAACAAGTGGCGTTCAATTGAGTTTCATTATAGCCTTGGCGCAGTAGGCGGAAATCAACCGTATACACCTACAACACATGATCATCAAACACACTTTATGCTTTCAGTCTGGCGTCGGTGACTAACTGGAATGTGCACGAGGAGAGTATTTGAACAGAAAAATAAAGAAAGAGAAACGGGAGGGGAGGTTTTGACTGAGGGGGTGTGCGCTTACGCGTTATGCGGGAGGGTTTGCCTATACCCATATGTGCAGACGTATGCATGAGAGAGACAGAGTGACGGGGGTTGAGACGGGAGAGAAAGAGGAGACTGTCTAAATATCACAGCTCCCTTTCACGAAAAGCACTCCTTCATTCCCGCAACTGAGGATGGAACAACTGGATCGCAACGCGCCCCCGTACCCGTGAGCAATTAAGAGCGAGCGAGCAATTGTTGTCTTACAAGGTAACGACCGCGCGCGTACCTGACATCTCTTTAACGCTTAAGAGTGCACGTTTAGATACATTTGAGGATTTTTCCCTCATCTATCTTTTTAAGCGTGGCACACCGTTTCTGTGGATTATGTGAAGGTGGCTGCTCGACGCTGAGAACGGAGTGCGTCAAGTGAGCGCACGTATCCAACAAGTGGATGCATGGCATTGCTCCCAGCAAACAAACGCCGGGACTAAAAACACAAACAACCAGTGCATTGATGAGCTACAAATCTGCGTACCGATTGATCGGTATCTAACCTGCAGATGTGGAGCTTGTCTTGGTTGGTGGTGATGTATATATGCGCGCATTGTCTCGGCCTGAGGTAGTTTTGTGTGACTTTGTGTATCAATCGGGACATTTTGTAAGACAAATAAAACTGCAATGAGGTAAGACATCCAACATTTTATTTCCTCAGTCATTGACCAAAAGCAAGATTTCAGCGGACACGCTGCGGTATCCACCGACTCCCACCTCACCCTCATCCATGGACTTGCTTCTTCGTTCCCTCGGTGACCGTGGGGGGATGTTGGGCACCTGTCTGTAGACATTTCTGTATGACGAGGGCGCAGGTGGCCACCAAAGGTCGCAGCCATGCCGATGCGTCCAGTCACCTCCTCGTTGATGTACCGGGGCATCTGCACCATCCCCGACATGCTCTACACCACCCCGGTGAACCTGCCCGAAGACGAAGTTGAAGGTGAGTTGTTTCCTGCTCGCGCATAACCCGGGGCTGTTCAGAGGTGTTTATTCATGACAGGCATATGTAGGCAGATGTAGCGTCGGTGTATGTGCTGTGGTCAGGAGCTGACCATCGGTGGAGCTCATTCATTCAGCACCTTGGACAGCGCTTGGAGAGAGATATGTGGAAAGTAAGACAGCTTAAATACAGGCCTGTTTTACGGTTTTAGATTTATTTTGAAAACCCCTGTTCTTTCTGATGTTGTAATATGAACGAGAGAGAGCGCAAAACGAATCACTAATCACCATTACTCTCAGATCAGCTGTATTGTTTCAATTTTGATTGATTGGGTTTATAGATTTGCAGCTCATTCAGAAGGTTGCTCACATGGTTGTGTGCTCCAGTGTGGAACTGATGTGGTTAGTGAAACAAGGCATCCCTGCACCCTTTCTGTCATTAAGTGTTGCTTCTTCAGGACAGCGGCGATGCAGTGGCTCTAATTAGCAGAAGCTGTTGGTGGACATTTGGTTCACGTAAGCCCAGTTTCACTGGCTCATTAAGACTTTCTGATGTTATACATTTTTTATTTAATTAAATTGTT
The DNA here is from genome assembly GCF_949748355.1 of Melanostigma gelatinosum. Classification (NCBI taxonomy): domain Eukaryota; kingdom Metazoa; phylum Chordata; class Actinopteri; order Perciformes; family Zoarcidae; genus Melanostigma; species Melanostigma gelatinosum. Next base: position 5,390,488 of record NC_136639.1, read on the forward strand.
GGTGGCGGGGGGGATGCTAAATGATCCAACCAACATCTCTTGATTTACTTAAATCCTTAAATCTTTCTGCAACAATACAGAAAAATTCCACTTCTATAGCGCTGTAGTGGCACCTGTGTGCCAAAGGAGCATCCTCCAACAAGCCTGCTGACACATGACAACCATTCTGAGCGATTCAATTCGTTTTTTAATGATCCTGAGAATATTCATGCCTGTAGCACTTGTGATGTGAACCTGCAACATCTGCACATCATCATCCCCGCAGCCACATTGTTCGAGTCCCAGAGCGAGTAAGTTGTTGCGTTGTTGCCGTGTCTTCAGGGCTGTGACACCGTGCGGCAGCAGACGTATCCCTGCTGAGTGATTTGATCACTGAGACTCTCATCCTTGTTACCTTAATAATGCAAACCTCGTTAGGGAAAGGATGCTGAGGCACGTGGATCGCGGTAAAGATTCAGAGAGCTGCTCTTTTTTTAAAGTGCATATGTGAATTACAGACAAGCTGGGCCTTGTGGGAAACGGTGTCAGTGGATGCTGGTGCAGAACTTCCCAGGGAGGAATCAGAAATTAAATGAACTGTACAATTAACCAGCAATACACACACTTACACAGCCACACACTCCTTTTTTTCAGACACACATGTATGGTAGAGGGTTACATCCGCAATACAGTTGGCAGGGAAATTCAGTGCAGAGGCTGATGATGATTAGACTCGTTGAGCGGAAGAGGCCAAATATGAATTGGTTTTAACTCCTGAAAAGGTGTTCAATGAACGGCCTCGGTATTTGTTACATGACACCCGTTTCAGAATGCACGCTGCTTTAAGGTGCCATTGTTCCGTCAAACTGAGCCTGTGATAAAAAGAGAAGTGTCAACATGTCAGCGCCAAAAGCGATCTTTCCAAGATGTCATGCCCACCATTATAGCATACCATCACTCAGCGCTTTATTGTCAAACTTCATTTCCAGTGTACAGAGACCTTGCATGGCAGAAATATATTAGATGCACAGAAAAAACAAAGATGGATGTCTCATATTTCAATCTTTTTTTTTATTGACTTTAAAAGATACTTTTGGTTGTTGAGATTGAGGAATCTCAGTTTCCTCTTCACCCTCCCACTATAATCCACAGCCAGCTTCGGGTGCAACAAACAGACAGCGCTTCAGTTGGTGAAATCCACTTGTGCTGCCTTGCTGCAGTCACATTGTCTCAAGACAAAGTGATCCGTTTGGGCTTTATAGCTCAACTTATTGTGGCAGTTTGACTGGAGAAGCAATGGAGGCTTTGTGGGGTGAATAGGACAGCCCGAGGTAATGCACGGTTAACAGCAGTGACAGTGCCTTCTTCAGCTGTTGTCGAGCATGAGTGATCCCGTGTGAGGGATGTCTTACAGGTTGTGAGAGAGGCGGACTTTTTAAAGCAGTGTCACCGAGGAGATAGTTACACAACAACCTTCTGAGGATCACAGCTTTTGCTGCCAGATAGCAAACAATGGGAACAAAACAAGTGAGACAGGGCTGATTGGTTTGTTCAATGAAAGCTAAAGAAAGTGACGATGAATATTTACATTGTGCCAAGATTTATGCTTTCTGATATATATCTATATATCTATAGTAATATATATATCTATATCTATATCTATATATATATATATATATATATATATATCTATATATCTATATCTATATATATATTACTAGCTTTCTGGAACAATCCTGCCTTTACCTTTGTCGTATTTGTAGCTGCTTAAAGATGGACAGCGCTACAAGAGAGCAGCTGGCATCATAATGCATTTTTCTCCAAAGAAATTTCATATTGCACGATACATTCACCTCCTTATTGTATGTCTTTTATTTCTGCTATGATTTAGAAACTTCCTAAAGTGGCCAAGGCCCCCTTTAAGAGTTCAAAACGTACTAAACATTTTGGGCTTGATACTTCATGATTCTAACTAACTTCATGATTTATAACACATTTCTCATGAATATGATTTTGAACTGAGAAGTCCGCTATTACTTCTGCTTTGGGTCAGCCGCAAACATGTTTAAATACACTAGATATTATATGCTCCATGATGCTGACAGTACTTTTTATGCACCACTTTTATTACACAGTTACGTAACAAGTGTAAACCTAACGTCTACTTTTGGTTTAACACAGCGGCCTCCTGGGTGAAAGTCCTGTGTGACCTGGTAACTATAATGGACTTTCTCCTTCTTTATAATTGTTATTATGGTTTGTAGAAACGTGCCATGCAAGCATTTCTTTTCTTGCCAACTGATCTGCGTAATAACAATGCTTTCTTTTGCTGCATACAAGGCCTGCGCATTTAATGAAGGTAACAAAATCAAATCTTTTGATATAATGGTATTTAATAAGGTCAGAAGAACAGAAGTAAACATTTAAAATGAGAACAATTTTGCAATTATTATTATTATTTTTACACATGCAGCAGCAGGATCTCTAAGACCCCAAACCACGAGGAAGTAAAGCCAATTTCAACAGAACACACAATGTCCTTGTGCTTCCCGGATTGCTCATCCGGTTGATCATTTTTTAATCATAATATCAATCGATTAATCTTGAGCGCCAGTCTGTGTCTCGTCACCGCTCGCATCTCTTGAGAGACAGACGGGAATTGCCTGGAAGTGTCACAATACATCAGCTCGGCCGTCAAGGAGACAGGGCTTGGTCACGAAACGAAATAGCACATTAGTGAATATGTGGGTGCGAGTGCATGTATAGGGACTGGAGGCTCAAACCCTATTGGCACGCATAGACAGGGACGCAATTTTCAATTACTGGCTTGGACATCCAAGGGATTGGACCAGTGGCACCATACTTTGCAGCGGTAAAGGCTGTCAATGCTATAATTGGAACGAAACGCTAGTTTTCTGATGCTCTTTAAGCCTGTGTGTGTGCATGTGTCGAAGGTAGAAGGTGTGTGTGTGTCAATGCGAGCATGAATTGAACACTCTATATTGGGTTCCACATTCTCCATTTCCCCTCCGACACGAATAGAATAACTGTTGGTCACATTACCGCAGCTTGATATAGTTTAGACCTCCTCCACCACTAAAACACGCACACACACAGCTGAGTGTCAATATCACTGCAGGTGGAATTAAGTGGGTAGCCATTTCCACATTGCCTAACAGCAGCCCTATTGGAAGCCGCCTCAAAATAGTCCCAGGGCTGAGCTTAAAGCATTTGTTGCAGGTCCCAGAGTGAGGCTCACGTAAGTAGACGCCAGACGCTTCCTGTAGAAACTAAGCAAAAGATGAGGCAGGATCAGAATGTTTACATCTTTCCGAGAAGGTCATGATCAGAGCATTTTATTTATCAATCCAGTTTTAATCTGCTCGCTTTCCTTTTATCGTTTCTAAGTTTTGTTGTTGAAGTTGTAGATTCAAAGAATGATACATATACCAATGTCTGCCTCTTGTTCAACCACTATACCTTATGTGCATGGGAATAAACTTCAACAATTTATTTAATAAGTTAGTTCCCATGGATTCCCATGAGCGTTGTCTCGAAAACCCAAAAACACCTTTTTTCTTTTGTGACCAAGTGTGGAAACAGAATATTTTCATAAATAGTCTATAAATGCAGATATTAAGGTAAACAAATACATTTGGCATACATGAGTGAACTACTAGAAGAAGATGAACAAAAGGGGAATTTGCCTTTTGTCTAATAATACAAATGTTATGCTTTAAAACAGGAACATCTTTTATTAGGGAAGTAGCAGAAGTCGCAAATCTGAATTCATAATAAAAAGCTGAATATTATACCCGGCCCAATCTAAATGCTCGGTATTCTTGCTCACATTACACAAATGCAGCACAAATAAAAACAGAAAAAGGGAAGCCAACAGGGGAATTGACTATATTTATATTGACACACGACGTGTGTCATATTTAACACACACCCTTTTTACTGCAGGTGGAAACAGAATATCAACCATTCATCAAAATACAATGTCAATGTATGCCAAAATGATGGTTTTATATCCATAAATATGTGTAATGCCACTGGTTGGGCATGAATGCCTTCTTTTACATCACTGTCAAGGAAAGTGATTCCCGGACCAAACTTGTCACAGAACCCCAGCAGGGAAAAATCTCTCAAGCAGCATTTCAAGCTCGAGTTGTAACTGTCTGTGAAAATCGACATCAACGCCGCCTGCAAAGTTATCTCCATTTGTTCACGCTCGTGGCAAGATAAGGGGCTTTCCTCGTCTCCAGATCGAAGACAGATTGGGTTGTCACTTCACCCCGCAGACAGGAAGCTAAGATGTTGGAAACAGGAAGTGATTGGATTAATGTAACCAAAGCAACTGAACCCCTAAAGATGGTGTTTACATTCTTTAATCTACTTTGTGATACAAGCAATGGTGGCAAGGTCTGCATCATCTTATTACTGAATAGGAGACTATCAGCAAGTTTACGTTATTTCATTCATTTTGATATGGAGTGAAAAGATGGTTTGCAGTGGAGATGAAGTTCAAATGAATGGGGGAGCGGCAGTTTCGCCGCAACACCTAATTAAGAGTGAGTTCAGCCCATTACACAATTCCCTTTACAACTTCAGAGGAGAATGGGGCATAGGTGATTGAACTCCGTCCACCAAAGGGGACATCGAGTATATTTGTTTCGATCAATTTATCACAACATGCAGACCTCCTCAACAAATGTATTTGGATCACAGCTGATGGTGAATTTAAAGTGTGTTAGAAAAAGAAAAAGCTCACGGGTGGCAGTAATGCAAGGTTGAATGTGAAACCTTCCAAAATATCAACCAGTTACACTATAATACTGTAGGACAAGCCTGTATGGCTAAAGTCAGTGCCCTTGGTAAATGTACTGTATCTCAAAGCGCTTTAAGACTACATGCCATTCATACACTGATGTCAGGGGCTACCGTGCAAGGTGTTACTACCACACCCATTCATACACCGCAGGAACAGCCTGTCGGAGCAATTTGGGATGAAGTGTCTTTCCAAAGGACACATCGACATGGCAGCTCAAACCTCCGATCCTCTGATCGAAGGATGACCCTGCTCTACCGCTGAGCCACAGTCGCCCGAATACATCAATACAATTGACCTTATGTCCTTGAGTTGTAAATATGCCTTTAACAATATTTCCTCAAGATATTCTGACTTTTTTTTAAATAAATAGTTGAAAAATGTAACACATGCTTCTTTTTCATCATTTTCAGTTGTTCCCTTGGCAGAGTTTTGGACACATTGCAAATTGCTTTGACTGACAGCCGCTGCAAAAACAATACTGACACCACTGTGTTCCTAATGGAGTAAACTGGCTGTGAGGCGATCTCGATGTTTCTGCTCGACTCCTACTGTAGCTGCAGCAGAAAACATTGACTCATCCCTTTCGCCCCGAGGTGGAGGATTGACTTCCATTCCTTTTGGAACTACTTACATGAATACAAATGAAGTTATTTAAAGACACCGGCATCTGCTTGGCAAGACAGAAATTATGCACATAACGTATTGCTGGTGCAGAATCAGTGGGCGTTGTGGGGGTGGGCTTCCAAGGGGTCAACTGCGGCGTTTTAAAACATGTGCTGCTAAGATGATTTTTGATACGCCGGCTCATATTCACGAGTGGAGAGTGTGCAAATGATCCAGATGTGTTTACCAAAACCAAACACTTACTTCCCTCCCCTGTTCATTTCAGCTATTGACTGGTATTAGCAAGGCTCTCTCCCTGGGAGCCAGAATAAGTTCAATTATTGTTCTCTTACAGAAACACCTTGTTTTACCCTTAAATTGGATCCCCGAAACAAACTGTTTCCTCTTGCATAGACGAGAGCTTTTGATACCTTCATACGGGAAAAAAGAACAGCGTCTCATCAAAGCATTCTCTCTCTGAAATAATATTGAAACAAAAAAAACGAATCAGGCAAATAAATGAAGTGCCAACCCTCATTACATTTCTACTTTCTGCCTTTTCAAATCCGTTTGATAATGTAACAAGTCTCGTAAACATCAGTTCATAACTCGGATGTTTTTTGTTAAAAGAAGAAAGACGTGCGGCAACAACAGCAACTGCCTGCTGTAATTGTTCAATTACACCAATGCCTATAAAGCCTGCAACATATTCAGAGTTTGTTGTGAGAATTTGACTTGGTGGTTGTTGGATTTATGGATTTGTATTCTACAAAACACTGAAGCCGGATGGTGAAATACGGATGGTGAAATAATGCTACATGTGTGTGGAGGGGAGGTGATGGATCTGTCGTGCCACCCATTAAAGCACCCTGGCTGGCATATATTCCGGATGTGAAGAATAAATCTCGTTTTTTAGGCCTACGTCTTCCCGTCACTTAGCTCAATCCTCAACTGTTGCCGCTCGACCTGCATGATGGAGAGTCGTTTTATAAAATCTGCCAAACAGACGGAGAGGCAGGAATGGATCTCAAAATGGCTCTCTCGGCTGCACCACCTGCCTGGATGAGACGGGTGGCACTTGAAGAAGCTCTCCTTGACATAGATGGTGATGACAGCGTGAGAGCAGAGATGGCTGGTTTCTAAAGGGGTGAAGGGACCCAGCACCACGGCCGGGGAGCCAAAGGTTTTTTAATCGGTCTTGTGAAACCGCTTCTGAAGGGTTTAAAAAGTAAAAATAGTGACCTTTTGTAGTTTCTCTGACATCCAGATCATAGCGACAACCAGGGTCTCCCATAGAGTCTCAGTTAATCAGTTACTGTAATCGGGCGTGAGACCTTGCAAAGCTGGGAGTTTGATGGAAAACATGTGGCGTAGATTAGCGGAGAATATCATGAAGTGCTGTGATCACGGCTGTCGAGTAGGTTAAAGTTGAGTCATTTATTCCCATTTTGATCGATTGCCATGAAGGAGTGGATCCAGCAGTCTTTATTACCTGTGAAATTACCTGTGATGAGTTATGGAAGGTGAAGTGCTCTTTCCCCTGGGTAATATTTCCTCCCTTTGATGAACAATACTGCGAAGTCTACACCAGACAATAACAAAATCCAGCGGTAGAAGAGCGAGATCCATAAGCGAGTGCGTACGGTTAACGTGGTGGAACTGATGAGGGAGCGTTGGAGAAGCCGAGCGGAGGCTTTTGATTGTTCACTTCTGACCTTTGTTTGAGGTGCCTTTCATGGGTTTTCTCACTGTGGATATTGGCCTTGCCTCAGCATGGTATCGGCTGTGAAGATGACAACTTCCAGCTTTGAAAACACAAGAGCGAGGGCGGAAACAAAAAAATAAAAAAATCTGACAGATCAGAAAAGAAAGCCTGAAATGAGCGACAGAGACCGGCTAAAATTTGATGGACCAACTTTTTGTCCCTGTGGTCGTGGCAGTGTTGCATTGGCGAGGTTTAAGCGCTTCACATTTCATAATGGGAGGAAGTTCTATCCAAACCCAGATATGTTTTTCTTTTCCTAAAGGCACAGATGACTTACACATATACTTATTAGAAGCCTGTTATGGTCAAATCCAAATCTTCCGGGTGCCCAAGTCGGCCAATATCCAGCTAAAGATGGATTAAGCTTGCTATGAGTGTTTAAAAATAGTTGCCTAAGGTTCACACATACACCGACACACACACAGTATTTTCCTCACACTGATAAGGTCTTACATAAAGAGTGGTGAGCTGCAATTACCGATCCAAAGCAGATGCAGGTCTGAGGCGAAGAGGATCTCTAGTCATGAAAAACAGGCCCTGGATTACATTCACGGATTTTACGTAATTAGCAAAAGTTTTCATTGGTGCTAAATTTAGCCTGAAAAAGGGGTAAAGCTTTGCTCCAAGTAAACATTTCCCATGCGATGCGTAGCTGTTTTGTGAAGACGAGGAGAGTTCATTTCACCCATTTTCTAATGATGACTCTTTTCTTCATTAAAAAACACCCAGAGATGAGATTCTTAAACTCTTCTTCACTCCATCGCCGCATCCTCGAGTGTCTAGTGGAAATTGTTGCAACGAAAGTGGATGTCATGCCCTTTGTCATTGATGCTTCACCCCCGTCAGGAATCCAAGCACCTTTCCATTTGTCTGCACGAATCGGCTCCATTTCCAAGCGATGCCTGGCTTTGTCTGGTGCTGCGTACAGTTCACACACAGCTCTGCGTCTCTGCGCTGCAGCAAGCATCCAATGCAGTTCAGTGATACACAACAGTGTACGGGGAGTTTCGATTGGAGTACACGATGCACCTTTCACTTGTGGGAGTTCAGCTTCAGATGCTTGCTCTCGCAGTACACGATCTTAACTTGGGCTTTTCTGTCAGATCACGCCACAGGGGGCCGCGTGGCGTCGCATCTTTGAAGGCCAACAAGCACCTCTCTACAGCAAAGCAAATACCACATGCTTTCAACAAATATATATTCACATTCCCCCAGTGGAGCCGCGGTCTCAGAGACTCAGTTTAAGATGCAACGACAGCATCTTCTAAAAATGATTTCATGAAAAACACGTGTACGTCAATAAGGTACTCGAGTGTTGTTGAAGCCGGAAGTGAGCTTCACGGTTGTATATCTCTCTGGACTTGATAAGCCATTCATAATCATTTCCAGCCCATGCGGCACTAAAGCGTTTCTATTCTGTAAACGGTTCTCGACAAAGTACACAATCCCCCTTCAACAAATTCTGCCCGTATTTCATGACAACACAATACTAACTTTTAATGTCAAATATACTATAAACCACTCACAAGTCGGGATGCTTTTGCTTCACCTTGGCCCTTGATCAATAAATAAAGCTTTCAGGGGAGACGGAGTACTTACTAAAACTGTGTTGGCACATTATTTAAGAGTGTGTTTGCCTCCTGTGTGGAGCAGCATGTTTTTCTTTTTTTCACTAATGGAAAGCCCCCCTTCCTAAAGTAAACAGATGGAGCGGGGACCTCAGATGGATGCTGAGGTATTGCTATTCTATAAACAAGAGGATCACATCCAGGGAAGGGAGGAAAAAACACACAGCTGGAGGCTCTCAATGATTCAAACTAAGACATTTTGTTGGGAAAAATGTGAAGAATAGCTGCTGCAATGTCATTTTGCTGGGTTTTATAAATTGCATGTCCAGATGCTATCCATGATTGCAGACTACCCCTCGTGTCCCTGTGGCACGGTTTCTATCCTACGCTTGATTAAAACAAAGCCGTTCCTGAAGCCCGGCAACCACATTATCCTTCGAATGACACGCCGCTTCCTGCCATCACTGAACGGCAGACATGTTTGTCTCGGACCGTCATGCTGCTGATTTCGGCCCCCGAGGCTCGGCCGCTCGTCGGCGCTCTGACACGCCCGTAAATCGTTCAAGCGTTGGATTCATAGAGTTTGTTCAGTTTTGCACTTCCGTGACTTAACAACAGCTAATTGGCTGTCAACTAAGAAGGGAAAGTGATTTCAATTCAAATTTGAATTCCTATGTCGCCTAGAAGGTTGTTATTTTGATTGGCAGAGAGCTTCAGCTCATTTGTTTTCATTATTCATTCAAAACCCACTCTACTTTTTTTCTTCATTTAAAAACTTGTCTTTAATTTGATCTATTCTGTCCAACCTCTGAACCATATCACACAGGCCAAACGTGACTATCTAATGACGCAATTCAAGGCTTCTGATCCCAACAGATTAGAGAGATTACAGATTTAACATGTGATTTACACCGCGCATCATCCCCATCTTAAGATTCATCTCCGGCTCTGCTCTTTTGTGTGCTAATCAGGCGTGTGACACGAAGATGTGGCAAGTCTAAACTTGTAGGCGACTCTGTTGTGGATGTTACTGCATATAAATGAAGGGATTCAGTCCCTCATGAAGAGTAAACAAGCGGAGGACGAGGGGAAATACGCAGTGTGGCTGAACTGAGGAATTAACTGCTCCCGGAGTTAGAACCGTGTGTCCAGTACTCGTCTGTATTGGATTTTATTTTGCTGAGGTTCGAGTTTCTTTGGTTACTCGGGTGTTGTAGCCCTCTGGTTTTTCTTCTGTTACTGCTGCAAGTAACGCGACGCACATTCCTCCAGTTTTTCATCATCATGTTTTGTTAAAGGGGTACTTCAGTTGTTTAGTGTTGCACTTCACAAGAGACATGGTCAAATGGTCCATATCAGGGCAGCAGAGGGGGATATTTTTTAGTGCATTCGTGAGTCGAGGTAGCTCGTGTAAAGGCTGAGAAGCTTGGAAGGAGTATGGGAGTGTGACTAATGCATGAACTGGACAGTGGAGGTGAGATTCAACATGTCAGCGCGTTAGGAGACAGAGCAGCTAGCAGCTACATAACACATGAATAAAAACCAAAGCACTGATCAGCCCACACCCAGAATTCATCCGCTGCTCTAAACCCAGAAGAGAATAATATCACACTTGGATGCTTTTGTTAACCACTATTATTACCGGCTACACAATTAAACATAATTGCCAAATTTGAATATGATGTTGATGATGTCATTAGGGTTTGTTAGACTTTAAAAAGTTCCCTCAAGAACCCCGGCAGACATTACACAACTGTTCTCACAGGTACTGTGTACTCTTCATGACTAGAAAGCTGATCTGTGGAAACCAGAAGTGGAGTACACCTTCAACTGACACTGTACAGCCATGGGCATTTTTGAGACAATGGGCCCCTGCAAAGACATGCAAAAGGGCCCACCACGTCCCCTACATCCCAGCAAGACAGACTTAAATGTTGTTTTACATCTGGTCATTTTGTGTCTTTTAGCAGTTGCTCTGTTTCTGTCGTAATGTTGTGTCTTTTTATGTCTCTTTGTAGTTTGTCTGAGTCTCTTTGCAGTTGCTTTGGTCTCTTTGTGTCCCTTTGTTGTTATTTTATGTTGGTACGTGTCTCTTTGAGTTGACATATTCTAGGTGAAGGATAGGTGCATCCCTGACACTTTGGTCTGTCTTAAAATCATCTGTTCAGTGGATGGCAGTATGAGTAATCCTTTCACATTTGATTTGTAGTGTCAGCTCTTGGTTTCAGCAATCATTTTGAATTGACAGTAATTGTTTCAAATATTTGGTATCGTCGAACCTTTTTGTCATTCATTTCTCTTCCTTTCTAAGACGTTATAGTACGGATGGGAATGTAGGAAATGCAACCACCAGAATATTACACTTCCCACACCTTGTTTGAAGGCACTACATATTCTTGTCAGGTTATTTTTAGCACTGAATCTTTTTAGATTTTGGCAGTACAGAATACAGTTCGATACATTCCCACAACAGAGGGACATTAGAGAGCATTACTTTATAATGTATACAACGTGTCCTGATCTCAGCTCTTTGTTCAAGGGTATTTATCTTATTTTGGCTCTTTCTTTTTGTCATTTTACTGGTGGAATGTGTTCTTCTGAGCTGCCAACCCTCATATAACTATGACTCAAGCACTGATGCGGCATAACAAATGTGTCTTTGGTGCGTGGAACATTTCCCACTTTCACATCCTGCTCAGCCGTAAGACTTCAGCTTGTGTGTGTGTGTGTGTGTGTGTCTTCTCTGCAGAGATCCGCGAGGCTTTTAAAGTATTTGACCGTGATGGGAATGGGTTCATCTCGAAGCAGGAGCTGGGAATGGCCATGCGCTCCCTGGGCTACATGCCAAACGAGGTGGAGCTAGAAGTCATCATTCAGAGACTGGACATGGACGGTGAGGCAAACAAACAGCTTGGATTTTATTTGCGTTGCTCTCCATTTGCCCACAAAACTGGACTGTAGTAGGCAGTAAAAAAAAACCAGCGGCAATAAACAACAAATGTTCCTCTTTTCGCAGGCGATGGCCAGGTGGACTTTGAGGAGTTTGTCACTCTTCTGGGCCCAAAGCTGACGGCAGCTGGGTTGCCAGATAAGTTCAACGGCACTGACTTTGACACCGTTTTTTGGAAGGTGCTCATTATTCAGTCACTCATTTTCTGCCTCTTAGTAAGAAGATAGACAGCAGCTGTAGCAAAGCTCCAAGTGCAGTAACATGTAGCCTCTGCCACAGTGCGACTTTAAAGGAAAACCAGTTTTAATTGCCGCATGCACTGGGTTGTTAATGGGATGATTTATATGGTGGAGAAATGTGGATTCCCTCATCAAGACTTTGAGTTGGTGTCTCCGCCTCTGTGTGTGGCGACAGTCTTATTACTTAGAACATTAAAGTCAATTTTTATGTAAAACAGATATTCATTCATTTACAGACACCTCATTAGATAAGCGACTGCTCACTTTGATAGCGGGATGAAATGAATGGGATGGAGCTCGTGTCTAAGCCTCCTTTGTTGTAGTTACGTGATGACGGCGCCAGAGTGGCTGTCAGAAAGTGAGGCTCCAAATCGAATGTGAAAGAGAGGGGATTTGTGGGAATTCTTGGTGCAGTCAGTGAACGGAAAAATAATCATAACCACAGACACCTGCTGGGGGAGTCAAGAAAACCCGAGGGACTGTTGCAAAGGCTGCATTGCCTCACATCACATTATATAACAGAATGGTAGTATCAAGCATGTGCTGCTGGATTGATCGCACAGAGCCTCCGGTCAGACCCTGGATTGGCAATTTTATTGTTAGTTTTGGTGTTAGTCATTCACTGATTCTCTAATTTATTTAAATCTACTTTTACATAATAATAAAGGTGGAATATACTTCAGTGTGATTAGTTAGAAACTGAACTTCCATATTTTAATTCAGCTATTTTAAACTTTGAGGCATTGTTTTTTTGCTCCACTGAATTCATGTAACAGCTATAGTAACCTTGCAGAAACTGATTTTATATAAAAACCTTGTACTTTGATTGGATGTCTATTTGGTCAAAAGCTCCTTTTCCTTAATTTGTCTAAAACATAAATTTCGGATAAAGTAATATTTTCAAAATCTGATTAAATGTACTGTATGCACTGATATTTAAGCTGTTATTGTTCAGTGTTATGTGTGTGTGCCGACATACTGCATGCGTTTGTAGATGTCGTGTCCACCAGCCATGTGTCTAAGTTAATGTTCAGTTATGTGTGTCCATCTCCAGTGTGACATGCAGAAGTTAACGGTGGAAGAGCTGAAGAGGCTCCTCTATGACACCTTCTGTGATCACCTTTCCATGAAAGACATCGAGAACATCATCATGACCGAGGAGAACCACATAGCGAACCCTGACGACTGCCAGGTGGATATAGACAGTAAGGAGCTCATATACTTTCACAGGCTTCTGCGGTTCATGTGCTGCCGATGATGCTACAAACGATGATAGAGGCTTTTATTGGTGTGTTTGAAAGATTATATGACCATCACAAGCCACCATATGTTACAAATATTATTTATGGAAGTGATGAAGGCCCGGTAAACCTGATCAACACTCAGTTGCACTGTGTTGAGCAGAGCACGTCGAATCCTAGTGAACAGACATTGTGTGTAGTCTGTCACCACACAATATATTAATATTAATAATCATGTCTTTTCGATTGACAGATTTCCCCTTTTGAAAATTCCCCACATCGAGAACTTGACAGAGCCCTGATACCAACTTCTCCAATCTGCAGCTCATTAGCTCATAATGTATTCCAGCCAGAGAGAAATATATTTTCTGTTGGAAAAACACTTTTTTATGACATGAGCTGTTTTTCTCAGACTGGAAATTACCTCTGGAAACAAAGATACATCAATTTTACAGTTTTCTTTCCCATTATCTTGGACAAAAATACAAAGTATATACAAACACATGGTACACTGGATATGAAGTTTCTATTTGTAAATGTTGTTTTGCTTCAACTGCCTTGGTTCCGATGGTGCATCAGACTGTTCTGCAGGTATACCTCACCTTTTCTCAGAGTGCTCGTGTTTTGAGCATCTTTTAATATGCCAGTCAGGTGCCAATCCATCTGTTTGTTGTTCCAAACCTGCAATCAACATTTCAATCTAGATGCAGTAATGCAGCGTACAGGTGTGAAAATAATATAATTCTACGTGTGTAATTGTCAAGGCTTTGTGATGAGTTCTTTCATTCGAATCGAGATATCTTTCGAGCATTAAATTACACCCGATTGAACAGACCTTCAGGTAATGTTTTTCCTCTTTTCATCCCACCGCTTCTTTTTTCCCCCTCCCAGCTTCCTGCCCGGCGCAGCATGTCAAGCAAACTTGTGTGCGCAAGAGCCTGATATGCGCCTTCGCTATTGCTTTCATCATCAGCGTCATGCTCATTGCAGCCAATCAGGTGCTGCGGAGCGGCATGAAATAGGAGCAGCGGTATCTTCAGCCTTGACCACCACCTAAAGGCTGCCTTACAGATAAATGACTGAAGAGATCATGCTTAAAAAAACAACAACAACAACAATCACACAGCTGTAAAACAGGCCGGCATACGACTGCAAAATCACTGGAGTTACAGGACACTACATGTGGAGGAATTTGTCTTAGTCTGAGATTCCGATGGACAGATGACGATACATATCACTCTTCGTAATACAACATTTAGTATCCATTAGCGATGTGCATTTGAGCAGTGTTGCATTCAGTGTGGTGGCAGCTATAAAGAGAAGTGTAGTGACTGTCCAGTTCTGTATTTGTCTATTGTACCATGTGGTATATTATAAACGAGTAGAAAGAAATATGTGAAACATTGTGGGGACACTGGAGAAAATGTATTTCTGAGGCTGGAAGGTGTTGTTATGTGCGAAGTCTGGAGTGCACGGCGCTGTGGAGATATTGTATGCCGTGCAACGTTGTTCAAAAACCACTTTGGAATGACAACAGCTTGTTAAAAAGCAAATAATAGGGTTTGCGCGGAGGTGCATGCGGTTGCGTGTGGATGGTTTCGCTCATTCACGGGCTGCAGGGCTTCAGGTCGAGCAGGGTGAAGCAGGTTAACAGCTCACAGCAAGGACGGTGTTGAGGTCTGAATGGATAGGTAGGCCGGCTGGAAAGTGGCTGGACATGATGCAGCAAACACTCGACTCTCTCTCTCAACTGCAGGGCTTTTGGGGGCCTCAGAGGATGACCATCATCTATGCATGAAATGCATGGATTTAGTCGTCTTGACACATTTGTAAAAGTTCAATGTATTAATCATTATGACTGTGTAACAGCTGTTTTATTACTTAATGACAACTGTGAGCAAGTGTGTGCGCGGAGCGAGGTATCGGCAATCACAACAAAAGCATACGACTGCATGAAAAAGAAGGGCTGCTTTAGAGAATGATCTTAAAAACAGAAAAAGATTTTCGGGATTGCTAAACTGTGGACCTTTTGCCTCGCCGGCCGCATGACGACCATCCACTGCCACCCAAGAAGCAAACGACTTCAAGATGTGTGTCACTCAACCATTTAAAGAATATGCATCAAAACTGATCTGGTTGGTAGTGCGGATGCGGAATGCATTGTGTTCTTTTTCTTTTGTTTTTTTGTCTGGATGCATTGCTATAGAGCAATAAATGTGCAAAATAGACATCTCTCAATGCTTTGGACGGACACGAATCTTGAAAAACGTTCACACCGATGGACCTATTAACTGTTGAGGTCAGAGAAGTTACTACAGCACTTTTCAAATTGAGGATTTGGCAATACAACAGAGACATTGAGGGAACCGCCCTCTTGTTCAGTGAGATGCCGACGGATGAGTGGGGGACGCGTGTGCCAGAAGCCGCCCAGTGCATTGAAATCTGACAGTGGCCAAATGGTGTGAACTCTTGCAATAAAACACATCTATCTGTGAAGCACCACATGAATTTCATTGTGTGTATAGGTTGTGCATGCATCTGCGTTAGGTCTGTCATTATCAATGTGTATTGTACATAGAAACCAAGTTCAACCAAAGCTGGGGGGGGGGGGGGGGGGGGGTGACGGCAGAACTGGGGGCTGCATAACGAGAGTGGGTAACGAGAGCAAGCTCAGTAAACAACTGATGAAATTAACATTGGAATTATTGAGAAGAAAACCAGAAATCCTGCACAAGTCCGACAGTCACTCGTGTTCTGACCAGTAGACCTTAATCAGGAAAGATTTAATCTTACCTGAAACCAGGTAACAATTTAATTTTTGACCAAGATGTGTGGCCAAGACGTCTTTGGAAATCCAAAAGAAAAAGAGAGGCCCTTGAAAATGCCCTCGAAAACAAGATACTGCAATATAGGGATGTAAATAATTCACAGTTTATGAATATCCCTTTTTATCATTTGGCAGCTCTATTGGCAGCTCCCCAAACTTGGATCTCACAAGAGCCAGAACCTCACCGTGACAACACAATGAGACAACTCTATCGCCCAGAGCCAGGGCGGGACAACGATTATCTGATGTACCCGGGCAATTTATCAAAAGTGTCAACTCTGTGGGGAACACATTCAAAACAAAAACAAAAAAAACATGTATTAAAAGATACCCATGTTTCCATATTTGCACTTTAACATGTGCTGCAGCGCACAACGGCAACTCACCGCCATGATTGTTCATCCAGTTCCTGATATAGATTGAAAAATTAATTTACCATAGACGTATCTATTTTTGTGATAAGAATATGATGGAATAGAATATTAACTGACTGACAGATTATACTGTCTCATTCGTTTTCTATTATATGAGGGAGCATTTCATGGGGAATAAAGTTATCATCATAATTTGATTTGTTGCCTTATTCTTTGGCATTGTGCATAAGCATTAAATACACCAATCATAGATGTATTATTTATCACCAGAGCAAAATGTACAAACCAATTTATTTTTATTTTTACCGATGAGAAAAAAAATGTATGAACATGTTGATAGTCTACTGAATGTTCTATTTCCATTGTGCTGTACTTTGATACTTGTCTTTGAATCTTGCAAAAATGTTTGTTGACGATGTGATATCTGTTCATCGACTCCACCCGACGTTCTTCTTCTGTGTCTGTGGAATGGTGATTCAAACAAATAAAATAACGACCATCATGTGTCCGTGAAATAGTTCTCCATTTGTCAAAACCTCAGCCAGGGAGCTTGAGATGACTTCATGAAAAGCTGAGGGTGAGTTTGACTCTATCGATTGGCATGCTGACATTTCAGATTGAAATCCATGATGGGGTTTTTCAAGGTTAGCTGAATCCATGGATTGCTATATTCCATTTACCCGTTGGCTTCTCAAGGGGTTTGGGTCCCATCTGTCGCATTTATCCCAACACAATTGTCTCATATCTCATTTGTCCACTCGCGCTGGTCTATGGCAGTCTAAAATACTTTTTGCAACCATCATTTAATCAAAAGAAATGCTGCTTTATGAATACCGCATACAATTTTCCATTTAAGTACTGACTTTTTTCATCATGTCACTGCAAAAGGTACATTAAGTAAACAGCCACAACTCTACAGTTGTGCCTTTCCCATGAGCTACGGTGGCCTGTAAAGGCCAGTAAAGTAGGTAAAATCCAAAAGATACATCTTGTGAGGCAGTTCTCTATAAACATACACATATTGGAAAAATAACACTGCATGTATTGTACATTTGTAAGTAAACATCGCAGCCTTTTTAGTGGGTAAATGTTGTGACACCTGTCTCTTGCTCACAGCACCATGTTCCATCTTTGAGCTGCTGCAAATACACGTAGGTGGGTGAGAGGCGATTAGGAGAGTGTTAAATTGCCAGGAGGCAGAGAGTTTGTGTCCCCCAAACTGAGTTCAAACCAAATCCAAACTCCCCTTGCATAAACGATTCCACAATTACATCAGAGTTTTGATACTTCGTCTCTTGGGGAGATACAACACTGGACAAACAAATGTGGGTGGTCTCAACAGGTTTAAACAATTAAACCCTTAAAGCCCTAATTGTCACAAAGATGAGCTTCTCTCAATGTGTTGACATTTAGCCATTAATAGTTAGTACAAGGCTACCGTCAGACTGCTGGCAAAAATTAGACCACTTTCAGATGTTTTATATTATTGACAGAGCACATTTTAAAAAAGGTATTTCAAAGTTGTCAGACATTTTTTTTGGTACACAGTTAGATCACATATAATAAATCCTCTGAAACAAACGAATCTAGAAAATATATTAAAACTCCATTATTAACATGTCACGTGTCATTTGTCTGCCACTAACGTCCCAGACGTAAGCCGTTCAAAAGGATCTTTAAAACCAGTTTCAAACAATACATCAAAACTCAAAATGGGCTCAGCCAAATGCAAAATCATTTAAATTTCTATCTCAAGCCGTTTCTAAATAATTATCTATTCCTATCGGCTATAATGCACAACTTCAGCATATTTGCATTCCAATGTCATTTTTCCATCTTCGCCACAGACGCCGTTCAAATCTCCCAAGTGTCAATCCTGCATAGTAGATTAAAAAAGCAACTCCCATTGTTGAGAGTCAGCAACTGAAACATTCCCGCGAAATCAGACAACAGAATGACAATTCATGTTGCATGTTATTGATGCCTAAAATAGAAAAGGCTAACAAAGATACAACTGCAGCATCCTGTCCCTCGAGGGAAGTTATACATAAATGAATATATTAGGATGAAAACCTTATGTAAGAAATACATTTGTGAAGAAAATATTTGCAGTTGCGAAGACAACTCAAACACCTGGAGCGACAATTGTACAGCCGCTTCTAGAGAGCACTTTCATGCACTTTACCATTGTGAAGAAGGTCACCATCAGAAAACAGACGACTGACTGATTATTTTGTGTCCTTTACTTTATTTTTTTCCCGCCAGACATGCTCCACAAGGTTCTAAATGGCAGCACAAGCCATTACCAGAATGATTAACGGTTTTGTCATTCCTAGAGGGAGAGGAAATAGGAAATAGGATTTCATTTATTTTGTCTCAACATTAAATCAGTCACTGAATGCCTCAAGGTGGACACTGGTAATCAAAAGGAAACAACTGGCATGACATTCATCTTTTTTTTTTGCATAGAAACGTTGGAGACACAAAAATAGAAAACCAAAAAAAAAAATACTCAGCAAGCTGCCGCCATTGACCAGCAAACCATTACGTTGACCCGATGATCAATGGAGGTCAGAAAATGAAGTTCCACACAAACACATAAATCAGAGCAGAAGAAGAGGAGGCACTTGTTCGTTTCTACATGGTGGCAGAGAGCCAAAGCCAGGAGCCAGTTTTATCCCAGATTCCTCTGTGGGATCAGTGACTCATGGCAACTTTATTACTCAACTGCAGGGTTCAGGGAGAGCTCCATTGCATCAGTCCGTAAAGGGCTCTCACTGAAGTTCTGCATATTGCCAGTGCCTCCGTGCACCCAGGGACCATCTTCCTCCTTGGCAAGAGCTCCATGGCTTTTCAATTCAAACTAGAAATACTACCTCGCAGTTGTATGCCTCTGCCAACCAGTCAAGATGCAGTTTACGTCATGTCAGTCCAAAATGTCATCACTTCATTACTTTATCCCATCAGACATCTGTATTAAATTGTCATAAAAACATGTTTTGTGATGTCAACGTGACCTTTGACCACCAAAATCATACCAGGTCATCCTTGATGGCATCCTGAGATATCGAGAGAATGGACCAGATGGACGGACCAATGACCCAAACACATAATGCCTCCGGCCCCTGCTTTTCGCATACAATTTTCTTGATGCTGCTTCAAAAGAACAAGCCAAAGTTTGACATGGTTCTTAATAGGACTTGAAACCCATGGCATGCGCCCAATGGGATCACAGAGAGGACATGATAATGTTTCAAAACGTTCATGCCCATGAGCTATGAAACCCCTTAGAGGAAGTTTGTTAATCTCATCACGGTGGCACAAACAAAATGGGCAATTGAGCATGTTTTCCTCTCTACCATACCTAAAGAAGCACTAGAGCTTAGCCGATATGCTGCAGTACCAGTGATGATCAAATGTATTTGTGGAAGGGAACGAATTAGAGAGCAAATAAAAGTTTGTTCTGGGGATCTCCGAATCTATAAAAAAAAAAAACATAATTCGATGCATGGATACGCAAACGTTCACATGGGACAGCAATGTTGATGCTGGAAAACACTGAACGTTAAATAGCTGATTGCTTGATCGTTTGCCAGTCAGGTGCATAATGTGCATTTGTGTGCAGATCGTGAATGTGCAAGCAAAGTAAATCTGAGATTCAGCGCCGCGGTGCCGAAATTTGTATCAGAACGTATTGCAGCGGCAGATTTCAATGGTGACATTAATGGTGACATCAGGCACACGATGATTTCCCATGAAGCGTGAGTGATTAAAAGGACTGATTCTCACAGAAGCAGCAGAAAAATGTAGATATTTCTCATCTATTACTGACGAGCTCGTTTAGCCATAGCTGAAACCAGGGATCTGAGCACACGAATGATTTGTTGTTTCAATCTCAGATTTCAGTGAGGGCAGAGTTGGAACTGTTTAAATGGGCTCTTTAAAGACATTGCATCACCCACGGTAATTAATAGCAAACACAAGGTGCAGAAAACTAAAACCATTTAGCGAAGTTCAGAGTGATCAATATTATCGACCCAAGTTATTGTGTGCCACAAATGAATACGCAGCTCTGTAAATTCGATCCACTTTTCTTGCTCTATACTACAGACACAAGGCTTTGGTGTTGCTTGCTCTACAAATCTAAAATGTACAGTGGCTATTGCTCAATCGCCCTCAAATAATTTCAGCATACTGTTACACCATGTTTTGTCTCTCAGCGTCTTGGAAAAAGAGCTGGTGGACTGAGAGACAAATGAGAGAATTGGAAAAAGAAAACAACCAGTGGCGGTTGGTCATTTTCCACCAGCCGCCACTGAAAACAACACATCCCACAAAATGTAGCAGTTGTTTAGCACAATGCTGGAAAAAATGAAATGATCAAGCTTTGTTGATCGAAAAAAGAGGGAAAGAAAAACAAGAAACTGTTTTTCTAATAAATCCCAATGTTTGGTCAAAACTCAATATCTTCAGTCAAAGTATAAAAAGGCAGATATTGAATATCAAAACACACAACAGCGTCTAATTGATGTCCACTTTTTGGTGCAGGATGGCCCGTGTGGCGCTACTGATGATTCTCTTGCTTGGAACCTTGAGGAAGGTTGTACTAAAAAAGTACCAGGTACTATCCACAACTTTTTTTAATTGAAAACCAAAAAAGAACAAGTTGAGGTGAGATGGACATTTTCATCACCTAAAAATGTCTTGTTCAGCGTTCGGTTGAACCTAGCTCCACCCTCTCGTGTCACTTCTGGTTTAAAAAACAAACAAAATGGCAACAGCCGAAATGCCAAACTCAAGGCTTCAAATCCATCGTCCACAAACAAATGCTTTTGGACGTCACATTGATGATGTCCACTTCTTACATGTATTCTTTGATCTGAACCCTTCACTTGGACGAAGTAACAACCAAAAAATGGCCCCTGCTGTCTTTTCTCAGATTCTTTTTTGAACATTTGCACAAATGAAAGGCAAGGAGATTATAAGAAACACAGGAACATCAGCCTTATAGCAATTCAACTAAAACGGAATGCTAACAAACAAGTTCAAATAGGCTTCCACTCAGCCAGACATAAAAGCAGCTCATCTCCAGCCACGTTACGCTTAGAAATCATCAATCATGTCTGTCCGGTTCAGGCTGCCACTCCCTCCCACCCTGTGCCCCCTTCCAGCAGGGTCACACCTCGGGAGATGAAGAGTAATCAACAGACTTCCAGGAAATCAAACGATGTTATATTTCCTGCCCGGACAAGATGTCATTGAAGTTGACCCGTAGGTCAAGGCCAGTCTGCTTATGTGAGCGAGGATCCGTGAACCTATGTCATGCCATCAGTGCTGGGCGTGATGGAGTACTCGCTGCTGATGTCGGGCCAGCTGCAGATGTCAGGACTTTCAACTCTTTTTGTTCCTATTATTATTGGTTATTTATTTATGTTTTTATCTATTTTATTTTCGCTATTTTGTGACAGGAGGAAGAGCGTTGGTATTTTTGTTTGCCATTCAGTAAACAAGCAACGACATGTTGAAACAACCAAAGAGACCTTCTTGGCAAGAGAAAATTAAGACCTCATAGACGGCATATTACGTAGTGTATCTCCGGCTTCAAAAAAGCAATAAAAAAGGACAAATTAACATGCCAGTGAGGGAGAATGTCAATCAAGAACAGCCTGTACACGCCCACACAGACCATGAGAAGAGGTCTAATCAGCCTAAATAAGTGAAAACACCTGTGTGGTGTACCTCGTGTCGGGGCCTTAACAAACTGGAAATGTGTAAATATCTACAAAAATTAAGCAAGTGCCTGTTAAAAGGTCCGTGACTTTACCAAAAGTCGTTGTAAACCCTATAGTGCTTGTTCGAGGGGTTCTGTAACATTTCATTCCCAGGAAAGGCGCTCTTGTACCTAATGAGATCCAGTTAAAAAAAAAAAGCGTGATCATTTCACCTTTACAAAGCTCTTAATTGAAAGCTGAATGTCACAGCAAGCGAAAGGCCGCTGTTCGTCAGTTTCATGAGCAGTTGGTAATACCTTAAAAAACAGGGAGCCTGGATCTTAACATTTCGAGAGACGTGACCCTCTGCCTGCCTGCGACCATCGACTCAGTCAGGTTCCTCTGCAGGGATGTATAACATCCACAACTGCAGATTCAGAGGCTGCGGTGCTGCAGGAGGCGTTCACACAAGGTACGAGATTAGAGAGCGACTAGAAATACAAAGCTTTGTACCGTGTGCTTCCTCCACCAATTCTAAATGTACTAGAGTTACTGCACAACCTCTGGTATTTATCTCATTAATACTTTAACAGAAAGCTCCTCGCTCAAACAGTGACACCACTCCTTATAACATCCAGCAGCAAAGGAAGCTTTTCTCTCTGGGCTGCAGCACAAAATGCCGCAACAGTTTATCAAGATGCAGTGAAGAGAATTCCACTTTTTGCAATATGGCTGGAACTGCTTTGTTGATCAGACAATATATGTGAGGAAGCAAAGTGATTGTGTTGGAAGTGGTTAGCCAACTCCATATACATTTGTCAGAGTCAACTGTAATTCATTTCATGTTTTTTACACTTCTGCGCACCACGATAAACACCAGGTGATGCGTGAGTGAAATATGTTATGGCTGGTGTAGACAGCTGCATTGATTAAATGTGAATAATGGGCTTGGTCTACAGGCTCCACAGATTCAGAGGATCCGGGTAATGTGATACTTGCAGCTCAAACTTTTTTGTTCTAATGCCACTAAGCAACTTTCATATAGGAATGAACGGGGCTCCGCCTCCAACGCTGTATCCAGTTCTCTTTATATGGTAAACATACTGTAAAAGGTTAGACCTATCTTGGCTTGTCTCATAACACACCCAAATCACTTTCTAGGAATGTTTATTCATGAAAATGTGTTCAACATAACAAGTTATGTAAACCATTTTCTTCTTCCACCAAATGTGGTGTGTTCAGAATGTAAGTTATGATGATTTTCTTCAACGTCGTCTGACGATGATTTAGAGTTTTAATGGTTTCAAATCAGCAAGTTCAGTGGCTGCTTGTGACAATCCGGTCTTAGACGTTGTCTCTCAAACTGAGTTTCACTCTGCTAACCGGACCGTAAACAATGTCTTGATCAGGATATTCGCTGGACTCACTCGAACCCCAGAAATAAAGTACCTCAAATTTGATTGAGGTATTGTTGCGGTTCTTTTCTCCATCTGCCTTTTGGAGCAGTACAGTACATCTTGACATCTTGCAATCATGCCGTAATGACTTATAGATATGAGTGGTTTCACTGTTTTCATAATCCATCTCGGTTCTTTAAAATTTCCATCACTGCCTGCCAGATACCAGTGTCTCATGTTTCTGTCCGTCTCTGCAATTGTCTTTAGTGGCATTATCATTCATGTCATGGACCTCAGCCAAGAGCTCGATTGGATCAGGAGTCACCGAACTTCCAGTTTTAATTGAATTGAAGACGCTCTCTCCCCAGGAGTCTACCAGTGTCCGCCGGCTAGCAAATACCAGGCAGAGCATTAAGAATATGCATGAGATGGTTAGGGTGCTTTAACTGGAGGCTTTAACGCGGTTAATAGCCAGTGAATATCAATACATTATTTCTCAGACATTTTCCGTGGTCTGAATATAAGTATCTTGATTTCCGACTGAGGAAGAGCATATACACAAACCATAAATATTTGGAATCTATACAGCTTGAATCAATATTTTATAAAACTTCTGCCCATGAATTTTAATGAAAACAACCCATCTAGACACTATAGTGGCCTGTAAGGCGTCTAAACTCAAAAACAAGGAGTTGTATAAGACGTCACACAATCTTGCCAAAAACAAAACTGAAGCTGTCTGCCTGCAGAGCAACGCCTGAGTTGCAGTGACGTAAAGCAGTGTGCGTACTTTTTTGTTTCGTTAGCTGAAAATACTGCAAACTGTTTTCTTCCCATTGTGTCTCCAGGCACAGAGTAGTGGATGAGGGAAGTCGGAAACGCTGGCGGACCCTACCGGCCGGGAGCTGTTAAGAGTGGTGAATGAGTTGTCACCAAGCAGTCAATGCCAGTGTAGAACAGGCAAAAAAGTCTTCTTGAGAAAGTGTTCGTCACCGCAACCACGAGAAGTCCGTGAGCATGCAGCGATAAAACCATCCACCGAAATTATAATGCAGTTTGCTGAGAACGCACAGACACACGTGACCGATTATCACAGTTGAAACATGTTTTCCATTAGCGCCCGTGGAGAATTCTCAGAAGCTCAGTGGCTATCCCTCCTGCTGTTCCTGCCACCCGACACAAACGCCAACACAGCAGAACATTTAGGTTCATATGAGAGTACTTCTTGGTGAGTAAGGGATTGTGAATCATATCATTTTTCCAAAATGTATCAGAGATCTGCATCAAATGCTTTGCAGGCCTGCGACTGCTTCCTCCCAGCTTGGATGTGGAACTCTGACATTAAACATAAGGGCCCAAATGAGCCTTCATAGTTATATTCATAGTAATTTCATCAATTTATTTTGAGAACAAAGAAAGTAAAAATCAAAAGACACAGATCGCAGGAGATTTGGACTTCCAAGTTCACACAAAATATGCAACATGATGTTTCAGAAGTTGCTTCACAATGAGAGGAAAAATACATTTTTGATCTTTCAAACAAGTTGTCCATATCATAGAGTAACAATGGATGCCACAAATACTGACAGATTATGTGATGCCATATCAGTGTACCTGTACTTCATAACTCTGACATATTTCTTAAGACAAATTTAAGATTTTTGACCTGCCTTTTAACCAAACAAAAGCATCAGGCCGCTTTTTGGCATCCTAGTTCTTCTTCTTTTTCAGCACCCTCTCTTCTCCGAATGTCCCAAGCCTTTGCCATTAACGGCAAATTGATGATGTCAAATTGGTGAAGACATTTCTTCATTTGCAGTGCGTTGACCTCTCGGGGCCACCGTAGAGAAAACTGCATGAGAAAAACCAGTCATGTCTCTCCAACGCAGGCCTTGCTGTCTTTGCCAAGGGCCTGCCTGAAGCAGCCCAATGGATATATTGAGGTGATGAAAGAAAGATGGATCATGTGCTCAGTCCTTGCAACAGAAGGTTACTGTATCGATCCATCAAATGTCGGAGTGTGAGAGAGATGGTCAACCCCCACCTGTTCACTCAATGCAAGACCCTTTGATCATCAGATACTATAAAAGGGCTAAACCAATTCACACCTGCTCAAGTTCAATGTTTCGGTCATCCGTTTGTGATAGTTTACTGCAGGGTCACAGGCCTTATATCCATCATAGCTAAAACATCTATTCTAGGCCTTTCCTATTGTTTTAGGCCTATTGGCTGTAGTTCAGATAGGAATGTTTCGCACTCTCACTCCGTAAGTGTCAATAAAAAAGGACTTGACAGGGAGATGGATGGCTTGTATGGTGTAGTTAAATTTGATCTACAATAGTTTACAACTTCTATAGTGCTGGATGACTGGCCAGACTTCAAAAGACCGTATAAAAATTGCATCCTGGTCTCAATCTCAGGGAGCCATATATCGACGCTTGGGCTGTGGCCCTCAGCGTTTTGATACTGAAGCAAAAGTCACCCTTTAGCTTCTGTATGACACGCACTGGGATATCAATTAACTTTAATTTAAGCCCATCCATGTCATTATGAGATGTTCAGAGCAACGGATGTAGTGAGAAAGGGCGGGAGGGCGACGTGGTGGTGGATGGGTCAGATCAACAAGGGAACTTTTACTCAGGGGACGACCGCTGTGTCCCATGTGAGACGGCTGCATGACAGCATCCTGCTCTTGTCCACTAAAATGATATTCGGTTTGCCAGAGATATGCAAAAGGCTGCTTCTGCCCAAGCGGAACATTTGAAGACTGGGGATGAGATAAAGTTGCAAAATTGACACGAAAACTGTACTGTGATAACAAGTCTTTTCTCGCCGTATTGTAAATGTACTATGGTTATGTCCGTCCGACTCTTGAGATATGGTATGTATTGTCTCCTTTTTTCCTCTCATTAAAGAGTTTGTTTTGTCTATGTACTTCCTCAGTTTTTCCTCATCCAAACTGTCTATTGTTAGACGATGTCATATGCTGTACAGATTGTGAAGCCCTCTGAGGCCAATTTGTCAGTTTCGAGATATATCATTAAATTGGCCTTGAACAAACTCATAAAAAATGGAGAGCAGGGCCGCCCTTCAATCAGATCGGCGGTTCGATCCCCGGCTCTGATAGCTGTGCCTACGGTGTGATAGGATCTGAATTGTAAGTTGCTTTGGATGAAAGCGTCTGCGAAATTAAAACAGGCTTTCAAATGTAAACTTAACTGACCTTTGGGAAGAAAGTATGTGTCACAAAGGAAATGGACCTTTGAGCTCAGATCAGTTTTTTTTCCAATGTATGTTTGGCTTCAGGCAGATGTTGATGTGTCGCAATCCTGTATTCTACAATGCATATTTCAGATAAATGTGAAAAATGCAGGGAATATTAACATGTGCTTTCAGGTCAACATTTACATAGTATCTCGAGTGTGCCAGAAAGAACATAAACCTCCCTCTCATATAGAGAGCAAACTCAGGTAACATGCAAATGGCTCAATTCAAAACCCTCTCAAATTATAGAAGAAAAACAACCATAAACTGAATATAACAGCCTTAATGTGGTTTGCTCTGAAGCTAGTACATTCTCCTGTGTCATCAAAGTCTTCCGCTTTAATACAGTCGCTCCTTGATAAAATATTAATCTGAACTGCATGGTGAGTGGTCATTTAAACCATCGGGAGAAGTGGATTGCCCTGTCATTCCCCCTCACGCAGGTAATCAGACACCAAATTGAAAATATCCAGACACCAAATTCAAAATATTCCCTGCCTGCCAGTATGATGTCACATTTTCTACAGAGCCTGCTGGCTGTGAAATGTGGAGAAACTATAAGTGCTTTATGAATGAGATTTGAATTTCATCGCCCAACATCATTTTGAGGCAGTAATTGTACCTCTAAAAAGGCGCTTCGAATGGAGTCAAATAATTGAACCATACAAATGTTCCCATCGACTACCATATTGCTATGTCCTTCAGCCATATATGGGGAAATGAGTATGAAACATTTAACTGGGAGGCTCACAGCTTGACACTCCCCGGAGGTCTGCGGAACGGAGGCTCAGAGGAGGTTCTCGGAGGTATTTTCCTTCAGTTGCCAATGGAAACGGTTGGGCAGTTGTAAATGTGCGACTGGTTTAATGAGTTTCGTTACATAAAAAAGGACCGGTTCACCCACAAATGCAATAACCATATTTTTCACCCGTAGTTTGTCTGCTCAATTAAAACATGAGAAATTGTACACAATGACAAAATTAAATAGATGAGTTGAAATAGTATCGAGTATCCCTCGGAAGTATTGCCAACGTTCTGACATACAGTGTATGAGAATGGCCATAGAGATATATGAACTGGCCTCAATTAAATGAAAACGCTCCCACGTTCTGGTTAATTGGTATGCAAAACGTGTATAAACTGAAAGCCATCAATGAAGACCAGCATTTCTCCAAGCATGAAGTTCAGTGCACAAGCTTCAATTAGGCTACCGCTACCGTCCACCGCTAACCTTGAGGTTTTCCAAGGCCTTCCCATCGACCAATTAAGAGACTAGCTCTAAATAACTTCATGCTCCTGTAAACAAAATTGTGCTGTAATAAAAACAAGAAAAGAAAAGATAAAACACAACTGTAGGCCTGTAGATATGAATGGGGATGACACAGCAAACAAGTCAAACCCACAAAGCATGTTAAGGCGAAACAGGATGATTTCAGTGTTTCAAGACAGGTCGGGTGGGTTGCCGTCATCGCCGTAGACCCCTGAAGTAATGAGGACAGTCGCTCTGGGGGCAGGGGGGCCCTTCTCCATCACTGCAGAGAAAGAGGGACCAGCAGGCCCTGTGAAGCGATGCAGTCCGGGCGAGCCACCTTCACTCAGGGTCATTCCGAGCCAAGAGCCAGTTGCAACGCACGCCGCCTCGGAGGAAACTCGCCTGATGAGGGCCAGCCAGCACCAGGAAGAGGACCCAAGAGGCAAGACTGTGCGGACCCTGTCCGTTTAGGAGTGTAGGGATATTTCTGGTTCATTTTGAAACTGTGGTGGACCAAGGTAGGTCCACCACTGCGCGGCGACGTCACAGTCACACTGCCTCAACAATCGCCTTTTACCTACAACAACCTTTCAAAGCAAGTCTTAACAACTTGATAACTCAATTCCCAAGCTAAAGTAAAGCTTAATTAAATAGTCTATCCACAGCTATACAACCAAGGACCTGTGCCTCAGGCAGGTGGAACGTTGAATGAATGACTTGGCCTTGTGCACCAAAATGATTTAATTAGTGCCCACGAATTAATACATGGAATGATTTCATCAGTTTGAGGGGATTTTATCTTCCGTGGTACAAATTAGTAAATTGTGGCTTTGATATGTATTTTTTCCTCTATGGCCACTCCCTGGCTCCATAGACCTGGGCTACAACACAGCAACTTCTGTTCTTTGACCAACAAGTAACGTTAGCACGTGCACATGAGCTACATTACAACCTTCATCGTGTTCCAGCTTTTGGGCAATCTCAAGCCATATCATCTCCTTCATTTGGTTGTTCAGGTATTTATGTGTTTCTTGTAAAATATTGGGTGCTGAGGAACAAACTTTATAAGACTTTTCCCCTTTCTGCAAGCAAGCTACACAGTGTCGTATGACATCACTTGGAAAAAAGGATATCATTGGTCAAACACATATTTCCACAGGCGGAAATCCACTGAAATCAAGGTCCGTCCAAATATTTTTACTCTGCTTGAATGTTCCGCAGGCGTGTTTAAGTTTTAAGAACTCAAAAACGGATTTTGTTCACCCACTCCCTCCATATAACTTGGGATTTGCCAACAAGGAGTTTGGAGTTGTCCCATATAACAGAAGAAATACTTAAATATTGGTTGATTTCGGTTACATAAAACACTTTCCTGGGAGACGATTCGGTGGGTTTGAGCAGTTGGTGGCACCATTCTTATTCTTTTTAAGTAAGAAAGTGTTTTCATGAGTGAACCAGTCCATTGAACAATCGTGGTGTGCAGCAACTTGTCATCCCATTTCATGAATGAAGCTGAATTACAATCATATGGGATTAAGGGGATATGGGATTAAGGGGACGGGAACATTTCCAGGCTCTTGGCAGGGCCGGCGAGCTCTCCACCATGAGGGATTACCGAAATGAGCAATGAGGATGTCCCTTGTGATGTCTTTGATATTTCCTCCTGCTGGCACCAAGCACAGCCTCATCAGTCGCATTCTATGATTACCTCTGAGCTGCCTGCACCCAATCATAATTAAGGTGATGAAGCCCAGCTGACGAGACGCTGTATTGTAGAAAGGACGTGAAGAAGAAGAATCAGAAGTTGCACATTTTCAAAAGGATGCTTAAAAAAAGCGTTGAGGGAAACAATATGTTTTGCAAGATAGAGAACATTATGTCCCCAGACTATAGGAGACTATTATTCACCACACTCCACCAAAGAAAGGCAATTTGATGAGGCGAAAAGTGCGAGGCCCTTCTATTTTCCATCACCAGCTGGTTAATCTTCTTCCTCTCCAACAGTCCATACTTAATTAAAACCGGACACAGGAGAAGCTGCATGGGTCACAGCATCCTCGTGAACACACAAGGGCAAATGCTGGAACACAGAACGGACTTGTGTCACTTTGAGATAGAAGCTCGACATCGGGACCGTTATTTCTCTTCTCATACACGTTTTTGTTGACCATAAAAAACGTAAGTCTGACGAGGGAAGAGACAAAATATCGCTCAATGTTCTGAGTGGCATTTAAAGCAAATCAGTAGATGACAATAAGATTAATTAGGATTCCTTGGTATAATTACTGCCAACTAATGGGAAGAAGAGGATCGGTGCTCTGATGCCTGCAGCTTTCTAACAATCGCTTCCTTTTGTCTGTCTGCGTACGTTTGTTTTCTGTTTTTGGGCAGTGTTTATATATATATATATATATATATATATATATATATATATATATATATATATATATATATGTTGGGGCACAAATTTGTGTATCTGCATGATTTATTTTTAAGACTCAAACGTGCAGTCCGAGGAGATTAATGTCGTCCTTCATGGGACAACAAGACGTGCCTGACACGAATAAACACTGAGTCGACTGCTCATTGTCTCTTTCATTTTATATTTGTGCTAAAACACCAAACCGAGTTGCTTCATCATCATCAACGCCCCACAAAAGGTAAACGGGTAAAATTCAAGACATTTGGAGCATTAATAATTGGGGTTAAAGGGTAATGTGTGTGTGTGTGTGTGTGTGTGAGAGAGACCACTCATGTGTTTGGTGCCACTTTACTGTCAATCACAAAGTAGCCACGCCCTAAAACACATCATGCTCTATCTTCCATTTTACTCTAAAAGACACTGAAATGTATTAGATGAACATCATGCTGTAGTGAAGAATCCTAGCGATTGTGACCATAAACTCATGTTTCCAATATTTACTGAGGTAATGAATCAAGTGAGAAGTAGGATAATGTTCTCATAGACTTCAATACAATCAAACTTCTTTTTGCAACCAGATGAGTCATCCCCTGATGGCCATTACAGAGAATGGAAGTTTCAGGCAGTTCTGCATTGGCTTCACTTTTCAGAGACGGAGGTTGCCGCCACCTAGTTTCAACCCTTTCATTGCTCAGGTTTTAACTGTCAGGACAACCAATACACAGATATAAGGAAAGTAAATAGGTTTTCCACGTTTCCTCATGTGCAGCAATATGTAAACTCACATTCAGGTCATCTTTTAAGTAACCACTTCCAAATAAAGTGTCCAGCATGTTACATCCTCCACTCTGGAGTGTTTTTTTTCTGTTCTCAATGAAGAGTGCAGCAGCCACTGCAGCTTGTTGTATCCTGCATGTAAAGTAGAGAGGGTCACTGTGACTCTTCCATAACCAGCTTGTTGACTATACTTAGTGCACCGCTCTGTAAATAATGTCTCACCAGCAAAGAAACAACAGAGCACCAAACAGTAGCTGTGAAAACAAGTGTGACATCTGCAGTGTTTCCATCCAAAGCAGGCGAAAGAGAGGCGCAGACAACAAGATATGAAATCGATTTCCATGTTGACCTGGAGTTACAGATTATCAAATGAAACATCATCATATTCATGTGTGGACAGGCGTGACCTTTATTCTACAGCCAGAGGGTTTCCATGGATCAGCACATCAGCATGATAATCTGTTCTTCTTGGACTTTGCAGCACTGCCAAACACCCCCCCCCCATCCCTCCTCTGGTCGCTGACTGCCACTGTGTGGTCATAAATATTTAACACAATTCTGCTGCAGTCAGGTTTTAAAACTGTGTCAGAAGTAAATTTGATTATTGCGTCCCACTCATCAGACTGTAATGGTAACACTACATACTAAAGGGACAGCCTTAAAAAGAGGTAGGGAGAGTTTAAAGTAAGTCTCGAATTGTTCATTCCAGACACAAAAGAACAGGTTGTTCTCTGTACCTGCTAAGAATTGAATCTGGCTTGGAAAAAAGGAATTCTGTTCTACCAACACTTCAGACTCCATCATCATTAAAGAAAAGAGAAAAAAATCATTTTTTTGATGAAAGCAGCTACAGGCGATGTGCTACCTTGTATTTCTGAGGCCCTTTTGTTGTTTGATGGTGTATTTTGCTGTGTTTCCATGTCGCTCCATGACAGCTTGGCTGACATGGTGTCAGGTTTTGACATTTAGAGTGGGGTTGAAATTCAACAGCAAATGTCACATTCGAATTGTACAAGCTTTTCTCCAGAGATGTCATTTAACACCAGCGATCAGAAGTCATACAGAAGATATGTCACATCAGTGGCCTTTAAAGGACCAGAATGCAATGCTGTTATATAGATTGACACAGCCACGTTTTTTACAAAATAGTTGGATCGTTGTATTTCAGTGTTCACAATGCCAAGTACCAATCTTGCATTAATTCTGTGACAGTTGCCGAGAGGTATTTTGGGAAACTTAAAGCACATATTGCAGAATGCTTGTTTCCATCCACTACTGTCATTTTTAGGAGTTTGTTCATCGAGATAAGCAGCAGGAGGCGCCAATTCTCCAAGCAGAAAACCAATAAATCATAGAGAGGACCAGGGCAATCCTGGAATGTTAGCGTCACACTGGTTTCCCTCAACAAAATACAGATGGGAGTTTTCCATTGGAATTTAGATTATTCCAGAAGCCCGTTTTGTTGGGTTTTGTTTAGCAAGATAACATGTTTTGAAGCCTGACTGTCATCAGCAGAAGTAAGATGCTAACGTTAGGCTATAAGCAGACTACACTGTGGTCGCATAAGCGTGAGTATGCTCAACGAGGCTGTGTGATGACGCAATCTCATTCAGCCGCTTGTTAGTAACCACCTTTTTAAAAGCTTCAGAAATCACAATGGTGGTATTTACATATTTACTGTATTTCATATTGTAAAACACTTTGAAATCTCTTGAGCGTGTGTTAACCACAGACCTTAATGCAGGTATCCAAGCAAAAAAAAAACATACCACAAACCCATTGACGAGGGAACCGAAATTGCAAAAATGCTGACTCATTTCCAGGTTTGACGAAGATATATAGATATATAAGATATAGATTCAAATTTTCGTCATCAAAACAGGTAGATGGAAACACACCCAGAGAGTAAACAAAAAAATGACAATACCTGTGTGTGTCGGTAAATAAAAACAGCTTGTGACTTTAATGGTACATATCATGGGTGAGTGACATGGGCAGCACACTGCGGTGGTAGGGCAACCTGTCGGCGGGGCTCATCCCTGCGCGGTGGAAGCTCTCCACCTTGCCAAACTGGCGCAGGTGGAAGAGCAAGGTGAGCTTCCGGGTCATGGTCCTGAGCGCCAGGAAGGAGGCCAGGATCTGGGCGAGCAGGAAGAGGAGGTAGAAGGAGTGGACGGCTCTCTCCAGAGGCAAGATGATTATTCCCTCATCGGTCAGGAAGAACAGCAGCACTGGCAGCTGGAACATGAAAGACAGGAGCCAGAAGGCTGCCAGCTCTGGCACCTGATGACAGGGAGCGAGGAAGGGAGGGAGAATTTTGGATTGGTGCACGGAGGCGATGCGAAGAGACAGTAGAGCAGTCAGGCATCGAGTGCTTCGGTTATATCCACATGAAAGCACAGACACAAACTCAATGGACAGTTGTTTCCAAGGGCTGCTTGTTTACGCACGCAGGCAGAACACTTAAGCAGCCACACTTCCTCCGCTGCGTTATCCAGGAGACAAGTCCACAAAAGAGCTTTGAGTTGTGGTTCACGGAGGATGTTGGTTTGAATTACCTTTTCTTTAAGGTTGCCAATGTAGCCCAGATAGAGTCGGACCAGTTCAATGACTGTGAGGAGGATCATCCCGGTTATGAGCAGAGCATGGTAGTACCCGGGGAGATAATAAAACTGGAAATAAAGCACAGCAGGGATGTCAGGTATAGATATGAACACATAACTTATTTACTTGCAGTTCACAGGACTTCACTGTGCAGACAAACATAGCTAAAAATACTTTCCCCTGGTTTGATCCAAGGAGGGTTAAAAGAGGAGTTGTCACGCCTCTACAACACACGAGCAGCCGAAAAAGGCTCAATAGCTGGAGCGCCATCACAGAACATGACGGTTGATTCGCTTCACTGAGGCATCCTCGGGGAGGGTGTCATCGTCTACTTTATCGTGATCAATTATTGAAAAGATATTTAATAAAATAACCACAAAACAACTGCTTTATATTCGAAAACATGCATATCGGCTGACATCCATTTGAGTGCTACTGAGAAAGTTCTGCCGTTTAAGCGCTGCATGAATTTCTCTCCACCAGAATAAACAGTTTTGATTTGACTGTTTGTCCATGCGACACTAATGATGCAACATGACTGTCCTATGAATGAGCTACCGATCAATCCGTGAGATCAGAGTTCGTACACCTCCTGGTTGTTGTATAATAAGTCAGTGTGAAGCCAGAACCAATAGGAAACTATTCATGTTTTTCTATCCCTTGGACCAAGACAGCTGAACGGAGAACAACTAAAAATGAACACTCCTTTCCTGGCTCTAACTTAAAGTTGTCTTAGCATGTTAGCTCAATGCTGTTCCAACTGGCTGAGCATGCTGTAGTGCACCAACACGCTGCACCTCCTGCTTGTAGCACACAGTATGCCTAGTGTGTTATCGACACCGAAATGTCTTGTAAATTGGATGCATCGTTTTGTACTGTTTGTGTTTTTTGCTCTTTATTTATTTTTCTTTTGTCATCATTGCATCCTTAATACCTTCTTGTCTTATTTATTACCTCAGGCAATGTCTACCTCATTCTACAGAATGCTTTCTTGTATCTCATCTATTCACTCACCTGGATTTGGTGTTAAAAGAAATCCTCTGAAAAGATATGAAAATGTTTGCATATTGCCAGCGAGTTCAATGACTCCCTCTTTTAAAAGGATTCATCAGGGGTTTGTTTTATGATTGATATTGCTTCCCTACCACCCAACTAACCTTTACTTCCAACATGAAAACGGCCGAAAACCACCAGCAGGGAAAATAAAACATGTTGAAGTACAGAAGCATCTGGAGGGGAAGGTGAGAAACCAGCTCGTTCGCCACTGCAACACAAATAACAGCAGCAGGCTGTTTAAAGACTTGGATTCATGATATCTGTGATTCACGATTAACGTTTTATTCAACTCATCACACAGTTGCTTGGAATACAAGCTTCCACAATTTAGATTTCAGGTGAAAAGGGACCTCTATTACAACTAATCCACAATTACCGGCACTGCAAAGGTTGTTCACAGTAAGCAGCTAGCAGCCAGTAAGCAGCATTTTTCAGCTGTTGATGAGGTCAGGAAAATATGACTTTGTCATATGACTTTTTAAAGTGACATACGACCAGTAATACATCTTCTTAATGTATTCTACAATGCTATTTGACATTGTCCAGCAGTACACTGTTGTAGAACAGTGTGTGGAAGCAGTGACCAACCAGAGGCGTCCTCCTGCTCCCTGGTGAAGTCGCTGTCTGCTGTCCTGTTGTTGGTGAACACAGAGCCTCCCATATAGGCCAGACCGACCTGCAGGTTCTCGGGAACAGGTGGGTAAAACACAGGCATTGTGGGTAGAGCCGTCGACCATGACCGAGCCGAGGAGTCAGGAAACGGTAACGGTCCAAAACTCTGCTTGTGTTCCAGTGTCTGCTGCCAATCCTGCTCGTCTTAAGTCACACAAGAACACAAATGCACGGAGGATACTAATGGACACACAGAGACGCATGCTGTCAGACTCCGCTGCTAATCAGATTATAGCGAGGGAGGCGGGCTGAGGATTAGGGTGAGACAGCAGCATGTCAGTTTGTTAGGAAGTAAGTGGCCGTTCATAATGCACAGTCAATCTGTTTATCTCGAGAATTTTGTATCTGTTTAAAGGGACAGTTCACAAATATAGTCTTCTTATCCCTAACCTCATATTTCTGTTTTCTGTGCTGTTTTAATACCATTCAAGGTTGATAGTATGGAAACACCAGGCTCATTAAAAGCATCAATCCACTCATCGAGGTCTTTTACAGCCTTCTTTTTAATTTGTATATAAAAAGAGTGACATTGAATCACACACTGCACGCTGCACCCAGCCAGCAAGTCCTCAGAATGGTGCCTGGCCTATCGTTTTGGCCTTGGGGCCCCACTCGTCATTAATGTGACCGCGGGTGCAGCGGCAGAGTTCGGCCACAAGGTGTCATCACAACTCGTCCCTGGGGGGCCGCAGGGGGAAGTGCTGGAACTCCTCTGGCACCTCTTCCCCTTTCTGGGACCTCTTGTAGAAACCCAATGAGTCCAACAGGCTGCTGATCTCCTCTGCCTTCATTTTCTCCACGGGAACAGTCTGACGTGTTGGGAGGGAAACACACACACACACACACGCGTGCATTTGGACACATGGTTTGAGGCTTAAAGGCAGCAATGCAGCGTAAGTTACATGTTTGCAGAGCAGTAGGTGTTTGCATACAGTATCTTGGGATTCACTTCAGTTTATTGTGATACATTAATTTGGCCTATCGTTAATCAGTGGAGAGTTTTATTGTCTCATACTGGCCTTTTTTCAACACTGACGAAGATTAAAAGTCAGTTGGAAACACTGAACAATTGTGATTTCAGGACATAAAAGTGTTGTAATGCATATCAGCATTCATACCAACTATGCTGCTCATCTGTCAGAAACTTCAATTTATATACTTTCTTACTCTCCCCATCTGTTTTTTTTATTATTATCATATATTTTTTGTAATTCTGTCTCGCTCTTTCAAACACACTCGGGTCTGTGTGACTTGGCATCTGACGGAGGATCTGAGGTCAGATGCAGCAGTCCTATTACTGAATGCGTCTCGACATCCTGGAGCTCCCCAGATAAGCCCCATCACAAGGCGGATGTGCCCCAAAGACCCCCGAACTCACATCTCACCTTTACCACCTCGTCCTTTTCATTATAGAATATCAGACGGGGATTCTTCTCCTCCGATGAATCGTATTCCAAGTTGTGGCTGCACAGGAAGGAGAGGATCAAGGGAAACAACAGGTATAGGCAATGGGGTGAAGAATAAAGCGCATCCATCGGTTTTTGCTAGACTTTAAGGCTCACTCAACATGATTGCTACTTGGTAGCGTTTTGGGGAAAGCTCACAGAGCTGGCAACAGACTTGACAACTTGCTTGAAACATTGCTTTGCTCATGAAAGGGGTCATGAGAAAATCTGTCTTTTTTTTTGGGAAGATCAGGTCTTAACAAACTGCCTGAGGAACAGAAGAGCACAAGGATACTATAAAGCCCAGCGCTCCATTAGAAAATGATGGAGCTCGGGCATTTTCTTTATGCCTCATCCGACCACACTGGGAGCCTGCAGGGACGACAGGGACGACGGTTGTTCAAACAAATAGCATTGTGCACGCTTCCTTCTATGTAAACAGGTTTGGTATCTCAGTAGGAAGCATACTGACATGACAGCACATGGTTTATCCCTCATCTTACTCATGCCCCACCTTCGCCCACTGTCCTGTGTATAATTTATGAGACGTGGCAAGATATGCAGATGTAAGTTTGGATTTCTGTCTGTACTCACCAGCAGTTTTCCTCTGGCAATATCAAGCGTCTCTTCAACCGCCGTGTCGTTGTTGCTGTCTGATGCGCTCGCAGCGAGGGCAAAAGTGAGCACCAAGAAGGCCCACATTTCTTCTTTTACAAGTCTCCTTAAGTGCTTTTGCCGAAGTTATTACCAACAATATGTAACCCTTTAATCCACATGGACAGTTTCTCAGGGTGGACTAGACCATGACACATTCCTGTAGGGGAGCAGTGCCCTCCTGTGTTAGATTCTTTAGTTTCTTTGTTGGCTTTCGATCACGCAGTCTTTATAATCGGAGAAGCAGGGCGCTGGTTAGCCGTATTGTTATTTTGGCTTTTTGTCATAGTTATTAGGCTGTTTTTGATCTCACAGTGGCCATGCAGAAGACCCCTGGCTTTATGGTTTATCGTTTCTTCCACATCAGATGTCATCGGTGGTCCAGAGAAACCACACAACATCTGTGCTCTTATCACTTTTTCCCATGCAGTTAAGTTGCAGGTGGTCGATGGCCACGCTCTCATAGCTGCTGCACAGGCGTCTGCACTGATCCTCATTCCGCCCTTCTATTGGAAATATCATTTCAACTCAAATCAGCACATCACGCCACGAAACATGTATGTTTTAGGAAAATATTATATTCACAAATGTAGAACAAAAGATGTTCTCAACTTTTTGAAACAGCTAAGTAACACAAACTGCCACTCATATGAAACGCTTATGACATTTGAACATTGTGTGTTTAGTAGATTATATTAAGTTAAATATATTTTAACCTTCGTAAAGTACAGTACGCTTACTCGTTTTTCTATCAAGATGATATGAAACCATTTTCATACAGTTATTCTTAATTCTGGTCATCGGGTACGATTCCCTGCGAAATAACACCAAACTATTTACGGCAAGCAGGTTCGGCGGGGCCTCCGGCGAGAACTCCGGCGGGGCCTCCGGCGGGAACTCCGGCAGCGATCGGTTTCATACTCTGACACCACATTGCTGGAGAACCAGGCTATATTTCTGGGCCCACCGGAGGGAAGGGAGGCATGGGAGAACCAGAACCAGGACTGGGTAGACTGTTAGACCCTGCTGCAGTAAAACAAGAAGTTTTCCAAAAGAACTCGAGCTGTACTGAGAAACACAACCACTTTTGTCGACAGGGACTGGCAAAATCAACACAAAATGAATGTTCCTCGGCAAATATAAAGAAGGAAGGAAACAAGGGGGAAAGAACGAGCAAGGCTCAGTTCAAGCAGATACCAACACCTCTCAATCTCAGTAATCAACTTGTCTTATTGTTAAATGTATGCATTTTACAGGTTACACGTCGTACCTCTGTCTTGCCAAACAAACGCTCCACAAAAATGCAGCGAGAAAGCAAATAAATATATTTCCCCGAAAATGAAATAATTGATTTAAACTCTAAATTCTATGCAGATTAAATCAATGATATCATCAGGTCCTGCATAGTTTAGCGTTCTGCCAAACCGTCTTCAAACATTTGTTTGCACCAATGCTTTCTGTGTCCTGAAGCAGTTTTGCAAACCAAAACATCTGCAACGGAAACAATGAAATAACATGACAGACCTCCAGTGTCTTTCTGTCTCACTGTGTTGCATGAGAAGAAATGTATAATTCCTTTGTGTACTTGTGTATGAAATCAGACCTCATGACAGCACAGCACATTTGCACTGCGTTAACACCCTGAAGGGGGAAAACATCTCTGCCCTCCCAAGTTTACACAACTTCTGGGCTCCGACAAAAACAGCAAGTACATCAGGTCACCACAAGAGAGCAGCAACACCCACATGTACACTTTAAGGCAGTTTGGCGGGTAAAGTGTACTTGTGAAGATGTAGCCACAGACAATTATGTTTCCAACTAAAATAAACCATTCCTGCCTGGAATGCTGAAGCAAAACCTTCACTCTGTCTCTATCTTTTCCAGACACAGAGCTCTGCAGCCCAGAGTCCTGCGCTCTGCATGTACTATTTGAGATTATGTGTCAAATGGCAGTAAAACAGTCCCCCTTTTTAACAGGGTTTCCTCCCCTTGGCAGCCATCGTAAATCCGTGGGCCCGTATGCTTCCCAAACTCCAGTTATTGTTTCTTTACGTTTGCAGCTTTGTGTTTTAAAAGTTCCACTCCCGTTTCTCACAATGCATGGATCGGCCTGAAGGATTTTAAATCGTTGATTTCGAGAAAGAAAGGAAGAGTCGATGAGAGATGGGAGAAAGCACAATGAGCAGTGGGGGTGGGGCTGACTCCTCGGTCTATACGTGTGGCTGCATACCATATGTGCTCACATTCAGCATGATTCAGCTTACATCATGTGGTGCATGCCAAAAAGGGAATGTTGTTACGATACATTTGCTGACAAAGGGGAAAACGCAGTCATTTATAACGAGAGGGTTATGGAGCAGAGACGTATGGACGACGAAGACATTTGCAAAATTCTTACTGAGCAACTATTTTTCAACACTTGCAGCTGGCAAAAGATCAAACACGAAAACACCTCACTGTAATCCTGCCTCCCTCGGCGAGCTTGTTACAAAGACGCACACACTTCCTGTTTCTCCAAAGCACCGGATGCTGCCTCCCAGCCAGCGGGACAGTCGTAGTGGTTTGTGTGTCTGCTGTCTAATGATGTGCTCGGCCATTTGTGAGAAATATTCGGCTCTGGTGTCTATTTCTCTGTGCTTTAAAGGGAGACATGCATTTGTATATATTTAAGGATGACCAAGGGAGATGAATACAAATATAACTGAGTATGAACTGTTATCTGTGTGTGTGTGTGTGTGTGTGTGTGTGTGTGTGCTTTTCTGTCTGGAGCCTCGGGGCAACATGGGGGGGGGGGGAGCCTGCTGCTTGTCTGCCTGCTGCGCTCCAGTCTGCTTATAAAGAAGAGAGGCAGTGTTGAAAGAAGTAAAGGCCATGTGGAGGGTTTCATTCACTAAAGATACAATGTGAGTGCGCTGCGCTGCTGTACAGGGTTCAAGGAGCAAAACATTATTTGCTCTACTTCGAAACTTAAGTTTGTGCAGCACAATACATAAAACAGTATCACATCTGGTTCAGAAAACTAAAACGTTACTGTGCGGTCATTGTATTATTGCTTGGAGAGGATGATACTATCGCACATCAAGGACGTCCTCCCAGCAGACCTGGAAAGCCACCAGTTTGCGTACCGAGCAAACAGATCTACGGAGGACGCGGCCTCCATCACACTTCATACGGCCCTGTCTCACCTAGAGCACCCTAACACATACGTCAGGATGCTCTTCATTGACTTCAGCTCTGCCTTCAACACAATCATCCCCCATAAACTGGTGAATAAACTCAAAAACCTTGGACTTTCTACATCACTCTGTTCATGGATTCTGGACTTTCTCTCAAACAGACGACAGAATGTCAGGATAGGGAACCTGACATCAACAACCACCATCCTGAACACTGGTGCACCGCAGGGCTGTGTGCTCAGCCCGGCCCTCTTCACCCTCTTCACTCAGGACTGCTCCGCCACATATTCCTCCAACACAATTAGTGAAGTTTGTCACTCTCTGTTTGTTCCACTACCATCAGGAAGGAGATACAGGACCATCAAAACCCAGACTAACAGGCTGAGGAACAGCTTCTTCCCCAGAGCGGTTTCCTTCATCCTTCCTTTTATCTTGTGTATGTTTATTTCATGTCTTGTTTTTTAATTGTCTTGTCTTAATGTTTTTATACACTTTTTAACTGTTGCTGCTGTACTGATGAGTCGCCAACTCAATTTTGTTGTATGTTCGTACAATGACAATAAACATCCGTATCCTGTTAGGGGGGAGAGTATACATGGAAAGACTATAACTTGTGTCATTCTGTATATTGTTAATCTGCAGTATTTGATTGTCATGATATTCCTTCATGGCTGTGACTCTTAAAAAAGATACAGATTGAATTAAAACAACGAAGCAATAAAAAGGGGAATTGGGTTAAATGTCTATGCGTGACACCGACCGTAAGCAAATTCTCATGGAGCTCATGGAGTAAACGAGATCGTCGCTGAGTTTGATTTGGCTTGCGTGCGGTTGGCTTGAACCTACGACCTAAAATAAGTGGCTCCAATTCTCCCCACACAGGGAGGCCGCAGGAGGCCGCAGGAGGCTGCGAGGCGCTGCTGGCCTTGGCAGAGCCTCTGTGTTGTACAGGCACGGATGACAAGGATGGTTCGCTGCCAGTGACCCTGTCTACAGGGTCTTTGTTATGTTATTGGTGAAGGTGAGAAAAGGCTGAAGCTTTTTACTAATGTTACAGCCTACAAGTAATTACAACAAGCTCCTCCTCAATCAGATACAACAATTATGGTTAGATTCTTTAAATACATGTTGGCCATAATCGGTATGTACTTAAGTTTTGGCGTTATGCTAAGCTAACCAGCTGCTAGCTCCAGGGTGAAATCAGTCTTCTCATCTGACCCTCAGCAAGAAAGCGAATAAGCTTATTTACCAAAACTATTTATTCCGGTAAAATATCGGAATACTCCTTCCACCACTCCATACATGTTTGACTCATGTGATGCATCACTTCTGAAGTTTGGGATGTAATATTTATATATGTATACACTGATACTGATGAAGAAATGACTTGTGATTTTGAAAGCTAGTGTCCCGTTAGTGTAACACTCTGGGTCCAGGTGCTTTGCTAACATACAGTCACCATACTAAAGTGTCCTGCAAATCA
Organism: Melanostigma gelatinosum; assembly: GCF_949748355.1. Classification (NCBI taxonomy): domain Eukaryota; kingdom Metazoa; phylum Chordata; class Actinopteri; order Perciformes; family Zoarcidae; genus Melanostigma; species Melanostigma gelatinosum. The sequence continues at coordinate 5,432,781 of NC_136639.1, forward strand.
TTGATGCCTCACCGTCTCTGTGACGCTGATCTGGGGCTGACCCTGACCCTGACCTGCCTCCCCGGGGGGGGGGGGGGGGGGGAGCAACTCAAAAAAGTTTCCCTGTGTTGGTCAAATAAGTATCACATTGCTGAAGCAACAAAAAACACAATCCATGTCTTCTGCGATCACATGCGAGAGCCACAACAGTGTTTACAATTGAGCAACGAGAGCTCATTTTCAAGAATACAGCAGTGACAGTTTGCTGCTCTTCGTACAATATGTAGGTCAAGTGGGAATCATTTGACTGACAGAGTCAAGTGTTTCCATAATTAAATTAGGGAACAGGATAAGGCGATAGTTGTGCCTCGTAGTGACATCATAGCAGACGTGAAGGTTTGGCGTATGAGGTGGGAAGGGGGCGAAGAGATTTGCACCGATGGATGCCCAGTTGCTGGCCACATCAGTGAAGCCGGGGGGGCCAGCAACCGCTGGTCCCCTCCCTCTAATCTGTGTCTGGGTAATCAGAAACACATGGCTCCCCATAATGGCTCCAGTGTTGTCCTGTGAAGTAGAACAGGGCTGTAAGGGTCGGGTACACACCAGCACACAGCCACGGCGACGGTAAATATACAGCTAACACTTTCCTTCACATGCCAGTGCATACCAACTCCATGCACAAAAATATATCCCGGCATCCGTATAAAAGCAAAGGCAGCCTCTGTTAGGCTGCTATCAAATTGAGTCCAACCACACAGGCCGTGGATAAGAAGGGTGTGAATAAACCTGACCTGCATGGCCGCTGAGTCACAAAGCAAATCTGATGCGCTTTGAAAAACAGGGAAATGTTCTTGCAGGAGAAAACTCCGCATCGACATGTGTTTCTGAGACTGGCTTTGGCAAAAAAAAATATTTGGAGTGTAAGTTTGCGTCTCGAACAACAAAGCTGTTGTAAGCTACAGTTCGCCGGTCGCAGACAGGCCTGATTGTCGGGACATTTGGGGTTCAGTGCATGAAAACATAAGCCATCTGCTCATTTTCCTTGGGTTTGGGCAGACACAGTTGGTCTTGTGATCATTTTCCGTCTCAATATCTGGAATAAGGCAGCAGCGTTCTCCCTCTCTCCGGGTTGGAGTGAGTGAGAAGCAATGAGGGGAAAAACAAAAACGTTGGATCAGCCTGTGGAATTATGTGAAAGCTGAAACCTCAAGCCACATTATAAAGTCTGAAGTCCCACTTTACTGCACAGATAGCGGATGGATGGGTGTGTGAGGGAATAAAGGAAGGGGGGAGGGAGGGAGGAAGGAGTGAAGGAGGAAAATAAGCTAAAACATGAAAAAAACATGAGTTTAAAAAAAGAGAGAAAGGAAAGAAAGAAAAAGCATCTGACTGATCTGCTTTCTATTAGCCATCCAAATCTTCCCCACCAATACTCATTCCATAGAATTATGCTGACGAAGGGGGAAAAATCCAGGGCAATTTGAAGCCCCAGACAACTTTTTGCACACCCCTTCATGTGAAAGAAAAGGGAAAAAAGAGAGAGAGAAATCTCCACCTGGATAGAAAACACAACTGTTGCTTCATTACATTTCTGGATATTTCTATTAATTTCTATTTCCACATTTACAGAACTTGTCAAGATGAAACTCTGTGTATGTGTCTTCCCGGACACTGCTGGAATGATGCATGGGTCCATCTGCAAAGTAGTTTGACATGTCACGGGTGACACAAAGTAAGTGGACCTCAAATAAATAGCAGTTTACTGTATCACACATTGACTTGAAGCACAACACTGACAAGTGTGTCCATCCCAAACTGGGTTTCAGCTCTTTTGACCTAGTTTAAAAACATTGTTTGTCTGAGCGTCTATGTGGGAGGTCGGGCTGTTGTGTGGTTGCTCTTAATTTGCGCATTAAGAGCTGCTTTTCTTGGTCAGTGGCCCTCTGCAAGGGAGTTTCGGGTCTATTATAATGGCTTAAATCGCAGAGTGAGCAGATGTCACTGGAAATCTATAAACACACATTTGATGCTGCCTCTCCTCCCCATTCTGGTTGTGCGCTGACCTCAGTTCTCAGTGGTTTTGGCTCAAGAAAAGCACCAGCTCCATTTCCAGTAAATATCATTTCATAGTTGCTGCATTTCCACAGTGCTGAGAAACAACAGTCAGCGTGTGAGGAGGACTGCAATTAGACGGTGTTTCTCGCAGACAGCGCGTCGACAGGGATAAGAGGAAGAAAAAAAAACAGCTTTTTCAAATCTCCTCTGCTCGTTTCAGATGCAGAGAATCCGTCAGGGGACATGAGCGCTTCTTGAGGGGGAAGCAAAAACGTGCTGCAGCAGACACACATCTGTGTCAGACAGTGAGTCGCTGGTTTCAACACTAGAAGAAAAAGCTACTCTTCAATTGTAAGCGTCAAAACCTCAGACTCTGTTACATTGTGGTTTTTCAAGACATATCGTATCTTGGAGAGACTGCAAACATTTCAGCAATAGGTTTTTGAAAACAAATAAGGGGATTTGGACAGAAAAAAAAGTCTTTCTGTGACCGCATGAAATCCTGGCTTTGTTTCTCGAGCACATCCATCCATGCACGCTAATAGACGTTACTTTCCCACCGAATGCCTCTTACAAGATTTCAAGCTTAACCCATTATCCAGAACTTATACGGGCACGGGACCGAGTCCACGTCGAATTAATGTTTTCAAGCCCTTTCAAGTGTAACTCGACTCCCCTTTTTCTTTCTGCTTTGCATTGCAGAAAATATTTGTCTTTTCCCCCCTCACTCATAAATTGCTTTCTTCCTCTTCTTGCAGGGACTGAAATGGCTTCCAGATGTGGCTCCAATCTGTTCCCGTTGCCATGGAAACACAGGGACTGGAATAGGTTTTCTGAGTCCAGGGCTTTTGGCTGACTCATCGGGCCCGAGTGTTAAAGCCTCGCTGTTTCTATAGACTTGGCACACCGAGAGCGCCCCTGCTCCAAGTCGTGTTTAGACTGGCAGCCCACATGTCATCGAACCCCGATCCCACACTCCTAACACTGACTTTTTGACCAGGTTTTGCATTATCCTATATAGTCGACCCCTTTGTGTTGCAGCGTCACAGCGAATTTATGCTCCACACGTGAACCTTCAATACAACAAGGGGAATATTACTCTCAGCTAACTGCAGAGGGGGATATGAAAAGGCCAAGTTTCATAATCATACACAGGCCTCTCCCGTTTAAACCCACTCAAAAGCTGCAGGAACAGAAATCCATCACAAGTCATACACATGCTAAATCAACACGGTTTATCCTGAAACGCTGCGCAGGGGCGACACGCAATGCACATTTCCCAAGCTGTGACTTTCTCACAATTCCTCGTCATCCTGGCATTGAATCAGACTTGAAGCCACGGTCACATGAAAGATGGAATGATTTAGCGGGAGGGGGGAGGGGGGGGGGGGTAGTAGTGTTGTCTGACAGTCTGTACGTGAAATTGTAAAATTCAAAGGAAGATTGATTTGGAGACATCAAGGTTGTGGTGGATGAGTCAGACTCTACCCAAGATCAAAACACATTCTGTGGTTATTTGAGCTAAATGGAGCATGTTCATTATAAACTTTAGCACCGTGTTCCCCATCTTACTTTAAGATGTTTGCGTGCTAACATTTGCTAATTAGCACGAAACATAAAATGCAGCGGATGCTGATGGGAATGTCATTAGTTTCAAAACAACAATATTAATAAACAAACAAACAATGGGTTTTGGGGCCCAACGATATTGTTGGAAAAAACGATCCCTTCAGCTATGGCTTTAGCATGGGGCTGTCTTTCAAGATGCTGATGGAAATGATTAAATAGTTTAACCTGCCCTAAAAAAATGATCTTCTTAGAATGGTCCATAAAAGGTCTTATCTGCATCTATTTGGCGTTATCATCAATCAAAATATGCAAGTCCAAAAGTGGATAACAGCTCTGAAAAATCTTAATACGACTCAACATGTGTGTACAATCTCCACGCATATACACAGCAAGTAGATCACCATGTCAAAAGAGCAAAACCTAAAGCAAAGCTGCTTCGCCTTCTGCTTCCAATTACCCATCACATGACCTATCCATCCATTCATGCTGCTTCATTGCCTTGTGGCCCAGTCCTGCTATACCCCTCTTCTCCCTGCCGAAAGAGGACATATATGCAGCGCGTGATTAACTCCTTAGCACAGAGTTTCCACTGTTTTTCCCCTCATGAAAGGAGCCTTTTGTCACCCCCATCCTGAAGGAGCCAAATGAACAGTTCCCTGGTTCCCTCAGGCTCTTTGAAGAGCCGCTGTGACCGAAGGACTCCTCGTCCCTGAGACTCGGCAGCCCAGAGTCGCAGGAAAGGGTCAAATATCAACCAGCATTCATATTAATACTATCGGATATTTATGTGTATTCCCCAATAACTGCCCTTTCACCATAGTATTGTTCGAGTTGGTTGTATGCTGGAATAAGACATTTATAGAAATAATGACGGATTTTTTAATTTTTGGTTTGACTAGAGCTACATGTATTGCTTTTTTTATTCCAAAGTAAATAAGGGAAACACAAATTGAATGACCATACACAAAATGGAAATCAAAGTTGCCAAAAACAAACCACAAAAAACAAAATATACCTTACAGTTGGTAACGTTTTTGCAGCTTTTCAGGCCCTTCTTTACAAAAATGCACTGTACGCCAATAAAAACAGGCATGGGCCAGTCAGATAAAAATTGCCACTTCATAATTACACAATGTTATGGTTAGAGTATATGCAATTGTTTCAACAGTGGTATCATAGTAGTATTGTACAATCCTTTCTGTATTGTTTCATGGGAGGCAATAATAACAACTGGAGGAAACAAGGTTACAGATTTCCGGTGGAGCTATTAATGCCATATAACTACACTCTGCGTCATGCAGTTAAGTGTTACACAAACAATAACATCAACAGAGAACCAAGCCAATGTAAACTTTACAAGATGGAAAGTACTCATACTGTAGGTTTGCTTCAGAGCTCAAAATAAGCAACATATCAAAAAAAGCAAAAACAACATGAAAGCCAGTTCATTGACACCAAGAAAAACAGAAGAACTAAAAAAGTCATATAAGCACAGCTTACAAAGACAATGAAAAAGTACACCATGTATACAAGTTGATAAAATAACCAAAACGAGTTGTACCTTGATAAAACAAAAAAAAAACAAGACAATTTTTCAAATTAGCTGTGTTAATGTAATATATTCTTCAGCCCAAAACATACCAATGGCATGTTAACACACTACCTGTCATCCATTGTTCATAGCTCATGTTTTGAATGCTACTTTCCAAATAGCTATCCACCAACAACTGAAATAAAAGGCTTTTTTCCTCAAATTTAAGAATCCCAACCCGCCACTCATTTTGGTTTACATATTTTATGATCAACATTTAGGAAAACATGGCTTCTTTTGCTTAAACTGATCCACAGTTGAGGCACGGTACCATTTAGCCTAAAGAAAATGAAATTAAGCACCCTGTTACTTCAGCACGAGTAGTTTAAGATAACAACATCCTTAAGGGACAAAACATCCTTGGCAAGATTTTCTTCCTACACAACACCCGATGGCAGAAACAAATGCATGTGAAATGGGAGTAGCTCAGTTGGCAATATTGTTTCCCTAGTTTCTCAACAAAACTAAAAGAACAGATAAAGACACACGGCAGTCTCCCTCTGTGGCCGGATTTGTAGAGAATACTTCTAAGAGTCATTACTTCAACAAAACTGTCTATTGTATCGGATTTGTTTGGATATGCAGTACGTTTGTCTTGAATACAGCATACAACAACTGCAGATGTTGCTCTATTACAGAGAAAGTGAGGACATAGAATACCTTGAGATTTCATTTTTTGTTTGGTGGTTTAACTAATTGAATAAAATGTACAGCAAGAGCACATTCTGGTGATTTGGTGTTAGCAGAAGTATGAAAGAGGTTTGAAACAGCCCTTTCTGAAGATCAAAGAGCTTGAATGGGTTCTGAAAAACCATGTCTGACAGAGTTGGACAAAAGAGGGCTCAGAATTTAAATTAAAAAATGTAACATTTCTGTAGGTAAAAGCCTTGAGACCAGCGCTAAAGCTCTTCAAAGTGACTCACAAGCACAAGGGACAATTGTCCTAAATGCATGACTTGCATACTTTGGAGTGCCAGATTTTGTTTATTAGAGAGAAGCATTCTTTATAATGTGGTATGTCAACCTGAAACTGCTAGAGTAGAAAAATAGAGACCAACAAAAAGTGTTGCTCTTACTTGACAGAATTAAGTTGACCTTCTTCTGCAAAGAATAGCCTTGACATAAGGAATGAGGAGGGTAGCTTTAAGGTATAAAACTGTATTGATGCATGTTGGCCCACAAACAAAACAAAAAACAAAACAAAATAGCTTGCAATACCCAGAGGATCTAATTTTCTTGTTGTTTTTAGTACCCTTAGTACCTTTGGAGAGCGTGCATTAAATAAGCTATTTTTCTGACACCTTAGCAAATTACAGTTATGGAACCCCAAAAAGCAATCCGTATATAAAAATAGTGGTGGACATACTGCAGAGGGATAGAGATGAATGAACTATGGATTATGTCTGTCAACCACTGTTCTGTTGTGTCCATAGCCACAGGTTGTGGTGTGAGCTTGATACATAGTCGTTACACAAAAAGGGATTCTTGAAATGAAATACAATGGTGTATAGAGGTCATTATAATACAACTCACCAATACGACTCAACTGCACCCTTGATTTAGAAGCATTTCTCACTCTTGACCGGTCCTGGAGTCGCAGCACACTCAGAAAATGTTTAAATTCCTTGATTGAAAAACTACGAGGTTCACCTTCCAACAAATCCATTTTAGTCTCTTTGGTATCCATCACAAAATTTGTCTTCGAGAACATTTATTTCACTACCTGTGGTGGCATTATGGCTGTCTTGTGCTGGGGTGTTTTACTTTCCGATGTATCCAAAGTACCCTCCTTGCCTTTCTTCCTGGGTGGCTTTTTCATGGGAGTCTTCTTTGGTGTAGGATCAAACATCGGGTCCCCTGCCCTTGAGCCGTTCAAGTCCTGCTTCTCCGGGCTCTTGGCTTCAGGGGTCCCGAGGTCAGTGGCGACGGGTGCCACCATCTTCTGGAGGCTGCTCGAGGTGGGCAGCAGGGGCTTGGTGGAGCCCTGCTGGCTCAATCCACTGGAGGGGTTCCTCTTGGCTTTCTGTGGAGGTGTTGGCTTCTCCCGGTTTCCCTTGGGCGTGGAGAGCCCATTGGTCTTCGTCAGACCCGTCCCCTCGTTCCTGTTGATGCTTTGGGTTTTCTCCTTGAGCTGAGCAGCCAGGAGTGTGGCAGCCTCAGAGTTCATATGAGGGTGGATTACCTTGGGGCTCTTGGGTGGCTCCTTGCGGGTCTCCTTTGGACTTTCAGCACCCTTCTTCTCAGTTGAGGAGCTGTGGAAGTTACTTATCTTCTTGAGGGCATTATGAACCACACCATTGATGTGCTCCATGTGATTGGGACTGCTGTGCTCGTCCCCAGACTTCTTACCTCGCAGAGGTTTGTGTTTGCTGGGAGAGCCATTGACGTCTGCTTCCTTCACCTCTTGTTTCTTCTGTTGCTCACGACTCCTCTCCTTCATTTTCTGCCGCTCCTCGCTCTTGGCCGAACCATCGCTGGAGCTCCTATTTTTCTCCTTTGACACAGTAAGTGCCTTCAATCCCCCATGCCCCTGTTGCTCTGGCTGGGGAGACCCTGTAGTGTTGCCGTGTATCCACGATACTTTGGGCTTAGTGGACGGGTCTGGTGGCCGTGGTTTGGGCTTGCCAGGTGATGGTGGAGGCTTTCCGTTGCGCTTTGCCTCTGGTGTAGGAGTGCCATCCCCATCGTCCTCCTTAGACTGCTTGGAGAGGCGAGCGATGCGAGCGTAGAGAGCCACAGTGGTGGATTCAGAGCCACTGGTGGAGCCTTCGCTGTCAGAGGACTTGAGCAGGGGCTGCTCGCTGCCTTCTGGTTTTGTGAAACTGGTGTCTTTCAGGGAGGTGTATTCCCCTGCATCATCCTCATTAGCTTCTGGCTTCTCCGTTGGTGGGCCGGGGCTGCCCTTCTCTTTGCTTTCGTTGATAGATTCTGTGGATCATTAGAAGACCAACAGGTATTAGTCCAAGATTAAATAATCTAATAATTTAAATATCCTCTCAAGTGATCAATTTAAGTGAGATTATGCAATTGACAGAATTCGCATTCTGTCTTTATAAAATTAAAAGTGAAATTCATAAGCAACAACATGAAACCATGGCAAAATGACACTGTACAGCTATTATTGGCCTGGTTAGTTACTGGCTTATAGAGGCTAATGCTAATAATGTTAGTCAAGTTTCGATATACTCGATATTGTTTGTGTCACTGACATTACCCATTCTCTACTTGTGCACCTGTTAAACTGAATTCTAGATTTGTCATTACCCTGCTATTAGCACACCGTATGAGACTGCTTTATATCGACAAAAAGATTGTTTCATTTCAGGTTTTTTTTCTCAATTGAATCAAGCGTCTATGGAAAGACAGTGGCGTACGCCATACAGACTTTAATGCCTGATTCATGGGTTTAATCAAAGACCATGTAAGGAGGAGTACAGAGTGGATGGATAAGTTAAACACAGGACTACCAGGATCGTCTACTCAACCTAACTAACTATCTAAACGTAAATTGAGAAAGCAGTTTCGAAACGGCAAAAGCACTGTATCTAAAAATCGTGATATGAAAGTTATTTTTGGTTCAGAAACATTGAGATTCAACATATCCGTGATTTGCAGAAACATACGATGCCAACATTTCATTCTGGCGACTGGGTTGCAGCCTTTAAATCTAAACAATGCGATTTATCTGTTACCTTCACAAATAGCAGCAACACACATGATTCAAGACTGATACATGTACCACTTCATTTGCTAAGTTACTTACACATACTCGGGACTGGAGTGGCTCCAATGCGACAGATCCTATCAGTGCCATTCTAACTAAAAACCCTTTTGTGATGTTTACAGCAATTATTTTGTGCCCGAGGATTTTTACTCAAAATCAATTGTTTCAAAGGCCTCGGACCATTCATGAGAAGAATGAGAACTAAAACAAACTAGAAAGAGAGCACTAAAATAAACATCAATCACTCAGCACGCACAAAAATCCCCCAAAACTGAACCTGACTTGCACTGTCAGACATCCAGAATAGAAACTGACAGAACGGGTGTTTTCCATCAAACTTCAAGGAGTTAGTCACTGTTTGGATTTGGGCCATGTGCCGACTTGACCAATCCATTTCCTGTTTATACTCGCCTTGTTCTCGAAGCAAAACCTGGGTCTAGATGGCATATGATAAAGAAACTATCTCCATAATGAGATTTACAGAAGCGGGTGAGTCACTCAACGGTCACACTGGGGAACTTGACTTCTTCACTGTGTCTATCAGTGTGTGCGTGTGTGTAAAGACCCCATGCCAAAGACAAATTAGGGATTGATGTGCGTCATTCTAGATATTTATTCTAACGATGACTCACCTTCGTGGGGCAAACAGTAAACTGGCCCCTCATCTCTGCTCTCAAAGGAAGAGAAAGACTCTTGGGACGACCAGGAGGAGGGGGAAGGCTGCTCAGCCACTGAGGGGGGCTCGATGAAGCTGCAGTTGAAGGTGTTCTCTGGGTCGCGGTGTGCTACTGAGAACAGAAAACAAACGCAGAAGCCAAAAGGTCAGCCAGAGGGTATTGTACCATGTTACAAGAACAACAGTCTGTTCTCACTCACTCTCACAATGGCTGCAGAGATGTAGAAAGTGTCGGTTTAATTGAGTCTGTGGAAAAACTGTGCTTTTTAATTGGTTTTGAATTTGAGTTGACAAAGGCTCCGACATTGTGGGTTTTAGAAGCAAATGTAGATATATTCTTTGTATAAGCTTTTTTTATTTATTTCATTTTACAGTTTTATTCTTAGCAGAGACAAGAAAAGCAGTCTGACAATCGTACGAGAAATACATTCTTAAGCCATAGCTATCGGGTCTGCAGCTACTTGTTGCATTAATGCAAAAATGCATTAATTTATGAATAAATAGAGTATGTGAACTATCATTTCGTGTTATTTTTGCAAGAAACGAGATGCGAAAGCACACACTATATCAAAAAATGAATTAAAGTAAAAATGAAACAAAAAACACTTGAAAATGTTTTCTTTATTCGTATAATTCAGCATTTTGGGAAATATGCATCTCTATCCGAGAGTGGGATGAAAAAATCAATACAAACTTCACCTAGCTTAGCATAAAGACAGAAAGAAACAAAAATAAACATGTAGTACAGTATATACACCTGCTAGCCTGTACACAAGAAGCATATTCCCCAACATGTGAACTATTCCTTTAATAATGGAGACTCTGTCATTACAAAAGCAATGTATTGTATCATATCTAATATACAAATAAAGTATGGAGTTAAACTGCAGCGATGGTGATATCATCTCTTATTCTGATCTTTTAGTATTTAGGTGTTTGCAAATGGGTTCTTTCGTCATCTTCTATAGAATCCTCTCCCATAACAATATGTAGGTCATGTTATGTTTCTCTCTGACTGTCTGCCTCGCTCTCGCAGTCTTCCTCCCTTTCACATACTGCAGCATTCTGCTGACCCTTCTGTCTCAGGACAGCTGTGGTTTCCGAGGACAACTTGAAGCTGATCTGGCGTGAGTTTTGACTTAAATCCTTCTGGGCGTTACCTTGACATGAACAGACCACATCAGATGCTCCTCTTTACATGCCCGCTGACACATGGGTCGATCCAATCGTTTAGACCGCCAATAAAACATAGGTGGAAGAAGTCCCCTAAAACTGTGCCAGAACCCTGGCCAGGAACAAATCCTGGCTCCTTAGCCGTTGTTGTTTGACTGTAACTAAAAAGATGAACTATTAAGAAGCTCTCTACTGCCGGATTTGTGCAGACTTGGTGACTTGTAGAAGCATTAAAACTGTAAAAACTGCATTTACTTTGTATTTTATCAGAGTATGGGGACCTTATCTTGCATAGCTTTGTTTACATTCTCAATGCATCTCCCTTTGATATGCATGGCTTTTTAAAATGCTAACAAACAAGACAATGTTGATCTTAATTTCACTCAAATACACATTACTTTAGCAGATGGTCTGTTCAGAGGTTACATTTGTGTGTTTATTGGTCACTAAGCCAAAACCGATTCTGACCATAACATGTTCCCTCAGCATCATCCCTGGCCCATGCTAAAATATGTTAGCAGTTATCAGTAGGGAAGAAATATCTCAACCAGGGAGGTCTGATGACTTCTATTTTTAAAAGGTTGTCAGACAAATGGGACTTTGGACATTTAAAGAGGAATCAAACTATTGACCATCTTTTGAATAAAGAGATGTTGGATCAATGGCATGGCACTGGCAGAGCTACTGATCTGAGGGAAGTAGGGCTTAGGGAACATACGGCTGAGGAAATATAGGTCTGACAAAACAGAGGCTTCAGGAAACTGAGGGAACACAGACTTGAGGAAACAGGGCAGAGGAAACATTGGGCTGAGGGAGCATACGACTCAGGGAACTGACTAAAGGAAACATAGGACTGAGGGAACACAGACTTAAGGGAACAGACTTGAGGAAACATAGGGCTGGGGGAACATACTCTCACTATTAAGTCATGGTCAAATCAGAACTGGTTCATAGGTGTGTGTGTGTGTGCTACATTTTTTTGTTGTACTGACATGATTGTACAAAGCAATTTTCAAGGACCCTGATTTGTTTTTTTTCCCCTGAGGCTGCTGAGTTATGTCTACTTTTACAAATGATAGATTTGAACTGTATAAGTTACTACCACAGAAAATCAGTTTTAATGTATCGCTGAGATGAGAAATAAGACACAGAAGGTCAATCTGAATAATCAGCTGCATTGCTACACTGATCGATGTTCTTACATTTATTCAAAAGAAGTCACCAAAACCTCTAAACAACATATGTTTCAGTTTGACAGTCTCAAGTCTTTGTGTTGCTCGTAGGGTGGATAATGTCAACACAGGTGCAACATTTCTACAATAAGCAAGTGCAGATGTGTGTAAAAGTGGGAAAAAAATAACAAGCATTTCAATATGTAGAGGCGACTTCCAGCCAAGGGCACCCATTTCTGTGATTATCACCCATTTCTGTGATTATTTAAGGATATCCTGTTTACAACAATAACGGAACCCTGTTCTCTCTACATGTGTAGATAATGTTGGACTTTTGTGGCTACAAGAATGACCCCAAAGTCTTCCATCTATTCTGATTGGATTAACTTCAAAAAAGAAATCAGCTGTGTGTGGATGTGGTAGATTAATAACAATATACAGAACCCAGCAAAATGTTTACCCAGAGGTGTGGATGACAAAATAATATTTTTTGCTCGAATTGGTGCATTCTCTGTCTTCACTCCTGCGTGTGTGCAGGGTCAGCAGCAGGCAGAGAATCTGAAGGGCTGAGGAATGTAGAGCAGCTAACCTATGCAAAGACTTCAGTTGAGTTAGTCAACGAGCTGACACACGGGCATTTTTTGCGACATTACTTGTATGTCGTGATGAACAACTGCTGCCCTTGAAAGTTGAAAGCAGACTGTTGTGCAGACTGGACGCCACTGTGATCCCTCCCTACATGGAGGCCAACACACAACAGGGCATTATTGACACGTCCCAGCTGCAGAGCTCCGCCACCACAGTTGCTCGGTGGGGGTGGGGGGGGGGGGGGGGGGGGATCAGTTAACAGGCAGAGGTAGTCCAAAGGCTAGAGGGCTGGGACAAGAAGGTTGCTCGTTAAAAAGCCTGGCCCAGCTGTGGAAATCTGGACATAGAACGAGGATATTAAATGCCAATAAGAAGAAGAAACAATATGTTTCTGCCTGAAATAGTCTCTCGAACCAATGCAGTACACTAAGTTACATCCAACATGTCCAACTAAGAGCCTATTATCAACCAATCAGTGACGCAACCAATTGCATTCATTTTCAAATATTCCTAAAACTCAAGCTGACTTTTTTTCTTTGTTCCATCTTACATAAATAAAGAGAGAAAAACACAGGTGGCGCTGTTCTCAGCCCAAATCCGTGGGTAAGCATTTGGACACGGAGGATGCAAGGAATGCAGGACAGATGTGAAACTGTTGGGCGTGGAGTAAATATGCTTAGAATGGAATGCCAAACTACAAGCAAACAGCCTCAGTGGGGCGAATAGGTGACAGTGTGTTCATGTTGCTATTCCTCTGAGGCTAAGTATGGTAACAGAGGTTGTTGTCTTCCTTCCTTACTTCCCCCTTCTTCCTTTTTTTCATGTTGTCTTGCCACATCTGTTGCGACTGACCCTGATGTGGATAAATCACAGTTCTGACACGGGCTGGGGTAAATTTGACCACTTCCTGTTTCCAGCCCCATTGGGCCCCCTCTGGAATGCGTGTGTGCAGGACTGTGTAGCCCCAGTCAGAGTTTGAGTTTCTAAATGTTGGCAGACCACACTTCTGTGGGCAGCCCAACAGAAAGCAGAGTAGCAAACATTTGGATAGGACAAACCAGGAAGGACAAGAGAGGCAAACACTAGCGGTGATAGATTTGACTTTGACTGGTATCGAGGTCTGTTCTCCAATTTGACAGGCGGTCTTATTTGTTTTTTATGCAGAAAAAAATCTGTTTGCTAACAGTGAAGACACATCCAAGTATTTTTACGTGAAGGCATTTGGCTAAGATGACGTTGCTTTCTTACGCCTCTGGCACATTGGTTCACATAGTCAAGCTCTCCACAAACAAGCGTATTAATATGCCACAGTGTGACGACAAAGGCAACTCTGTCCCAGTGTTGTATTTAGACCGAGGCATAATAGAGACAGATCCTATCTTAAAGAATCAGCTGGATAACCGAGGAGGCACATGCTGCTCAGACATGAAAAAGAAACCAGGTCATGAACTTCTTCCACAGCACACTGACTTCAGTAGAGCCCTTTTAAAGATTCAAATAACAGTGCTTCACAATGAGGCTTAAGCTGAAGCTGAGATCAGAAACTGCAGCGCAACACTGCTGTGAATATATCTGCCTTTTTTGTGCATGTTAGCGTATGTCAGCGTGTGCCAATGGCTAGCTCGTGGCCTGCGCTCCGCACTGCGCCGATACAGCAGTTACAGCCGATAACGCCGTCCCAACCCACAGCGACGTCATGGAAGCGTAAAGCTTCCTCCTCTGGCAGCGCTGTTGCCGTTGTTTGCACTCGTTGCACCGCTAGCTGCAAGGCATCGCCATGTTGAGATCTGTGTAGTTGCAATAGATATGCTCTGAATTGCATTTTGAGAACCTCTAAACAATCAATCATTTGTAACTATATGTCAGACAATCGAGAGCACACTCGCACGTTTTATCTGACCAACAGTCCAAGGACTTCGTTTACAATGACAAACGGGCAAAAGCAGCCACTTCGACAAGCTGGAGCCCAAGGAATGTTTCACTTCTTTCCCTTGATGAATGACTTTTACAAAGAAATTGATCATGAAAATTGCTGTACATTAACTTTCTGTCAGTGGACTAATTCATTAGTTGACTAACTGCTTTACCACTACTGCAAATGTCACCCCTATATTCTGTCAATGTTAGGTACACATTATTAATCTCCTACTTCAAATAGCAAATACAAACATTAGCATCATCAATACGGATGGACTCTGTGTGCAGTTAGAAACATGTTTCCATGTCTTGAAAATATTGGAAATTGGAGATAGAAGTACAGACAAATATTGTTGCTCCGACAATATAATTACCCTGGAGCTGCAAACTTGTCAGAATGAAGAACAATCATTTGTACAGTTGCATAACACAGCTACTAGGGGGCAAGACGACTTTCTGCTTCGAAAAACAATTTTTTAAGAAATCCAGATAACTGTGTATTTATAAACTGTTAGAATTGTTTTTGAACCCTGAACAAAAGCAGCCATGTTAAACTGCATCTGGTGGGGTTTAAAAGATCATCATATCGCTTCTGTCTATTATGACAAAAGACCGGGTCCGCAGACAGATCTGACACAGACCACGAGACCTCCGCATGGAGCAGCAGTGCCGCAGCGTTCACCCAAACAGTGCGGCCTTTGATTGCGCGTCACTCACCACCACCCGGGCCCCCCCCCCCCCCCCCCGACAACCACGGGCCTTCTTTTAATAACACAGCCTGCTCCTCGGCCCAAGAAAAACTTTCTTGGGGGAGAGGACGATGGAAAGGAGTAAAAAAGAAATGGGGGAGAGAAAAAAAGCCCCAGTTTAGGGTTGTAATAATATGAACACATGGCATTTGAGGGTGCCAAGAATAATAAGGGGCTCCAAAACCAGTGCATTCCTTTCAAATGAAACCCCATACTCGCCTGGCAGCCACCATACACTTCTCAACCCTATTCATCATCTAAGAGGAGGACTATGGTAGCGCTGAAGGAAAATGCACACTCTGACTGCCACTCATTGGTGTCATTGTCTCCGCTGTGAAACCACCGTTTTCATCCGACACCTCCATGTCAAAATGTGAATATCATTTGCCGAATAATTGAAGCTAAGAGTGATGCGGCTTCAGCAGACTGTGCTGTACAATGCAAGATGATTACATGAAACACAGCAGCTTCTGGCAGCACTGCGGTGGGACATGAGAAAGAGTTTTGGGGCTTACCGACTACTTTGGGAAGTTTCTGTCGCCTCAGTGGAATACGGGGGAGTTTAGTGCTGATGCGGCTGAATCGTCCACACAGGATCCGCTTGGCTTTTTTGCTGTTGGTAGAGTTGTCTTGGTTAGGACTGAAAAGGGACGACGCCATGGAAACCCAAATGAATCATTCAAAAGAGGCATATTAAACCTGGCCCTGTGGCTCTTTTTGAGGGCCCAGGGCTCACATTGCTACTCGCACAGTAATGTCAATATTTAGAAAAGTGCTTTCAAATATTTTTAAATGCATTTATTCATTTAACAAACTGGTTCCTGTGAGAGAGCGAGACAGAGACAGAGAGAGAGAGAGAGAGAATATAAAGAAAACATTTTCTTCTGTTTTTATAACCGGGGCAAGCTACTCGAGCCCTCCTCTCACCGAGCGTAGAGGTGAAGACACCTATCCGTCACTCACTTGTGGTCGTCTTTGTGTCGACACAGGCAGCAGCAGCACAGCAGGGACAGGAGGACAATCAGTAAAAAGGAGACCAGGGTTCCAGCCGCGATCACGCCCATCCGCTGGTTGGGCTCTGAAAGACGAGATGCAGTGAGTTCGGGGTGTGCCACATTGGCGCAGCAAAACTCTTCATGCCAGTTTCAACAAATCTCTCTCTCTCTCTGTCATCACTAACACTAGAGGCCGTGGCACATAGCAAATTTGTATGATTTACCGAACAAGTGAGTTCAAATGACTCGAGGAGAGGGTTATAGCTGACTGTGTAATCTTTATTAATGTGCCAGTTAGCTTTGATAATAAAAAGCAGAGCGCTGTGTTGACCTTGACAATTGATTTTCAATAGCTGCTTGGCATGAAGCATCTCTGAGGAATGTTGCAACAGACTGAAAGGCACTGCAAATAATTCACTGTTAATCTTATCTCCCTGCAGACATTGGACCACTTACGCTTTAACTGCTGATTTCCTCCCCTCACCCCCTTCTTTACTACGCGCCCCGTAACTCATCGATGATTTATCAGCGCCCCTCCCTCTTCAAGTGGGATACACCCCAAAGATAATAGGTGCTGTAATTGCGCGAGCATGGACGCTCGCAAGGACAGATGACACCCGGAGAGAAGCAAGCCATCAGTTAAGGGGTGAGTAGCGGCGGCCCGCGGGTCTTTACGCTGTCACATGAGGCTGAGATGGATTGTTGGGCAGTCTGGGCGTGGCAGGTTGTCACTGCCCTGTGCTCACAGCTGGATAAAGAATGGGAAACGATTTGGGGGAAGGTGACGAGGTTTCACGATATCACTGACCAGCCTGCCACCGCCCATCATGCCCACTTGCCAAAATCCCTGCTACCTTTGTGTTCTAATCTTCTCCCTGCATGCCTCCAAAGATCTCCTCTTTCCAAACACTGCACTTTTTTTCTCTGTCTCCCTTTCAAGTTCTCCTTTTCTCTCATATTTTCTCTCTTTTTATTTCTTCTCCTTCTTCCTCTCTCTCTCTCTCTGGCTGGACAGGAACAGAGCCAACAAACACAGACATAAAAAGGACACCGGTCTGGGTCTATCAAGGCCTCGCAACGTTAACTCTCCCACTACACATGCTGATCTGAATAGATGTGTTTGTTGGTACTCTGTGCGTACAGCCAACTATTAGACATTTTAATACACAGGCAGCACAAGCGGCATCTGGCACTTTGGACAAACAGTTCAGAGGGTTATAATTATTTTTGTGTGTAGTCCGACTAGGAAATAACTGTCTCTGGAAAAGTACATTATTGGGAAAAATAACACTAGTTACTGCTGATCAAAGAAACCTCTTTAAAAACACCAGAACTACAAAGCATGTGGATGCTCTTTAAAAAGAAAAGGGGGATTTTCTTACGGAGATAGCAAGAACCAGACACGGGATCACAGTTCTTGTCATTGCAAGAGCAGGTTTGGTTGCAGTTCACTCCATACTGGCCGGGTTGACAGGTCATATTGCAGCTTGAGCACAGACAAAAACAACATCTGTTTAATGTTCAATCCAAGTGACAGATGCATGAAATAGGACACAGAAAGAAAGAGAAAAGGCATAAATGGGATCAGTGATTTGTTCCAGGCAAAATGTGTCCTTTGATGGAAGTTTGTGTTTTTTATCAGTATCTGTAAAATACGCCTCAAAACACATGCTCCCAAGATATACAAGTGTGTGACAAAAGTAATAAGAAAGCCATCAGCCATTTTCACGATGTATTGGAATGCAAACACGTGAGGGTTTTTTTTTGGGTGCGAGGTGTCTCATGACTTACTAGGTGCCATAAAATCCCGGGTCACACAAGCACTCTCCGGTGACAACGTGACAGATGCCGTTAAAACAGTGACTGCAGTTGTTCTCACAGTTCTCGCCGTATGTGCCGTTGGGGCAGCGCACCTCGCACCTATCAAACACAAGAGGAATGTGGTGATTACAGTCATTGCAGTATGGAAAACGGTATCGCAGTAGCTACTTGTCAAAGGCACTGCCATTATGCTTTTTATGTTGATGTTAAAGGTCTGACTGAACAACAAAAATGCGTCGTTTTGCAGCTTTCTTTTCATCACGTCTCATGGCAGTTCGTAAAGTAGTCACGATACGTAATCTTTTGGGGCGTGAATTGTCCCGTTTACTTTGTGGTGCTCGCCACGACCTTTTTTTCTGGACGACATTACGCTGCAAAACTAAATTTAGGTTTATGCAACAAAACCAGTCGGGTAGGTTTAGAAAAAGCATCACGGTTGGGCTTAAAATAGATATGTACAATTCGATTTAGGCAACAAAACTTTGGGCTGCGCGGCGTCGAACAGCTGACTCGTAGTTGAAAGTCGTGCTCCACCTCTCGTCCCGTCTACTAAAAGTCTTTCAGGATATTGAATCCTATGTCTCTATCTCTGACCGTTGCACCGTCACATTAAGGCATTTCATTTGTGTCCACCAAAATAAAAAAATCAGATCCTAATTGGCCAATTGGCATTGTTTTCGTGCTGAGCGAAATTCGTGTCCACGCAAACAAAACCAACCGATTGCACTTTGTGACTATTTCACGAGCTGCCATGACACAGTGCTGTTCATTTACACATTTCTAAAATTGTACTCTTGGTGTTTCCTTACCTGTCCCCAATCCAGCCGGGGTTACAGTGAGAGCACTTGCCGTGAATGGGGTCGCAGTGGTGACCGTCTTTACAGGAGGGACACACTTCTTGGCAATGTTCGCCAAAGAAGCCTTTGGAGCAGAGCTGGTCACACCGTGTCCCATTCCAGCCCCTGTCACAGGTGACGCAGCGCCCCTCTGTTATCTTACAGGGCTGCTGGCCTTTACAGTGCCCACACCTGTAGTCAACCAAGGAGAACAAAGAGCAAAACAACTGTCATTTATCTTGTATACATGTCTTCTTACTAAAACTGTTTAAGGATGTGAAACCAGATGGACAGAATCTGTTTGTATGCTTTGAATTGTTGCTTTAATGACCGTTTAAAGAGGGAGATAAACACTGAACTCTAACCAAGCTCATTTCAGTTTATAGCAACTGTTTCGTGTGAGAATGTCACAGTCCATGGAAGGTAAAGCACTTAACCTGAATTGCTTCTACATGTTTGCTGATGATGACGGGATAATGTGAATACCAACTCCCAAATATCACTATATTATTGCTCAATTAAGTAACAGTCAGATATTTTTATGGATTATCAACTGCAGCAAGGTAATTGAACATTAGGCATCTGTGAAACTGCATGTTTCCTGTGTTTTTTATGTGGTGCATTTGCTCTCTGCTCAGATTTGTTGCCCCACCTGTTTCTGCAGTTTTGGCCGTAGAACCCGGCAGGACACGGTTCCCTGCAAAACCTCCCACGGTACCCTGGCGTGCAGGTACACGAGCCGTCCGCTTGGTTGCACTTGCCTTTGAGGCAATGGCAGTAACTTTCACACCGTGGGCCCCACAGTCCCTCCTGGCACTGGCAGCGTCCCGTGAACTGGTCGCACGGCGAATTGTTGCAGTTACACTGGATGGCACAGTTCCTCCCCGTCCAACCAGGATTGCACATGCATCGCCCCGTCTTCGCGTTGCAGATGGAGTTGATGCTGCAGTAGCAGTTGTTGTTGCACAGGGGACCCCAGATGCCGGGGTGACATGTGCATTTGCCCGTCTCTCGGTCACACTTGCCCTTTTGGCACATGCAAGGATACTCGCAGTTAAGTCCCCAACGGTTGTGGTTGCAGGTGCACTCGCCGGTCAAGTCGTCGCACTGGCCGTTGGGGTAACAATTACATTTCCCCTTGCAGTCTGGGCCCCAGTACTGGGCCGGGCACTCTGTTAACAGACAGTGCACTTGTCAGGAAATGGGAAACAGCATTCTGACTCGTCATATAACCTTGAGCAATAGTAAGAGCCTGCAGCTGGCGTGGCCAAACTACGGCTTGTGGGCAAATTGCGGCCTGCTGGCTGTTTTTAAATGGCCCGTGGTGAATTTTCTAAATAAACTGGAACATGGCTTGAACCTATTTCAAATATATTTTACTGCATGCACATTGCACATCCCAGTTTAAACACTTGAATATATCTTTGTGGAATTATCTCTGTCAACGTTTTACAATTTCTAGCTCTCCTGTTCGTTACATCTTAATATTAGACTTACAAATGTATATCTTATGTTTACATCTGCATCGTCTTTCAAGTGGGCGCTATGCCCATGAACAGAACTTTTGTGTATATATGTCATTACTTAGTGAGCACTCAGGGCATGTGCTGTATTATAGCTTAAAAGTGTTAAATGCATGTTAATTGAATTTAAGAGCAGCAGATAGTTATAATTCATGTAATATACAGCGTTGGCACACCAATAAAACGACTGTAATGCCAAACGTTCGACTGTTTACTGCTGCATCGTTATTTTGATCGAAAATAGTTTTGCCATGGCACATGCAGTTTTCTGGTCCAGAATCAAGTATTCTCTTGCAGTGTAACTGTTTGCACTCACACATGTTCTCTTGTTTGGCCCTTGCGATTCTCTTCATATCAAAAAGAAGTTTGGCCACCCCTGCTCTACAGCCAAGCTAGTGGCTCTGTGAGGCTTGTCCGAGGCAGGTCTGAGCTTTGTGATAAACGGCAGCATGGCAACACAATCACAACGCTAACATGCTGATGTGTTTGCAGG
This sequence comes from Melanostigma gelatinosum, assembly GCF_949748355.1. Taxonomy (NCBI): domain Eukaryota; kingdom Metazoa; phylum Chordata; class Actinopteri; order Perciformes; family Zoarcidae; genus Melanostigma; species Melanostigma gelatinosum. Next base: position 5,453,642 of record NC_136639.1, read on the forward strand.
TATACAACATTTACCACTGCCACCATCTTTGTTTGGCATGTTAACAAACACACGCTCATTTCTTGGCAATCTAATAATTGTTGCGATATGTCAGTGACCTTTAGGGACGGAACAATGTTGCCTTCAACAGAGCAATACCTCTAGCAATGCTAAAAAAAGACCCCAAGTGTGCTGTCGTTTTAGTTCTAACACTTGTATATTTAACAGGTGAAAACATTCTATTTGCTTGAACTTTAACACCACAGATGAGAGGCAAAAGAAATGCTGATCAGGAAAAATGTAGGAAACCCCTTACTAGTGTCACAGCTAGCTCCAAAGTATCCATGACGACAGCGACATTCGTTGGGCCTGACACACACCTCATTTTCATTGCAGGTGAAGTTGCCTTCGCAGAGAGCTTGGGTGAACAAGAATAGGCCGTGTTATTCAACTGGCTTGCACAATGAGCTGCTGTACTGATGAATGTCGTCTGGATGGTACATACGTGTCGGGCACTCGTCCCCTAGCTGGCCCCATCCGCTGCAGCACACAAATCCTGGTGATCTGGAAAAGATGTTGTGACATTGAGGATGATGAGGAACCTGGCTACAGTGAAACAAACACATGTCACAGCAGCAGCAGCCACACCCAGCTCATGACTCTTTGATCTCACAGTTCTCATTCATGTGGCTGCAAATGTATGAACATGGTTGTATAACTATCGGAATGTGGGTCATGTGTACACTTAGAAGCCCTTAACCCCTGAATCTGTGTAGTTTATCCGTTTCTTTAAGCTCCCTCAGCGTTTGGGGAAATGTGAATATTCAGAGACAATATTTTGCAGCAGAGTTTTCAGGCCCGTCAGGAAAGGACGGATGCGTCTCCTCTTCCTCCCACGCCTGCGACCTCTGCGGGGCCCCTGCAACACGTCAGCTTCCCCTCAAGTGTTTGAGGACGGCAGTTTTCTTTCAGTCAACGAGCGGGGATCAACGCCGTTATTTATGCTGCCAAAATAGGCGCGTGGTAGAGATCACAGGTCTACGCTCTGTGTGCGTCCACTTGTTATTGAAGGTAGCTGATTTCTAAATCAGCCTTTTACCATTTCATGTACATCACATGGCACTGGGTTCAGCTTTCTTGCAGCAGTGCTGTATGGACAAACTCCAGTCAACATGTATGGAGCTGACTCTTGTTGCCCTTTTTTAAAAACACACAGCCAACCCGTGTCAGCATCAGAAAGAAAGAGGTTGCAGAATTCATTCGTTGTGTGGAAGCATAGCTGCACTTGCGCTGCTGTTTACCTTTCATCATAAAGAATTGTTCAACTCCCTTTGCCAAGAAATTCAATCGCTGCTCTTTAACTGATTCAAAAATCCATTTTTTTCTGAATCATAATGGAAAAAACATAATGGAAAAAACAGGTGAGTGGAAAGTTCACTGCAATGAATGTTGAATACTGGAAGGCGGGCAAAATGTCAGTGCTATATTTATGTTTCACTGGAAACTTCACAAAGCACTAAAGGCGATACGTTTGTGGTGAATGACGATTTGTTGCTCAGCGAAGCAACGAACAATCTATGAGAGATGACAGCGCAACGTGAACTTTTGAAGAGCAGCCCTTGATTACATTTCACTGTGACCGCACGAAAAGATGCAGCCTGTGGCCTTTCAGATCCAAACACTGTGGCTGCCTGTGTTTCAAGAAACAAAAAGGTATATAGCCCAGTCAGCGTATTGGTTCCTCGTCTAACACAATTTCAAAACGCATAGACATCAGTTCAACAAGTTTGGATGCCGCAGTCAGCAATAATGGGCCTGGGTTTGTTTTTTTTATTTTACACTAGTCCCTCCAAAGGTTCAGATATAATCCTGGAGGTCATCCAGAGATGCTTTTTGGATACAGTAACTTTGGAGAGAGAGCGAGAGCGAGAGAGAGAATTATCAACCACATATGCGTTATCAAACTGTGCCACGAATGCTATGACTGAATGAGAGCGCCCCCTACACACTCCTGTTCCAGATGTACACATCTGTATGGCTGCTTTCTATAACTGACTCCTCCTGCTGCACAGCGGACCGGGAACACGTTAAGTGTAGAAAAGAAAGAGCTCACCGTGAAATGATAGATGCAATGTGTTAACAATGCTTGTTATGAACGTGAAATACAAGTTTAGACAATTAATTCAGTGGTTGATTTCAACTCGTCAAATCATTTCGTGAAAACTGCTATTCAGGCATTTGGCAAACACTGCAAAAAATGTCAATATTTTTTGTGTTTTAAGTGTGCTCAGTTCTAAAAAAAATTATTTTTCAAGGAACTCAAATATACGTGAAGAATGACATGACCGAGGTTTTTGGTTCATAGTGCAATTTAAACCCTTAACTTAAAAAAACAAGTGAAGAAGAATGAGGCAAAGACTGCTTCAAATCCTACTTGTCTGCACGGATGCTTACCCAGGTGCTTTGCATACATTCCTGCCTTTGGGATTGAGTTCTTGGCTGAAAGTGGTGCAAAAGAAGAGACAAACCACCGCAACAACAGCAACAGAGTTCTTCACTTCCATTGTACAAGCAGCAGCATCCTTCTAGACGCCGTTTCCACTCCGCATTTCCCTTCTCCGAAAAGTGACGACGCTGGCTTTTCCCTGGTTTTTAAACACTTCGTTTTGTTTTCACGCACATAATCCAGATGTGTCTGCTTGGTAAATATCAAACCTTTTCCGTCCCAAAAAGACGATCGAACAAACCCTTGCAACCATCTACGCCATTGAAAAACTCAGCAACTTCAAAAAAAAGTGACCAGCGACAGCAGTCACAAGGAAATAGCTGGAAATAAGTCAGGAAACCAAAACTTGTATTTCACAGTATTCTTGATAAACGCTGTTCTCCTGTAGTGCGCAGTTTATTCCACCAAAGTTTCTAAAAGAGGCAATCGTTCAAAGCCCGTTGGTCCAGACTCATAATGAAATTTAAAAAAAAGTTTTTTTCCAAAACAATGCCCGCAACGCGCGTGGAAACGTGTCGATATGATGATATTCTTAGAAAACAAATTATTCAGGCGAATCAGCTGCCTTTCCGTTTGTTGCTCTCTGAGGAGAAGCGCTTAATCCTTAACTTCTGTCCTCTCTTGCGCTCTCAGGAGTGGCAGGAGGGAAATTCCTGATTTGTTACTCTCTTTGGCTTTGTGCGCCATGCGTGCGCCACCAAATTTACATAGGCCTGTGTGCAACAGGGTCCGTTTCAGTGGCCTTGGTTAAAACAATGACTTGTGGCATAATTTGGTATTTTAATAAACAAAAAGTTCACGTGGGCGATAAAGGAAAGTCACAGCGTTTTTTCATAATGAAAATGACCACTACTGTCTTTATCATCATTATTGATAATTGCGCACTTTAAGCATCTGTGAATCGTCACATTTAAAATGACACATTTGTACATGTGGATTGTATTTGCAGTAAACTACTTTAATAATTTAAGGTAGTTTTAATTGATGCACGAGGAGAGTGTGTGTGCCTTTGTTTGTGTGTGTGTGTGTGTGTGGGGGGGGGGGGGGGGGGGGTTGGAGGGGCAGCAGTGTACTAACTATGTTAGACAATAGCTCCCCCATCTGTTAACACCAACGAAGTTATTTTGTCATATGGCACCTCCTGCAAAACGTGCAAGGTCTCCTGACCAGTGGAAGCTAATCAGGGGGGGAGGGGGGTATTTAGTCAGATGCATTATAACATCCAGTCCATCCTTGTTCTGGCACAGTGCATCTTCTCTTCTTAGAGATGATCCACAATATGATTGTCAGGGGGGTTTAGGACCAAAATATAGTTATTAATCACCCCTCACAAAATGTTATGCCATTGGCATAATCCCTTATCCATAACAAAACCCACAAAAACGTGTGTATATATATATATATATATATATATATATATATATATATATATATATATATATATATATATATATATAAGTTATATTATGCATGTTTACTGTTATGCAGGTAAAATGTTCCAGTGAAGAAATGTGGCACTTATATTAGATATTTTGTCTTGCAAATTATGCTGAAAAGGTACTCAGGTGTTGCTTATATGGCCACAAACTAAGGCCTCAAATTATGTGGCTGACTAATGCATCAGCCAATCACAAAGTCTTACAGCAGTGCACCTATGACGTCAAAAAAACAAGTTTGGGAGTGAAAACTCAGAAGTTTGGTGGTTTTCAAACTCTGCTCCTATGACTTCCGATGACTTTTGCAGCACTGCAGGTTCATTCCTTCCACACGGTTCATGTAATCAATGGAGAGCTTGGCTGTGGTTTGTGAAATCAAGTAGCTATACACAGAATGTTAAGCAGTAGTAATATAATCTGGCGAAACACAGATTTTTTTCAGTGTAGCTGTTAAATTTCATATGTTGTCCCTGTTTTCATCTTTAGCTTGAGGGTAAGAACATGACTTGAATTCCTTTGCTTACGAAGGATCAGCGTGTGACTGTTCGTGGTCTCTCAGTGAAACCTGTTGCTTTCAAAACCGGTCTTTTCTGGGACAGAATGACTCACTGAAAACATCCTGCAGTAAATGATGAGCATTTTATACACCGGTCAAAATAACAAACATGAACCGGTTTTAACGTCCTCTCCCTTTCTGCTCAGATAATGGGGAAGAAGATCCTGGGCGAGCGAGCCTTCAACCAATTCATGAAGAGGACGTTTTCATGAAGAGGACGTTTTCATGAAGAGGACGTTTAACGTAATACAGTTGGTATTAAAGTGTGGAGGACTCATTGGTGTACAAACATACAGTCCTTTGCAGAGTATTTTCCACTTGCTTCATGTCAGGTTTATTTTAATATGCCTCACAACCAGGAAGTAAACTCTCTCCACAGCATGATTTGCTGGCTCAGTCGTGGCCCCTCGCTCTGGATTGGCTGGCTGGAGAGAAGTTCTCACTTAGGAATCCTGTCACATGGGGTAGCACACAAGGCAGTGTGGCTTATTTGATCCGTGAGCTGATGTTAATTTGGATGACAGCACCGACCTTATGCGAGCCGTCTCTCTGGGCCGAGGCAGCAGCAATGCTCAGTTGTAGCTCTGGGCGTTCATGCATAATGAGTAATTAGGACATCTCGTAGTCCAAAATACATTATGGACCTTTTTTTGGCCCATTTAGGAGTTGCTTCAATGTCGAATCAGTGAACAGAAAGAAAGTAAAGCGAATATTATTTGGAGCCTTTTTTCATTGATGTTAAAAAGGACAAATGCACGTGTCAGGTTTACTTTGCATGCGTGTACAAATCAGCCCAAAAGGGCAGATCTTATTCTGTCTTTAAGGCCGACTTTTTATTTGTCTCGCACAACATCTGTAGCTTCATAAAGGTCAGACGTGAATAAACAAGGGTGTTAGGCAGTGTGTTTATGTTTAAATCTGTTGACGTAAAGTGACTGCACTGTCAGCTCGTGCCAGACATAATGTCTTCTGTAGTTGTTTTATCGTGTTGTATCACAAGCTGTAAGGAGATAAAGCTACCAGGCTCACCTTTCTCGTATTTCAACTCGGCGTGCACGGCTTTGATATACTTTGTCTTGGGGATGTCTGCTCGGAAACATCAAATGAAGAATCAAACCTCCGCCTCGAAAGCTTTCGTTTGGTGAAACATACACCTTCAGACGGTAAAGCATGGAGGACAAGATACTTTAAGCCCGCTTGATCTCAGACAAAAGGGTTTGACAGCCACTCCCAATGATCTGCCAAGATAGCAACAACAGCATTAGCTCCTTCCAACAGAAAGCAGATTTAAGGATCAGAGGCCTCAGGCCTGGCTTGATGTTGAGAGCATGATACTTACTTATGCCAGGCTTCAGTTCTGTGGGCCATTTCCTGAAAATACATAGCCCTGATTTTACACTTTGGATTTCATTTATGCATTATTTTGAAGGGCCGTACGGAGTTTATTGTAATGAAACTGCCATGAAACTATACATTACATTGAAATATCCCTTTTCCTGACAACATTAACAATAATCAGTGCTTCTAGTACAATTGTACCATTATTTAAGTCATGGCTCAGTTAAAACCTCAAGTGGAACCAGTACTGACAGGGTTTTATCGCAGCTACTCGGTGCTATGTAAAGCTCTGAAATGTTTAGTTTGCATTATAAATAAATCGATCTTATTAGTATTTTTTTTTCAATTAATTGAGTAATCAGGAAGTCGAAAATATGTTGGACACTAATGAAGAAATGGCCAGAGCCCAAGTTGACATTTTATAGTAATTTGTTTTATCCGACTAATAGTCCAAAACATTTAACTTACAATGATATAAAACAGAATTAGCAAATCATCACTTTTTGAGAGGCATTTTTCCTCAATAAATTATTGACAATGTGTTGACTATTCTGACTGATAGATTCGGCTCTATTTTTTTAATTCAAAATGAAGATAAAGAAAACAGTACTTAACAAGTGGCTTTAGCTAAACGTGTGTAAGACGATACAATTCATGTCAATGTCCAATAAACTCCACTGCAGTTAAATCCACATTTTGTACAATAAAAGTGCCAGACAAATGGCACGTAATGTTAAAAAATAACCCCTCAGTTCCCTGGCTTTGAACCCTGTTGAGGTCCCTAATGTCAAGCATGCTGAGTGTTCAGTCATCCATTTGTTACATGAGCTCCCCAGTTCCCAGAGATGAGGAGGGGGGGGGGGATAGGTCAAGTGTGGTGTGATGCTCTAAACTGGGAGGGTCAGCAGGCTGACAGCAGGACAGTTCAGCATATATAGGGTCACTCGGCACAATGTCTGCCTCTGACATGCCGTTGCCACAAGGCCAAAATGTTCCAAATTTAAAAGACAGTTGCTGTATTTGTGAGGTAATTTATATTTCCAAAACTGCCCAAATACAGCGCAAATGAACAAATTGTATTTCTTCTAATTCAGCTCATTGTGTATCCGCTGCAGAGAAAGAAAGCATAGGTGAGACGCCTTGTTTTGTTCTCATATATGGACGCAGTGTATGATGTAATTAAAAGTAATAAGCATGCAAATGTGTTTTCACCCCCAGGGGAGCACCACAGAGAGAAAAAACACAAAGCACACATACAGTTGGGGGATCGTCGCGGGGGTGTGATTGGAGCCCGCACGTATTTCTACGCCGATGAGGCCAAATGTGACCAGCACATGGAGACATTTATCAAATGTATCAAGGCTTCTGGTGGGTCAACAGAAGTAAAACCTCAACAGTTATGACTTTACGATATGTCGGCTTTGACACATTGAAAGACCTGCGACCTGTCAATCACAGGTAGCCCCACCCTAAAGCACACTCCGCTTCATGGTCCGTTTGACTCTTAATGGCCCCATCATTTGGTAAAACATTTAAATCCCTCATGTAACTACAACGCTCAAATATTCAGTTTCTCTGCGGGAAATGTCACAGTACAGAAGATAAAGACGCTCTAATTCCGTTTCACTGGGTCTTAAAGCATTCATTTACCATAATGTTAATCATTTTGTCTTTAACTCATTTGATTTAAAAAACTTTACGTGTGTTCAACTTCTAGGTGGGAGTTCAATTGACGGTTTTTCTGCCATCAAAATGACGGCTGTAGGACGGCCTCACTTTCTGGTAGGCACGAGAGAATGATAAAAAAGTCAGCACACTAGTTTAGCTGATACTCTTGTGGCAGTGGACTGATATTTCTTTTCTTTTTTTAACTAAGAAGCACCAATTGGTGCCATGCTGTGTGGTATTTGTCTCATTGCCATCGCATCAGCTAGGTGAGCTGGAGCCTCTGCTGAAAACATTCACTTCAGAGCAGGAGAAACAAATGAAGAGGATGTTGCAGCGCGTGGACGTCTTGGTCAAGGTAAACTCACAATAACCACAAAGACGGTGCAACGATCCAGCTGCGCTTTCTTGGTTGCCATGCCATAGCATCCGACTATATATTTAGCTCATACAGTTTCTGATATGAATATCTTTTTCAGTGTGTGCAAATGTGTGTCCAACAGATAGCGGGTAAAAGGATTTTGGCAACAGTCTGACAGAGCGTTGGAGCAGAGATAGGCTTTATATACTGTGGTTGATGAGGTTGATGGAAGGCAGGTGTGCCGGCTGGGCGGAGCTGACGAACCACAGGTGAGTGAAAGTACAGCCGGGGGGCGGAGTGAAGAAAGCCACGCCCACAAACACACTCCAAGGAAACAAAGGAGAACACTGGGGAACAGTTCTAACACGACGTATCTGGAGACAGAAAGTTAGCAATCACAATAAAAGATGCTTTAGCTAAAACAACTATTATATACATTTAAATTATTCATTTTTTCCCCCAGCATGCCATTGAGAATGGTGTTCGCCTGATGGTGGATGCAGAGCAAATCTACTTCCAGCCGACTATCAGCAGACTGACATTAGAGATGCAGAGGCTCTACAGCAAAGAAAAGCCTGTACATGTATCAGGAGCGGGAGAGGGCCAAAGACATTGTTTACGAGGACCCTATAAACCCCTGATTATGAGTCCACCAATATAATGTACCACAGGTAAGAGCCAAGGCTCGATTCTTTGTTTCTTCACAGCTGCCCAAATGTGCATCTGCAAAGTGTGATCTGTTTCAGCCAAGCCCAGCTCTCTGTCTGCCACTACAGCCTTTTGCCATTGGATAGCACTTTGGAATTAAATGTGTCTTGCACACTTTTAAAAATAAATCGTGCCACCCTTCCCATGAGGTTCAAAGATTGAAACTGGTGACCTTCGAGGTACAAATCCGCTGCACCGGACAGCACAGTTCATTTCAAAGGAAGCGACCCTTCAATCAGAGTCTCTCCGGGTTTAACTGCGTCAGCAATCTTCCACCCTGTTGAGTAGTCCTAGTGCAAGTTACAGAGGACCATCCAGCTGCAGGGCTGCTGTGGTTTAACAATTTTCTTACATTCCCCTCAGTAGGTTTAGGCAACCTCAAAGACATCACCCTGTGGTTATATATACGTTTTTCAAAAAAAGAGCAAAGGCCACCCTCAAGCATTTGATTTGGAGGTAAACATGGAAATATGAGAGACACAAAGTTGAGCTGATTTTTGCTGTACAGCACAGCAGGAGGTGCGATTTAAAATATGCAGATGATGGTAAAGCGCATGCATATAAACACAGCCACACCAGCAGGAAAGCAGAACACGGAGTTCTTCCCTGAATGGATTGGTTCAGATTTTATGTAAATACATTCAGTGTTGTTTTTGGAATACTTCACTGATTAGTAAAGATAGTCCTGCAACACACGTTAAATCAAACATGCTAATGAATGATTCCTTTGGACGAGCTATTTAAAGAAGGTAGACCACAATGTGCAAACTTCAGACACGTTTAGTAGAAATCAAGTGTGGTGATTCACGCTTCACAATCCCGTCAAAGACAGTCGTGCCATTGCCGTCTGTGCAAACACAACCAACAATGACTCGGCACGATCGCTGCTGCCCTACATAGGGGACGACTTGACGGTTTGAGGTCAGCCTTCTCGGGATCTGTATCCGCTGCCATCCCCTATAACTCTCAGCTGTGTCCTGAGCTTCAAACCCTTCAGCTGCACATCTATACCCTACAGGCCACTCGGACTGCATGAAGCGCACATGTAGAAGTCAGTGTGCAGCCCGCGAGGTGACATATGAGCTGTCCTAAAGAAGTGCTGCTGCCGGCTCTCACCGCTTTGTTTGTCAGTCAAAGGCCGACACGGAGGCGGCAGGCGAGTTGTCTGTCAACGGGAGGCTCAAGTTGAAACGGCCTTGACCGGTGCTGATGTAAACAGACTCGCGTGGACCTTTGGGACAGAGCAGCCAGTGCTGTGTCTTTGAATCTCGAGTTGAGCTCTTTATTATTTGCCTATCATTGACGACACCTTTTCCTTTTTTTTGAAAGATGCCATATTCAGTGTTCGTGATATCGTTTTCAGACACTCTGTGGCCCACAATGTTGTCGTCACGACTTTGTTTTTATCTCGTCGTGTTTTGCGAGTAATCAAAAACAGTCACATTATGAGAGCCTGACTGGCAGACGGCAGCAAGCTCCTCTAATTCGAATGCGGCAAACTGTGGGTGCCCCTGCAAACGCTGCAAACCTGCCTGATTAGAAGGATTGTAGCAATCAGTCGGCGAGGGGAGCCTGTTGAGATGGCGTCCAGTGGCGATGCGCTCTCTGGAGCTCGTCAGAAAAAAAACTGGAAATGCAACTAATCAAAAATCACTTCTTAACAATCTCTCTGAAGTTATTTGTCAATAGATATCTTACCATCTTCATTCATATCATGCCTTCTTTTCTTTCCTCCCATCCCATCCACCACTGGGACCGCAGGTCAGGCTGGCTTCCCCATCTACAATAGGTCCCCTATGGGCCGGTGAGCGAGGGGGTGCCCTACCTGTCTCGGAGAGCCCAGGAGAACCGAGGCTTCATGAAAGGTGCCTTACAGGAGAGGGAGCTGCTGTGGAAGGAGCTGAAACGCAGACTCGCCTCTGGGGAGCTTCTCTACAGACCAGTGTACTGAGACAAGAGAAGAAGAGACAGAGAGTGTGTCAACGTGTCGAGTTTTTATCTTCTCCAGGTGACGGCTGCTGCTGTGGCTGTCTGTTCTGTCTCTCGCTCTGTACAGCGCTCCCTGGATGTACATCTCCCGTCCTACCCTGTCCTGGAGTTTTTCACGCTGACGGACCCTCGTGTTCTGTGTCTGCACACTGGGTTTCCTCCTTTACTGGTCCTCGCCGTTACACCTTCACCTCCATCTTTTCATTTGTGTACTACCCCTCTCTATTTATTTTCCTTATCCACCTCTGCATCCATAAGCAGTCCTGATTTTGTCTTCCCATTGTCTATAGAGCTCTGGTATCCATCAAGTGGGCATCTTTACTGCTCCAAAAGGACTCCCTAAAATGTCAACGAGACCGGGGCGGGCATCTCTCTGTTTATCACCCCATTCATCTCGGAGAGGGACAACAATAATACAAATAACAGTCTTGATTTAAATGGTAGTAAAGGAAACATCAATATTCCCCTCCTATATTAACGTTTGTTGACTCTTGGACAGCCACGCCGTCCCCGAGGAGGCTGCTCTGCACGATATGTGTGTGTGTGTGCTGCGTTTGTTTCATAACATCGTTTTCAAAACAGGCAACCTCAATGAGAGAAGTACAAACGGCTCCTCACAGCACATCCCTCTTCTTCTCAGAGTGCAACGCTTTTGTTGTTGTATTTACTGGAGGAAGCTATATTCTTGGCCGCTGAGGCGTTACAAGAGAACGCACGGCGTTCAGTATTCAGCGGGGGAACCTCCCTTTCAATACAGACGCCTGCATGTCTGGCAGGTTGTTTTGCACAAGGGAATAATAAATCAGAGGTGTGCCTTTTGGTCTCATTCCACGTTGATGGATTAACACTGCAGTCGTTATCTTTGGCGATGTAAATGCATTTGAAGCAGGTAATTACATTTGTTGGTTTTACACATCTCACTGTAAGGACCTGTGATATTTCTCAATGAATAAACATGCGCTGTGTATGAATAGCAAAAGTCGACTTGCATTTTTTTGTGAAGAGGAGAACCGGGTGTTGTTGACTGCAGTATTGTAGCTGTGAGCTATTGGCACAGCTTGGGGCTGTTTTGGGCGTAAATTCTCGTGACATCTTCCACTCGGTTATTGATACACAATTAGTGTTTGAGACAGAGGGTAACCACGCTTCATGATAATTATGGCCTTGTCATTTTATGGGAGCAGTCAGTGCTCTGTAGACCATCATTTAATTACCCATGATGCTAGGCTCAATACAGATCACAGAAATTGGACGCATTAATCATTGCTCAGAAGAAACTTTAGTGGCTGTTAAGTTTTACTGAGGCGAAGCACCACAGAGCTGTCACCGCTGCTGTATTCTATCGGTTTAATTAAGAATCAGGTCTGGTTTTGATGTAAGATGTGCCTTTGGGTATACATTTGCCAACAAATCCCTTCTTACAGGGCATTGGAGTTTGCCTCGTTAGCTTCAGCCGCAAAGCTGATTTAGAGGACACTTTAAAGTGAGAAAAATTACACACGAGTTCCATGTCCATCAAAACAACCCCGGGGCTCCGTATATTCTTGGGTACTTATCAACACGTATCTCTACTTTAAAGCACACATGCATGTAATAGAGTCAGCCGGGGTTCATTTATTTTACGTAATGAATGTTGGCTTTGTATAATGGGAGATGTGAAGGATGGCGTGCGTATAACCGATTTGATCGGGCTCCTCGGCCATTGGTTCCACGCGGTCTGATGTCTTGGACGGTGCGTTTGGCTGTGTCCTTGGCGTTGTGGTTGCAATGGGACCTCGCAGCATTCCGATGCTTTTCAAAGCACAGCTACATTATGACGTGACAGGCCCTGATTTGAAAACACACCGAGCATTATTCTTCAGGTCTCGGAATTTGACAAGATTGGGCTTTTCTGTAGCACAATGGATTGAGTGGCTTGCTGCTGCTGCTGCTGCTGCTGCTGCTGCTGCTTTCCAGCAGACACTTAATCTCCAATCAGCGTTTGTGTGCCAATAGATGAACTGATATGAAGGAGTGCGACGGCTTTTGTGTATTTTTATCGTTTGACAGCGAACGGAGAGATTACTGGCTCACAGTGCACAAAACGGAAAACTGGGCCCGTGCTCATTCAATTCAACAATCATGCCCTCAGGAGTTAGATGATGTTAAAACTGTATTTCACTCCAGCAGGAAGGCTGAGAAAGGTTAGAAAAATAGAATATAATATATAAATATACAGAAGAAACAACTCTGCTTACCCTGTAACCCAAACTAAACATTTACATCAGGGATTTCATCTTCTCACCGACATTTCAGTTCGAAAATGTCTTGACAAGGACAAACAAGGAGAAAGTGGTAACTTTCTGCCAGACATTGATATATCCCCAGTAACAGCTTATTTGCTTTCTTGTGGAACGTCTGTACAAAGAATATGAAGCTACAGCCAGCAGCCGGTTAGCTTAGCAAGACTCCAGGAAGTCACCGCTCTGGCGAAAAAATCGCCCACACCCGGTAAAAAGAATGAATCCATAAAACTAAAATTGCACAAAATGTAGGTAAAACCGGTTGAATAGTGTACCCAAGCACAGCGCCAAGCTAGCCGTTTCCAATCTTTGTGCTGAGCTAAGCTAACTCCTTCTGGCAGAAGCCTCATATTTCAAGCGTCGAACTGTCCCTTTAATATCACGGTACATAAGAACAGACAGCTTTAGACCAACCAAATCATTTTGATCCAAGAAAGGAAAGTCGTCAGAAGCAACATTTAATTCAAAATATCGCAGCAATGGATGCCTTTTAGCCTACATCGCAGACCGAGCAGGTAAACAGGTTGTTTATGCATTGATGTAGATCTTTAAAGGGGACTTGTGAAAAAACGACACACTTGGAAATGCTTCATCTCAATCAACGGATTGAGCTCTACCTTTGCAAAGGTGCGAGTATTTTACTCTCAAGCCAATCAGAACAGGTTAGGCTGTTTCAGGAGAGGGCCTTAAAGAGACAGTCGCTAAAACGAAGCGTTTCAAACAGAGGGGGAATACAGGTATCAGACTGACAGAGAAAAATACCGTGTTTATTCAACATTAAAGCATGTTAACATATTACAAATACCAGCCAAAAATGAGCATATTATTTCCCACTAAGCATTATTTGTTCCAGTAGACTTGTTTGCTTTGAATCTTCTTTTCGTGTGTGCGTAGCCTGAAGCTGTGGAAGCTTTGACTGTTTTGCACATGAACAATGTAACCTCCGACCAAAGATTAAATCTCTATTAAAACTAATGATATTTCAGTCTGTAAAACGTGCAAAAAGCAATTGATGTGCGGAGATGATTTTATATAACAAAACAAACGAATATCATGAGCTTCCGGTGATCCAGAATTAGTGCAGGGAATAAATCAAGAGCCTGTGGAAAACAGCTTCGACGAAAAGACAATTTCCCGTCTGGCATACATAAAAAATTTCATGGTGGACAACTTTGGGTTCCGGCAGAGTTTTATTTGACTGCGAATGACTCCAGCTGTGTCCGTTATGCTCATCTACATAATGTGAAACTATTGCTGGCTTGCGTCACATCACCACCTGTACTGTCAAGTTCATCTTCACAGCTATTTCACTGACGACAGCAACCACAAGCAAGCGGATTGACTTTTCAAATGATGTCTGATAAATTAGCGCGTGTCAGTCCCGGCTAAGCATGTTGCACATCCACAGGTAGTCAAATAGTTGTTTGATCTTACCAAACAGCACTGAAAAAGACATTTTGTCCGCAATTCTCCTTTTGGCTCCGTCACGTGGCAGTTTTTCCACTGCTTTGCCATTAATTATGTTCAGAAAAGAAGGGAATCTGTGTTGTTCATCACAGCTACTTAGTGAGAAATGTGACGAATCATTGAGCTAAGTTGACCTCAGAGCCTGGACCCCCATCCTGCACTGAAGGAATCCCCCTGGCCGCAGCACGCTCTGATGTGAACCAGCGAGTAAACAAATGAGTCGTAAACACAACAGATGGGACAGGCGATGACTAATCTCATCGGCCCCAAATAGAGTAGCAGAACGCAGCACAAACGATCAAAAACCGAGGGAGAGTGGCAGAGAGGGGAGAGACGGAAAGTTTGTGTTTTCCGTCAAGTGTGCATGACTGAAAACACTTTTATTTCACACACCAAACTGTCACATTGCCGCCTCCATCCGTGTCATCACTGCTATCAAAAACAAATCACCGAAATAATGTCAAATCGGAAAAAGGATGTGTGTGGCAGAGCGTTTTGTGACAGGGAGGGCTGAAAGAAAAGGCAAACAACATATCACACGCCTCACACATCCCTGAAATATTTTTTTATAATTGAAAAATTGAAAAATGAGTCTTGTCTCAACGTCTTACAGTCCGCAAATACTCCCCCAACACCGAAACCTTTTGTTCTGTCCTCATGACTGGCCCCGAAGTACAATAGATCATCGAACTGCTTTCATCTCCTCTCTTTGAGATGCACTCATGGTTTCCCTTTTGAAAGTGATAAGCGTGGTGCAGCACGGATGAGCCACGGCTGGATGAGGAAAAAAGAAGACGAGAGGTTATCTCTCTGTGTGTGGGTGTTCAAGAGGAAAGTTCTTGGAGAACGCCACCAATGTAGAGAAGGAGCAGAGCAAGCAATCCGTCACAGCCAAACGGCCTTGTTCCAATTCTTGAATATGACCGTGATGATTTCCAGCGTTTGCCCCGACACAAACCCACGAGAAAACACGAAGGCACCCATGCATCAAGTCGCCAGGAACACATTGTTGGCCTTGTGTGTTTCTACCAAACCACCGATACATTGAATGTTGCCAATTTTTCAGAGCAAGTAACATTGTATATCGAACCGCTGCTATTTTAAGTGGTGTAACAACGAGTGTGATGGTAAGTGAGAAAGTCTCCTGAGGGTGGATGGTTCGGGCGGATGAGTCAAACAGGACTTTCACCCAGGAGACTGCTGTTCACGACTCAGGTGAAATCAATAGTCAATGCTGTATTTACGCTTGTTATGTGACACTACATTATCTTTTTTTTCGTTACGTTGGTAAGTATTGATTCCAACACTAATCGTGGTGTTTTCTCCAACCGTAATGGTCCTAATATGAGATTGAGAGCATTTCTATTGTCTCTCAATGGCGCTCGACAAAATCCTTTTTCTGGCGACTGAAATGTTTAACCACATGTGCCCGCGCAAACATAAAGAAAGCGTATAGATGTGAAAGAACATTCGTTGACAGTCAGACATTCATGCACTGTCAGTATAAGCTCACACAAACACATCCTCCGGCAGCCACACACAGTATTCCTCCCATCACTTCCCATATCTATCAGTCTGGGGTGAGAGATGATTTGGAGCGCCTCAATGTTTTGATCATTAGTTTGGACTCATGGAGTGCAGCAGCGGTGAAAAATGAGACTGCTATCTCATGGCCACCTGTTCTTTTAATAAGAAAAAGAACAATTACCCATCACAGGATGGATTGGCTACCTGATGCCTGGGGAAGAAAACCATGTGTGTGTGTGTGTGTGTGTGCTTGGTTGAGTGTTTATTTATGTACACCTGAATTCAATTCTGCCCATACACTGTATGTCTCTGGTTATGTTGTGTATACACAACAGATCCGGGATAAAGGTGACACATACATCTTTGTGGGGTACAAAGATCATATATGTGTGAATATATCAGGTCATAGAGAGTGAAAGCCTATTTCTTTGCCACATACCCTGCAGGTTGTTATTTTCTTCACAGCTTCAGCCGAGAAGACATTTTTGTCCCTTGGTGAGAAATGCTTGATAATTGAATTGGGTTTCTAACACAATGCTCCAACCTCATTCTCTTTTAGTGTAGCACTTTGACTCAGACATGCGCCACTTTAGCATTATTGGTTAAAAAAGTTCAGAGTTAGCACAGGAACAGAAACATCAGTGTGGCTGGTTGTCTGTTGGTCTACGATGACAAAAAGTCACATTTGACGATTGGAACCTTTACAGCAAATACAAATTACAATGTGGTGGAAGGTCATCATTTTAAAAGGAAAACTGCTGCCTCCTGATGATGATGATTAAATACCGGATATAAATAAACCACAAATGAGAAAGTGTATCCATAAAATAACAGCCCAGTGGTATATTGGACAAATCAGCACTTTAAGGTTTACATCTGGTGATAATTGTGTGCTTTATATGGACAAAGGCAAAAATCAAGGGTGTGGGAGTTCGAGAGGTGGATGGACGTGTTTCAACTCCGACTTTTATGCAAGAGACTGAAATTAGCATCTTTCCACAGACCTGCCCATTTAATTTGCTTTCATTGACAGTCAACACGATTTTTCCCTTTTTGTTACCGAACCGTACTTTAACCACAGTTTATTTACCATGACCACAACTGTTGACCTTAACCAATTGTAGCTGCCATGCACGGATAGTGTAGCATTGAAGAAAAGTATGGGTGGGCGGATCGATGCGAAAATATGGATACTACAGACACACGTCTCATTCTGAAGATTTGTTCTTTCGTCAGCGTGATCGATACAAAAAAGCGATCAGTTTCTCTCTCCTACACCCATTTGTATTTCATCAGAGTATAACTGCCTGTGCAAACAACACTCTGCTGTACTCTTTGCTTTTCACTGCTGATGTCATGTTGTGTGCATTCAGTCAACACATGTGCAGCGCAAACATGGTGACACTGTTTAAAGGAGCATCGTTTGGAGCTTTTCTACAGCTGTAAATGATGGTCGAAGGCAGTTTGTGCTTTTGTTTAGTTATTTCCACGAATGCAATCTTAGAACATTCACTGTTCCAAACAAATATATGTTTGCACTGCTGTCATAAAAAAAAGCACAACTTTTCTTTGTTCACACAATTAATTTACAATAAGAAAACATTCTGTGTTGATTTACTATTGAACAGAAGAAAACAACATGAAAGTACAAACGCCACTTTAAATAATAAGTAGCATCGGTAGCTGCGATTCCGGCCTTGTATTAATTGGTGAAGGTTCCAAACCAAATTCGGCAATTGGATCCCCCAAAAAAGGCATTGCATGTGAAATGTACATTGTTATTGAATGTAATCCAGGATTTCACAGAATCAATGCTGTTTTGTTAAGATAGGATTGAAAAGTTACATTTTGTCAAAGAAAGAGCAAATATTAGTTTTATTATTTTATGTTTTTTGACGAAGTTGCAAGAGCTGTCGTGCGCAACATGATCAAAATCTCTGTAAAATCAACTTCATTTGGTCGGACACATTTGTTGAGCTTGTCCTCACCATAAAAATAAAGAGAATGCTTCATGCGTAGTGACCTGCGGTGGTCGTTTAAACCAGAACCTCTCTCAGAAGCAAAGGCAGAAGCAGTGTGATGTTAATTAATTACCAAAATGATATAGAAATGTCAGGTCAGAAAACGCTCATCGTTATTCAGTTATGTCGTTATTCATTTCCATTACGGTCCATTCTATAAATAGTATTAGAATGAAAAATGATATTTCCTTAAAGTATTCATACACACAGAAACACACACACTGCTTTGCATACGTGTGAGCATTTTGCCTTCAGTCCGTTTCATTGAATGTGTGTAATTGGACACATGTATGCCTGTAGAAAGCAGCCAGGAGAAGGCAGCATGACGCTCCTTGGTTTGGGGTTCCAATTGTCATGCCAGAAGAGTAGGAGGAACATTTACCGGACCAGTGATGCCGAGATGAAAGCAGAGCGAGTGGAACAGCCAGGCTGGTTTTCTTGCTGCAGACTAACAGCAATCGACCAGATTGGTGTTTGGGTTTGTTGGCCGATATTTCTGAGGTGCATTTGTGAAGGCAGAGCTTAAACCAAAGTAAATCATGTCAAACTTAACCAATTGGGTCTGAACCACTTCCAAAATGTACCTTTTCCCCTCGCTCTCTTTCTCACCGACATGCTTTAGCTTCATATATTATTTTCAGTGTCTGCAAAGGCTTGGTTCACTCATATCACAAAACATTTATATATCTTTACCAACCATATCTGGCCATGCACATAGCTTGTGTTTTATTTGTCCTGGTTTTGAGATTTCTTTTGTCTTTTGTTCTATGCCTGGATTAAGGTGCGTTTCAAAAACATGGCCGCACACGAAGGTGATGATTGACCCTTTGCAAGCTCTGCTCCCCGATGCTGTACTGTCAAGCTTTCAGAGATAACACGGAGCCCACACTGTCACGAACTGCACATTCTCACTCCCAACTGTAAAAAAAGACGCTTGGTTAGTGACCTAAGCTTCAAATAATGATGCTTTAGGTACGCCACTGGCATTAGTTTTGTAAGCGTCAGTTGCCTATCATTAGATTCCTCTCAAAATAAACTTCCGTCATAACAGAAAGTTAGGTTTTGGGAAAGAGCGTGGTTGACGTTTACTTGACTGACTAGCAACTCACGTCACTACCAAGTGACTCAGGACTCATGTGAGACGCGTACGTGACACAATCTCAACGTTTACTTGTAGTCTCCTGGACCAAAGTTCTGCGTTTGCTTGACCCATCCACCACCACCTGTCCCCCCCATGGACTCGCTCTTTATACTACGTCTAACCGTCCGATGTTGATGGGTTTGGCAGATGCTACGATATGATTGGCCAGTCAGCTTTGGCGCGCAGGACTCCGTGGGTTCATCAGAAAGCGACACATTTACATACAATCGGTAAATGTGATCCAATTACTTTACTATTGTGTATATCTGCTTTAATTTCAACTTACTTTGTGTTTGCTTTATAATGGTAACATATAATCGACCACGTGATAAAATTGCATTGAAAATTTGATTTGCATTTCCTCCTTCTCAAGTGAAATATGAATGCTTAACTGGACAGACCTTTTCAATCAAATAGCTTGAATGCAGATACAATTATACTGAGCCATTCTTTCAAGAACACAATGAATAACCCAATGAATGAAATGGGCGTCCTGAATGAATGGAAGTGATTTGACCCTTTAATCACAGGTCTGGTTTCCCATTGTGATGAGACTTTAGAATGAAGAAACATGCTATATACAGCAGATGCATTGAATAGAGTTTAAAGGGAGAGCAATTAGGTTAGCCGAGAGTCGTGCCAGCAGCATTCACTTATTTGATTCTTCTCCAAACAGGATATGAATAATTGCTTGTTATATTTCAGGATGGTGAGTCAGAGAGCGCCGCCCTATTCTTACACAACCTCAGGCAGAACGTGACGCCCATAAGAGCACTGATTTATTTTTTTCCCCTGGATAAGAGAGCCAGGTCTGACACATCCTCATTGATTTCTCCCTCTCTCCCTTGTGTTTGTGTAGGCTCCGATTCTGGGAGCTGCAGAAAGAGGGCGTGCGAAGGGGAAACAAAATGGACATCTCATCCGTTCTCGCTCAGCGTTTCGGACACCCACAGCTTCATTGTAGCCGTGATCATGCTGGCCATGTGAGGATGCTGAACCCACTCACGCTGTTTGTTTTTTTTGCCTGGCCGGATGCGCTCAGTAGAGGTGAGGCTCTGGATGAAAGCCCAAGCGTGGAAGAGAAAAGTTGTCCCGGTGGCAAACACTAGGGGGCAGAAGCAGTCTTCATGGCCCTCACACAAACCTCGATTTGGATGTGTGTGTGTGTGTGTGTGTGTGTGGGTCTGAGAGAAAGAGATCCTCAGCAGCATCTTCTCCTCCACAATCCTCAGTCCTAAAAAGCCCCTTTTAAAAGGCTGTATGAAATTCGTGCTTTAAAACTGACCTATTTTGGGAGATTGGTTGCTTGGCTTCTCTGAATCTTTCCGCACTTATATTCTCTCTTTGCCCGATGAGGATTTTCAGAAGACAAGAGGCAATATTGGAAAGTTGCTGGGGCATGTTTAAACACATGGAAGCGGCAGCAATAGTTTGAGACCGTGGCTGCTAAAAATAGAGCCTCTTACTTTCCATGAATTAAAGAACATATGGCAGCTACGCACATACACGCACACAGCCAGGGTGCATGCACAGAGAAAGACTTTCTTCTTTTCTCTTTCCCTCTCTTCTCTGCCGTTTCATAAAGCTCCTTGGAAGTCCAAACATGCTCCAAATGGAAGAGAGAGAGAATAAACAAGAGAGGAGAGAGAGAGAGAGAGAGCGAGCTCTTCCATTTTCATTTGATGGATTTAAGTCTCATTCAAAAGGACAGACTTATGACACATGGGAGAGGGGTCCGCGTTCCCTTCCTTTTATCTGCGGAAGTACTACAGTGTCTCTTCTACACGCACAACACACACACACACACACACACACACAGGGTTGTAAAAACACTTCCACACTCTGTCCTCTCCGCTCTACACACACACACAAACACCCCTCCAGCACTCGTCTTTCCCCTCTCTTTCTCTCGCGCTCTTCCATCTCCCCTTCTTTTCTCTCAGATGTGGCTCCGGCTAACAAGCCCGGGCTCGGGGGTTGCATTAGCGAGGTCCTTGGTCTCTGGCCCCCATCACTGAGCTGGAGGAAGGGTTTTTCTAACTGATTGCCTGTGTGATAAAAGAATGAAGCTGTTAGGAGAGGAAGAGGAGGAGGAGTATCATCATAACAGCCTTTTTTTGGGGGGGGGGGGGGGGGCAAGATTGTGCGACTGATTTCTCCGCATGTACTGTAGCTATAGACTGATAAGACACAGTCAAAGTGCAGGCGGCTGGATGTGTGTTTGTGAGGGATCTTGGTGGCATTTTGTGCGCAAGCATGGTGTGTGTGTCCCAGGCGAGGATTACCTTCGCACTCATTATCACTCATGGTGAAGATCATCATTATAGCCCTGCCTGCCCCTGCTAATACCCACGCTGGTCTGAGATGCGCTGCAGGCAAAGGGCGCGCGCTGTACATAAAGTGAGGACAAAAACTGCAAGATAACAGAAAGTATTTAGCTGTTCATCCGCAGAGCACACGTCTCTAAAGCAGGCCGCTGCTGGTGTTGTTTCGTCTGAGTGAAAGCTGCTTACAAGCTGCACCAGCGGTTTACAAATCTGTCTCTGGAAAACAATTTCGCTCTCACAGACCTCCCTCACGCTCATTGTTCTCAGTCTCCCGCGTCCCATGAGGCCATTTCAACTAGCTCACCCCTTGATCTCACTTTCTACCTCGAATGCATTGTCCCCCCCCCCCCTCCCTCCGATGGAAGGTGCATTGAAGATCTATCGCTTTTTGTGATGTAAATGCTGCTAGATGTAGCACACGTGTATGTCAATAAAGGTAAATGTGAATTCAGCGATGTTATTGTTGTTTACTCCCATTTCTGGCAAGGTGAAGATGAAAACATTCCAGCAGCGGTTCGAAGGCTTGAAGGCAAAACAAATGTCAGATGAAGATAGAATTCTACTTTGCAGCGGCACAAATGAATTAAAGCGTGTATTCATGAGGCTACAGTGCACATGTCATCATCCACTTTTGACTATGACTGATGTGATTGTTATGATCTGGTTCCTGTTTTTATTTGGACCACTCGAGAAGGCTCAGTTGTTCTACAAACAAATACTACTATTTAGTTTCACGTTGACAAGTTACACTTCAGAAGCATGGAAGAGGAAAATACTATGATATCATGAGATATATGCCACACAGTAGCGCAACCTTTTGTCACAGCAACAAAGTGAACCTTTTCTACCACCTTCTCTTCACTATTTGTCAAAAAGTAATCTTGAAACGCTGAAAGCTGTCATCTAGATCGCATTGAAAGCTGTCATCTCGATCGCATTGCAAGTTAAAATATAGTCTTTAAAAGTACAGCAGCGTTATTATTCACGAGTGACATCAAGTCGCATTTCACCTCCATTTTAATGTTGACTGAGGAAAAGTTGTGGGTTGTGAATAATTGTCATCTCCAACAGTTCATTTCTGATTCTCTTGCCGCACGCTCAGAGAATAATAAGGCGAAGCAGCCCACACAAGCAAGACAGAGAAGTACTACTCATGCTTTTCATGTGCTTTCAACATGGTTTAATGAGAACTTGAGCTGTTGAACATCCTGTTTTTACAGCCTGGCCTGTAGCCATTGAAACCTTTAGACCCCGTCTGCCTTAAGTACTGAATCTGATGAATGAACTTCAATCACTCGTTCGATAACGCCAGCATAGAACACATGCTGCAGGGGATACTTTCTTTTTTCTTTTTAAATGCAGAAAAAAGGAAAAGAAAGGCCTCCTTGGTTCTTTAAATGCTAGTTTGCTGTATTACGTGGCACATAAGAATGGAAAAGAACCCAAAGGGCACAAAGAAGGCAGCAACAATGGTTATCATCTCAGCTCATTTGACAATGACATATGGAGACAATCCTAGACGGAATGTCTTTAAGCACCTCCTCTGCTTGTTTCCCCTCCTTTTGTAGTTTCTCCTTGACGAAAGAACCTGTGCAGGAAATGTCTCCCGACGCCGGTGGAGCTCCGGTGGGAAGGAGCGATGAGGTGTGGCTGAGTCCAACGAGACTATTTCTAAATGTAAACAGAGGCATTCGCGACCACTGAGTCGCATCTGTCTTCGTCTGCGGATCTGCCTCGGCCTCTTTTCCCCCCGCGCGCTGCCGCCAAAAATATTCACCGACACGCAGGCTCACACATAAATTCATCTCGCTCTCTATCCCATCATCCCAATTCACGCTCCCCTTCAGTTGTTTAATCACTGCAGAGGATTGTGGAACACAGCGTTGATAGAAGAGAAATAGATATTGAGAGAGCACACACACACACACACACACACACTCAATTTCAATGTCCCTCTCTTAACTCTGCTTCACCTAAAAAGCATACAGTGTTTTCTGTCATCCGCCCACCTCTTACGCCGTCTCTCCCTCCCCTTGTCACGCACACTCATACACTCACAGCAGACTAATCTCATCAACTGTAGCGGAAATGAGTCCCTCCCTGACATTACCAGCTGCCACATGTCAAAGGATCTGCCACGTTGTATGTTTCCTGTTCATAAATCAACGCTTGTTTCACTTCTCTGTGTTATTTTTATGGCCAGTTCAGGAGAGCGTTTGTATTTGTTTTTGCTACACTGGCGGCCTATACTCAGTTACCTGGTGAACTTTGCCCTGTAAAACCAGGACCCCTGTCAGATCAGGAACACAGGCTGATGCTTTCCGGGTTGTAGCCAGGACATTTGTTCAGATACCTCAATAAACCCGATTCTCGAAACAGGCCGTGGCGTAGTCACCATGAGATACGATTTCATGAATCAGAAAATACAGCCATAACACCATGTTATTGGAAATGAAGCGTTCTATAAATCAGGCTATGAATGATATATGAACAAACCCCTTCTGTAAAAACCTTCAGAATATTGATAGGAATGAAACTGGAAAGTGTGATGTATGGTAGTGCTACTGAAGTGGAGATTTCTGGCTCAGACACTAGAGGTGGGTCAACATCTCACAGACCTCCCTCACGCCCATTGTTCTCAGTGTCCCATGAGGCCATTTCAACCAGCTCACCCCTTGATCTCACTTTCTACCTCGAATGCATTGTCCCCCCCCCTCCCTCCCTCCTTCCGATGGAAGGCGCATTGAAGATCTATCGCTTTTTGTGATGTCAATGCTGCTAGTAGTGCACGTGTATGTTAATAAAGGTAAATGTGAATTCAGCGATGTTACCAATAGATACACATGAGATTTCTCCAGTTGATCACTTACATTAAGATGATTATTTCTTTGTATGACACGTTTTCTAAAATGTACAATGTGGCATTATCTTTTCCTAACTTTTGGTGAATTTAGGCAAAATTTACAGAAGTAAAATGAAAAGTAGTGAAATAAAGAACTAAATGTGCATTTTTTACGTTTTCCATTCGTCTGAAAGAAAACATGGAGGCGAAATAGCCCAGAATCCCAACATTGATAAGTGCATGAAAATATTGTTTTGGCCTAGGTTGTCTTGCCTTAATGGATAACTAAGTGTGGCATGTTGAAGTAAACAGACAAAGAGTTGCATGCACTAAAAGGTCACATATTGCCTCGACTTCAGACAACTAGAAGCAGCTGAGCTGAAGAACAGTCTGACGCAGAGAAAGAAGAGGGATTAACCCTTTCCCCCAGGACAGCAGGATACTGAACTGACTGTCTGAGGACGTGTGCATGCTTGTGTGTTTAGGGAAGGCCTATCTGTATTCTGCTCACTTCCTCTGAATGTGGGATGCAGCCGGTGGGTGGAAGGTGGTCTGGCATTTAAGTGTTCTTCACTATCAGCGGTGTGTGAGTGAGTGTCAGGAGTGTGCGGGTGTGCAAGCGTGGGCGAGAGGAGGAGGAGGAGGAGGAGGAGGAGGAGGGGGTGTGTTTGTGTGAGTGTGTGTGGGCGGGGGGGGGGGGGGTGGGTAGGGATTTCCACTGAGCCACAAAGCAGATGGTGCAGATGTGAGTGGGTGCTCTCAGTCTCAGCAAGGCCAGGTTTATCCAGCATTCGTGTTTAAGTCCATGGATTCATCTCCGTCTCCCTCTCCGTTGAGGATTCCGCTGCTTGCTAGCTCATTACCAGCCTCAGGATAAACTGTCAACATGTGCTTACACATACAGCACACTGCCAGGCCACACATTGTGGCAAAGTTTAGCTCGGTGAAAGTAAAGGATTCAGATTGTGTCAAAGTGATGCATCACCACCTCGCATTGCTCATCACACAGTGGAGGAGAGGGGTTAGGTGTAGGATGAGAAAAGGGTTCTAAAAAGAACTGTCGAGGCGTGAAGCTACCGACAGCTCCACTGCATGTGTGACTGTGCTTTATGAAAATGTGAAAGTGGATGCTAATTCCTCATTATTCCTCCATGTCTGAGATTTTGCCCTTGCATGTGGTGGCTGGAATAGAGGAGGCAAAGAGTCGCGTTGTCCCCCCTATTCTGCCTTTCAGGTGTTATGGAAATAAAGTGGTAAGGGCTATGGCATCTGACATGTTGGACCATTGTCCAATCATGATCAACCATTGTGGAGAGTAATACGAATGGAATCAAAGTGATCAGACATTTCATAATAACAGTTTGATAATGAACCAAAGATATTTTTACACAGTTTGTTCAAGGAGTATCCCCTGGCCTAGTGGGACCTCTCAGCTTGGAAGGGCAATTTCCATCATAGGCTACCCCCGGACCCCTCACAGGATCACAAAATACTGTGGGTGATGCCATATTACATCATCCAAAGCTGGATCACACCCCCCCCCCCCCCACACACACACACACACACTTCAAAACTCATTCCAGCGCCACTGTCCCCAAATATCTTTTTGTTAACATCCTTGACACCATGGTGGTCGGGGAAAAAAAAACCCACTTCATGAATAAATGTATGAGACAATTTACTCCACAAGTTAATGATTTAAATCCTCCATGAATTAACCATCCAAGCAATCAGCCACATATGAGTCAGTCAATCGCTGTTGATCCATCAGAGGCATCCTACTCCTTTCTCCCGACACCATTCTGCCCTTCTCCCATCTCAATAGATAATGGAGATGGGAGATGTACTGTCGATGCAGTGTCTGTTGTTCCGGCCTACAGGGTAGCCTGGGGCCAATTTTCATCATTACTTCCATGTTCTCAAAGTATTCTACCGTGGCCCGTTCTTGACACGTTGGTGGATTTTTCCGTATGTCAGGTATGGGCCTGTAATCAGCTCAGACATAATGTGGCCTCAAGAAATCCTGTCTTTGCTCAGGAGACAGCCATGGCTCACCTGGCTCGAGCCAAGATCAACGTGGAGCTGGCTGGCTGCAAATGATGGGCTTCTTCCATGTGATTATATCAGGCGGCATTTAGAAATGTGTTACATTTAACTTTTATTGACCAGCAGAACTTTCAATCTGGATTATCGCGCCACTGGAATCAACTTTTGGAGTGTTTTATTTATTTATTCATTAATAATAACAATTATATATTCATTTAAAGGTCACCTGCGGAGTTTTTGACAGCGAGTTGGACCGTAGAGCAATATGTTTATGAGTGGGCTCATGTTTGGTAAGCACAAGGACGCACTTTATGTGCACTCGGCAGAATGTTCTGTTGGTTGCAAATGCCAAGAAAGAAGACGAAAATGAGACTCAAACATGAATGTCAACAGAGTGGGTTTCAAATTAACAATAATAAATGGCTTTGCAAATGTTTAATGATGAAGGAAATGCATTCAATTTGTCGATGGGGAAAAACAGTGAATGTAAACATTCATTGTTTGCGTACAAGAAAACTCCACAGGGGAACATTTTGCTCAGGCTACAGGACTTTTGGCCCGTTTCATCCCTGATTCACCCCTAATTGAATTATTAATTGGCAGATTTAATCATATTTTTATTATATATTCCTCTGCTTAGAGTTTTTTGATGCATTATTTAATTGAAAAGTGATTCAATTAGCTATTTAATTGAACCATTTATTATTTGTTTATAATTGAAATAAGTCTTTAATTATTCTGATGTCACACTCCAGGCTTCATAGTTTTTACCAACACAGCAGAAACTGCACCAAAGGAAAAAGTGAATTACACAATCCTGTAATGGACATGCACAGAAAAGTGTCTTAACATGCAAGAAACAAAGTAATGTTTTAACGAGAGATGAGTCAGCTGCCTAATTTGGGCAAAGATTCAACAAAAACATGTCAAAAGGAGGAAATTGCTGAGTTTTACTCCTGTACTGATCAGCAATCTACTGCACCACTGCAGATCAATTATTCATTTATTTTGCAATAGGGCAGGCAACATCTTACCGTCTCTTTGATTGACGCAGTACAATCTGTCCATATTACAGCCTCTTTACAACATAATAACCAATAACCAATTAACCCACTAAATTTCACTTTAGCACCATCTGATATGCATCAGTGTGCGTGTCAGATTACGTTCGGCCATTGCTGCAAGATGCTCCTGCTCTATGAAAACTTCCTCGCTTTCCTGCCTTTCATCATCTCGGTCTCATTGTAATTATCATCCTCCTTCCGCCATTTCTTTTCCCGTATTTTTTTTATTTCCCTTTTCTCTACATCTTCCCTTCATCCCTCCTCAGCATATAACTCCGCTCACTTCCATCCTCCAAACTCCCACAGTCCCTCTCGCCGTGTGTAATGAGAATCGCTATGACCAATCAGAAGGGCTCCTGTGGTCCAGGGGACAGAGACCGAAGCCCAAGAGTGGCGACGCGTTCATTTGGGATTGATTAACTTACAGTGCCCTGCCTCCCAGCCACCACCAGTAGACAGACAGTGAAATATCTGACTGACGAATGAAAAGGCGATCGAAAAAGAAGCAAAGAAGCTGCACACAGGAGGTCTTAATGGATGTCGATTGGACCGCTGAAAGGCCAGAGGCACTGATGTGACATTTTAAAACTGTTATTTGACCTTTTTGCCAATTTGTATTAAACATAAATACAAATGTGGTTAAATTCTACACTGCTTTACAAATATATTTTGGAGGAAATGTAATTGCTGGGTTACATTCATTGGCAATGTTTTCTGCAATCACGGTGGCGTGATGAAGAAATGACAGGGAAATGGCAAATATGCGTGCCTGTGATTGGAGGACAGTATTACTCACAGAATCCAGTTCAGGGCCTTTGTGAGTTAACCTATTGACCCAGAGCAACATCTGGAAGTCTGAGGTAAATTGTTGTAACCTACTGGAAGCTATATTATTGGGTTTTCTTTTACTAGCTACACAGTGTACTGTATATGTCTTGGGCTTTTATTTTGAAAGGTAGGAAAGGAACGAGCGGATCTGGTCTGCGTTGCCTTTGTAAAGGTAGAAAGGAGTAATACAGTTTGGGGTCTTGGTTCACACTATGTAGCCTCTGTGTTGTGCAATAGAAGTGTACGTTTTGAATATGTCCGTTCCACACAACGGGTTTGGTTGATGCCTTTATTTACAACGCAAATGTTTAGAAATATCGACCCAAGTATATTTTGTCGATGTTGATGTCGATGTTGATATTTGTTGTTGTTGTGCCATGTTGTGCACAAGTGAAACATTCAACAAAAAGATTCCAATAAAAATATTTTTACATTAATTCAACTCAAGCAAGCTTAATGTTTGCTAAACATCACGATAAAAAGCTGCACGAATATTTTTATGCAAACAACGGTATGTGTAAATTTGACAGAGTAGTGATGTGTAATTCATATGAAACCTATTTGACCCATTTGATTACAATTACATTACATTTGATGATCTGATTAAGATGTTAACTCTTCAAAGGACAAAATTAATCATTCATTTCTCCACAGCTGGTACAGAACACAGGATTGGATCGTGTTTTCAATGTCACTCAGCAAAAGGTTAATTCACTTTGCTTAAAGCATCTAAATTGGAGAGCTTCTATGGCAAAATACATCCAATTAGGTAATGCACACACTTTCTGGCAGCCACTATGATAGGCCCAAAGCTCTCGGGCAACAACAGCTGGGAACAGCTGGTTGCGTTACTAAAAATATGAATTGGCTCTCAGAACTGAGCGCACACACCAGCTCTCTTTGACTGGGAGCTGATCATTTCACTTTTGATGCGTCAAATCAATGTCTGCTTCCTCAGCTTGTTAGCTACAGCTTGTATCAGCATCCTGTTGTGACTGCGTCCGCTACGTTTTTTCGGCTAGTTGTAGAAGCTGTTGCCTGGTTGGCATCGGCAGCAGAGTGATTAGGTACAAGCTAAATGCGTTGTAGCAACAAGCAGATTGTTTCTTTGAGGTGGAGCAAAAGCAATAAGTGCAGCAAGCCGGCTGTAAAACGGTTTACATGCATCTGCATATGAGGATGGTGCATCAAAGAAAAGAAACAAAACATTCTGTGACGATTTCTTTTGTTCAGCACTGGCATTCATTGAGTGCACCCTCTGGCAACCTCACTCATTTACCTCTTCATTACGCAGCCATTCAATCACCTTTTTACTGTCTGTCGTAAACTCTGCATTGATAGTGTTTCTCGGGGCTGTCATCTCATTCGGCGTTTCTTTTAACTTCACAGTATGTCAATTTTTAGAGAATGTTGCTGTTTTTTTATTTGATATCCATGCAAGGAGGGATTATTGCATTGTGTAAACCAATGGGAGAGCTAGAGGGGAAATGAGGTTACATGTGAAGTAAGGTCTCTTTCCACAGTTGGGACGTAAAATGGTTGCTTGAATAAGCACACAGAGTACAATGATGGAGACATTTTATAAAAATAGACACAAGTAATGTCTGTGTTGGCAAAGCATTAGAGAAACGCTTCATGGTGGGTTACACTCATGACTAAACCTATCACGTATGGCAGGAGTTAATTCAGCAATTCAATATTTACAGATTAAAATGGTGGGGAACAGAAATCGATTCACAGTTTTTTGTCAGTTTGTTATCATTTTTCTCCTATTTACAAAGGCAAATCCTTTCACACACCCAAAACACACATCTCTTTGGACGGATATCCAGTTACAGATTGTAATTGATAAACACATGTGCCCAAATAGATTATATTTCCAGCCCAGTTTATTAAAAGAGCACATTATGAAATTAACTAAATCCATGCTTATGTGCAATAAAACATCATGGCGCATTAGGAGGCAGTTAACGCTTTCGATGGCGCTCACAGGCTAATCGCATCTCTGTCAATACGAGCAGGTGGTGGCTTCTCAGCCTTGTAATGAGTCCGTCATTGTATATGGATGGCTTGAAGCTACGTGTCAGTCAAGTGCGGCCCAGCTAACCTCATATAAGTGCCACCGCGGGGGAGCTGTGACACCCTTACATGCATAATCTGCTATTACACCGTGACATGTGTGATTACCCAGCCTGTACGGGTGCAGTGGAGGACCAGGGCACCGAGCTTGGCAACAGAGGGGACAGCTTGACTCACTTTTTTGCACAATGATCCTCAATAATTACATAATGGATATACAATTGTGTGACGCCAAGAAATGTGTCAAATACCGGCCGAGTGATTGGCCTCAGGTGTTGCTGTTTGCGCCTTTCCCGAGAACCGCACATCTGAATATGTCCCGCGATCTCCGGTCGCTCCAGTCTGTCGCTGTCGGTTCTTAAATGTACTGTAACAAGCATTGGAGAGAGCGCTGTACCCAGCATGCCTTTCAGTGGTGTAATGGTTAATATTGTCGCGAGCGACTGAGAGCAAGCTGTACCCAGCATGCCGTTAGGCGGTGTAACAGTTACTAGGGGTCCCCCTCTCAATACACTACACAGTGTGAAGGCTACATGACTTACTACCAACGCATTTGTGCAATCGCAAGAGCTGACACTCCACACTTCCTTTGAGTCCTCATCAATATACCGCCAAGTGTGATGTCGATCGTACGAACGGTTGTCGAGAAAACTAACAACCATTGAGCCAGTTGAGCCGTTACAGACTGAGACGCCTTCCATTATAGTTCGACATTCATATCCTATACATCAAGTGTCTCACAAAGCATTGGTTACTATTGGTTACTGAGCAGCTCAAATGACTCAATGTGGACATGTGGTTTTGTCTCATTCGTGATTATTTAAGCATGTTGTTAGGCAGACAGAGTTTGCATGACCGTGTCCCGGAGTACATGTGTGTTTCCACACATGTGATGAGCAGAGTGATGATTAATGACAATTATTATACCAGGCTGCCTAATTGTTCCCACTGGCTCCTAAGCTGACAGAGGTTAGTGCAATTTAACCTCTGCTCATTCTCTTCCCCTCCGGACCAAATGCAGCCTCGGCGAGACTGATTACAGTAAGAAACATGCATAAATCATACTTTGTCAATTGTTGGGCCAATTCATTATATTTTGCACCACACTTGGCTTCGCAATTACTTTGATTCACACAGGCAAGTACAATGCACAATGGGTCTGTTTACCCTCAGTATTGTCCGCGCAGGTGCCAATTACTGCACCTGGTAGCCTTAATGCTAACTCTGGTTGTGCAGTATGTGGGTGTGTCGGCAAAAAACCCCATTACACGTATGGATCATATTTGTCTGGATGTCTTTACACCAGTCACAAAAACCGCAGTTTGCAGCCAAACACTAAATGTCACCACACACCTCCGCACTTTCCTCCTCCACACACCCCTCCTTCTCTGGAGAGGACCAACGAGGGCCGAGATTCCACATCGAGCCAATTAAGCTGATGGGTAGGCGCTGCGCTGGCACGAGCATATGTTTACGATCTCATTATAAACACACTTCCACGTGCTGATCGAGGCCGCCTCATCATTATTCCGCGCAGAGAGTAATTCCCAGGTCCTTAATTTGGAAACGCACTGAAAACAGCGAGCCCGCCAGGAGAGGAAAGAAAGCCTACCTGTGAATCAGAGGTGGTGGTGGGGAGGGAGATTGAAGCCCTGCGGCATTGTGGGAGATGCTCTTTGACCAGTTGACGCTAATTAAAGATGCTTGAAGGTGTAAAATGTGGGGGTTCCCTGGCAGCAAGCAGACGACATAGCTGCACATAGGGATGGGTTTTTAGTTGGCATGCTAAAGTTCTGCCAGAATTTTGGGCTTATGCCAAAATATGGAAAAATGATAATTGTTTGGAATATACTGAGCACATGGAAGGACATATACAGTGTTTTCTGTAGACGTTTGGAAACTTTTACCTGATGTAAGAGCTTGTCATAATTGTCATAATTGTCATAATTGAATTCCACTATACAGTAAACAACATAAATCAAGATGACCACAGACACAGTTTTGTTGTGAAGGGGCATACAAACTTTTCACATCATCCTTTCAAGGGTGCAAGTGCGAGTGCAGATGCACTTTCACTCAAAATAGATTTGGGGAGGTGTAGCGCTTTAAACAACCCCAGTGTTCTGTGTTAATGCATTTCCCCTGTCTCAAGGGAGGACCTTTCTTCCCACAGTCAGGTGTGACAGCTATGGTTGCCACCTGGTTAGGAAATGAATAAAAATTTAAAAAATTCAATAGAGAATATGCAAAAGTTAGTTCGTTTTTGTTCCACAAACTCTTACTGTATTTTCGATAAACATTTGTACGGAGTTTGAAATTCCCAAAGCATACGTATATGGCTGTGGGATGAGAATAAAAACAAGTATACTTTACAATAATGGGCAATAATATCTACATTAACGCACCGTTCATGCAGAGAGGAAGCCCAAAGTTGTCAACAAAAACATGATTCAACAACGTTAAGCAGATAAGTGGACCAAAGCCACACTAATGAAAAAAAAAGAATTAACAACCGAAACATTAAAAACAAAAACAAATGAATAATAAGAATTATAAAAACCTTAATTTTGAGGAAGCAAACTTGTTTCAGTAAGCTTGAGGGAGGGTATTTTAAGTTTAGACTCATAGCCATGGCAGAACAACGACTGTTTCTTTCATTTGCTCTTTTTTTCTTTACAATTTTGAAAACAGAACTGCACAGTGACCTTCACGGTCATGAACTTTAACCATCACAGCCACCTGTGAAATTTAACAAGAAAATGCCAAAATGGAGGCCCTATTACACATTAAACATGCTGGCTCTGGGATTCTAATTGCACGCAACACGCTGGGTTCAGTTCTGTACTTCGCCTTCAGAGAGCCTTCTACAATATCTCCAGCTTACACTCATCTGCAACTGCCACAGCTGGGCCTCTCACCTGTATGGACAACTCACAGCGGGGGATGTTCCTATGAATGAAGCATGACTAGAGCTGGTACATGCTTTCATGCTCTGGTCTACAGAGAACACACAGGCCTCCACACACACACACACAACATGCTGATGGCGACAAAGCACGCACACTGGTCAGCCCAGCTTGAAACACAACAGGTGAACAGAGAGTTTGAGGTGTACACATGGAGCGATGGGAGCATATAAAGTCCTAAAATATCAAATATATACAGCGGCAAAGAGAAGGATTCTGCATGAGACTAATTACGTACAGTACGGACATTTTGAGCGTGCCTGAGCAAAATAGGGAGAGGAGCACTGTATGTGCAGCTAACAAGGTTAATAAGATCAAATATAGAATGAGTCATAAATATTCACGAGTGTGAAGCATGCCGGAATCCTGTGAAGCATGTAACATAAGCAGGAGAGTGCGTCACTGTAAAGACACCCACATGATTTATGCACATGCTTTCCCGGTGGAGATTCGCGTTTCCTTGCGGCAATAACAGGAGAGACAAACTTATTGAACTTGGGAGGTGAAAATATAATTAAAAAAAGAAGTTTTCCTATGTAATATAGTACGGCCTTGGAATTAACCTAAAATCGAGCCATGTCCGGTGCCGTGACAGTCAGTCTCCCTGGAGTGGTTTAATGCTGATATGACAGAGTTTAATCTTGTGACTTTCCTCAAACCCATTGCTTTGATGTGTGTGTGTGTGGGGGGGGGGGGATATGAGTACAGTGGAACTGCACCAAATTTCACCCGAGACTCCACAAAGGTTTCGGTGGCACCCCACAGCAGGCATTCCACACAGTCACCTTGATTGGCTCAATAGGCCGTGAAAACCAGCCAATGGCGGTTCACGTGCAGTCCTCCTTTAACGAGGATCAGCAGCCAGCCATTCGGTTGAGAAGACAAAGTGAATCTCCATCAATAATGATTAGCACTCTGTCTCACCCCTTCCCTCCAGCTGTATGAATATAGATGGTTGTTTCCTCTCCACCAACATACAACATAATCACTTCTAGTGAACTGTCGAGTGCTGAAAAGATAAGTTTAGCATATACTTCACTGGAGCCTCAGTATTCATGTCCCGTGTGACACCGTTACTGTAGTAAAGTAAAGTTATTGTAGATTATATAATGTTGCTATGTCGCTTACATAACGTACTTATGATCCAAACCAAGACCTTTTTGTTTATAGGTAAATAAATACACATCTGAGCAGACAAATATGACATGCAGACTTCCCCAAGGCTGCATTCTGGAGCCTCTTGGCTCAGATGACGGAAAACAACATAACAAAAATTGCGTAATAATGCAAATATTCATAATACATTCATATAGATATCATAGCTTTATCACCGGTGGACTGTGGTCCAATACAAGCACTGAATAAGTGCATTGAACAAGTCAACGATTGGATGTGCCAAATTGTCTTTCAAGACAAAACGAGGTCTTTGTATTTGCAGCCAAGCAGGAATTAAAAACCACACACCGAGCCAGACATTTTGGTTTACGAACAGCCACATTAATACACAAAGTCAGCCTAATATTACCTTCAGATTATATCAAGGATTAAAAGATTTATGTCTCAGCAGGATTTGGGTAAAACTTGTCCACTCATTTATCTCTAGTAGACTGTACTACAGTAACGGTGTCTCTTCAGTGCATGCATCTCTAATCCTCCATCCAGACCTCTCAGGTCACCTACAGGTCTACCTGTACCCAAAGTCAAAAGAAAAAGAGTGTTTAGTTTTTATGCACCGTATATCTGCAACTGTTTTTTTTTTTTTTTAAATCAAGGCAAATACTTTTTCCTGCTGCCTTTTATTAAATCAAATGGTTCTTTTTTTTCCTACACTGCAACTTTTATTCTTGTATTTTACGTTTGTCTCATTCTTTTTCAGCTTGTTTTATTCTGGCTCTTTAATGAATGTTTTAATTGTATTTAAATGCCCTTTTGTGGTGGGTTTCTTTTGCACTTTGCCTCAATGTGTTTGATGTTTTATGTTGAGCACTTTGAATTGCCTTGATGCTGAAAATTTGCCACATAAATAAACTTGCCTTGCCTCCAGTACGTTTCAGATACGCCGGTTGACCACATTTTTACAGAACCCCTGAGAATACAACAGTTGTTTCTGCTTGTCTTTTGTCAGAATTAAATCTTACCTTCGCGAGCCTCCAAGTGATGCAATCCCCTGAGGAGTTGCTGGCAGGCGAGCAGATATCAGCCTCTGAGCTCTCAGCTCATTGCCCACCGGCAGCTGAGCCGGCTCTGCATACATGGCTCATAGCGTGGGAGCAGCAAATAACATGCCGGTGTGCTGAGCCCGTAGAGTGTGATTGTCAAGGTGATTCCCACCCACTGAGCTAGTTACATACCGTCCATTTTGGATGCAGAACGCTTTAGTCCATACATTGTAAATATCAACAAACATTGAGCGGCTTCAAAGGACCCAAGCTGGGGAAAGGCAGCTTGTCATTTTAGCACATTAGGCGTCTGATTGCCACATTCATCTTCTCATTTAGCTTCAGACATGGTACAGAACTACATGTATTCACCCACTTAGGTTTGCACAAATGATATTAATGCCGTGCCGTGTTGTACATATGCATATACAGTCTCTGATTCCGCTGGAAGGGAAACCAAGTTCCCCACTGCACCGTAACAAAGTGTTTGGAGAAAATAGAAAATGGATTGCATTGACGTGCAGTGCACACTGCGTGGCAGAATGGATATTGAATCATTCCTGTGGTCCCCCACGAGCACAGGGAGGGGAAAAACATGAAAGTCGTCAAGTAGTAAGTATAACGACACCCGTGGGAACGACCTCAAAAGCCCACATTCTGCAACCCTATTGCTGCCCAGCGGTCAGTGGTGGGGAATCAGGTGCGATGATCATTCCAAAGATCAGCGATGGATTATCAGTTTTTCCTCTGTGAGCTCTGTCTATCTACTTCGGAGTGCGTGTGTGTGTTTACTGAGTGAAATTTCTGACAGGGGCCCCCTTCTGGCGACTCGGAGGCCAGAGGTCCCTGGAGAGAGTGCATCCCTTTAATTCCTCTAAGCAAATAGATAGCGGGTTCGCCGAAGCGCCTCTGTGGTGGCACAAGACCAACAACACACAGCTGCCTGGCTGGCTGCAGACGATTCCCCTCCAAGACATGCTCAGGAGGATGGAGATCAGAGAGAGAGAGAGAATGTGTGCGAGAGAACACCGAGTGCTGCGACGGGAGAGAGAGGGAGGCAGACAGACAGACTGGGGAGGAGGATGGGAGAGGTAGCAGAGCAGCATAGAGACAAGCAAGCGAACCTGAAGGACAGATGATGCAAGGTGGTGGGAACGTGTTTATGTGTGAGAGAGATGGAGCAGATATATGCCTGCTCCGAAAATTGAAATGCATCCAAGGCAGAATACAAACTCCTTCATATTTCTATTTCAGACGTTTGCAAACAGACAGACAAACCTATTTTGAATCAAATAAAAGTCCAACCACATTTCATTCCCAATACCTTTCATGATCGTGATCTCACGGCGCAAATTTGAACTTTTGCTGTCACGTATGAAGCCATTTCCACCACAGCTGAGTAAATGTTTTGATTTAAATTCAATGAGACTTTATGCTGAAACTGACATTTGCATTTCAGAGTGAAATGTTGTAATGTGCCGTCAGATCAAGATTTTACATGTGAAACATGAGATTATGAATGTGATGCATCATTTCACTATCCAACAGTATACAAAGTGGTATCTTTAATCATTAAACCTGCGTGATGAATTCGGACATTAAGTTAAGTTGTCACTGATTTATGACATTGACTCAGTTGGTTTAGGGTGATGCCCTAAATTCTATTTTAAAACGGACAATTACTAAACAGACATGAGTTTTATCTGTAGATACATGAAGTATCTATCGGCAAATATATACATAAAGTCCATAAAAAAGTACTACGTAGTGCTTGTATCCCGTGATGAAAGGTTGAAATGCTTTTTTTTCTGCATCAGTAATTGCAAATGAATCTATTATTATAATATATATTAACTCGTATTACTTAGTACACTTCATAAATTAATCTTTTTATGTTTTTTTTGTAAAACCTTTTACTGAAGATTCTAAATATGTTTTCCATGACACCCACATGTAAGCTACATGTGCATTCTACAAACACTTTCACACTTAATGTCAAGTCAATTTCATTTAAATATCCCTAAATCACAAATGTGCTCCAAGGGGCTCTACACACTTTAAATAATCTTAGTTTGGATAAGGAACATCTCCGTCCCCGAAAACCCACATAATCTCATGCTGATTACACTATACAGGGGGCAATGCCTAATAGCTGCATGATGTAAAACTGTAGCCAAAAACGCCGAGTCATTGACTGTGGCATTATCGTTGCTGAAACAGATGGAGCCGGCATCTCTTTCTATCTCGCAGGGTAGGTCACCAATTTGAGTGTATCCATAATAGAGTTTAATGGGAAAAGAGATGACTTCTCTATTCTGGAACATCAACAGTAAATGTCAGGCTTTGGTGTCATTCCCTCAATATCAAAGAGCAAAGTTTGCTTTCCAGTGTCATACTTTTGCACTGATATTTGACTGTCAAACCACCACTTCTTCATTCCTCAGAAGCCTTTTGACAATGAGTCTGGAGAACAATCTGTAATTTCATCGCTTTGCTATGTTTCTGCAAATGTGCCCCCAACGAGATTAAGGATGTAGTATTAAGGACGAACATGACATTACATTGAATTGCTAATTCATGACAGCTGTCAACAATTGACAGTCATCTAAGCTAAAGGAAGAACTCACGTGTCACGAGTCCGTCTTGTCATCAGCTCTTTATTAGCACCTCATACCTTAGCTTGTGCACAACTGAACAACTATTGCTTTCTCTAAGCTGTTCACAATTAAAGCCTTAACTCATTTGCAACATGCCTCACCCGAGGAAAAGGACATCTTGTACTGTGATCTTGTCCTCCTCATCTCAGACAGGGTTTCAGTTTCTTGCTGCATAGGTTGTAGGTCAGCCTGTAGACAAGAGTGCAAGCTGCTCGTACTCTGAAACTGCCCAGTGAATGATCCTGAACTCTAGTGTGAGCACTCTGAGATTCAATTTCCTCTCAGTCCAGCTCAGAAGACCTTTTTGTCACTGCAGACATTTTGACATACGTTACAGCAGAAACTAATAACACAACCAAGGGCTTGGTGCCATGTATGTGAGCCAATGCAAGTAAGGCAACATTGATAACACCAGGGACTTGGCAGTGGCACAGTTTAATGCAATGCATGCCATTATCAGTGTTATAATGGCGGCCTATGTTTAACAAGTCACTCTGAAAGAAACGTTTCAAGGAGATGTATCATGAATAACGTTTGCAATGTTGTGCACATACATCAGGGTATCTGGAGTGCTTACCAACCCACAAACTGGAGGTTTCTTGTCAGTTTCTTGTGGGCTGCTTGGATCAGAAAACATGATTTTACTACGTCACATGCAGGCTCGTTAGAATATACCACCCCCACTCGGAGTATCTCCACCCACACGTTGAGAGCTACCTTTGCGAAGGTGCATCATATTTTTTTTAACAGGCCAATCAGAGACGACTGTGCTTTATCGCGAAAGGATCTTAAAGAGACAGGCGCTAAAACGGAGCCTTTCGAACCGAGGGTGAATACTAAATGCTAAATAATGTGTTTTGTGAACATTAATGCATGTGAGCATGTTCTAGTAGAAACCCAAAATACATGTATGAACCCTCAATGTGCATGATATGTCCTTTTTATAATTTTGGTTTGGCCAGAATCAGTCAGAACAGGAAAATTCAATCACAATGCCTGTGAGACGCATCAGAAGAGTACAACGAATTCAGATAATGCCTCCTTCTACTGACAGACCATTGACATATTGACGGTATGAATGGAACACATTTTTCTTGTATAACAGGATATTCCATTTGTCGGTAAGCATACATGTATGGATGTCTGAAACGTACCATCTTGTTGCAGCCACACCATGATGTGTGTCCCACATTTTACTTCCAGCAACCTGTTATCTGCTACACTTACTCTCGGGCACGGTCTAAGTGATGGTTCAGGAGTCAGAGAAAAACGGGGTCGAGGTGAACATGACAGCTGGTACAAAAAAAAAGAGAAAAGAGAAAGCAGCAGCTCTGTCTGACGGTATCAACGAGGAGACGGGGTAGGTGGTGCCACTTCAAAGCAGCTTAGATAGATGGGAGATATTGTCTTCTGAAAGATGGCATGCTTTGATACGACTCAGTGCGGTGATAGTGACATCAAAGTGACGTCTTTAATGCAAACCATGGATGATCTTTATCATGGTTGCATGGATACAGATCACCAGCAATTCAATTGTAAAAGCCATGTCTTTAATTATACATGGACAGCACACATTGTTTGTCACACTTTTTGCTTTCAACCATCGTTCTTCTGCCCCGTCCTTAATGTGGGCAATTAACATTCTGGATGCATTTTCGCACTTTATTTCAGCGATGCATTACATTCAAGTGGTTTTTGGTTTTGCTATTTAAATTGCGATTTTCACCACTCATCCACAGGCAACAGAGGGCCTTGCTGCGGCTTTCCCTCTAATGACACTGCAGCTGAATTCACTCACGTTTGTGAGCCGTATTCAATACGTCTCACCGTGTTGAAGCACAACAGGAAGTGATTTTCAAAAACCCCTGTGAGTGTTCAACACTGACAACCACTGTGAACACTTTATGAGCTTAGCTAAAGCAGCAAACAAACTACAGCTCTCCCCATGTCACTCAAGGAAACCATTTTAGTTCATCCTTGTGCCATAGACCTTGGAAGGGGGGTGGGGGGTCCAGAAATGAATTTAACCACTTTAAAGTCCCCTATTGCTACAATCCATGACTTTTATTTCTCACTCGAAATCTTTCCTGAAACCATTCATCTTTGTCTCGCGCATATCTGATGGCAAGTCAAGGGGCTTGCAACATATTACTCTCTCTCTCTTTAAAAAGAGAAGCCATCACATGTTCTTAATTGGACCACTGCTGTATCTGGGATAGCGGTTAATCTGGTGGTTTGGTACTTTAATCTGCCTCACATATGGTCTTCTGGGTAAACCAGACGAGCTCTGCTCTGCACAGTGCTACACTGGCGGTATCAACATGTATTTTCCTCAGCAGTGATAACTATAGCTGCAATTAGCCAGAGTCAACTCCCATCATGTGTTCACAACACTTTCATTTCTGTCTGACACCCTCACACTAAGACAGTTTCTGTCACTTTATGTGTCAGCATATGGAGAAACTATGGAGCAAATTCACAAATAATTGATTAAAGTCAAAATATACTGCGGTAGTTAAAGACCTGAAAGTTTTGCAGCAGCACAGAGATGCAACTTAGTTGGCAGAGCAGTTAAGGTTGCATTTGACTTTTTGCGGAAGCTTTGAAAACATGGTTTCTTTTTGTCTTCTTTTTATGGATTAAGTGGCTGCAAAAGTTGCACAATCACATGAATTCTCCCCGGAGTGTAGCTTTCGCTTCATTTGAATCAGGTTGGTTGTCTATCTGTATATTAGCGTGCGTCCTTTTGTGCCTCTGCTTGTGTCGCCACGTGCGTCTTCAGTCTACAGCCAGATCACAGGTTGGTTTTTGAAAAGTGGAAAACCAACCTTGTCACAATATCCCATGTAACAACAGCGCAGCGTCTGCATCTGTGAAACTTAATTTAAGGGATGTTGCTATGGCTCACATAATTCTTGGCATGGTTGACTCCATACGACACGAGTCAGTACCATTCATTCAAATATTTCCCCCAAAGAGGTCTTCATTCCCCGAGTCACCGCAGGGGAAAACACATCATCAATCATGCAATCCCGTTGAGCTCTTCCAGTTTGACTTGCCTTATTGTTCATGGGCTCCCAGATTCAGAAGCTCCACTGATGAATATAGCTGGGACTGTACTGGCATCCTCAGCAATTTTGTAAACTCAGAGATGGCATTTATTCAGACATCTAAATGCCATGATAATGATCTAAAAAACACTCTTAATACAAATCAGGAGATCATTAAAATATGGCATGAGGAGTGGCAGGATAGATGATATGTTAACATAACATTTAGTTCCCCAGTTGATTGCTTAGCCAATAAATAAGCAGTTTATTCCCAATCCGGGTCATGACAACAAATTTGGAAGATTCTACATCTTTTTTGTTCTCATTTCCGAGGCCTCTAACTGGATGTTGTTAGGACTAAGCAGCAGAATGAGGGTTTGCGGTTAAAAGGTGGGCTGGATATCCTGTCTGTTGGCACATATTTTCAGACATGATAGATGCAGTAGGTACAATGAGGCGAGCTGTTTTTTTTTTTGAAAGCAGGGGTTAACCTCCATTGGTTGTAATTAGATGAAGCAGTCACTTCCACTCCACCACAATGGATTTGTGTACCAGTGGCTCCAAACATGCTGGTGCTCCATCTTCTCAGGGATTCATTTGTCTGTGTTGAGTGCTCACCTTGGTCATAGAGCTAAAGGAGGTAAATGGGCTCTGCGCCAGGGTGTTTAGGATTTGGCACTGATCTGTCATTAGACCCCTACTTCTCAAACCACTGCACACACACACACACACACATGTGCTCTGAACCCTTCCTGTGAAAGGCAGCCATATATCATCGCACTAATGACACAATTCTGCATCACTGAACACTTCACATACTGTAGTTTTTGTAAATCAGATTTTAATTACATTCAATCAATTCAAAAGTTAATTGCAGATAAACAGCAGAATATCATCAGGCAGAAAAGTGATGATCTTCTCATTGTTCCCTTTGATTTGACTTTGTATTCACTTGTTGAGTGACCTGGTGCAAAGATGCTCGAAGATAAGCC
The DNA here is from genome assembly GCF_949748355.1 of Melanostigma gelatinosum. NCBI lineage: Eukaryota > Metazoa > Chordata > Actinopteri > Perciformes > Zoarcidae > Melanostigma > Melanostigma gelatinosum. The sequence goes on from NC_136639.1 coordinate 5,495,628, forward strand.
ATCAGTTAATGGCTGTTGCACCTCGAAACGGCAGCCACAGAACGTTTGCTGATCCCATACCGCCTCGACTCCATTGCCGGATCAGCAAACTTTCTGTTGGCTCTGTTGCACTGGTTTACCCCGCTGGCCTCCAGCACACCTCTCAAAAATACATTTTTATGAACCTCTCCCATGGGTGTGTGCACTCCATTGTTGTGGTTGTTTCCATGGTGCCAAACTGCTCCACATCCACACATTGTTCTTCATTACGTATAATGAAAAACTCTGTACCCTGTACATCTTTTTTGTTCATCTCTTTCTCCCATCATCTTCTTTCCGGGGCTCCGTGAAGCAAAGCTTCACCTCCACTGGCTATAATTCTGTGGAGCAGCCCCCAACACTTTTTGTGAAACATATTCATGTACAAACAGCTTAAACCTGCTGCTGGTGTCCATTTTCTCCGTGAGTCATTTGTCTGCGTTGAGGACTCAGCTTGGACAGGGAGCTCAAGGAGGTAAATGGGTTTTGTACCAGCGAGTTTGGGATTTGGCAGTGATATGTAATTAGACCCCTGCTTCCAGACATGCACACACATTCACACGTGTGCTTTCCTCGCATCTTGGATAGCTTATAAATCATTATGCAGATGACACAATACTCCATGACCGAGACGGAACAGCACACCATCATGTGTCATTTTCTTTCAAATCGTTCCGCAGATGACTCAGTCCTGCCTCACAAATGGCACACTGTCACGTCTGTTTTTTTCTATAAAATGTAGTTTAATCAATATATATGATTATATATATAATATTATATGATAGTCATTGCAGATTCAATTAACCTGGTGCCATTTAGATGTTCAAAAGATGGTCTACGGGAGTTCTGCAAATTTGCAGCACTTTAGAACAGTGGGTGGTTTGATCAATTCATCTCCTGGGTTGAACAAAGTGTTCTTGCATGACAACCACTTGGGTCAGAATGGATAATCTCTCTGCTGCAACAAAAAGCACACATGGCCAAGAGCGAAACAACCCATTCACCATACAAGTCTTATTTACCAGCCAAAGTAAGCTGCCACTTAAAGAATCAGCACATCTTCACAGTCAGCCATTTTAGAAGAAGACAATACAGCATTAAAATCCATAGTTCCATTGGAGACAAAAAAACCCCAACGTGGAGGATTATCCGTTCAGCAAATTAGGCCAAAGAAAAACAGCTAATGTGTTAAAATTGGAGAGAAAAACCTTTATGGGTTGAACAAGATACAAACAAGCCGATAATCCGCTTTTAACAAGATGAGTGATCATGGCCTTTTGTCAGTGCGTTGAAGCTGCACAATCAATGGTGGTGATTTAGCCCCCCATGAGCTCCGGGCCCCCCTCTGTAGCAGATGTCTGGCTCTTCGTTTATCAGGCACATGTTTTGCACAAGACAGCGCCTTTCGCCCGTGGTGCGGCTGATCAGAACTAGCGGCAGAGGAGTTTAGAGGATGACTGTGGGGGCAATTGGTACAGAAAGAAAAGCAAAGACAAAGAGGACAAGAAGGGGGAGGGAAACACGAGGGATGTAGATTCGCAGGGAGGCAAAGGCTGAAGGCTCTGTACTCGTCCACTGGCCCTGCTGCCGGGTAAATGATCTTCTTTACAGATGAGCCTGTAGCTGTTGGCATTTGCAATGTACCTCCTACACTTTATTCTCCTCTCCTCTTCGCTGACGTATTCTCTACACTGTGTCTCATCTTACACAGGCTCCGCCGGGAACAGCTCAAGATTCACATTATCTAAATCTGGTACACTTTCAGAAATATCAACAAGTAACATTCATGTTGGAAATCAGAGTCGGTTAAGTAAAGGTGATGGACAGGAAACATCACACTCCGAGGTATGGTATTGATTTATTTTTAGCAGCAGCGTTGTGGCCATTATAGGCTACAAACCTAGCCTAGCACTGGACTGTCATGTTGAGGGTATGTGGCTAAATACTTCTTAGTATCCCTTCTGTTAAACATAACCACAAAATAATTCCCAAGACAACCCATCAATTCAATGCTATTCCCATATTGAAACAGAGACAACCATGTGGGGAAAGCTCCATTGGGACTTCATTTGACGTGATTTGATTTGATCAATGTCGGTGAGACTATTATTGAAATATTGTCTCGTTCCAGTTGCAGATTCATTTTATTTTGAAGCAACTGCAGTCAAACCCAGGCTTGAATGTCGATTTTAAGATGTTCCTTTTTTGCCAGGAATAACCACACTCAGATGGGGACACATGGTGACGACACTGTACTGACTTTATCAGCATATTATTCACTGTTTTTTTGGTCATGCGCAATTTAGGTTTCACCCCGAGGCATCCAAAATGTTTTGAACACTTGTGTCCTACTAAAATGAACGGTGCCTCTATAGCAATTTTCTCTGAAGGCCATGAAGCTCATGAAAAATAGATTTTGAAAGCCTTGAAATATTTTCATTCTGCCTCCAAACCTCTCTGCTCATACAATAGCAAAACTAACAATAGATGTATTATTGAGACAGGAAATGCCTGACAAAAATCATCCTCTGCCTCCAGTAATATGAGTGACTGTCCCGAGGGATTTGAAGGGAACTGTGAGCACACCCAGAGCCGGAGCGTCCTAATAAAATTGCCCTGCTTGCTCTTAATTCCACAATATTCTCTCTGTTGTTATTGTCCATCTCTGAGAATATAGGTCAGAGGCAGGATGTTGATGTTCTGCTGAGAGGTAGATTTGCACCGCTGAGCCTGTCACAGCCCCGGACTCGATGACTGAACGCCGAGTTCACATCGATCCTCAGAGATACAGACAGAAATTAAATTTCTCTTCTTCCTTCAGCCTTCTGTTTACCCTGTGAGAACAAACACATGTCGGCTCTTCGCCTCAGCTGCAGCCATTATTATTGCATTAAATCTAATGGAACAGGGTTCCTGTTGCTCATCTTCATTTTATACCCTCCTGCGGAATATGCAGAGCAAAACACAGTGATGTATAAAAACAGCACCCTGCTCAGAGACCTACATTGACACCCTGTCTGTACTTGATACATTTCAGCAAGATGTTTCTATCCACATCTGTTTAGTGTCCATCAGATACACTTTTGGTTTTTGTCCACAGGATCCCTCATTTGCACACTCCCCATTCATCGTCCACGTAAGCAACCGCCCAATGCATTGAGAGACGGGGCGTCATGATGGCCGCTCCTCATTCTTTCAAGTTGAGGAGTAGGCTACATTACGCAAATCAGCGGTGTTCAGCGTGACTCGCGGCTTCTGGAAACTCCAAGAAAACATTTAAATGAACCATCGGCGATCGAAAAAAACAAACACACTTCCCTCACGCGCCCCTGTGGACACGTACCATTATACTGCTACTTGACTTGAATGCAACTTTCTTCACATACTTGCTGATGAACATCTCAAATCATTTTGAGGCCATCGGCTATCTCAATTTCTGAATTCAAGACAACATTGATAATGTTCCTTTTTGCTTTCTTGACAAGCTGTTTTTTGCCCTCCAAGAGCCTTGAATCAGACAAGACAACAGTATCTTCTACATAACACGATCTACTGGTGAGAGCTAACAAATGTGTGGCTTACCTGCCTGAGTGTCAACTGAGCTCATGCAGATTGTACAGCTGTAAGCCTGGTGAGACAGTGGGGCAGAAATGAAGCTGAAAAACATGATTTGGACAGTCACTGGATCCCTTTATGTCAACGATGCAGTATGAGGCTTCAATCAGATTTCACCTTTGTACCAGATGACATTGGAACAAGTGACTGATCAGCAGAGAACATCTGAGTAAGCATGAGAGAAGTGCAGTTTAAAGCTGAGAAATTGGACTTTTAGTATCAGCGGCCATGAGACATGGAGAGAACATGTTAGTTAAATCTGTTTGGGATACACTATTCATGCAGTAGGATTAATTAAAACAAACAATTGGTAATTTCATTGGTCATATGTCACAAAAAACTGGCATCTACATGTTCAGCTTTTCTTTGTTTTAGTTGATAAACTGAATATCTTTCAGACTTATTTTGAAATGACAAAACTATTCCATGACATCACCTTGGGCTTTAGGACATTTTTAACTTCTCATTATATCTTGTAGACCAAATGATAAACTGAGAAAATGATTGGCATATTAATGGATAATAAAGGTTAGATCAAGTAGCTGCAGCCCCATCCATGTCAAATATCAATTCATTTAAACACAGATAATAATTGGGTTTTAAGTAGACATATCATGGATATGGAAATAGTGTATTTGAATACTATATTTGAATAGTGGTCTTGTAAGCCAGACAAGAAATAGAATACTTTAGATATATATTATAATCATCAACTATGATTCCCGTAGTGCTTCACTGTACAGTAATCTATCCCAAGAGCAGTGGTGGACATTGAACTATATTCAATGTTCTTAATGCTCAGTGACCTCCATCACGCGTGAACTTGGATTACAAAGATGATTTAAAAAAAAAAAAAAAAAAGGATTAAGACCCTGGTTGTCAAACGCTCACAGCATGAGGGAATATACTATTTTCATCTCCTGAGTATGAATTGACTGACTTGCTTGAATGATCTTGTGAGATGAAATCCTTTCAAAAAGGCGTCACTGAAAGAGAAAGATTTAAAATGATTGTTGAAAAGCACTGCTCCATTACACTGGCCACGCCTTTACTATCCCATTACCCTGTTTAGAGCTCTGAATCACCGCACACACGCCTCAAATTTTCTCCAATTCAAAGAAATGGGCATTCAGTCAGAATATCAGGCTACTACTCTGTACAGCAGCCAAATGTCAATGGCTAATTACTAATGGTTGCCTTACTCAGGTTCCCAAGGTCTCAGCTAATTGGCTATTTAGACCCAGGGAAATAGCATCGCCTCAAGGCCAGTCACCCCTGGATACCTGGTAATAAGCAACCCGAGTTTCATGGGTAGGAGACAGACGAGGATGAATCAGTCAAGTGCGAGGAGACAAGGTAATGGGTTTAAAAGACGCTGTACAACGGACATATCTTCCCAGGATAGAGCACAAACCTAATGACCCATTTTTAAAAAAGTATGAAGGGTTAATGGAGCCTGGTCTTGTGAAATCAGCACGATGTGGATAAAGGAAATGACATGGTCCAAGCATGTAATTTGAGGGAAGTGCATCTTAAACCACAAGAGGCTTGGCGGAGATTGGCCTTCAAACTAGCTTGCCAATGGAATCGAGCAGAGGGAAGTGAAGCGGTTGGAGGTTAGGGGGTTGGATGGAGAGATACATTTCCAGCAACCCAGCTTCGTCTCCCAACGAATGCTAAAAGTTGTTTTCTCTACTCTAACCCCATAACCTTGCCATTAAACCTAAATTAGCCTGACTGTACTTACAGTTAGTGGTAACAGAATAAATAGCCCCACATTCATTGGGTTTTGGCAAAACATATGTATATTTGATGGACAATAATATGACTTTTCTAAGACTAACACATAATATAACATCCGTTGTGACAGCAAACTGCATGTGATGTAGTCATTGCTCTGTGGCGAGGGAAGCACTGGCAGACGGATTCAGCTGTGTTGAAATGAGCAGACACAGTTCCACAGTTCTTTAAAGTAAAGTCCAGCTTTTTAATATGTCCTGTTTGTTGTGCTGTACAAAGTAAATGTCTGTTATGTTGCTGTTGGGGTTATTCTTCTATTCTTTCTGATAGACACTCTTGACTTTGAGAATATGGAGGGGCTACTTTGGAGCGCTTGTGACGAGACTGAATTTCCCTTATCTGATAATCGCAAATCCGTGGCAGTTGTGATTGAGTTCAGAGATATATTGAGGCTAAATTTAGATGTACATTTGCAGACGAGCAAGAATTACTTGTCCTGAATTTTTTCTGCATACATTAGGAATCTCATTTCCCCTTGTTCTGCACTGAACATGTACAAATGGACTGTAGACCTCTTTGTGTCGACACTACAAAAGGTGGGTGGGTGGATGCTTTACACATTATCTTTTTTCGGCACATTTTCCTCCCTCACGCTCACTTCTGGGAGTCAGTCAGTACAAGCAGAGCTGTGGACACGAGAACACTTTAAAATAGATCACAAGGTACAGGAGAATGGTACTGGCTTACATATGGGGTCCGATCTAAACACGGCCGCGAGTCGGAGTTATGAACAGCAACCATATAATCATCTGCATGCTTTAAGCCCGTACTGTATAACACAAAACAGCTGAGTCGGGCCTAAACTAGGACACGCAGTAACTGTTTGTGTAAATTATCAATTATGTACAGCTGCACATAAGCATAATATCACAAACCCAACATAACAGATCGCCGTCCTGTCATACTCAGGGTTGTGTTTGATTTCTACCCTTCTGCTTTCATTTGGTATGGACAACATTTAATAGACTTGAAAAGGGCGGTTAAACTTAGCTTTTGTCAAATCCTGCGCATGACTCACACAATCTGTTGGATGCCTTACTTCCGTTTTATATTGCATAACCAAGTAATAGATTAGTTATTAGTTCCCCTACCCCCAAATATCAGGTGTGTTTTTTTATTCCCAGTGGCATGAACAAAAAAAAACAGAAATATAGTAGGAGTCAGCGCTATGGGCTCTAGCACTGAGGCCACCGCGCACACAGACGATTCTATTATCAGCCACATCCACTCTGAAACACTCTCCTGAGATGTAGACTAAAGACAGACAACAGAATGTCAGCAAAAACAAAGCAATAAAAACAGTGCACCACTCTTTGAGAATGTAAAGTAAATTAAGCAGATTAAGCAGCCAGACATCGTGTTTGTTTACGACTGGAACAATGACCCTCACCTGCCCACCACGACCTCCCAAGACAAGAGACTGCACACTGCTGAATGGTTAATCGGACTGATGAATAAATTCATGCTCTGGCGAGTGTTTGTCTGTCATATACCATTGGGTTCAGTAGAACGGGGTTTAACATAAGCTCCCAAACTATTTGCAGTCCGGAAGGAGATGACAAATCAGAGGTCAGACTGCCAACAAAAGCAATTTGCCCTTCAGTAACACACCCCACACACATTTGTATTGCCTTGTGGTTAGATTTGTCTGCTATTTATTAAAATGCATCACTAGAAAACTGCAATATTTTTTATACAACTTCCAGTTGACTTTTTAAGACCAGAATTATGACGTGATGAGCAGCTAGTTCAAATAAATAGGTTTTCAGCTGCTGTTTTAATAAATAGCTCAATACATGTCCATAACTGGTTGATTGCACTTCATTTATTTATATTGAAGAATTGCATGGGAACACAGCAGTGAAACTAATTCAGATAGATGCTACACTGCAAGGGAAAATTACCATTTTACCAAAGCGGCTGTCGACAAGAGCAGCACAACAATTCTACACGCTGTATTTTGAATATTGTCACCGCTTTATCTTGCCATCAGAGAGCCCTTTTCTTCAGGGAAAATGCATCATGCTCTCCTGAAAGTCAAGACTCCATTGACAAAAACCAGTTATTTTACCTGGCAGAACGCGGGAGTTGCTGGTCTACTGCAGCATTCATCGGCTGGTGAGTTTGTGTTATTCTGGTCCGAACTAATATGGCGTCATCATGCAGAGACCTATGGTAAGTGGGAAACGTTGTTTGTAAGGGCTTACAAAAAGAGCATTTAGACACTAGAAAATACATAATGTATGTATAAAGGTTGACTGTTCGGATTTTAAAACGTGGGGAACACAGCTGGGAAGCTCCATTTAAGAAATACAGTAACAGTCGGTCAAGTTTTAAATTTTAAACGGATTAAATTTGCAAATGATGTAAAGGGGTGTTTTTTACTGAGTCACTAACACTTTTAAACATAAACACAAACTTTTAAACAGCTGCACTAAGAAAACAATGACCCATTGCATTTTTTACAGATGTGGAGCAAAGTTAGTCATTTTTATTTTGCTTTCTAGTTAAAGGGAAGATGCCTGTTCTGGTAAAATTGCACAGCACAAGCTGCCCACGTTTATGTTCATCAGCAAAGGAATAGCCTGTATAAAATGCATGAACAACAACCGGTCATTACCTCCAATAGTAAGCACTATATTATGCATGCATCGCCTGCACTTTTTATTTCAAATCTTTGGTCAAACGACGTGCCTCACTTGAGAATTTAGCGAATGGTTCATTTATCTGACTTATGTTGTGAATTATAGTCACTCGACTCAGTTCACATTAGCCTTACACAATCCCAACTCCCAAGCTCGTTGGAGTCAAAGGACTGACTATTTGCTGCAATTAACCACACACTCTGCTCTTTCATAAATATCCTTTGGAACTGGAGCGTTCTCTTCAAACCTAAATGTTGATGGATAATAATGGATAACAATCCGTATAAAAAAAAGAAACTTAAAAACACAGTAATACATTTTGGCCATTGTTCCAGCTAAATTCTATTGCTCCCCGATGGTGGATATGTATTGTGTGGTGTGAAATGATGTGATACAGTATGGAAACCTATACCGCATTAACACTCAATTAAGCTCTCATCCTAGCCATGCCTCAGTCCTATCGGCTGTCCCACATCCCAGGCATAGATCTGCCATCTCATGCGACACGCTGACACACACAGCATGGCGCCAGGACCAATAAATACCACAGCCCAGTCGAGAGGGCGGGGCTGATAGCAGAACTCAGAATTTCAACCGGCAGAGCGGAACCCGAGCCCTGGAATCTAGCGGAGCTTAAGAGTGACAACGGATCGATACCTGTGATTAATTAACTTCTAATGAGTTCAGCTGAGCGTTGAGAGACCCAGAAAGTTGGACGCGTCCATCATCTCTTTCTCTCTGACCTACCCCCCCCCCCCTCATCCTCTCCTGCGCCTATCGATCTGATTTGAAGGCAAATGAAGATTATCTTTTGTTTATATTTGTCATGCAACTCTTTCCTCTTTAATTCAATTGTCAAATAATAACAATAACAGCTGTCTCAGCGGCACAGGTAATGCAGTTATCTCATTGTTAACCACTCCTATTATTGAGCTTCAACAACGCATAGCACGGTGAAGATGGAAGGCTATTTGGCCGACCTGATTTCCTGTCGCTACTAAAGTTAGAGCTGCGTAAGTCGCAGTGAAGTCAATGCAGCGACGGCAGACACACAGGTTCCCACTTGTGATTACCCCAGCAGTCATTATGATCCTTCAGAGAGTGAGCGTGAAAGCTGGCAGTGCAGAAGCAATGGAGACGAATGACCTTGTGAATTGGGGAGCCGAAGCTCCGCGTGTAGCTCGGTCTGCCATTTTCCCTCTCCATTTCTCAGCTCTGAGGGCCCGTGCAGAGTTATTTGTCTTGCGGTGAAATTAGTAATCTCGACGCCATCCATCATTGGCTGACCTGCTATTGATCGCCAGTGCACCTTCTCTTTTCAACTAAATTATGTTACCAAAAAAAAAAAGGGAATAAGCGGTCCGTACTTTTTCCCGGCTCAGCAAAAGACTCGGAGGAGGAAAGAAAATGTAGCGTTACGGAGACATGTCAAGCAATTGTATTTGAAGAGATCGGAGTTGTTGTTTAGAAGGTGACAAGTGTGGAACAGGTTTAAAGCAACATAGACTTTGAAGTGGAGGGGGGGGGATTTCAGCTCGCGAGGCTTGTTATACACCAGTGACACCTCAGTGACAGATGCTGTATGCTGCTCCCTTGTCCGAAACAATGTGGTGTACAGAGTGGAACATGCTGATACAAGCATCGACTTCTAAATGTTTCAGAGCTGAGCTACATGCCCTCTCCCGTAGAAAGACTTTTCACAGCATTCTGTATCTAAATATACATTTTCAAGTTTGACTGCAGCTATCAAAATGCACTGCACCAAAATGTGGTCAAGTGCACTTTTTTGTTTTTGTCTAGACTTTGTCCATTACACAGTCAATAACAAAGACAGGCACCGCACTCACAATTAGTCACGGGGCATCATTGATCAACAGCAGGCCATCAAAACACTGCACACAGAGGTCATTTGTCACCGCACAGTCACTCGTGTCCTTACAATGGCATGACTTCAACAGGATTTGCTGCTGCGAGTTAGATTATGAGTTCAGCGGCTTGCAGTCGGCGCATGGTACAAACACTGACATGATACAGAAGGAGCGTTTGAGGGTTGGCGTGAGTGGGAGAGAGCTATCCACTGCAACACAAATACAGAGAAGGGGAATGTCACTGTGACAGAGAAACACATTACAGCAGTGTTAATTACATTACTGCTCTATTTCATTGAAGAAAGAGAGAGGGATTGTGGGAGCATATTGGTAATGGCTGGCTGCGGCTTCCAAAACCTGCAAAGAGGCAGATGAGAGAAAGTGAGATTACCGTGGGGGGGGGGGGGGGGGGGTGGAGTAGTGTTTATTAAGGGAGGGGATAAAACCTAGCGGTGCATGACACCCAACCTCTGCATCAAATGTGTGCGTGCATGCGTGTTGGTGTGTGCAAAGTGACAGGATGGGATGGTAAGGTTCATGTGGTAAATCCCTTTAGGAGCAGGTCAACACCAGGGCAAAGCGCTGAGGTGCACAGCCCGCTACACTGAGCCCACTGTTTCACATCTGACCAACAAGCATTTTCCCATTTACAAATCCCTAATCCCGAACCCCAGAAGTGGGACACTTTAGCGGAATTCTCCACTTTATAATCACAGTAGAGCAAACTGTAATCCCACAGGCTCCATGTTCTATCAAGTGTACTGTACATGTTGTGTTCATCACACGTCACAACTCATAAACCCTGATGAAAAGATGACGCAAACTCTCAAGCCCTCTGGCAGTCTGCTCTCTACCAGACGCACCAACTTTCTCCATCCTGCTCTCAATCCTTCCGTTCCTCCTCACCTTTCCAACCCCCATGTTCCCGTGGGTTCTTTCACACGCATTATATAGCCTCTCAGTCATCCGGCGGTCTGTCTTCTTCAAATGTCTTTGCGCGGTGGACTTTGAACTGTGGATGCCCCGGGCACCCAACAGAGACCTGAGAGGACCTGCGGTTTGGTCTCCAATCTATCATATCTCGCCTGCAGCCACCAAGAGACAGACTGCACACATCACACGTATTGACCCCATCAACAAGCCATCGAAGCCCGGTGCTTCTCAGATTGCAGTCACATTGAGTTTGTGTGTGGGGAAAAGAAATGGGACACTACTTCAAAGGAAAGCGTGGTTTAGCCAAGTGGCAAATCTGTCGGGACATTTATCAATGCTGGAACTTGATACTGCTGTAACATCAGTTTTTGGAGTTCCCTGAATCAGTGCTAGGTTTAAAATCCTGCAAAATATTAAATTGAAGACAACTATTGGAAGGATACACAAGTATCGACGAACCAAGAGCTGTGACTTGGACTGACGGGTATTCGCAGAAGAATGTTGGTGACCTTCGTAAAATGTGTTTTGAGGTACTACCTAGGTTCATGAAATAAAAACTAAACTTAAGGATGTAGAATTCAATTCATAATGTCAAACGAACAGACGTGAATGATGTAACGTTTAGCAGCCAGTAGCCAATCAGAGGCAGAGTAGAGGTCGATCTCCCCGCAAGGTATTCTGGGCAGGAAGGAAGCACATCAAAACAGAACTGTCAACTTTCAGAATGAGGCCATTGTGAAAACCAAATGTTCCCCGCATATTAACACAGTGCAATGGCAATGCTCCCTTTCAGCACTGCCTGGACAGAAAGAGCCTTTTTTTCGGGGATTGAATCATTCCTTTTACAAAACGTTGTTGTTGGCAGAAACCCAACTCTCCCTGAGCGATGCCTAATTGACCACTTTGCTCTCAATTGGATTAAAATCTCCTTTTCGGGTCTGAAAACCGGGTCTTCCTAAAGAGACATCCTTTTCCCCCTTGCCAGTGAATGGCTTATAAATGGTCTGAAGACCTCTGTTAGTATCTGCAGGTGTGATTTATTGGGCTCTGGGAGACTTCCGCTGAATTGTAATGTAACAACTGGACAGTCGAGGCTGTATTTATCCCTGATTATGATGGATAACTAGAGCTAGTTAGAGTTATTTATTTTGCACAATTCAAACAACAAAATTTAAAATAATCAAACATAACAGAAATAAATGAATCACAGTGCAGGAAGAGACAGAAAGCCAGCTTGGCTTATTTGAAGCCTCCACCTATATAATAATACAATTTTACAAAATGACAAAGAAAAAATAAAATATGCATAAGACATTACATTACAACAAAACAAAGAAAGAAAGAAAAGGAAAACAAAATAATAATGTAATTGTGTTGAGTGTGAGTGAGCGTGCATGTGTAATGTAACAGCTAAAACAGGAAAGACATGAAAACTAAAACACAAACAAACTGTTACAAAACAGCAATTGGATGTTCTTTTAGGCATCTTTTCAAACATTTTACAGAGGGACATTCTTTTTGTTAGGTGGGAAAACTACATTGAACAGAAGACAAGAATATGCTGAAAAGCCAGAGATTAAAATGCAAAAGTACGATGTTCTCCCGGACAAAGGGCTCTTTCATCTCAAGTTCTATACTCTGTGCTCCGAGACGTTTTTTTCATTCGCAGCCAATAATTGCGCGTAATTGTCATGAGAACAATCTGCTTCGGTATAACAGTGTCACTTTGACATTTTGTGTCCCATTCATTCACATGCTAGTTTACATAATGCACCCAACGTATGCCTCTGTGAAGGTTGGCCTGCCCTCGTCGCAAACTCCCGAAACTCTGCAGCACCGTCCTGATCATCCATTCTGAAGGCAGTGCTGGGCGTTTCAACACCAACTGCCCGTAAACCTTCCTGACAGGAGAATGAAGACATATTTCCCTCATCTGTCCACGTATCCCCGGTGATTGTCTGGGAGGATGAGAACATCATCAATAACGTAACGCCAGAAAGCGGGTGGGTGGCAGCTGTCGCAACGGCGACACAAACCTCCCACTGATACCTCCGCGGGATGCAGTGAAATTAAATCGAATCAAAGGGAATGGCTTTGCCCCCGATGCCGATGGTCTCTCTCTCTCTCTCTCACACTCGGATGTAATCGTGTAATATTTACACGCACAAAGGCAGAGTCTGGGAAATCTCCATCTGCTCCACCTGATCTTTTAAATGTCCGGCAAACAACAACAAAAAGACAAAAGCACTCTCCAATATCTGAATTCATCAGCTCAAGAGGAGTGTCCATCTGTTCCCAGTCGCCATAGTGTACGTTTACCTTTTGAAGGCATCCTCCAAGTCAATGCCAGCAAATTACCAAGGAAGAGGAAGGCTGAAACCATTAATTTCCCTGGAGAAAGTGTGCACTCTGCTTGGAGGGCCAGAGTGACCTTTCACTGACAAGACTGGAGCGGAGGAGACGGGCGCAGTGGACAAATGAGATATTAGAATACAGCCGCAAGAGGGGCTGGAGGAGAATACAGACCGCTGTGGATGGATGTATAATCACAAAGCATGTTGTTCAACTCATAGGAGAGTGTATGTTGTTTGACTCATATTGATTAGAATAATGCATCAGTAGTATCTGTTCTGTGTTTAAACTATATAACAATTATAATATGTTGATTTTTTTATTTCATCAGATATGCCAACGCTGTGGCTCGGTCCATGTATGAACCTCTGAATAAATATTAGCTGGCAGGCAAATTGCCTTTGGTGCTGGTCGTTCTCTTTAAAGCATCTGATCGAAAAGGAAGAAATCTTTGTTCTGTGTTTCTCAACAGAAATCAAATAACAATCCAAAAGCATTTTCGTTGTTGTTTGTATCCTAGCACATATCATATGTCAATCACAAAGCCACTAACGGCACACAAACTGCTTTACAACTTTGAATAGTACTGTTTAAAATAGCAGCAGATTCTGCCTTTGCCTGCATTTTTTGATGTGCATTCTTTTTTTGCGAACAAGCTTTTGTAAAAACTCACTCAAAAATATATCCAGCAATACTGACGACTTATCAATCAGAATGATGCAGATGAATTTGAGTTCAAGTTGTCAACCAAGGTCTTACTGAACAGATCAGCATTAATAAAATTGTAATTGTATATATATATATGTATATATGTATATATATATATATTTAAGTGCAGATATAGACGTTAAGCTTTCCTGAAGTAGGGAATGTATTTCCCTACTTCCAGAGTTAGCTCCTATTTTAGGCGAGACGACTGTCTTGTGCTCCCTAAGAAATCATGATTGTTTCGTCACAGTCCTGGTCAACTTTAGTTCCAACTCTGGCTCTCTACCCAGGATGGTGAGGATTGAGCTTTTATTCATGTTCACTTGTGAAAAAAAGGCAGAGAATATTCAGAAGAGAAACAAAAGAACCCAAGGGGGTTATACAAACTCCTCACCTCAAAATAAACAAAGAAAAAAAAAGAGCCTGATTAATAAAGAAACAAGCCAGGATGATTGCCAGATTGTATGACTGTGTAGCATGTCATTTTGACGGACAAGGTCACCCCGAAACTGATTACGAGTCTGCTCCAAGTTTCTTTCAATTTTCCTTGTGAAATTCAGGCGTATTGTTTGCTTTGAGACCATACTTACCTGGAAGGGCTGAAGCTGAGCAAAGTAATAAAGATGAGAGGAAAAGAGCCACTGTGAAAGTTATTACCAACCTTGTGAGTGGGCTCTGTGGGCTCTGGTGTCTGGCCTCAAAGCCACTGTGGCGGTGTCACAGAAGCCACATTTCACTTGAACATTTCGTGAGCTTGATCCTCTTGTCAGTTTTGTACACGGGGTGTTATGCTTGAATAGTGAAGGAGAAGTACAGTTTTGTACCATTTGTGTTCAATTTGTATCGTGCTGGCGATCACTCCTACTTACTTGCTGATTACAATCCGGCCATAGTCAATAGAATTGATGGCCAAAAACGGACAACAACAAAATAAGATGTTTTTGTTGTTGTCCTGTTAGCCTGTTGAGAGTCTGTTTCCCTACCAAGGGTCTCTACAATATGATTGGTTGACGCCTCACCGCGTCATAGGAGCGCTGAAAAAGTTGAGACCTTCTAAACTTTGCATTCGATGCATGACATGTCACATGATCGCATGCGTGGTGGAAGCACGTGTATCTCACACTTCACTTCACTGATACGGTATGTTGCTCCCTTTTACATTTGAATTAAATCACCTTTAAATGCTGATGGCTTATGTAATAACCTTTGCGCAGCCAGTGTTCAGTGCAGCAGTCCACTACTTTCCTTTTAAGACATCAAATCGCAAACCTTCAGGAGGCCCATCAGGCAAAGAACAAGCATAATGGAGCACCTTGTTCGACGCTACATTGAAGTGTTTCCTTGGACTAAAAAGCAGCACGCTTTCAGCCAGCCTGCAGTCCTGCATTAATTATAACTGTGAGGATGTGAGGATCAGCACGGTAATTTACACCCCCTACCCACACAGAGAGAAAATCAACAGCAACCCCAGCAGTGACTAATGACTAACACCCACTTGCTTGGTCTAAATTACACAGTAGCCACTTCAGTTCAATGGATATGGGGCACTAATGCACATTGCAATGTTGTGTACTGGAAATATATGACAGGCATGGGCCCTGGAAAATATCTGAGAGGGCACTTAGGCCAGAATGTCTAAGGTTATGTAACATAGAAATTAATTGAAAAGCAAAAACATAAAGATGTCATAACCAGCGTGGGAAATTATGTTTTTGGTTAAACAGGCAGAGTAGCTGGCAGTTACTCACATCTCATGTTTTTAACACTAACATTGATTTTGTTTGCCAACAACGTGCATTTGCCCACAAACACAATTATTGGGAGGAAGTCAGAGTTCAGTGTTAAGAACACGCCGACGTATGGACTGGAGGGGCCAGGGATCAAACCACTGAAACGACTGAATGATACAATCTACAATTGTATTGTATGACATACATTATTTTTATTTTCGTATCTTGTGTGACATTAATTCTGTAAACTTTCTCATCAGTTCACAAGGATGGTCTGTCCACTGATTTAACGCCACAGCAAACTCACAATGAGAAAAGGAGTCTATTGCCTACTTCTTGCAGGTTTTACCATATTTAAAAAGCCCAAATATACATGCTAGTTTTGGTGGAAACATGGGTATAACTGAGTGTGATCAAGATGTACCTACCAAAATGTAATGAAGGGTAGCGGTCTAACCAAAACTGGAACTTTGTGGGACCAGTCCAAACATAATAGTAAACATGAACAACTCTTTCCCAATCCCAAAACTAGAGTGCTAAAACCCTGCGAAAAGAAAATCTGATGTTATGTAGTATTAAGTGTTGAACTGCTCCAAAGACAATTCATTGAGAAAGATAGGAAAACAGTTCTGTATGTGTGGGTGCATTTTCTGTTTCACCAATGAGAATGCTACAAGAGATTCAAGCTCATTTAAAATAGACGCTCTGTTTGAGACTCTGGTTTCTGGCTTTCAGAGAGAGTAGCTCATGTTCACAAATATTGATTGAGCTTTCATAGGCGGTCATGGTGCCAAGATATTAGAATTATTTTAATTACGGTGATGTCCCCCTTTTGAACAGAAGCCACAAATGATTTTCTGTGCAGCTTATTAATTAAAAGATTGAACATCTGTCTACTATTTCTCACACATCAGAGCCTGAAACAGCACATGAAAAGCACACAGTCCAGAGGTTTTCTTTTTTTTTTACTGTATTCAGATTTGTAATACAAATCTAAGAAAAGTAAAATATTTAATGGCTGATTTAAATATTGTAATATTTTCCATATTGGACTACAAATCTAAAGTGACATATTTAGATTAAACATGAAGTAGAAATGCTTTGAACACACTGCAAAAGTGAATGTGTTGTCAGGTTACCAACCTCAAGTCATAAGTAAATGTACGAAGGAACACATTCACACATACGCTATTAAATACAGCATGCATGTCAGTGGTATGAAATGCTTCTAAGGCAGGGAAATTATACAGGCTGTGTTCAGGAAGAGCCTTTAATTGGGTCTGAGCGTATTGACTGCTGGCTGGGTTACGGTCGGTCGATACACCGTGGGTAGCGGTCAAAGGTGAGAGAACCTGCCCTCAGGTCATGTGTGTGTACGTACGTGTGTCTATCACGGGCAACACGCTCAGCTCAGAGTCCAGTGAGATGATCAAGTGAGCGGGTTCAATTAGGCATCCATCGGACCCGACTCTATACCACAGGTTCCGTTTTGGTTAAGCATTAACCATTCCTGAGGTGCACGGAAATATTTAAAAAAAAATCTTGATGCATTTACTCATTATAGAGTTAGCTGGATCCAATATCCATGCATAAATGCATGTTAATGCATACTTTTCAACCAGTTACACTACAAGAGAATCCAGAAAACCCCATGTGGCATAGAAAATAGCCAAGATTCCCCTTTGCATTGATTAATAAATTAATTAAAAACAACAATTGCTCCAGTTAAATGGCACACATTCCACCAAAACAAGTTATACTTGGTAGAATATTTTATTTGTGTTGTAACAAGTGTTATGCTGAACAAATTAAATACAACCAAAGGGAAATTATTCACAATGAAATTCATTTTCTGACGCCCAATGTACAAACATTCACCGAAACAATCTCGACATGTTTCAACTTCATTCTTTGATGTCAAATAGAACACAAATCCTTCGAAAGCCTTAACCAGTGGATGGTGATGGGCCTTCTCCGTGTGTTCAAAGGGGATTTCGAATCACCATTTTGCATATATCACAGAGAAGAAAATACTGTTTACATGAATATAAAACAAACACATTGTCGTACATGAGAAATGTATGCAATTATGGGATTTACTGTTGACAGCTACATTGTACCAAAACACGCCTCGCATACAAAGAGCTGCTGTAGCATGTTGTGTCTGGCTCCTATACGCTAAATAAGTGTGTTTTTGTGCAAGAGATCACCACTAAGACACAACAGTGTGATGTCATTCATGAATGGGCACGTTTAAGCCGCACACTTCTTTGTTCAGTTGGTGTGAATCACGCCTGAAATAACCTGTTTCATTATCCACGCGTAATTGCACTGAACAACATAGCATGGTTAATCAAAGTGTTTTTTTCCGAAGCGGCTGGGATTGCCTCGCTCTCATTTGGAGGAGCACTTCCAATCATGACATCACGGGCACATCACAACAAATTAGACGGGGCGGTTTCCATCGAATGATGTTTGTCGCTTGATGTGTAGAGGGACTTAATCACATTTCCTTCACTTGGTGTGAAACTAAGTGTTTATCCTTGGGCTGGGCTAACACATTGGTGTTTAGTGATGCTGTAAGTGCATCATGACTGGAAAGTTATCTACAGAGGACGTTCAATTACGTCCTGACAAGCAGGGATGTTTTTCGAAACTCCGCGCAAATGCTTTTCTCTTTTAAGCCAATTCGGGGCTTTTGACGAAAAACTCTAATTTCATCATTCATCATGAAGCGTGTCGGCCTTGTCAAGTAGAACTGCTCTCACCCTGATCTAAGTGCCGTTAAACACAACACCACTGTGAATAGTGAGACGTATCAGAAACACAGATACATGGCTCCGGGTGCTGCCGGTCTGTTTCCACCAACCCCTGCCAAGGATTTAGTCCTGTGAAGATGGCCTGCAGACTGTAATTAAACCCCACATTTCCATTGATCTCCATCTCTTCCTACATCCTCCCTGCCTCCTCCCTCATTCCCAGTCCCATCCTATGAGGGATCCTGTATAAATAATGCAGGTTTCCAAGTGCGGGTGCGTTAATTGGCCTGTCTTTATGGGCCCAGAAGGATCCTGCTGACCTTTTTGCAGAGATAGCCAGTAGCCCGGGGCCAGACGCCTGTAGAGAGACAAAGGAGAGCTGTTAGCCAGGGGATTGTGTGGCGGTAACTGCCCACATCTTCTACCTTAGCAGGAATAAGTCCTGCCTTTCAGCTCATCATGCCGGGTCTAATCCTACCTTACCCATGATCACCCCATGATATCCGTGATCACTCCAAGCCTAATTGGTGGCCATATTTATCTGAAGCACATCAAGCAACCGATTATGCATTGTCATACATGTAGCTGTATGTACACATTAACAACAGAGGGGCTTCTAACAGGTCGTTACTCAAACTGCTCTCACCCACTGTTTCCCCCTTTAGTGAAACCCCAGACACAAGCCCAGCTTACCTACCACCGCCCACCAATTAATGTGCAGGACTACATACAGAATTGAAGCCCACCCGTAATCAATCATCAGTTTTTTTGAAAATTGATTCATTGCAAGTAATGGTCAGTACTATCAATTCAAGCAGAGGTGTGCTCTGAATGCAGGCTGTGGTATCGTTTACGGTTGGTCTGTCTTGATTTCTCTTCAATTCCGCACATAAGTTCCTTTTCGTCAAAACTTAAATCTTACCACTGATGAATTCTAGAAAATTCCCGACGGAGCCACACAACCGTGCCGGTGTGGTGCCTGGCTCGGCAGACGGCAGGTTCAAGAGTCAAATCTATGACTGCAGGACATGTGAAGAGTGTCACAGGCTGAAGTGAGCCATCGATCACTTGTGAATTTTTCAGATATGTTTTTGGACATGGAGAGCTGGCAATAGACTTCTGGCTGCCCCCTGAATATTTTCACCATTTGTCATTGTTTTACGCAGTAAAGTGGCACAAACCATAATTCTGTCCATACGTGCTCTCCTGGCGCCTGCTATGAGTAATGTAATATATTTCAATCCGTTGTTCATTCATTTCTGCACTGAGCACTAAGCTCATAAGTGCCTTCTGTTCAGATGATAGAGCACCATGTCCTCCCCGGGAGATCATGCATTGGTAGGAGTCATCTTTTCACTTCGACTGGATCATATATTATTTTTTATGTCAATAGTGTTTCAAAATGCAAACAAAAGTCGCCGACATTAGCAAGTTTTACACCAAAATTTAATTAAAAAAGGACCTTGGATTTACCACCGTCCTGTTTCTTGGATATCTAGAGAATCCTCGGGCTAAACCCCTTCTGATTTGCCATCAATTTCACAGGCAAAGCTGGGAAAGTATGCAGATGCATACATCCAGAATCAGGGTTACCCAGCTTCCGCTTTCATTACCTGCCCAGGGCTCCTTTGAAGCCCTTTGTACTTGGGCAAGTTTCTTAAATCAAATGGACAGCCTCATCTGTAATTCATTTGGACAGAGTACCTGTGAAATGGAAATGGAAGGTTTGCGCAGTACAATCTTGGAAACTATGTATATTTATACCTTCTGCTAAGAGGCTTTTGGGGTTGTTTTTGGCAGGCAGAGGAGATTTCTCAAGGAAATGAATAGTTGTGAAGCCACACTGGCAGATTACAGAAAATCTAAGAAACATAGAGGGATTGTATTTGTTGTTGTGGATAATCGTGTATGGGGGTCATTCATTTAGTGACCAGGGGCACGCAATCTCGATGCTCATGTCTTATCGCCTTTTGTAAGCTTAGAGAAAATAAGATTGACATTCTATGCAAGATTGATTTGTACATTTTCATAGACTCTCAATAACTCACATGAAGCCAAATTATTCTGAAAGGTTTAACGGCAGACAACCTTTAAATTCAAACATTGACATGCCATCAGACTCTATCGCTGCACAATACATGTAAGCCACACATTATTGATGTCGTAGTATGATACCATCTTCATATCTGGGGAGGAAGAAGATCTCATTATATGATTTCACATTATAAACTCATGTAGCTGTGGCTATGGCTATTTGAATTCTAATATTGGACTCCAGTGGATTGAAAGATCATCAATTGATAAAGTTCTGTGAAATAACTTTGTGGCTGTCGCAACATTTACTGGAAAAAGTGTGACTTTAGACAGTAACAGTCTTGAGGAATACAACAAATATGATTGTCCTAAGAAAACACACTGCTTGTGATGCCCCCCCCTCCCTCCCCCGAAACAAATACAATGAGAGAACAGAAAAAATAGACTACGCTCATGATCCAATCTGATTCAGAACTACAATGAGATCTGCCTTCACTCAGCCTGTGAACAACGGAAGCCCCAAAATAGCCTGGAATCTGATGGCAAATCCTAGACTTCCTTAATAATTTGATAGGTGGAACTGATGTAACCATTCTTTTTTCAGGTTTTAACCATCTCCTTTGGACGAGCTTTGGTACGTAGTGAGTGTGACTTCTACCCTTTTAAAAGTAGAACGAGCTACTAGGTCTTAATAACTATACTTTGGACATATTACAACCAGTTTCTCAGGTCCTGAATTTGATAGGAAGGAAAAAGCTCAAGTGAAGAGAGGGAGCCGTCGAAATGCGGTTGGCAGTGAAGATCACACCGAATGAAGTGAGGCAAATTACCGAATGCCATTTAGAGACGGTTTGTAATCGGCTTTATCTACCGTGGAGATGGTATTAGACCCTAGATACTCTAGAATGAGAAGGATTTAAGAAATAAGGAACCCAGAGAGTCCTGCTTCAGCTGGTGCTTGTCACTTCACCTCGTCGATTTTTAATCTGACCTACATCGACTCGGAATCCAAGGGGGCGCAAAATGGCTTATTTATGTAAGAATCCATTATTCGGAGATGTTTTTGTTCAGGGCAAGTCAGGACAAATTGTTCTCCTTTATGGCTCTTACAGAGTCTCCGCCTCTGTGAGCTGCAAGACCTTAACTCCTTTTCAATCTAATACAAATGTGTGTACTTGACAACAGCTTTTCACAAGTTCCTAAAAACCTTCCCAAACTTGTTTGGAATTCATTTCAGAAACTCAAATGTTACTCTTTCTGAAAACACTCATGGCCCTTTTCAAACATAATGCAACTACGGCATCCCTGTGCTCTGAGACCCATTATTCGGCGAGCACTATTTACTGTGACGAACACCCATGTGGCCAATAGAAACGAAGCAACCCTATGTTTCTCGGTCCTCTGCGACTTCCTCAAACACCCAGTCAGATGTACGCTGAATGAACCCAGCGGAGAGCGCTGCTCAAATGATCGCATTGTCTGAAAGAGCCTTTCTCCACTGTAAGCCACACAGAGACTGCAAATATCTGCCAACAGTGAACTATATTCTCAAACGTGCTTGGATTGATTTTAACTTTCAATTTTCAGATGGAGTAAATGGATTTTTAGTTTTTGAAACCAAGGGTTTGTTTTAGGTCTGTGGGAATAATAGATCTGTTTCAATGTTCTTGGGCCCAAAGTTGTCAGAGCTTTTTAAGATTTCTTGCTGGCAAACGGACAAGCAAACTTGAAATAACAATCTTCATGCATCGGGTATAAGGCGCCATCAAAAACAAATCCATAGTTTAGTCAAAGTCAACTTTATTTTCATAGGATTTGTCAAAGTGGACTTTGACTTCGATTTCTCAATCAGCTAAAAAAAACATGTCTCTAAAACCACGCGGTCATGAATGTTCATGAATCCATTCTAAAGTAAATTGCAAATTTTTCATTTCTTTCATGCGAAGATTGTGAGTGCACGCTGCTGTGGAAGGCAGCATGAAGGAGTCATGGCTACCATCTGCTATCTGTGCCCCCCATCACCCAGCAGACAAGACTAAATCAAATCCACATGAGACAGATGCACAAAGCCTGTATTCATCCAAGCATCACTCTCTCTCTGTCTCTTTATCTTTCTCTCTTTATTTCCCCTGTCCGGCTCTCATTTGAAACGGAAGAGAAAATCAAGGTCAGGCCACCGATCACGTGAAGTTGCAGGGGAATAAATTTCCACATAGTTGTCCTCTCCGACCCACTGACAGTCTCAAGGAATGTAGCCTTGTCGAGCCAGGTAAGATGTGACTAGTGAAGACATATGGCATGTTTGCATGGGATGCTTTTTCACCGTCTACCTTCCCTTTCCCTCTCTCCTCTCACACACACACAGCATTCAAATTCATTTAGGAAGTGATGGGTGGGTGCTTGATTCATGAGTCAAAAGCCACAAGTCCACATTGTCAATGTTTGAGGAGAGGACAATCGAATTAAAATGGGAAGAGAAGAGAGCGAGTGAGAGAGAAAGTGAGTAAATCAGCGTAATTACAGCTTAGTGCAAACAACTCCACATTGTCTTCATTCCAATAAGTTAATGAGGTTACAGACTGGGGGGAGAAAAAAAAACAATTCCATCACTGCTATGGCCTCATGCAGGCCACCAAGGCAAATGAGCTGTCACCCGATCTTAATGGCGACAGGGTTTTCACCCAGGCCTGAATTGATATCTGACTCCCAGGCCTAATGAGCAAGAGCTGGAAAGGCAGAGTGAACTCTCTGTCCTGCGAGTTCGGTAAAAAAACAGGTGGAGGAAATAAAAATAAGAAATGGTTGGCGCAGAGAGTAACAGCTCTTGTGACGGAATACATCGTTGTGATTGGATTCTGCTCCTCAAGGGCAATTCCAAGATGCCTTATCAGCGTGACAATCCGAAAATGAACAATGTTCTTGAAGTCTTTCACTAAACACTGCAAATCGATGTTCAAATACATAATTAGGTGGTAGCAGTAGTAGTACTAGTAAAGTTGATTACAGCTTTATAGCACCTGTACCTAAACAGGTGTTATTTTTGCATTATTGCTAGCCCCTAAATGTACATTGCAGTTGTGTACATATTGATACACTGGAACCCAGTACACAGGGCCAACTAAGGACTCCGAGGTCATGTGATTTGGGATTTGAGGATTATTTGCAAGGTCGGGGGAGCTCACATTCTACAATACAAAACTTCCTTAAAGGGACAGTTCAACAGAAAATCAAAAATACATATCTTTCCGCTTACCTTTAGTGCTATTTATCAGGATATATTCTATAGTTCCCACATGAAACTGCTCACAACAAGGTCTGTTGACTGTATTGAGTAACAGGGTCATGATTTCATGAAAGGGACATCGTGGCTGAGTCTTTCAAAATGTGTTTTTTGGTGCTTTGAGCACCACGAGCCAAGTGCCGTATCATCCTATTATGTTGGCAAGAAGTTAGACATCTCTATGGTTGACAGCTCCAAAGATAGCCAACTTTCAACACAGTAATATAAATTGATAAATAGCACTACAGGAAAAATATGCATTTTTTAATACTCAAGCTGCCAACGGGTAAAATTTGACTGAGGCAGTTTTTTTGTTTTTGTATATTACGTTGTTCCATTAAAATATTTAAGTCTCCCTGTCATTAACTTTTCCTAAAAGTGAATTATCCAGCACCCTCTATTGTGAAATACTGCCAATATAAAGCCGGATTTGGAAAATGTCCAATTAAACCTATAAGTGCAAGCAAGTCAAATGTACCCCTAGATAATGCTGTCATTTTATTGCTATCAATTTAGCTAGATACACATGCTGTCCCACTACTGTGCAAAATAGAGCTGCGTCATGAATCAGGCATTAGACCTGCTCAATGCATCGAGTGAAGAAGAGTCTGATGGATTGAGCCATGCATCTTGGCTTGATTGTGACTGTTGTTATGAGAAGCATAGCGCAACATTATTCAAGGATTCAAGGGTGATTTATGTCGCTATTTACAACACAGGGATGCACAACAAAATGCAGTTGTAGCCAATTTTCAACTCAAGACAAACAGGACAATGAAAACAAAACAATGCATTCCTGTCGTGCATTGTTTTGCATCATAAGGAATGTAAACAGCAGCAATATACAGCCCTGTGTTGTTGAATGATAAATAAATGACCTACTCAGTGTATTCAAATGCGACTACTTTTTGGGGCAACTGAAATATGTGCACACATACACGGTACACGCAGTACATTGGCTTCACATTGTCACGTTGGAGACAGCTGTTTTCTGTTTGAGTTGATTGTGCAGCTGGAGAAAGTAATCTGCATTATTTTGTTTTGATATTTGGCCATTTTTGAGAGTGATATATTGATAGTTTAATTCAGCAGGAGAGTGAAAATGCTGCTTGTCTTCTGTTACATAATCCTTAAAACTTCCCCACTACTAAAGGAAGTCATTCATGCCCCCGTTCTCCTTTTGATCCGTCAAACGTGTGATGAAAGAATGGCAGAGCCTTGGCGTTGGCATCCTCTGCCTTTGAGACTCAACAGCTTGACTCATTTCATTACTGTCATGAAATAAAGATCCCCAATCTTCTTTTTTTTGCATTCGCACAGCAATGATCCACCCTTAGTTCATTTACGGCCGCTCGCCGTGCAAGGCCTCCAGCCTCAGAGCTCCCTTGAAAATGTACCTGTGTCCTTTTCACTTGCTGGCGCATATCATTGTGATATACTGTAATGGAATGAGCAGAGGACTCATGAGTGAGTGGTTCTGTTTTATAATGAGCTGGGGGAGGTATAATAATCAGTTACAGTATAACTTTCACTTCCTGGCTCAAAGAGACGTCTCAACCAGTGAGCCAAATGAAAGTTTTTCCTATCTGGGGATATAGTTAGGAACTCTGGGAATGTATTTCAGTGGCCAATTTTTTCAATAATGTTAACGCGGTATGCTGTGACTTAATTAAGATCCTATTTTAAAAGCAACGTCAGTTCTTTTCTATTTAAATGACGTTTCTGTTTTAAACTAATAGTTGCTGATGTTAAAAAAAGTATTTCACAGCAAGCACGTCTACATAACCTATTCCAGAATATATTTTCTATAATTAGTTTCTAAATTACAGAAAATATATGAATGTTGGTTAAAAGAACGCTGCGTTTGAATGTGCATTCCGTCTGTTGCCCCCCCCCCCCCCCCCCCAGTCTTGTTAGTAGTGGTGATAACAGCATTTTTATTTCATTTTTTTTCTCTTGAGAGAAGCCTTATAAAATCCAGCACAAGAAATGGCACTTTGCCTGTTCCAGTACACTCCCGGGCATACAAATGCATGACAGGATTATGCAAACACGTGTTTGCCCACACGGATGCTCTCAGATAAAGCAGGAGAGACAGGCACGACCGTGAAAGGTGACAGCGTTTCCTGCTCTCGCGGGGTGACCTCGTTCCCAGCAGGTCGCTGCTGCGGCTTTGGACTGTGTCTCTACTGGCCATCTGGCCCTGCCGGTCACCACTGTGAGCAAATACCATGCGAGTGGCTCACCGACATACTCTGATGGTGCGATTCAATATTGGTGGTGGTTATAAGCTCGGGATTAGCCTGCTGCTCATACCCCCATTTCACTCGACTACAGCACCCACCTGGCTGTGGTTTTCCATTCACCTGCTCCCTATGGTAATCTCTCGGCTTGTCCCTGTCTCAGTCGACATACTAAAGTATAACTAACACAAGCATTTGATCCCGTGCCAGTGCCTCAACATACAAACAATGTAGTGTTTTCTGTACGTGTCACAATTTGAAAAGATGCTATTCCAAGTTCAAGATTTCAATTCGGAGAGTTTCCTGTATTTCATTATCACATGATTGAAATGCCAGCAGATGGAAATATTCCAGATTCTCTCATAGAGAATGTAATGAACATAAACAACATTGTCTCCACTGTGAATTCAATAGTTTCTCTTCCCGAGCTTACATACATACATACATACATACATACATACATACATACATACATACATACATACATACATACATACATACATACATACATACATACATACATACATACATACATACATACATACACAGTGTGATGCCTTTCTGTCTCTTAGGGTGAGCAGTGAATCATCTTCCACAGATGAGGCTTCTCTGTCTCTGTCCATGGTGCTGAAGATGTGTTTTTCTTTTTTGCCGGTAGGGGGCGTGTGGTACCTAAAGATAGCAAGCGCCGCTGCTGTAAATCCAATCCTCCTGAGTTTCAGCAAACCAAGCATTGCTGCCGAGCCACGAGAGCGACGGTGAACCGCTCTTCGGTCCAGTCAGCGTTGCCGGTGTGAGTCTCTGCTGCTCACTCGTCTAATCACTTTGTAAACGGAATGTGTAATGTCGGATTCTCTGCAAGGACACGCTCGGCACTTTGACTCTCCACATGGGGAAAATGCCTGCCTGTGTTGAAGAATATAATAGAAATAAAATACAGAAACTCAAATGTATTCTTCCAATATATATAAATATGAGCAATCAATTATGAAAGGGACAAATGAAGGGAAAGTAGATAAGAAAAAAGAAAGAAAAAACTCACATCAGGGGAGGATTTTTTGGGGCTCAGATTGGTTTAGGCATTTCAAATGTTTTTCTGTCTGTTCGGTTAACCAAGCAGAACTGAAAACAACTCCGCCTATACGACATCAGAGCAGCATTGTCCTGTCCTGTCCTGTCCCCGGGAGGGAGCGCGGGTCCCACCACAGGCTGGGCTCTGCGCCTGTCTTTTGGGAGTGTTTTCGTATGCATGTGCGTGCCTGGCCGTGTCCGATCCAAATAGATTCCCCTCACGTCACCTTCCAACACACCCACTCACCACCATCACCTCCACCCCGGCACATAAAACATTCATTAGAGAGCAGCCCTGCGCTGCAAGAAATGTCCGTCTGAACAAGTCATTAAGTCTCAGATTTACTCTTCTAATCGTTAAAGTCCATCACTTATGTAAACTCCCTTATGTTTGCGTTTGGTGAAGCAGAAAACACAGCGCGTTCAATACATGCGTAAAATCTCCCGTGCTTCGCCTTGAGTGATATGACAATTTCACTTTGAAATGTAAGAGGAATATATACATTTGTTTTGCAGCGTGACACATACCCATAAAACATTAATCTCTGAATTCTCTCTCTCCCTCTTTCCGCCAAACGCACCTCGCCGCCCCGCCCTCCCTTCCCACCTCCCCGTGGTCAACGCAAACTGAAGCTCAGCAGTGCGCCGACATCCATGCGCATCCGCCACACTTTTCTCCGCGTAGCCTACTTGGGAAATATGCAGCTGCGCAAGTGATCGGACTGGATATGTTCTGCGATTTCAAAACATGGATCCAACACTGATTTGTCGCCTGTGCCGTTGATTCTCCACATGTGCGTTAACACTTTGAGCTATCTCTTTCTGCGCGTCCTAGATTTTGGGGAGGTGTCGACTGGTGTGTCGAGAGTCTACTGATCCCAATTTGGATGTTTATTGCTGACAATTTTTTTTCTGAATCTCTGGTCCAAATGACTGAGCTCGGGTGCAGCCGGAGACGTGGCTCCCTACTCGGTAAGACCTACAGCTAAAGTTTGAAGGGTGCAGGGGCGCCTGAAGGCTGTTCGTCTCCCAGTATGCACTGGATTTGCAACTACCCATAAATTGCAATAAAACAGTGGATATCCTATCTGCCTCCGGATTCATTCGACTTGGATTTACACAGCGTCTGGATTTCACCCACATCTAAATCATGAAGACCGTTATTATTGATGGTGAGTATACGCATCAGACAATAAGACGTCTTTGTAAAGTTTCTCACATAAAGCAGACAGGAGGATCCTGCTTGGTTATTGCGCAATGATTAAATCCACAGCAGTGTCACTGGTCTGCGGAGAACAGATACAGCCAAAGATAAATCACATGCTCTAATTGGAGTTCACTCTGCTGGCTCCTCTGGGGTTTGGTTAAACTGGTACATGACTGATAAAAACCTCCAGTCTGCAGAGTAACACTCCGTTCTCTTATTTTTAGTGCGGACTAAAAAAACAGCGTCAATATCAGTTGTTGCGGATGTAAACGACCTTGACTCTGGTTGTTAATTGAGTCATAATTCAGAGCAGATTGTGTCCATGTCCCTTTCTTTTCTCTCTTCGCATTCGCGCGTGTGCTGGTGCACGAGCGGGTGTGCGCGAGAGACCGTGTGTGGTGTTTTTGTGGTGGTCAATATGCTCTCCGTGATAACGCAATTTAACCCGGGCATCCGATCATCCCGTGTGGACGCTGAGGAGGGGGAGGGGGGTTATGATGAAGTCCGCAGATGGTCCGCTTGGCGGTCCAATATAACCTCTTTCTTCTCCAGCTACTTGGCTTATAATTGGTGTTTTTGAGGCATCGTCCCGTTCAGGGTGCCGCCAAAAAAGACAGGGAATCGGGCCTTTCAGCTTTCACCGACTGGACGTGGAGCTATTCTAATGAGGACATCGATGCTCCTCCATTCCCGCCGGATATGGCAACAAAATTGTATTTCTTGGCAGGAGCATGCCGTAGGCTGTGTGTGTGTGTGTGTGCGCGCGTCCGTGTGTGCGCGGAGGTGGAGGTGGAGAGAGGAGGGGCAAGGAGGAGGAAGCACCTGGCATGCCAGTGCGTGTGTTCCCTGCAAGCCTGATTGTGCCCCGTGCCTGTGTTGTGTAAATATGTCCAACGCAGTGCAGAGAGAACGACACTGACATCGCGTGTAATGCTTGATAAGCACCGCCGCGATGAGATATAAGTGCATCAAGAGCTGGTGGAAAACCCTCATCTCCACCCTGCCCCACCCCAGCACACAGACACGCACGGAGTGCTTATGCAACGCGCTGTACACACTCCCCTCTTCCTCACGTTGTTCATTACGTGGCTAAAACTGCAGGATTATGGTAGGAAAGCCGCAGATTATTGTGGGCCTACGGACTCATTTTGCATTTAAATCACAGAGGCACGTCTACTTTCATCCATACTTTGCATTCTCTTTGATATGTCACAGGGCGATGCTAATGCAAGTGCACACCCCACCAACCACAGCATGGCCCTGGGTCCCTCAGACCCCTCAGGCAGGTTTTCATCATCCAACTAGTGTGATTTAGCATCACACCTATGTCTGATTATTCTTTTCTTTTTTTATCCCGCTGCAATTATAATTGGTATCCCTCTCTCGAGGCTTCTGATTTGGCTGAGAAAATATGGCCTGTGCTTTGTGTTTAAAGTGTCAGAGTGAGGAGGGACTTTAATTTACACTCTTTTTAACCAAGTCAGCACATGATCAAATGGCTCTGTGGGAAAGCTGTTGCTTGGGGTGCCATTGCTGCCTGTCTGCCAAGCAAAGCCAATCAAGCCTAAATTAATGGATACAAGCTATTATGGTGGAAGTGAAAGCTTTCTCTTTAGGAGTTTTAAACCACCACACAATTAGGCCATTTTTATTCTTCATTTAGTTAATCTTTTACTGTTGTTTCGGTGGGGCCTTGCCAACAACTCTGCCCTATTTAAAAGAAAATAGGCCACAAGATGCAGCACCTGGGGTGGCGAGATAATTGTTTCGAACGTATCAAGCTGTAAAAGCAAAGCTGGCAAGCAAAACAACAACAATGGCTGATTTGCATGGCGACAATAGTGTGATAAAAACGTTGTGCCATAAACTGACAATGAGACACGGCATCTTCCGCATCCTGAAAGACGATGTGAAATTGATCCATCTTTGTGTTTGTATGGGTGTGTATATGTGCACAAGGGTGGGGGGGGGGGGGATAATGTGCGTGTGTGTTGCCTTCTGTTCGTGTATGGGGAGGTGTGAAGAACGGAAGAGGAAGAAAGAGGATGCACATGAAATTGAGAAGTGTGGTGGTGGTCTGACTTATCGTTGCTTGTGTTACATCATGTGTTTCGGGTTAAATTGACTTTCATCACATGTCAGTATGTCATCTGCACGGATGCTGCAGCAAAGCGAGAGTATTTTTCTTGTAACGCTGCTTCCATCAGTGTGGAATGATAATGTATCTGTAGCTGGAAAGGTTGTCGATCAATAAGACTGACTTATTGATTGCTCAGGCAGCTGCTGAGATTTCTGGCTTTCATTTTTACCTTTTTTTTTTTACGGCCTGAATTTCAAGACCCTCCCAGTCTCCCCGGTCTCATTTATTCACTTTCTCTATGTCTTTAACAACTGAGGACGGTGCTATGGGTGAGACCTTTCTAGCTATGAAGACTAATAAGCCTCATTACCTGACTCAGAGATGTGAGCAGCTCCGAAGAAGAGGAGACAATACGTTCTTCTAATGTTGTTGCAATTCCGTCTGTTCACCAATAGAGGTCAATAAAGGGTGAGTGGTAATTGTCCCTTTTATGAGAAAGTGTTGGGGGTCAGTAGGAGTCAACATAGCCGTGATGAGTGCAACAAGGCCAAATCCCGATGCTGATTTAGCCAGCTGCCCTTACTGACCATGCGTAGAGCCGTTTTGTGTCCGACGTGGAACGCGCTCCGATCACATGACTCTGTGCGACTACTCGTACAAACATTCACTGGTGAACTGCTCAAACTTAGATTTAGTCAGACAGCTAATCACTTGAAGGTTGGATTGTGTTTAGGATCAGATTTATACCGCTGTCTAGTCTAGAGAACAGCAGATGTAAAGCATTTATTCACGACACATATTTATTGTTGTTTGCCCATTTCACATTTATTTATACTCTACATTGAATTATATAATGTGTATTCATTTCCCAATTCAGACTATTATATATTGTAGCATACATAATTTACACATTTATTATTGTTAAAGTGTAGCATAATGCACATATTTTACATACTTTTTAATAATTGATGTTTGTATATATATTTTAAATCTATAATGTAACTGTAAATTAACCCAAATTACGCGGATCAATAAAGCATTTCTGATTTTGTTACTTATTTAGTTAAAATGAGATTTCTTTTATTAGAAGAATAATTGAATGGCAGCTCTTGTATAAGATAACAGCATATTGCATTTATTACAGCACAATTATCTATTTTAAGGACATTCTATTACAATTATGAAACATTTGATTTAACCTTATAAGATTGGTATTGTTGTTCATTTATATTGATTTATAAAAAAATGTTTAATGTCGATTTCACATCCAATTCAAGTATTACTATTCCTGCCTTATTAGTCAGAGTTTGTGTGAAGTTGGATTCCTTTTACATTTGTGATCCTGTGAGCCATTGTATTCATATCTCTTATCAATCCGTGTCTAAAGGATGAAGATGTCTATGTTGTGCTACATAGCCTTGGTGGTATTAATGCCTTACTAAAAGCGACCAACTGCAGCAGACTATCTGAGAGCGGATCTGCTATGTCCACTGCATCCGGATGAGCACACTCCTTCAGGGCCTTCTTTTAATTGGCCGCGCCCTTCAAGTAGCACTGCATTTGTTTATACAGTACACACACACACACACACACACACACACACTCAGATTCCCTGATACACGCACAGGCATGCTGGCCTCAGATATCCCTGGATCCAGCCGCTCTAGGATGTCCCAGCCTCCCAGCTCTTCCCTGCTAATCAGCAAGACAGAGGAACTAAGTGGATAAAAAAGCACAATTCTATTTGTTTATGCAGAGGAAGCTAAGGGGCGAAATAATACAGAAAGCAGAAGAAATGGAATCCACTATTCCCCCAGATTACCAGTCCTTAATCCTCTCTGTGGGTTATTATTCGACTGTCACAATATTTCGAAGGACAATGAGCAGAAAACTGTAGAAGCTAGCCCCCAACCCCCTACACTCCTCTCCTGCGTGGTTGTTCTCATCCTATTGCAGATGTGTGCAGTGTGCGCCGAGCTGCCTGAGCGCCGGTGACGCTGATTATATCACAATGGGGAGGCTGACTGATGGCCTCGTAAATTGTTAATTAGACAGAGCAGAAGCCGCTCTTAAATTAGGCGCATGAATGGAGCCGCTCTCAGCCCTATCAGTCAACCCGTGCCCCGCTCCTCTTCTCGCAGGAGGCAGTGCCACTCATACAGATAAAGCGAGTACATTGTAATTGATCACAGTGTTAGGGTAGCATAACTGATCAACCGAAACACATGATGTGTCTAACCTTTTGATATGCAGCATACAATGTGTATGATGCAAAGTCAGCACTCGTAGCGGAAAGCTTGATGACAGCAAATCCAAAGCAGGTCCATCAATACTTGGCTTCAGTAAACACGGAGGACATTTTGATATGATTAGCCACATTTTTCTGACACATACGCTCTGATGTGAAATCTGCTTTCAGTCGGTATGTTGGGCTGACGCGCTTTTAACAGCAAGACTGTCAAATGTTCAACGAAATATTTTAGAGGGAGGATGTCTTGAAGAAGAAACTCATTTGTTTTTTTAGTCCCTTTGATAGATAAATATCCTCTGGTAGTTGTTGATCTCATTTGCATCAGTGACGTCAAAATGGATTTCCTACCAACCCTCGTGATCATCCCTTGTGAGGATGACTGTGGTTGGGATTAGTATGCACACTAGACAGATGGGAGTTGATGTTTTGCTTCTGCGATTGAGTAAGTTAGTCTGTGGACTAACATCCCTCGATGTCTCAGAACACTGTTATATCTTTAGGATAAGGTTTGTTAATTGCATAACATGACAGCAATAAAAACGGTGTAATCTGCAATTTAACAAGCAGTGCATAGCGGTGCATAGTGGAAAGTACTAAGTTTGTGGCTGGATGTTGGTGCTTAGAAAAGATTATGTCTGAGTATCGTTCAGTTGCTTCATAAACAGACTCAACTTTGTTGCTCCTAATTAAAGTCTCTGCTTTAAGAAGACATCTGTCTCCTGCTGCACTTTTCCACTACAGTACTTAAGACACAAATGCGTGGGGGGGGGGAGAGTGGTACCTTTCTGCATTGTATGGATCCTATCCATTATTTATCGTCATTCAGGGCAAAGTTCTAAAAGACCGCTTCGGAACGATTCTGTGACTTTCATAAAAAGCTGCATATGTAGGTGGTTTTTTTTATGTGAAGGAGAAATACTGTATGCTGTATTTACTGCATATTTTAGCAAACTTTCAAAGGGTAGTTCTTCAGCGTTGGGTGAAAGAAAAAAGCACCTTGAGATTGCAGAGCCCACCTAATGTCAGAGAGGGCAGACGACTCAGACAGACGGGCTAGACAAGCCATGAATTGGATGCATGGATCAACGAAATATAAAAGTCTCCATCATAACAAGGTAGTGTCCATTAATTTCCGGTCTTATTTCAAGGTAGTGCCACTCATTTTTAGGCATTTCGAGTTGGAATCTTTAAGATTTTGGTCCTGGTTGATTTGGGACGCTATAAGACAAAGATCAACTTGTCTACTTGTTTATGGTGCAACCAAACAAATTTGCGTTGTTTTAATAAAATAAGTCTGTGGTTACACTTGTCGGAACTCAGCTGAGTCCGCACATCAATGTGACCTGCCTGATCAGATATCAAGATTCAAACTCAACGCAAACAGGACACCTTGGCATGTGGTCTCGCCGATCGGATCCCAATGAGAGCAAGATGTGATCTCGGAGCGTACAGACTCGACAGTTAATGTGTCCTGGCATTAGGGCTGGGCGATATGGCCTAAAAATAAAATCTCCGATTTTTTTACAAAAAATCCGATTCACGATTTAAATCGATTTTTTCCCCCACAAATTTTTGCAGATGACAGAAGCTGTTGAAAACAATTTTTTATTTTATTTTGTGATGATTTTCCCTCGTAGGTTGATAAAAATAAAGTGCAAACAAAACCTGAACATTGTAGAAAGGTGCCTGTAGTATACAAAAAGTATTTGGTCACTCTTTTGTTTGCCTGAATCATTTAAATATAAAATTAAATTAAAGATAACATTAAATGGCATTAAATAGTAGCCTTCCATTGTAAACAACTGTGCAAATGTAACTTTTGACAGTAAGCTTTTCTAACTGAATACACTGATACAAACACAGCATGAAATAAAATGTATGTGACCCTTTACCATTCACATTTTCAAAAGTCCAACATCTGATCTAACATCAACATAACATATTGTGCACAGTAAATAAGTGCATGTAAACAAAATCAAGTGCATTCACAACATAACCAACAGTATTAAACAGTAGTGCATGTTTTTTCTAAATATTTTTTGCCAGGAAGACAGCGTCGCTTGTGCTCCCGCGGTCCTGCTCCCTCCTTCCTCCTCGCATGCCTCCACTCGGCGGCATGCCTCTGTTTGAGGCTGTTTGTTCTGTGTCAGATGACACGAACCCGAACCATTTCCAGACCACGGAAGACACATTCTTCCCTCTCTTAAGAACGAGAGCTTCACTGCTGGCCGCCATTGTTTTCGTTTGTAAACAATGCGCGCGCACTCAACTACGGGAACCCAACGGGGGGAGGGGTGGGGGCGATTTTCTCGATTTTCAATAAAACACATCGCCTTAAAGCACACATTCGAATTAATCGATTAAATCGATTTATCGCCCAGCCCTACCTGGCATGATCTGATGTCAAAAGCTGCATTGAAATGAGTTGAAGTGCCTTTCCTGTTGCACATGGTGCGAGTAGCAAGGTAGGCCTACAGTATAACTGGTTACCTTGTTGCAGCTCTTAATCTAACCGCTCACTGCTCCTTCCTGTTCTGCCAAAACAGGTACAATATGTGTCAATGAATGAGAAATTCAAATAAGTTGTGAACAAAAAAATAACTGTTAAGACATTTGCACAATAAAAAAATAAATCATGAAGAATTCAGCCAATGTGAATGAGAAACAAACTTCAATAAAGCTCTTGTATCGCGTCTAGAGAGTGAATAGTAATCAGTGAGGCTTATCAATAAGAAGTCTGGAGTCATCCGACTTCTTCGGCGGGAGGCCTGGAACTGGATGGATGGATGGATAGAAAAAATTGTTTTACATTTTGCCGTAGGCTACTCCCATTTAAAATGGAGGTAGAACAAAGGCTTCAGAACTCAATGACAGATTGTGCTTTCGTACAGTCGCATTGCAATGCGTTCGCAGCAGATATATGTATGGTGAGCCCTTCAAAGGAAATGGGTCGTCACTCTTCAGGCTCAGGGGAAATTGATCTGTTATAGATGTGAAAGCTCCTGCCCTATGTGCTAAACATATATCATATATACCTGCTCTGGTAGCTTTATACAAGGATTCCACACATTTCTGGCGGCTGATATAACTTTTTTTACACAAATCAATGTCCGATTTGTCGAGTAGGAAAATGCATAATCTTGCAACCGTTTCGGGAGTAAAGCAAGACTTCTCAAACATACTCTCAAGCCTAAAAGTGGAATCAATGCAGCTATTGTATCTTTGTATGCTCCAGTGACAATGCCCTGACCTTCACTTTAAAAAGAACAGCACTGTTGTTTATCGGGATGTAATTGGACAAGGCTGCCCTCTCAAAGCAAAATACAGTATGAAGGGAAGGCAACTCCCTCCAAGATGTAACATCTGTGTTCAGGGATGTTCATCTGAATCAGGTTTTGCTCTCACTCATCTCATGGGCTCAAAGTAGGTCATTCTTATTAGAATGCAAATCTGACAAGTGCGCGTCACCGTTACTCTCCTTTTGTCTCGATGGATTGCGTGCCGAATACATATTCCTTCTGATTCTTTGCAGTCTTTCCTTCACTCGCACTTTCCCTTCCGCCTCTCACACTGCGCAATTCTTCCCTCCGCAATTCTATTACCGTCTCACCCACATACACACTGTCACCCGTCTTTCCGTCTTCACTCTCAGGTGTAAATGCTGATTATCTTGTGTAGATATCAGGCCACGGCTAATTAAATGTGACCGCAACTAGCCTGCCAGGACGTCCATTATAATGATATCTGTAATCTGCTGGGCTCAGGGGAAGCAGTGGGAAGACAGAGGGATGACGATGGAGGCGGATTTAGGATGTATCTGGTTGCTGGCAGAGGTTAGCGGACATGGATTTTCCTCCAGTGATGATGTTTGTGTGGACTAGGACCATATGTCATCCATGGGTTTAAGTCCCATACACCAGAATACCAGCAAAGGCTGGAACAACATCTAAAGCTGAGGCCATGAACCATTGTACACAGTATGTTGTGTTGGCGAAGATGCAGCCTAAAATGCTGGATTATATTGGCAAGTCAGTGAAATTGGCAAAAAGTTTTGAAATTGGCAAATCAGTGAAATCATGATAACTCCCCGTTTTTTGTCATTATTCCGACCAGCGCTGCCACTAGAATCGCAAATTTAATCAATTTCCTCGAAGGAAGGTCTTCACCGGGTGTTAGAAACAGCAAATATAGATACTTTTTCTCCCTCATATGTTATCAGTCAGTGTTAAGATCCCGCAGTGCAGCATTTTGACACAACTCTCAAAGCATTAGAGTTGAGAATTCTCAGAGTAGAGAATTTTTTCCCATGGAATCCCTTGAACATCCGGTGATTGGAGAGAAACACGGAAAAATGTATCTGAGGGCCGAAAAGATTGTTCCGGGGAACTGTCGCTGACCCGGCTGCGTCAGATGGCTCGCTTTCCAAACCTCTAATCAGAAATGGGGCTTGTCTTCACATGCCCATCTGTGTTTCCAGCATAGCCCATCATCACAGCAATTATTCCAGTGAGGGAGACGAGCACTGCCTGGGAAACAAAATAATCTCAGACCAATGCTCATGGTCCCACTGTGCCTTCTTGGTTCCTTAGCCAGCAGACACTCGTGGGGGGGGGGGGGGGGGGGGGGGGGGTGTAAGCTGTGCCACAACTGGAAGAGGAAGCTGGCTGTTCAGATGTGTAGCGTATCTATGATGCTCATCAAAAACACATAACCCGCTCCATTGTTTGGAGAATGAGTTTTGACGGATCCAGCTTTTTCTCTGTTAGCATAAATCAAAGCCTGAGATTTCCACCTGGCACTCCCAATAAGTAATTGAAGAAGATACTGCCATATGCACCCCTAAATGTATTCAAATTCAACTTAATGCCATTAAGTCAGAGGAGGGTCATTTTTCTGACATGATTTTGGAATTAAGCAAACAACCGGTGACTTGTGTTTTGATCTATCGTATGTTTAAGCTCTTTTGTCTTGTGGAAATTTCTGGTGGTTTTCAATAAATCTTTCAGTGTTTTTTCGCCGTGGGTAATTGACAGGTTATGTTTTCTCCCCCTCCATCACTCCCTTGGAGGGCATTAGCATATTGAGTTCCATGCCTGACTGTGAAGCAATTCCCACCATGCCTTTAAAAGGAATCGCATGAATAGGCGGCATGTTACACCGCAGAGAAATATGAGACGGGAGAGGGAGCACACTCCACTTTCAGCTCATATGCACTTCAGTGGGATGAGCTCCACGTACAAACACACACACACACACACACAAGCTGCTGGAACCCCCTGCTGCTTGCTGACTCACACAAGGTTTAGGAGGCGGACCGCATTTGAGGTGGGGCGAGTAGTACATGATACGTTCCCCATCTCCCACAGTTAACTCTGCCATTTTTGATAGATTGTCTTCATTCTAAACAATTGACTGCACATCTAGATTTGGGAGGGGGGAGGATGAAGCTTTTAGCAAAGTATTATCACATGTCGGCTTTGTATCATAGCAGGTAATTGTTTAACCGATCACCAAATACAAGTAAGAGTTTAGCTGTGTCTGGTAACTTAGAGCTCAGGAGAATTCAACTTTAAATTCAAAGAGGTCCAGTTCGAGAAAATGTTCTTATGCAAAGGTCTGGAACTTCATCAGTTCTAACTTGTCTTATGATGCAATGCCGTATATATTGAAGTAACGTTTATATATGAGGTCGGTCCCTTGCTGTATCACAGTGTTTCCCGTCAATGGATTCTATCTGCACACAAAGTCGTCATGGAGATGGGATATTTAAAAAGCTAAAGCACCACGCAATAGAAACCATAACCAGCCATTAGCTTCCTCCAGTGTGAGAGCACCGCACCTCACCACCGGCCGGGGCATTACTCAGCAAATGGAGGGACTGGAGACTGGAAACTTTATCGCAGATGAGGGGATGAAGGGAGAAATGGTTTACCGACATGAACTTTATGGGTCTCTCTTCCTCAAAGTAGCCTCATTTACTGAACCTGCAGGGGAAGCATTTATTGGGCAAACATTGTTGACTAAAGCTGAAATAAGGATGTGTTTGTGTTGGCAGTATTATTTCAGAAAAACTCACTCCTGAAAGACAATTTTGCTGTACATTCTTTGTCTTTCCACTCATCCCGAGGATATGTTTACTTTATTTAGACAGGAAAATATCACAATAAAGTCCCTTTCCATTCACTGAAAATAGGCCTGGCTGATGTTTCTTCTCCTCCAGTGGAAACGTATTATAATGTATCCGACATTGAAACGGCTCCTCTAAAAGGATTCCTTTGTCAATACAACAGCACTCTAATTAGGTTTTTTTCTCTCACTGATATGAGAGCAGTGAGTGAGTACTGTCTGGAGTATGAGATACCTTCTTTATCACTGAATAGGGTTTTCTGGCCCGCCCTCTGCCATTGCCGTGCACCATCTTCTCAATGAGATAGAGTTGGAGCTGCGCATATTGAGACTGTATTACAGTATCGACTCCTCGTCCACTTAACTGGTGAATCAGCTCCGTTTACGACTAATTAAAGCCATTAAAGGGGGCACGCACGCTAATGCATTTCTGCACAGATAACAGAAACATGGGTGGCAGTGGCAGCCGGGCTGATTTTACTGGCAGGTCAAGATGAGAGTAATTAACAGGGTATTAACGTCGCAGCGTGATTCGTACGCGAGATGGAGGCTCCGGTGCACAGACCTGATACCGATGTACTTTTCACTGTTCACACTTTTTAGTTAAAATAAATAAATGACTGCGATGAAACAAAGATGTGCATCAAATGTTTTGCGAATGAATATGTTAGATGAGTAGATTTTGTAATTGAAATAGTGGATCAACATGAAAAGACCTGCATTCCTACTGTGTCTGTACTTTATCTACAGGACAGCGGTGAAAGGAAGACGTTAGAATATTAATGCAAAGTCTGATGCAGATTAAGGTGGAGATAACAGGAGAAGAGAGTGCAGCAGGGACGACAATTTTTTGTAGGTCAAGCCGAGAGTTAGCATCTCACTGGTTCCCTCGAACAAAAAGCCGATGGGATTTTTGTTTCTGCGGATTTTGTTTTTGATCGAGAACAAACACATGTTGATGATATTTGCAGCAAGATAATCTTCACAAAGAAACAAAGATTTTTGAAGTGTAACTACAAGCACCAGAAGTAAAAAGCTAACGTCAGGCCAAAAAACGAACTACACCACGGACACGTGACTTCATGTCACCACCACTATGCTAAAGAGAGATTAGTGGTTGGCGTGATGGCGCTTTGTAGTGTAATTTAGCCATTTGTTAGCAATCGCCTTTTTTAAGACTTCTTAAAGCTCCACAATTTTCGATTTTATATCATAGGTAGATATCGATCTGCTTTCTACCTAAAAAGACATTTTAAAAAGCTCATAGATTTCCAGACAAGGATACGAGAAGTGCAAAAAAATGCCGACTCATTCCTAGCACTCTATCAGGTTCTTGGGGAAGTGATGAAAAAGCTGCTTCCAAAAAGGTATTACAACTCCAGGTGCAGCTGTTGGAGTTACTCGTTTGTATCGCAGTATTTGCTGAAACACTGTGTCGCTTTGGAGCAATTATCAAGAGCACCTCTGTAGAACAATTATAGCTTACATCGTCACAATTTGCATAACATTGCCTGCCGATTAACTGAGTTTTGTACCGCAATGTACCGAGTTGTTTCCACTTCGTGACGTTCTAATGGAGGCTACTGCAGGTTAAATGCGTGAAGGACTTGCATAATGGCTGTAAGGGTTTTACTCTATGTATACACATTTCCATCGTACAAACCAAGGATGTTAATCTATACACAGGGTGGAACGTAACATTGCTCAAGTACTGTACTATATTTGTACTATATCTGTAGCTCTGTATGTTTTTACATACAGAGCTGGCCCTGGTCATAGGCGATGGAGGCGAATGCAAGTGGCGCCATCCATCCATAGAGGCGCCCCAAATGATGGAAGAATAATTTAATCTCAAAGACATAAAGCTAAGCATCTTCTGTGTGAGCAGCCCGGT
Source organism: Melanostigma gelatinosum (assembly GCF_949748355.1). NCBI lineage: Eukaryota > Metazoa > Chordata > Actinopteri > Perciformes > Zoarcidae > Melanostigma > Melanostigma gelatinosum. Next base: position 5,536,242 of record NC_136639.1, read on the forward strand.
CTTTGCGAATGACGTATGAATGATATGAGAACTGTGGACGCTTCAAGGTAACAGAGTGTAAAATGACACAAGAAAAGCCTAAAATGCGTTCTCGTAACATACGGGATGTCCCATGTTGACTTATTTTCACGCGTTCCCATGAGATCAGGTTGCTGTGAGTGCATAAACACAAAAGTTGGTGCTAGAATTGGCTGCGATACAAGGGGAACCAGCTAAAATCCTCCAAAGGGCACCAAAATGGTCAGCTCTGATACAAGCCAGAAGATCAGTTTACTTGAATTTTACTAATGATGTGAATACTTCCTCCACCACCGACTATCTCTTTTAAAATCCAGCCAGACTGGTGCAGTCTGTTTCTCTCTGCAGGGAAGGATGTAGGAATAAACAGAAAATGACATAGATAAATATTCATAGTCCAGATGTAGATTAAAGAAGACAAAACAAAGGCTGATCTGCCACAAGGAGCAAGATGAAAGCAGAGGGCTATAAGAGTTCCCTCACCTAAGGTAAGCTGTTACTAAGCTGAGTCTGCAGTTATCTCTCATCCACTGTGCTGAATACAGGAAGAGGGAAGGGAAAATAAGGGCTCGGCATTCTGTTGCCAGATTGACTCCATCTTCAAAGAGATTAACATAGCGCCAGTTTCCCTTTTATCTTCCTTTAATTTCAAGGATGCCAGCCCAAATTAAAATGCAAGGCAACTGAAATGAACCTTAAAATATCAGACACACAAAGGAACATAAAAAAAGAAAGCACCCAGTTTGAAAACATTGATCTGATAAAAAGTAAACATCCCTCTCACGAACTGCCCCATCTGCCAATGATCCACATTTTATTACAATAAACCAAATCATGTCTGCTGTTGTTGCAATGTATTACATTTTAGTGGATATTCTTGCAGAACCTGGCTGATTAGAGAGGTGAATATATTTTGAAATCAAGTCGCAGGTTTAATAATTCAATCACATAACTGTCAGGTTCATTAACATTCAGATGGAATACCATTAGATCCACATGGAATTTTAGCCATGCTAAATAGGACACTTGGAACTGTGTTGTTATCTTCATACTTGTTTAGAGAAACTCTCATTCAGATGTTTGGCTGTGTCATTAGGCAGTAAACCTTTAACACTCCAATAACACTGATTCTTTTATATTTAAAAGCGAGAGAAGGTTTGTGAATTATCTTGATTCCCAGGTGACAGTGCTATTTCATTGGTATGCAAAGTGGGCTCTGCACACCCTCCAAGTAACTGCTTTTTTCCATGTCGGCAACAAAATCTCCAGACTTGCAGCTGTTCCCCTCTCAGTTTGTTAAAAATAAAAAAAATGAGGCAACATCATTTATTAATACATTTTTCGATAAAACATTTGAAAGCAAAAAAAATACAAGAGTCCAAGGGGATTTTGTCAGAATGACAACAATGATGACAACAGGATCTTAACATTTGGGTTTTGGAGCACTTCCTTCAAAGCCAAAGACAGTGGTTTTGAGTCTCAAAAGAAGAAAAGGTCGTATTTATTGATTAAATACGAGAATTTATTCCCTAAAATACATTTCTAATCAACTCAAAATCCACTGTTTTTGGTTGAAAGATGCGGCACACAACAGTGGGACGGTATTTTAAAAGTAAATGTGCACTTTGAGCAGATTTGACATGTTTAACTGCGGGGTTCGATGTTCGACAGAAAATGTCAAAATACATTTCTGAAAGAGAAAGTAGGTCAGAAGTCGGCACGAGACCTCTGTCGAAACACATTCACACCACCATCACAATCACCCCGAAACAAGGATTCCCCAGCAATAGAAAGGCAGTGTTCTCCTAACTAGCTCACAGACACATGTTCAGATTCCGGGTGACAACCGTAGTCAACAGGTGCCAGAACACAACAGCTGCTGCTGCTGTGACTCGCCTGCTCTGACGTTTCCCCGGGGAGCCTCATGCCAGAGGTGGTTTGGGTTTATCTCGCATCCCTTTTTGCATTTCTGCAAAGGTTGTTGTGGCAGAAATGAGACGCGATGATGAAAAGCCTGACAGAGGGTGTGGGTTGTTGGTGTGAACTGTTCTTATCTTCCTTTTGATCCAGTATCGTGAATGGCATTTGATATCCTCTGGAAAAAGTCAGTCTGACTTTAGTGTAAGTGATAACATGAAGTGGAAAAGGAAGGAGAGCTCGTTTTGGGATTCAGAAAGTGTTTGGTTCTCATTCAACGCAGCGGTGAAGAACCCGAGGGTATGATGACCTCTTGACCCCTCTCCAAACAAGAGTGATGGAGAAGGTCTCCGCTTGGCTCCATTGGTGCCTATTTAAGGAGCCACTCCGTCTGCGCTTCCCATTTGATCTGAGCCTCAGCGCGGCTATTGAAGTCCACATGATTGATGTGGTCTCATCTCTCCCGCTGTCACGCTCTCCTGATGAGCAGATACTTTATCGACTCCGTTTTGGAGAGTTTGTCCAGTCTCAACACTCACAAGAAAAGTATAATCTCTTTTAAAGGAGTAGATTCCAAATGGTGACCTCAGCCCTGAGCTTCAAAATGTCGATTTAAGTGTAACGTCCCATCAGATAAGTTCTCCTGGTAGGATATCAGTCTTGAGGAGAGGGCAGAATACAACAGGCTGTTGGCACTTGGATCCAATTCCTATTGACAGAACAGGAAATACTGGAGTTTGAATCATGACATCTCCGAAGGTTACAACAGTCCATTGACGTTTGCTTTTGATCTGGAGTCTCTTTTTCACCCCGACTATTGGCTCCACTCCTCGGCCAATAATGTCTAGCTGGTGAGCTTGCACAAACTTCAATCCTGCAAGCTTCTCAGAGAAATGAACACAAATGCCAGACAACACAAACAGGCCCAAGGTACATTTAAAAGTACAAGCCGATAACCTGCTCTTGTTTGCTTTTCCCTGCTTCGTGCTGTGATTTTCAGTTTACGGAGGAAAGTAAATGTTTAAAAACTGTAATTCACAAAGTCCCTTTCTCCTTGCAATGAGGTTATGGCTTTGCATTTTCACTGCTAAGCTCTGCCGGCTGTTTCAGAGGGCAGCCTTCGCAGAGGAGATTGCACAGCCCCTTGGAATATGCTACTTCAGTTATAAAGGGCAGGCACTTATCTTGTTCACATAGGATCCTTTGGTAAGGCTGATCTGGAGACATTAGCTCACAGCCTCCATGTCCATTTCTTTGCTGAATGACCATCTCTAGCAGGGGAAAAAGCTCTCAAGCGAAAAAAAAACAGGGAAAACCGTGTAAAAAATCCATTCGAGGAGATGCTTTCTTTTGAGAGAAACAGGTGCTTTTCTTCCCGTGCCCCTTTCCCCTTTTGTATCTTGCACTGTGTACCGGAGTCGTGGTTAAGGCAACCAATTTGTTCCACTACGTGAAGCAGCAATGCTTAGATAATAGGTCTAAGCATCAGGGGATTGTCAGCAATGTTTTTTTTTCTATGCCCTGTCAAATCATAATGAGAAGTAAAAAAAGTTGGAAGAGTGATGTGTAAATCAGTTAGCAACATTTGAATAGGATTTACATCTGTCACGTTCGTCTCGGTTGTTACGGCACTGCTTTGCCAGCAGACTCGTTAAAAAATGAAAAAGTGTCTTTCATTCTGGTATTTAGCCCAACATGATTTTGAAAAGTAGAATTGTTTTATGTGAAATCATGCAACCAAAATAAACAGCTTGTTTTAACACAGACTGTTGTTGCATGTAGGCGTTTCCTGCCCCAACCCAGAATTGGCCCTCAACAAGCAAGAGTTTTGACTGGAAGCCAGCATCGTAGACAGTCAGGGTTTCCAGTGTTAGGATTCCCAGACTGCAGAGCCTTGGAATCAAAAATACCACAGAGTAACACAGCAATAACACTACACCACTATGTGTTAATAGTTTGATATAGCATAGAAATGTAATGTAAGGTTCTGAATTAACAATTGGCTCTTGTTGTGTGCGTTGGTCTAGCGCTGCAACGATTAATGGAATCATTGTTTAGTTTACAGGCAGAAAATGAGTCACTTGAGTCATTCAGCAAGAAAGAATGCCACCTTTTGTCCATTTGCCTGCTGATATAATAACCTAAATCTTTTTTGACACGGTGTTGATTATAGGAATTTACCTTGATCAGGGCTGTTGACACTGTTCACTGATATTTCTACAAACGCCATTGATAACCATGTCAAGTCAATGACAGCTAAGTTGCTCCAGTCACTTTGCTGAGATTTGGCTTTTATACCACCTGCTACAGGGATTTGAGCTGTCAAACTGCAACGCTTAGCTCAACACAAAGAGATGTAAGAGAGAAAAACATTGTCGAACATATCTGGTGCACAAGGGCAACATGTCGCATGATAAATATACCTTTTCACCTGCACAGACAGATACGGCCTGGGCAGCTGGAAAATGTTGACAACAATGGAAGTGAACTGCATGCAAGACAATTAGCACAGTAGGCTTTACTCTGCACTCGAGATGATGATGAAATAGCGTATGCTGATATGTTGTATGAGATTAGTTTTTTGTTCAGTTCAATTTCTAAAACTTTTGATATAGTTTTGTGTTTTCTTCAGCTGGCTTGCCCTGTGATGGCATTTCAGTGTTGAATCATTGCACATTATTAAACCAAATTTGCTGCTGGCATTACAAAATGGAGAATTTCCAGAGCCGAGAGGATGAAGGTCTAGTGAATGGATACTTTCTTTTTTATCTTTCAAATAATGAATCCGTCTATTAATGTAGCGCTGACTTTGATGTCGATTCACAGGCTGATAAACAATTAGTGATGAAGCCGTCTACTTCTCACTCTATTTTGTGTTTCTTTTTCCCACTGTAAGACATGCTTTTTTCATGGCCTTTGATGCCAAACCTCTTTATTATTCATCAACATCCTTGTAAACCCAGAAACAGAAAATATTCACATGCTGGATTCACATATCTATCTCTACAGTAACCATCTAAAAAGAAGATGGGGATGGTGGTCAAATGTAGGCTAGATTGCGAGATATTCTGTTTTATTCATGAATAATGTACGACTGTGACAAATAATTAACTGAATACAACAAATGCTGCTTTATCAGATACAATGACATAAATGTGCAAAGTATTCTATAAAAACAGTAAAAACAAATATTAACACGGATGGCTTTACAAGGATCCTTCCATTAACAGCAAGGCAAGACATATTTAAATCCCAACTCGGCAAGAAAAGTCCACTTGTTCCCATCCAGCTGTCCTTGTATGAGAAGATTTATCGAAATGAGCATCATTGTCTTGAAACCAAACTGGAAAAGGGCAGATAGCTGCACAACAATCAGGAACTTGGTTAAAGAAAAATATCATGACAATAAGCTGAAAACAGTTCAAACACCAATACTACATTTTTGACAGACTTTTGTCGTCCTTATTCTAAGAAAATGGGATTTTCAGATGTAATAACAGACATAATACCTTGTTTAGATGGAGATTGCTTTGCAGTGTGTCATTCTGCTGGAATGAACACTAGGGGGCAAGCTTAAGCCTCTCTCACATATCAATAGCATATTTGGGCAATTATATCTCCACCACCATCCTTTAACACGTTAGATTGCTTCACAAGAAGCGTATGCATGTGACAGACGGTGAAGTCACACGTTTGTTCATATTTGTTTGGGTGTGGGCTTGCGTGTGATGAGCCACCCACATAAATCTTAATCCAAGAATAACATTCATTTGACCATGAACCATTCTGATTAAAAGCAAGCTGTGTCGACTTCTGGAATCTCAGGATTAAAACTGGATTGCGTCCCCAAATCTGTCCCTCTTTCTTTCTCTCTCTGCAACCCCCACACACACTGTCAAATCTGCTGTTGCAGGCTTTTTTTCCTTACGTTACACGAGCCTCTCTCTCTTCCTCTATTTTCCAAAGCTTTTGTGCTCTCATTGTACGGCGGCTGCATTTGCTTTCTTTCTCCGATCGTCTCTTGCCCGAACCCATCATCTCCCTGTCTCCTGCTCCCTCTCGCTATCGAGAGTCTCTCTCATTGCACGCCGGCTCCTTTGCAGTGTCTGCCTCAATTTGCATCATTCCTCGGTGTGCGGCGTCAGCTCCGGCCTCCTGATCAAATCCTAGCAGCTCATGACTGCTTTCATCCCACATTTAGCTGCCCCTGCATCCGTGTATCTGCCTCCCGGTTTCCCACAGTTCTTTGCTGGTGCGGGAGCGGTGCCCGACTGCGTCTGCTGGTCTGTCTGCTGTGTTGGTCTGTCTGTTGTTTGTTGCTGGGGATCGGCGAACAGATGGTGCACTATGTTTCCCCCTGCAGAGTGTGAGGGCAAGATGGGTTTTATTGCAGAAACAACTACCATAATAGATCTCTCATACTTTGTGCGTTCCATCAGCACGGATAAATACCACTACATCATGATCTATGCATCTTGTCTCTATACCTCCCTGCATACTGTCGCGGTGGAATGGTTTATCCTCATACTTTATTTCAGTTGCTAAATATTTAATACTCATAATGTGCATGTTTTCTCAACAAATCAAAGCTGTAAGATTGAAAGGATTGTCCTTGACTCTTCTCAATGGACAACTGGAATTATTGAGAGCATCGTTAGGGGACCTCTTTGTGCTATAGTACTCTGAGATCCGCAGGCGTTTGACAGCTCCACTGTTCTGTAGAGATGATGGGCTTCAGCAAAACTCCCTGAGCAATGCTGCTGCAGCTAGAAATATATTTGTAGGAAACTAGCATCGGTTCAAGCATGTAGGCAGGACACTCCCCCGGGAGAGTGAGTGGCCTTAGATGATAACTCTCAAGAGGCCCCTCTTGCTAAAATATTAACAAGGTGTATGAATTCATTTCACTTAAAAGACTGAACTTAATTTCCTGCCGACGAGTGTTGATACCGCCAAAGCACATTAATGACAGCGATCGGTAGATTGGGTAACATCCGTGCAGCCACCATCATGCAGCGCAGACGAGTTGTGCCACTCGCAGCAGAGGTGCATTTTTAACTGCTAATGAATCAGATGTGTTCGGGGCCCGTGCCAGCCCGGCACTCAGAAGCCAAGATTAAAACTCTGCTCTTGCTCATCATAACAAAAGCCATGGGATTAGTCATTGGAGATAGAGTCAAGGTCCTTGCCCACACAGCTAATTGAGCTCTTATCTTGGCCCTGCTGGTAATAAATGGCATGTCATGTTTCGTGAAAAAGTGCAGAAGCTCCATAAGCTCCTGAAGAGCTCGGAAAGTGCATAGTGCTTTGTGTTCAGAAGCCGATGCAGATGCTTGAGGATACTGCGTGTCGATTAGCATATCAGGGTGTTCTGTTGGTTGGCTTGGACTTGGACACAAACACGCTGTGATATGTTGCACTTCTTTACGATCACATTTGTGCTCTATTCATTGCGGCACACACCTCCCGTCTCGCTTTCTGCTGGCAGGTGAGACTAATGATAATCTTTCGGAGCATGATTTGTTGCTCACAGCAGACACAGAGCCTCTATTTTTCTCGTGCATTCTACTTTGCCGGAAGCGGTTTACCATAGAGATAGCCAACAAAAGTGGAGGAGCAAACATAATCTATTGTTAACCACTTCAGTTGCTGCGCAGCTATTTGTGGATGCCCTGTAGGAATGCACTGGTGTACCTGCGAAGCTATGTCTACTGCAGCTAACTCTCACTGCTTTCTGCCCGGGAGCTATTTTCCTCTTTGGAAAACATGTGTGTCTAACCACACACTGTTGTCTTATGACCTTTGATTGAGCAGATTTTCCCAAGGAGGCAGCAAAATGATCGTCTTTTGTGCTCCTGTTTGACACCATACATAACTTTAATTGCCAGCCCATGATGGGGTCTATGAGGAGGCTCTAAAACGGGAGTGCTCACGTCAGTGTGGACGAGTAAATTAGCATGACAGTGGCGGGTGGCAGCGTTGGGACTAAAGTGGGGGGGGGGGAGATGGGGTTACGAGCTCAGCAGAATGATTGAAATCCCAGCTGTCAGCATATGTGGACAATTAAGAAAACAAAAGTCTTTCAAAATGCGGAAGCATGTTAGTGTTTTACATTAAAAATGCATTTAGCTTGTACCATATTTCAAGTACTGGACTTCAGCTGAATTTAGGATGAATTTACATACAGAAATAGACAAATTAGCAAAATAAATATCTATATTTTGGATGTTTTATTTCCACTAGTCTGAAAGAAGACATGTTATGAAAGCTAAATATCTCAAAATCTCATAATTCACCAGTGCATGAGAAAACAATGTTTTTACCTGAGGGGTCTTTTTTTTTAAATAAAGACCCTGATATTGGTAAAATAACTGCAATGATGGTGGTGGCATTGGCTCATGGAACATGATGTGAGTTGCACAGTTTGCACAGTTTGTTTGTACATGAACAGGAAACCTTGTCAGTTATATGCTAAATACATTTTTTCATTAATTTCTTTAAATCATTCATTTTGCCCACATTCATTTTATGAATCAAGACTTATGTGCCATTTCCTTCCTGAAATTGAGACACTTGAGTAGACAAGAAACATGCTTTCTCTCTCTTGGTTATTAGTTTTCTCCTATTTTTCAACATTCAAAAACACTCAAAACGTGTTGTAACCGACTAGACTACTCGTCGTTTTTAATTCACACGTATAAGGTATTTTGTTGCAATATGCAGAGTGTTACGTCTTAATCAGTAGGGCATGGATGGACCAAAAGTACCATTAAATGCACTGTAATGCTTTTGTATTATTCAGACATATCAGCCCCATTAGCGCAAGCACGAGAACATGGAATTCATGTTCACAAGCCACCAAGAGCTTACAAGCTGGAGCTCCAGGGAGAAAGGAACAGCTGAAGGATGCAGTTTAAAAATACCAGATTGTTTTTCTCCAGGGCTGGAATGACTCATTACCCAGGCAGCAAAGCAGGGAGTCTTGTCAGTTGGGTCATCCCACAGTACAGTGACGCGAAAATTGTGCCAGCGCATCACTTGCATGGCTGCAGTCGTTTTGGGACAGTGACAACGGTTAGACACACATGCACTCGTACACAACGTATCACATGCAAACACCTGTGTTGGAATCCAGGGAAGGGATGTGTGTGTCCTATCTCTCTCTGGATGTAGCACAAGGAGGTGCGAGGGAGATGTTGAAGGGGTTGGAGGGCGTATTGGGGGCACAGTGACATGTCACACAGCCTTGGATCATGCCTCACTTGGGAGATAAAGGGCAGGAGTGATGACTTCCCAGCTTTAACTGAGCTTTGGGCCAGAGTTCGACCTTTCCAGTGAAAAAGGTGACTGGTCCGTGGAGGCATCTGATGTAAAGAACTGCCCTTATCAGGCCGACAGGGAGGAAAGAGGAGGAGATAGGATTGTGCGAGGAAATTTAACTGATTCTGGGCTCGACTGGTTCGGAATGTTCCTAATGTCTTTCAGTCTTCATCCCCTCCTCTTCTTTTTTCTATCCTTTCCTCCCTCTATCTTTCTTATCTGAGCTCCCCTGTAGAAAAATCCATTTTCCTGCAGTCGGCCTCTTTGTCAGCGCAGGGCGCGGCGGTACTGAGGCGGGTGGTAAATAATGCAAGTCTTTTTCCTTTTATTCTTCCAAAGGAGGGAGCGCTCACTAAGACCCTCTCTGAAGTGGGCTTATTAAACCAACCCGGCTGCAGCTGCTGCTATGCCTTTTGTTGGCAAGGTGAGGAAGAAGTAAGAATGTCCCAAATGGGAGATACTTAGAGCTCTCAAAGTCACTAAGTGTGCCCTTGCTGTGGTGCACTGCGTAGATCCTGCAGTCAGTTTGTGCCTGATCCAGACATATGCAGAAAGATAACATTGCCGGCTTGCTGATGGTTCCTCAGACGTTGCTTTGCCTTCTACGTTTTTATTGTGAAAAAGACGAGCAGAGGGCCATCGTCTTCTGGACAGGATTCAATGGTCGATAAAATTTGCAAAGTTTGGAAAGATCGCTAACTTGTCTTGACAGCGCCGGTAGCAGCGTTGTAACCTTAACATGAAAATGATGACCTATTCTGGCATGTCCTTTTTTGGATTTCCCTTCCTTATCTGAGTATCATCATCTTTTACCTCATTCTATTTTTGATCATTTTTTCCCATTTCTTCTACAAATAAAGATTTTATTTTTTATTTACCTCTTATTTTCACCCAAATCTGTAACTCCAGTGGTGTTTCCGTTTCAGTCGAGGTGCTGCTTTCTGTCATTTCTCTTTAAAACATAGAAAATAAAGACCTTCTAGTGTGCTTGAAGGTCTCTATTCTCAGCTGTGCTTTAATAGATACAGTAAATACTGTATATATATATGAGTCAACAGAGGCCGGCCAAATTCAGAAGCTGCAGTTTCCACACGCTTTGGATGAAGCGGAAGGTCTGTGGTCGAGAATGAATCAGATGAGTGCGGAGGCAGATATGAGATCCTGTACCTCACTAATGTCAAAAATCCACCTACATACGCTCACAGAGAGTATTGTAGCCTCCACAAATATTTACAGTTTCTTCAATAGTTTCCATTGCGCAACAAATCCCAACATATCCTCCTGACAGCACTATTTTGGAAAAAGACCTGTACAAAATCCAATGTGAAGGGAGCAAAACACTGATGAGTACACTGCTCTTGTTAGAGGGCAGCACAGCAGAAGTAGGCCTCTTGTTATTGGCCCTAATACAATTTGCATGCAGGAACTGACTCAAAAGATGAAAGAAAGGGAGAGGTTTGTCTTTTCCAGGTCAACATGCCCCCAGGGCTGCCTACACATCCAAAATAGATGGATCGACAAGAAAGCTGGGCAGAATTAGTTAACGCTTGCACAATGATCTACCCAATGTATTTATTTATTTGATTCTTTTCATTTTCTGCTCGTCTTTCGTCCTCTGGCAATTTCTTCCAGATGCTTGTATGCATATTGTGTCTCTGAATTCCTTCCACTGCGTGTCTGATGAGTAAGGCACCGGGAGAGAAAAGGAATTAACAAGTCATTGTTTAAGATTATGGATACCTCATGGCATATGAGATGGCGCTTGAGAGCATTTGTCGTGTTAGCACTTGAATATGCCGTCAATATGAGTTAGGATGAAACATGTTGACATTCTGATGTGACCATGTAAATATCACCCCAACAGCAAACCGGTCAGTCCCCTCAAACTGCAAAGTGGGCTGCCCACCTTATTCATCTTTCATTTCATTCAGTCTACATTTGTAATGTGAAAAATGGTACAAAAACTACAAAACTACAAAACTCTACAAAATAACGACTAAACTGATCTATTGCTGAAATCACTATTTATCCCGAAAGACACCCTAATAAAAACCGTTTGCCAAAAATACATTGGTTGAACTAAATTTGTCTTTTCTTCGTTAATTCAACTTGCCCATAAACACATCAATGACATGTTAAAAACGTTTAAGTTCAAGTTTAAGCTTCAAGTTCAAAAACACTATTCACTCTCCTTTTACCCTTATTTTGCTCTCCGCCAAATGCTGAGGGATAAAACAGTCTCTAAATGCTCTGTTATGTTAACCGGGTAGACATTCACTTTGTCAATCTCCTGTTTTGGTGCTGGAAAAAGCACACAGTTGATTATTGGGCAAAATTAGACAAACCAGCAAGAGTAAGCTAGATTTTCAAAGTATCCAACAGACAGCCCAGTGTTGCCAAATCTTTTCCAATGAGTAGCTGGCAGCACTTGCTCCAAACGTCCCTACAGTAAATCCAGCAAGAATGTCGCCAAGTCGGCAACACTGACAGCCCGTCCCTTCAGGCCTCCCTCCAAAGTTACTCCCCCTCAAATTAATAATCTGAATGTAAACATAGAATGAATGTAAATGGCTATTGTTAGTACTTACAGCTGTCAAGTGAGCAGCTTGTGGAAGACTCCGGTGACACACAATGAGGGCACGGGCAAAGGATGATCAAGCCGCCAGGCAGGTACGTAGACAGGCACAGGAATCATTCCAATGAAATGATTGGACAGGCAAAAGAACACATTAACCACCCGAGCTTTAAACCAGCTGAGGGAAACTCCTGCTTTGGCTGATTATAATCTCTGGGTTCGTCACAACAAGCAACCCCTTCCACAGAGTGACATCGTGATTTGATCCATTGTTAATATAAATACATTGAATTCACCAGCCTAGTGTACCAATGTAGTGACAGCTCACCTTTTCTACTTTCTCCATTTTGGGACAGATTTATTTTGTTTTCACCCAGAATTAAATTCAAAATGTCAGGCATAACTTCTAATTGCATGTGTGCATAATCAAGGTAGCAGATGCAATGGTGTGCTCAACCCTTCAGAAGCATATGGATCTGTGTGCATGTGTATGTGTTTGCGTGTGATGACATATGCCCATATAGCATGCACTGTATCCCCCTCAGTGAAGAGGAGTTCTGTGATGTTTGCGGCTCTTTGAAGCCATGTCATGGTGGGCTTGCTCTGTGTCAGTCCGTCAGTCTGAAGTGATTGCAGATGACACATTAGCAGACGGTCTGCATAGTCAGCTGTCCAATCCAGCAGAGTGCAAAATTGCGAAACTGGAGAAGACTTAGAAAGGTTAGATGACACATTATGGCAGTAAAAAGGGTGTCAATAATGGTTTTGTCTTGAAGAATTCTCGGGCACATTTGCACCGCCTCTCGCCTCAGGCAGTGGATCTACCTGTATCATTCATTGCCTTTTCGCATTACTGAGAAATCTGCCCACTCAAAATACCACTGCATCACCTTGGAATGACTAACGTGTGTGCCTGCAATCGTTTCTGTACACGGGTTTTGCAAGGTTAAGTAGCGCATCCACATCAAGAACAAAGCAGAAAAGGTGCTGGCAATTTAGAAATCCATTTTGGTTTCCTCTACAGCAATTCTCCAAACTGATCACATAATTACTTTGGTTGAATCTAGACTGGTCAAAGACTAAGTGCTTGTTTGATGTATTTTTCCCCTGTAACTCACACAAACACAACACTTCACCCGGACCTAGTTTCTCTCCGAAGAGCACAACAAGTGTCAGTCTACGAGGGCCGCGACTAAACACAGGAATTTTGAAGTAATGAAGCTGTCAGAAAGATGTGGAGTGGATCATGTTTGCACCCGCTTCACTTCCAGGCCTGGAAAAGAGAATCGACCATTCTTTGGGAACTCAACTATATGCCTGCAGCAAAGACAGGCTACAATGACATCAAACAGCGTAACCACTCATTACAGCATGTTCTCTGCTCAGACCACCTCAACGTTTTTTTCTCATCTTCACATGCCCAAATACGAGGCTGCCTGTGGGGGCTGTCGCCGCTGTCTCCCTCTCCAGCTGACACTTCACATGAGATGGTGACAGCATTATCTGAAGCTATCATCCAATATTTACTGGAGCCATTATCATTTTTAGATAATACAGCAGTGATTCATTAGGCCTCGTGTGCTTTTGTGCCAGTGCAGTGCATTAACTGTGAGGGCTTGCAATCCTCACCAATTGAAATTGTTGACACGAGAGCCCCAGAACTGCATGAGAGACCAGTTTTAGGAGAGGTGAATCATGTTTTGTTTTTCCAGAACATCTGACATTCAAAGAGGCTCATTCAAAATATGATACACTCCTTCTTCTCAGAGTCATGACTACCTGATACACATACTGCTTTAATACACATTAAATCCAGTGACACTGATTACAGTGCAAACAAGAAATGCTATTCATTTATTGTCTAGTGTACCGGCGAATGTTAAAGTCACAGATTTACAAGACTTCTGTGCAAAAGCAGGATATAAAAGCAATGGAAAAAAGGAGTCAAGTGAGTCATGAAAAAAATCATAAAAACAAACAAAACAAGCTTCTCAACCCATCATATTTATGCTGACTACTACAGCAGACAACAGCTGAAAGCGACAAAATGAAAGCCTGTCTGGTAGCGGCAATCTTACCTGAAACAAACACACAACCACCCATAAGACCTAGCGTTCACCAGGCAAACACTGCGTGCGGTGCCGAAATGATGAATGCATGAAATAAAACCAAACACACTCTAAACCTTCTGCCCAGATCCCAGCCACCGAACATGTGCCTCATATGAGTTAACCCTTTAAACACACATGAAAGACCTGAGTTAACTATCACAACACATAGACGCAGAGCGGGACTGCTCAGTTGCCACTGACATTTTCACAAAGGGGCTTTTATCAGCTAGGGCGGTGTATCAGATAGGCTGGTGATTGGTGGCTGGAACCAGAGACGAAAGGGGGGAGGGGTCAGTCAGAGACGGGGAAGACTGGGGCGCACACACAAGTGGTCGACCAGGTTGGATGACGTGTTGAAGTAGCCAGTTGTCACATGACAACATGACAAGTACTCTAACCTATCCTGTAAATGCCCATGTATGGCACAACTACATAAGACAGCATGAACTATAGGACGGAGCACATTCAGCTTAGAGGTCAGTTAAATCACTTGGTTGGGGTACTCCCAACTGATAGCATGCTGTTTCCTCCTTTTTGTGTATTTCCTTGTAGGATAGATTTTCACACAAAACCTCTTTAAGTACTTGAGGGGATGACACTTCCTATTTCAAACCAAAGAAAAGGAGGCCTCCTAAAATGTTGTGCTGTGCTGAAGTGTGCCGAAGAGCTAATCAACACCAAGACGCATGGGGCATGTACTGCTGCAGCTACTTATTTTCTCTCCAGCCATGTGTAGATAAGATAAAGCCTTATACACTCTGTTAAGCAAACATGCTTGGCTGCACTACTGGCAGCTCGCATGCCACAAAACCCTAACGTAGGGCATTCATTTCTGCTCCTCTGTGGCCTAAAGAGTGCATCTGGACACCCCCACACTCTCATGCTTGGCGGAAGCCTGCATTATTTTCAGTTTACGATACTTGAACATTGCATTTCTCGCATGTGAAAATTGCCCATGTCTGTGACATGTGGAGGCGGGCACAAAGCTGGATTTGAGCCATTCTGCAAAACCTCACGGGTAGACTTGACACCTAACGCCTTCTGTGGAACATTTCACAGTGAGCTGTAGCAGCACTGAGGGGGACTTGGTTTGCGGCCAACTGTACAATAGAGTTGTAAAGGATGTGCCATGTTTGCCCCCTAATCCAGTGGCGCTTTGCCACCACACAACAATTAATCCTCTGTAGTGGCATTTAAGCATACCTAACTCTATTTTCGGCTATCTAAGGCAACAAAGAAGAAAAAGAGTCATTTTAGCAGCTGAGTTGATTGATCATTTTAGGAGTGCTGCCGATATGGGGTCCGAGGTGTAACTATTATCCATCCTTTACTTAAAGGGACACCAACTGTACATGGCTATTAAAGTGTGATGAAAAGTACTACACAGACTGTGAAAAGCAGCTGAACAATGTTTTCCGCAGCTCTGGAGGAGCTTTGTCATGTCTGAGAAGTTTTTTTTTCATGTTGCAACGGATGGATTATTTTAACCTCGTCTTATAGACAAATCAGAAAGCCTGCAGTGCAAACAGTCATTGGGTTTTAAAGACATGGACATTAACCATCCTTTCGTAGACTATCCCTGCCTGGTGGTCAATTTGCACGAGCAGTTGTGGGATCAATTGTTTTTGGATCTTCTGCAGTCCCCCACTGCACATTTGACAGATGTGTTATACTCTTTAGCAATACCACAGAGTGAAAATACCACTTATGCAGGCAGAATGTCAATGTTGTCATGTTGTCAATATGTTCGCATATATATGCATACAGATCTATACAGACCCTCTTTTTCCAAACACACACAGTGGCCTGGCTCTGGTTTTCCTTCTGCCTGCCGACCTCCGGTTCCCTCAGTTATTCATGAGCCATCTGCTTGGGCAAGTGCTGTGTCAGATGCGTGTCAAACAGGACCTCATCTGTCCCCCCTGTTCGTCTTCTAATTGTGTCCTCGTCTGCATACTGAAGGCGCCACTGATGCGGCTGCAACACTCCATGGTTAGCCAAGGGACTCCAGCTTAACTCTCTGGTCCATCATGTCCTAAATAACCAGCTTGATCTGATGTTTGCATCTTTATTTAAATCATAGCATCTGGTTCATCAATGTTGTAAGAGAAAGCACAAATCTGTTTTTGGTTGCTTGTGTGTGTGTGTGTTTGTTTTGCGTGTGTGTGTTATTTTAGGAAGTGGGTTGAAGAGGACTCATGTGTCCATTGAGATACAGAAACGGGCAACTTTTTCAACAATAAACGAGAATGATGTCGTAGCAGCTAAGATACCGATAGGAATCGCAATTCGACCTAATTTAGGTTGAAAAAGTGAAGAAATATAACTTGAAGTAAGACTAATTGTGTTGAAACCTGAGTAAAAGAAGAAAAGTCTTTTTTTTTAACCCTGTAACAGGGTGAATGTGTTCGTCATAAAAGGGCCAATGTGGCCATCTGATCACAGCCTTTTTCCATATGAATATGCCCTACCAGCCAATCCCTCTGCAATGCTCTGAAGAAGACCATTTATTCCCTTTAATTCAACTTTTCCACTTGGGCTATGCGGGAAAAGATGTTCAAAGCAAACTTAAATGGAATATTCTCCTGGTCTACCATGACATTGTAACTGTAGGCAACTCTGTAACTCATCTTTCAAAAGTAGTACTTGATCAAAAAGTCTACCAGAGTCGAAATAGAAGCACTGCTTTTTGAATGTACTCAAAAAAAGTTAAAGTAGATAATAAGGTAGTCATTTATAATAACAAGTTTGCATGTGGCTTTACATCCAGCCACATAATCAAACCCGATTTGAGCTAAAAGTAAATGCTTGATGAATCACTCAGGAGTTAAAAACACAAATGTATGTCCAAAATACTCTATGTTCACTGTCTTTCAGTTTTCCACAATGGATCAATCCCAGCTATCTGAGAAAAGCCCTGAAGAACTAAATATAATTTTAAACTAATCATAATCATGCGTGGGCCAGAATGGAAACTTGCAGATGTTCTGAGAGTGATTAAGGAGCATTTTTTAACGAGTTGCTTTGAGCCAAGTTGAAAATGGTTTAGCATGGCTTGAAGTCAGGTCGACCACATGTCACATTTGTTTTTTTCTTGAAAAATAGCAATGAGCACCAGACGGGAGAGCAGAAGGAAGCAGAACAGTCAACCATTGATGACAGGCTGGAGAGAGAAAACAGATATAAACAAATGATACAAAAACATGGTCCCAGTCCCAGTCACCTACCAAATTAATGCTGCAGTTGGAAAATGAAAAACTAGAATCTTGGCCACAAAACATAATGAGGAAAAGTTTTAAAAAAAACATAAAAAGAAAAAAGTAGTATTTTCTTAGTTGAAGAATGTAATCATCACATTTGGGTGTTGACTCCTCATAAGAAGTTTTTTGTTTGTGAGTTTCCAAGTCTCCGTGTTATTGCCTTTTATTATTCTCAGTTCGCATCAATTTCTAGCTGCATTGGCTGTGCTAAAATTGGGCCTCATAAAACTGTCAGTTTCTCTAAGTTATTCCTTTCAACATGATGTAAAAACAATTTATGTATGCATGGATGGATTCAAACTAGATCCATGACCTTAGCGAGAGGATCATGAATATAATAAATGCAGGCTGAGCAACACAATGTATGATTTCAGAAAGGGGCCAGGAGGTCCCTCTGGAGAACTGTTGTGACTCATCTCTGACAGAGACATCACTTCCACTCTGGGCCAAGGGGATAAGACTGTCATGTTTGCCGTCCCTGCCCAATCCCAAGCCCTTCAAAGTAAAGCCACTGTGATGAATCGGAGAGGCCCTCTGAATGTGCTGTCCCAACATGCCCTATGTGTTCATTGTGACTTTCAGTGCAGGAGGAAGGCTTTGAATGTGTGCTGTATTTTCACAATAAAACAAAAAGGAATGCTCAGAGTCCAAACATTCCAGGAACACATGCAAATGAGCGAGGAGGCTGGCGAAGTGATGCACTCATACGATAAGTAAACAAAGCTGTCTGTGCCCACTCATACCACTCCTGTGGGCATCTTGAATGTAGTATCCTCTAGTTGCTTCTAGAGAACTGATGGCAGTATTTTTTTTCCAGAAGTTGCAGTAAGCTGTTATTATTTATCTACATTTATTTACCTTCATACCCAATTTTTGGCCAAACGTCTCCTGAAATCCTTACAAATACAATTATTCTGGGTGAATTGTTTAGGAAGGACAAGGCAGGCCTCATTGGAGGTCTTTCAGATTGTCACGCCTTAAGCTAGCCAAATAAAAGCTTCACTTTCACAATCCAAGCAAGGGACACAGAGAGGCCAATATCCTATATTTTCTGGTAAAAGACTGATATCAGCCCAATACGAATATTGGGCCAGGGTGTCCTTGGCAGCTTCACAAGATTTTGGAGAATTTGTTTTGACAGACATTCAATTTGTCAAGCATGGAAGCAGTGTCACTACAGAATACTGGTCGCTCGCAATTCTATAACCTGCCATACATTGTCAGGCTCCTATTGTAAATAGAAGTGTTTGTCTCGGAGGAGAGGGAGGGGGATGATGCAATGTACTTTACTCAAAGCTGAAGGGGCCACAGTGTCAGTCGGGAGGAAACAAAGTGGCTTCTCTGCTCTTAAACAGAGTGATGATTGCTACTGTACAATAATATAGCTCTCAGAAGAAAGGCCACCGGCAGGGTCTGAAACAGGAAGGCAGAGCTCGGAGCCATGTTTTGACACAGCAGATATAGGGAGATTAAGTGTTGAAACCAAAGCTGGAAGAAGACGATAAGGAATGGATTTTTTTTTTTTTGCAACCAAAACCTTGTTGCTGTATTTTAAGATATTTAAGTTTGTGTCAACAAACAGCTAAACATCAATCCCTTGTTGTGTAATCTTTGCAACGATTTAGATTTGGGGCAAAGACAAGAAAGTATTGATGACAATAAAAAAAGGTGGAAGACCAACATTGTTGACCCATCAATGGTGCGAACACAGCTCCTACATCAGCTGTACATGGATACAAATCTCTAGAGTGGAAGGTGTAACTGTGAAGTCATGCAGAGGTTATTCGGAAATGTGTTAGTGAAAGAGTGACAACGATTTCAAGTGTATGTTTGCAACATGTGGTAATGCAATCAGAGTGATGCAGATGAGAAGATGCTGTTCGTGAGGAAACAAATAATTGGGATGGAGTTAATGACATTGTGGGGCTTAATGCTGTCACTCAACAGATGCTAACAAAGACAAGACATATTACACCGAGAGGTGAGGAAACCAGGCTTTGACATGCAACGCGTGGGTGCAAATAGCCTGTTAATGAATAGACAGCAGAGGAGGGGGGGGAATGAAGACGGCAGAGGAGATACACGAAGCGTGCTGTGCGATAAAATATGGCTATTGTTAGGCAGTGCTGAGGGAAAAGTGCTGCGATGCAGAAAGAGTGGAAAGTCTTGACAGCTTTCCGGTGGCAGTCTGACGGCTGAGCAGGGAGATTGGAAGGAAAGTGCAGCAGAGGGCTGCTGCCAGGCCACACCAGAGCTCCGTTTAACAAGGTCCAGAGATGAGCTGCACCACAACACATTGCAGGGGAATGAGAAGAGGGGGAGAGGGGATGGCTGACTAAGGCTCATGCATTTTCCAGAGCCTCGCTACCTGTCAAACCTGCAAGCCTGGGATTCCTCACATGTGCATGGGAGCAGAGATTGGAAATCCTCAGTAAGGACAGGAGCTGAAGCAGATTGACGGAGTACCTGCCATTATATGCTGCCCCTAGACATGCCCCGTGACACTTTGACACCATCATCTCTCCATGAAGGGGATTGTGAGCACCAATAGATGCACTCCCTTTCTACCTTAACTGCACCTACAATGTTGTAATGTCAGAAGTGATCATTCGCATGTGATAATCCAGCCTGGTTTCACTCATCCTGGCTCTGTGTCGTGAGTTGATCCGTGGCAGAGGACAAGCAGAAATAATTAATGCGAGCAAATGCAGAATACGCCTTATTTTAAAACATGGATGCCTTCGGGGCAAAAACATTCAAGGATCTTTACAAACCTTGCCCAGAGTGCTACCATACCTCATCTCATCTTCCTGCTGCGCTTAGAAAAAAATGCTACAGTCAAGGCTGCGCAGTGGAAGCTTTTGTGGGGCCTCTGTAGCCCTCTTTCCACCTTGGCCCCAGGCATCAATCTCTTAGCCTGGCATGAAAGCTTATCTCCCAGCGCCAGGCTAAATGTCAACCTCAGGAACGCTGAAACACCATTAGTTATGTCCGCCCTATTAGAGCAAGCTAATTCCACATAAAAGCCACCCACCCAATTTGAAATGAGTCAGCCTTCCCTTGACTCTCTTCAGCTGTTTAGGTCCTCACATCAGCAGAGGCAGAGGGGAGGAGATGTGTCCCCAAACTCCAATAACATCACCATTGAAAAATAAAGAAATGTTTATGTTCAGCATATTATTACAGAATCGGGAATCCTCAACGTAACATAAAATGTTTGGGATTTTGTCGGTGATGGGATTTAATGGTGTGTTTAGTGTCATTGGCCTACACTGTGCATATTGGATACTGCTTACACTTCCTTAATGTTTTCAAAAATACATTTTCAGTCATTTGAATTTAAAACAAATTGTGAAAACATCCATCACGCTCTATTTCAGAATGATTCTCAAATTGTGTAGTCTGATTAGAATGTACTGTGTTGTTTAAAGGGGTTCATGCATATTGCATCCTGATCTTAATTCATCTATTTCCACAGATTTTTGCCACTGTAATAGCACGGTGACTTTTTATATTCATGCACTTTATTTTGCAACCCACTGATGTGTGTTTCTTTGTCTCCGTAGGGGGTCGACTCCTGTTTCTGGTGATGTGGATGAACCTCGTGCCTGAAACTGTCAGCTGCCCTGCCAAGTGTGTGTGCTACAGTGAGCCCAGGCCCACTGTGGCCTGCCAACAACAAGGACTGTTTTCCATCCCTACCGAGATCCCCGTGCGGAGCCAGCGGATATTCCTCCAGAGCAACAAGCTGACGGTGGTGAGGTCCACCAGCTTCAGCTCTTGCCAGAATCTTACAGTTCTCTGGCTCTACTCCAACAACATCAGCTACATCGAGGCTGGAGCCTTTTACGGCTTGGAAAAGCTGGAGGAACTGGACATTGGTGACAACACCAACCTCCGCACCATCAGCCCTACAGCCTTCCGGGGCTTAACTAAGCTGCACACCCTCCACCTGCACAGGTGTGGTCTGTCAGAGCTCCCTGTTGTGGTTTTCAGAGGAATGTTCTCCCTACAGTATCTTTACCTGCAGGACAATAACATTCTCACCCTGCATGACGACACCTTTCTCGATCTGGCCAACCTCACTTATCTCTATCTGCACAATAACAAGATCAAGATAGTAACAGACAACATGTTTCGAGGCTTAATCAATCTGGATCGGCTGCTGATACACCAGAACCGGGTTATCTATGTCCAACCTAGGGCTTTTAGTGATTTTGGTAAGCTCAAATCCCTGTTCTTGTTCTTCAACAATCTCACCGTCTTGATGGGAGAGACCATGGATGCGCTGGTGTCTCTCCAGTATTTGCGTTTAAACGGCAACCAGTGGATCTGTGACTGCCGGGCGAGAACCTTGTGGGACTGGTTCAAACGTTTCAAAGGTTCAAGCTCTGAGTTGGAGTGCGATGTTCCTCAGTTCCTGGCAGGAAAGGACTTAAAACGACTGAAAAGTGAAGACTTGGAGGGGTGTGTGGAAACTCCTCAAATTCAGACCAATCTCTTCAGCTCCAAGGGGCAGAGTGGGAAATTCTCTTCCACCGAAAATCCTCTCGGAGAGACCATTCCCAGGTGTTGCCTTGGAGATAACGACAAGTCCTCCATCCTGTCTGGCAAAAGCCGCCAAATCACCAACAACCCCCTTAAGGAAAAGGAGAACATGTCTAAGACTAAATATAAAGAGCCGGAACGAACGAAAAATGAGACCCAGAACAAGCAGAATGACGGACCACTGGGAACCTTGTCCAACACCCTGGACAAGTCTTTGGAAAATCTAAACCCTGACCTTATAGACGATCTGGAGTCATCTACAGTGTCAAACAAAAAGAAAAAGAAGTGTTCCAAAAAGCCCAAATCAGACGCCCACTGCATCAAAGGCCGGGGTTCTACTTTGCAAGTGCTGTGCTTTCTCTTCATTCCCATGATCTGGATATCTCTCGCCATGTCTTAGGACTCCGAACATCACTCTGAACGCAGAACTCAAGATTGTTGATGCTCATGACAATGATAACAGAAGATGCAGTGACATCGACAACAGACAGTGACTGAAAAGCAAGGAATCACGTTAACCCAACGTGGGCGAGGACAAACGATGATAATGAAGACATTAAAGTACATTTAACAAAATGGATGCCTTTACAGAACACTACAGATCTAATGTATATAATGAATTGTTGCCCAAAATTGTTTGTTCTCTGTGTACTTAACTGTACTGTGTCAAAGCTACACTACGGAGTCTCCTCCCTTTTTTCCTCTCAAAAGCTTTTACTGCAGCCAGACCACCGGAAGATGAAAAAAAGATGGAAAAAAAAGACAAAAACAAGAAAACAAATACAGGAAATCAGAGACAGAGCGCACAAAAAGATTGTTGGGTCGGTTTAACAAAGATAAACGATCTACCCCCGTTATTTATTCAAAGTGATGCATTTGTTTTGTAATGTTATGTTTTTAATGTTCATAAAAGCAAATGTTTTACCTCTTCCCCATTTTTGTTCTATTTTCATGAAAGAAAGGGTTTATGGGCAGCATTTACCAAAATAATGCTGTCAATGTGTTTATGGAGATTGCAATGGAACCATAGATATGCATTTTATTTTACTTGTGTACAAGTATGAATATATTATGAATAAAAGTTCTTATTTCGTAGATATTTTGATATCGCGTGGTAATTACGACTCCAGCTTCTTAAATGTGAGGATATGCTGCTTTTGTCTTTAATGTTGCAAATTCAATTTTTATAGGTTTTGAGTTGTCGCTTGGACGAGAACAAATAAATATAATACATTGGTTTGTAGTAACATTTTACAAGTATCACAAAAATAATCTATAGATTAATGGTAATGAAAACTAATACTTAGCTGAAGCCCCGGAACCTCAAGCAAAACAGTAAAGACAACTACTAGACTTCTTCTAGCAAATACTTGAAGATCTTTGATGCTCCATCTGCTGGTTTTAAAGCTGAAGCTACTATATTCTAAGATTTAGTAAAACTGGTCTAAATGAGTAGCAAAATGTGTTTGAATTTGGCAACAACAGCAGCACATATTCTGTCTCACTAACCACATCGAGAGCCAATTAACATTCCTCCTCCCAGACAGATGGCGGGCCTACTGCAGTGTGTTCATTGTTTTCAGGATTGTTGGGAACGCAATGACCGAATGCCTCGTCAAATCTGGCCTCATCCCAAACCTCAGGCGACCAGACTGAGTTTGTTTTCTCCTCTACCTTTTTAGGATGTTGGCACGGCAGTGCTCGACTCATAAGACCTGCAGTGAAATAGATAGATAGATAGATAGATAGATAGATAGATAGATAGATAGATAGATAGATAGATAGATAGATAGATAGATAGAAATGTACTTTATTCATCCCCAGGGGGAAATTTGTATGTTACAGCAGCAAGACACACCAAGTAAGCAAAGTAACAGAGTAAACAAAAATATTAAGTGTTAAAAAATGCACAATATATACACAATAAAATAACAGTAAGACAAAATAAATAAAGAGCAGAAATAATGAGAAAAGAAAAAATACCTTTTTTCTGATATGAATTTTAAACTTTACTTCCCGACTGATAACCACCTATTTTTAACTTTGATGCCATATTGGTCAAGGAAGCATATTAAGACTTGTAAATGGACTTCATTGGCAGATGTTGACCGTGTTTTAAATTCATGATAAAAGCACTCTCATTGATTTGTTTGCTCTTTCAGAAAGCATGAGGAGATTGTAGCACAGACAGAGGTTGCAACTAATAACCATCAAACAGAGGCCTGGTCATTTCATCTTAAGTGACTGCTGCATGTGCAGTATGATGATGTTGAATGAAAAGTCACAGGCACCGGAGCAAAATCCAGCAAATGATAGGACCTAGTTATGAATATTACAAACACTACCACATTTCGTCTAATTTCGAGTGAATTATTTAAAGTGCTGTTGGTATATTCAAACGGTGACTCCACACATCACTATCTTGACATTGAAAGCAGAAGAGACCTTCATATTAGGTACTGTCTTGCTTTTTCTGACATGGAAGATACAATATGAAAAATCCTGACTTTAAAATGTCACTTTTTCACAAAGTTCTGCTATGGGCTAGTTGCCTGTGGTGGGTCCACAGGCAATGTAGAGACTTATATTCTGTACCGAATTAAGTCGAGATCTTGTCAACAGCCCTGAATTTATCTCGCACAAAGTGACAGGATTACAAGGCAGGGTCTCCACAAATCCCTGGAGCTTTCAATTGCAGTCGATTAACCCTGGAAAGTAAGTGGACTGAAGGGGACCTGAGAAGATATTGATCTTGAGTAGAAATCAACAGGGAAAATCAACATGGCCCCTCCAACACACTGCCACTACCCTCTGCTGACACACAAGCAGCTGCAGCCTAAGAGGATCCAGGTAATTGTATCTGACGAAGTCAACCCTCTTCTGTGTATCTGCTCAGGCAACCATCAAACAAATACTCCCCATCGGAGTCCCATCTATATGTTAAACTGTTAAAATGACTAATTGTGCACAAGAGCCTGCTACTCCTCAAGCCCAACTGCACCTCTACTGTAGTTCTTTTCCCCATGAAACCTGCCCTCTTGACATTTGGTGAAAAGCTCCGGAGAAGGCGAGTAAGTGACCCTGGAGTTCAAACATGCTGTTGCAGTTTCCATCCATGCTGCAACATTATATTGACATGTATCTCAAATGTATTGTATTATACAAATCCAAAAAGTATATTCCCAATACACTGTGAGAAATGCCAATCATGCCGCTTTTCAAAAATATTCCCTTTCATATTTAACATAGATTTAAAATACATATTTAAGAAAAAATATGAATGCTAGCTCATTACAACTTCATAAGAGGTTTTTTAAATAATCAAGGTTGCTTTTTAGTCAGTTATTTAGCATTATAGCTCAAAATACTGCAGTAAGATGGTAGACAGTTGTCACACGGGCAAACAAACACATTTTCACTATTATGCCATGTATTTCTGCACGTGAATGTTAAAAATCTATAACTTTTTTCCAAATAAAAACTTCCAGTTTTGGGCATGCTTGCATACTTGGCACAATACAAAATAACCGACTTGTCCAACTTCCCCTTTTCATAGATTTTGGTTTTCCGTCTCCAAAGAACAGAGAGCAAGTGCTCAACCAAATTCTGGTCTGAAAATGTCCCTTCAGAAAGTAAAAGGTCAAATAACTGCTGCTGGCACCTTATTCTTCTTTCAGCCGTGGTGGCTATCACTACGCTACCATGTAAATCCTTCTGTCCATTAAACCACTGCTGCCGTTTTTCATTGAATATAAATCAGTGTCGATGATGTTGCAAACATAAAGCCGAATCTGGTGCGCTGGAAGGAATCACCACTGTGTTCTGTATAAATAAAATGATGATTTTGTGTAACCAGCTTATGATATCTGGACAACAAAGCTGCTCATGAGTTTTCCAAATGTATTGTTTTGGCGTTTTGAGCACCGCAAGCCGAGTGCCATCTCGTTCCATTATATTCAAAAGAAGGAAGACATGTCTATGGCCAATACCTCCCAAAACTATGCAACTCTCATCAAAACAATCTTGATTGATGTATTGCATTACGGATAACAGGAAAAATATAGATTTTTGATTTTGGAGTGAACTGTCCCTTTAAGCTCAAATTCTACGCAGAGACCCAATACGGTATAAACAGAACTGCATGCAAGTCCACCGTTTGTGTTCATCTATTTTTTCAATTATATGCAGCCCATTAGGAATATAGATAACCACCATATGCTACCACCAACCACTTCCTTCCGACTGATAGTCAAGTGTAAGACTGTGTTCAGACCAACATTTGCACATACTACTTGTAGCAACCAACCACACCTCACTTCTTTTCAATTCAATGATATCTTCGGTCTGAAAAAGTTGAATGTAAATGCACTTTAGAGGAGGCATATACTTTAAGTTCTTATTTCTGGACCTTCAAACTTCATAAGTGTGTCTTGTTTCCACACACATACTAATAGATCAACATTGCAGGATCATTCCAATTTTCTTCCAGCTGACCACCCTAGGAGACCCATCAGCCCTGGTCTCTTTACAAGCCCCCAAACTTGTCTGCGGAGGCTGTGAGGTCTGACAGCGGTGACACGCCGGCGGCCACAGCTCCATTTAGCAGTGTCTAGAAACAACGACTGAAACCCATCCCTCGCTCGGGGGTGTATTTCTTGGTCTCGCTTTTACAACAACAGTTTTACGCTCCTTTTGCACTGATGAAGGGAAATTAAGCGAATTACGGGCACTCCATCTGCCGTGAGGGTCCGGATGCAACATAGATTAGCGTCTTGGTCGGGAGTCAAAATAACAGAATAGGGAAGAAACTCTGAGAGAGGAAAATAATCATCAAAAGGTTGCATTAAGATGTTGTTTTGCGCTCTGCAGCTGACATCCATGTCAATCATGCCGACAACATTCACCAACAGCCATCTGTTATTCTTCATTAATATCAGGAATAGGTCTGTCTCAAACGTTGTAGTTCAATCTCAATGTATCATCATACAATGCTTCGTCTGATATCTTACAACAAGTTATTCCTCATTTTTCCTGCTTTATCCTACAAGCAATACACTCATTACATGCACACGGTCTTTTGGAAATAAACTTCCTTCACAGGAAATAACTTGGTGAGGTTTAGGCAACAACACTACTTTGTTGGGTTTAGGGTTAAGTCATCTGGAAATTGAAAAAAAAAGAAAATGTTTTCTCTCCACCATTTTAATTGTTGCACAGTATAATTTTTTTGAGATATGATGGACCTCATGACTCACTAAAACTTTCCATTAAATTCAAAACAGCTTAAAAATTGTTACAAAATCCTGAGCTGGGTGAGGCAAAGCAGGCGGAATAACGATGACGGATTGAAAAGTCAAGGATATGTGAATCAGCTAGAGCAGTACAAGCTTTGATTTGCTCAGAAACCATTTCATATGTACAGTCCGGCTGCTGAAACTCCAAAATAATCATATTAATACAGAAATATATTGAAAAAATAATCAATATTATTAATTCAATACATCATTGATGCTTAGCTCAAATGTAATTTATTTTATTATCTTCCCTGTAATAAGAAGGAGTAGTGCATAGTGTCTTTTGTCTCCTCTCCAAAACAGGACCTCTGTCAGGCACAATTCAATAATGATTGTAGAACAGGGGGCCGTGCTAATGGTGATGAAATGAAACAATAATTACTGTATTTTCGACCAATCTGGTCTCACACAACTGACCAGCTTTACTGCTTTCCAGTGATGCTCCAATCCTGCTTTGCTGCCTTGGCCCAGCTTATTACATCATTATTATTATTATTAATATTTAAGTGTATTTTGATGTCTTGTTTTCCTGCCCTATTCTTAGTCTTCCTTTCTCATTTTATCTTCTCTCTTAAGCACATCCACACAAACCAACAGACCACAACACAACTGTGGTCGCCTTGTTTCTTATGAATACATGTGTATACATATATATATATATATACATATATATACATATATATATATATATATATATATATATATATATATATATATACATATACACATAAAGAACCAGAAATGGTGCTTCAAAGATCCATTTTTTGAAGGTTCTTCGAGGCACCTTTGTGGGTTCTTTAAAGAACCGTTTAAGGAAATGGTTGTTCTATGGCATCACTCCGAAGAACCATTTTCGGTTCCAGATGGCACCTTTATTTTTCTGTGTGTAGCTTCAGTGAATGTGACTGAAATATTTGAGTTCGTGGCTCGAGGCTAAGGCTTATGTGGGAAAGTTTAGACCGCTCACTGCAGAGGAGTCCCAGACTTCGACAGTAGGGCTAACAGTGTTTGCCTTCCGTTCTGCATACTAAACGCTCGAAGCTATCGCGCTCTCTTTCTATCAAATCTCACTCTAATTCGCTCTCTGTCTGTCTATTTATTTTCTGTCGCTCCTCTTCTCCTCTTGCCCACTTTTCTTCACCAGCACACAGTCAATAATTCATGTGTTGGACATCTCTTTGAATAATATACATATATGTACACTTTTTGATGTGTTTTGAGGCTAAATGATAAATATGTGCCGCTTTTTGTAAACCCTGCTTGAAAATGGTAAAAGGGGTCAGAAAATGCAATCTACAAGTACACTTAAATAAACTACACTTAATTATTTGATAGTAATGGACACACATCTACAATTTAGAACCTTGGCAACACATCCAGCAGAGTCAATGTACGATAGATTAAATGCTTGTTGAAAATCATTTCGGCCGTGTCCATGATCCCACATGTAAGAAGCAAGCTCTCAAAACTCCTTCAACCACCAGAAACATACATCTGGACACACATTCAATGAAAATCCCTTCGACAACTTAAACATATATAACATTTATAAACAAGGGACAGCGTGGATATTTTGTCTTTCCCCACTGGTCACGGTCTGTACAATATGACCTGATTCACACAGCGGATGGTTTCACTCGCCTATCAAACCCCAGACCTTGAGCTCTGTGTAATGAAATGAGAATCTGCGTTCATATGATCCAGAACTTGAAACTTTCCAATCCATAAGCCATGTGAATGGTGTATGAAATACACTCACAATTATGAATACATTTGGCCAAAATCTTGTAATTGAACTGACTATCACCATTTCCAATGGTCTCGAGCCAACTTCAGAATTGTGACTGTATTGGCTTCAGCCCCGAGAGCCCACTCTGAAGGTCATATCAGCAGGACCTTCATCCTGATCCTCTTTTTAAACGATGAGGATCATGATTCTATTTTAGCTATTTGTGCTATCACAGCATGAAATGTGGCTCAGGGATTATCTTTGAGCATTTTAGATGGCAGTGTACTGAGAATGCTGTCCAGGGAAGTTCAATGTCTATGTGGCTATCACAGTATTTGAACACAGGGTTGGAAGAAATTCTCCAAATATCACCTGATTCATTATCGACCAGGATAATTATGGTGAGATTGACACCAATACAGCGGACCTTTCACTGATGACAGTCCCATTTGACTCACACCAAGGCTTTATTTAGGCTCGTTATGTCCAGCATCTGCGTCATAAAAAACATCTCACTTTCTGGCCAGGAAAGGGGTCAGCTGTATAACTCAGAGGGGGATAATCTCTTTTATGTGGACCGAGCTGCTCATTATTTCTCAATCGCTGGATTTGGGAATATAGAGTGGCAATTTGTTTTCATTCCTAATTCAGCCAAATTAATGCTGCAAGTATGTTCATACCCGGGCCTGCACTGAGGGACACAGAGTCCCCACCAAAGCTGCTACTGGATGCAGCTTTTGCAGTAGATTAGGCCGATATCCAATAGGATTTGGTCCTGTACACCTCATAAAAGCACTGTGTAAATGGGTCTATCTAATGATCCAATTTAATATGATTAAAACGAATAAAGCTACCCATATACAGATGCTCTGTCTCTCTCTCTGTCGGTCCATCCCTCTCACACACACACACACACACACACACAGCATTACCCACTTCTACGCCAGTTTGTGCAGTGATCTGTGCTGGTGTGGTTATCCTCACAAGGCCAACAGCACAAGCAGAGATCCATAATCTGCTCTCAACCAAATGTCCACAATCCGTGAGCAGGTCACAAACCACGCCTACTGAAAAACACCCAACAGCACTCTGAGCGGCTAATCCACTGTGACGTGAAACACAAACAACTGCAATGAATGTAAAGTGATAATCTGCAAGTTTATGTTCTTACTCATGCAATTATACTTTGTTTCTTTTCTTTTTATTTAAATTCATTTCCTTATGCAATATCTTTGGTGTCAAAGGGTGCACTGCAAATACAATTATGTATCACTTGTGCTGTGTTTTTCCTTGTATTGTTGTTGCAGCCTCAGTTCCTGGAAATTAAAGGCAACTCTCAATTTTTAAATCTGTGACGGTGCATGCCTCTGCTGCTATGAGGGTAAATGTAACTTCAGGAGACAACGTTTGTATCCCTGAATCGATGAAATCTCCCACTTCCTGTTGACCGTACAGTAATCTACTTTGCTCCCGACTACCGTCACTGAATGTAAAAAGATAATTGAAAGTCATGGATCATCTCTTTAAATAGAACCACAGGTTTGGAAAATGTGAACCTTTTCATCAGGAGCAGCCGCCATCCAAACTGATACGTTAAAGGGTGAAATAGGACCGCAGCACTCAGCCGGCAACGAGGAACATGTTGAAATACTCTCCACTGCGAAGCCATCTTCACGGACAGAACATGCTCTTAACTGGGAGAGCTTGGCAAGCAAACATTTCTTGATGTACCTCAGGGGCCTAGGGGGACTGATGCTCAATTCTTTACACTTCCATGGCTTCAATTTTCACTTTCTAATGGAGTGAAACATGTTTCAGTACTAAAGAGTTAAAAAAAAAAGGATGGCTTTGGCACTTCATGGCTATAGAGTCGCAAAACAGTAAAATCTAAAATGGAACTATTTTCTTTCTTTTCATTTACAATGAATAATTCTATGAATAAATGACAATATTCCTTTAAAGCCATTTGACTAGAGATTTACTTGATTTATTGCACTTTTAAATCCTGTTAATGCGATCATTAATATTTATTTATGCATGTAAACAAACAAAGACCTCTTTCTGTCAAAAGCAGTCAGGACATGTTTTGAATGATTTTTTTAGCTTTTTTTCTACTTTTCCACCAGGATCGGCTCACAATGTTGCTCCTCCACTGCCAATAACCTGCTGGTGCCTCGCCACAGGGCGAATATGTCCTGCTGTTCACTCCTGTAAATATGACTGATTCCTTTTAATCAGCACCATTGTGTGCTCATTCGTCGCTCAGGTTCTCCGAAATCTCTTCATTCTTGGGGTTAGACAGTAAAGAAAGCAGAAAGGAAAATGGAGAAAGGGAGAAATAGAGGGAGGGAGGCAGGGAGGGCGCCATTTGTGATGCTGTTTACTGCTGGAGTAACTCCAGCCCAACCTATCTCATTAGTCTGTTTGTGATTAAAAACGACTCTCAAGCTGATATCATTAACCTGCCCACACAACCATACACTCTCAATGGGGCCTTACAAACTAGCAAGAAGAAATGAGCTGGAGCCTCGTGTGCAAGCTCTAAATTCACCCACTTCATTCAAAGCTGCACCAAAATAATCATGAGGGTGATTCTTTTGGATAAACTGGAAAATAAAAAGGAAGGAAGAATCAGATATTGGGTTGTAGTAGACACCAAGTAGCGTGTGAAAGAGGACATTCGCCGTCCATCAGCGATGATGGTGGAATCTATAGCCTCTTCCCCACGGTCACCATTTATAATCCCTTCCTATGTTCCTTTATCTGATTGCAACCCCAGTCACAAGCTTCTCGGTGTGATATTACAAACATCTGGCGGGTCATCTACTCTCAAGCTGTTATGATGAACTCGGCAGCAGAGAGGGCCTCTGGACAGCCGCGGAAAAATTCTGTGATGGAATATCCCATGTAACCGAAGTCCTAATGTAATGCTTCGTCATTGCAATGAGATCCACCGCCTAATGCCCTGCTGGTGTGGATATGTGATTAAAAAGCGTAATCTGAGAGGTCCGTACAGACTGATATCCAGTATATCACTTCAAAGCCAGACTTTCTCCTTTTTCGATGCATTTTTAATTCGCTGTGTACCAAGGTGTCAAATGTTGTATCTAGATGTCATTGGTGGAACTCATATGAACTCATATGAACTCACTTTGAAAGAAGACCAAGACATAGCCAAGACCAGATTGCATCGAGACCGAAACAAAGTCAAGTTTTAAGTCATTCCCCTAAAATGACGGTCTCCCTTTAGTAGCCTGATAGCAAGAGGAACATAGGATTTAAAGTACTGGTTTGTTCTACTAAGGGGCACATTATAGCGCCGGCTTGACGGCATTACCATACATTTACAGGACAGAACATGCTCAGGTTGGGTAGTAATTCCCCTTGCTTTTTTTTGGCCACCCGTTTGTCCCAGAGGGAACTCATGTCTCTTTACTGGGCTCTAATTATCCTGGAGTCGACTCTCACAATACCATTTAGGCTATTCTTGTTCTTCTGAGACAACCCACTGAACCAGGTAATAGATGAGGAAGTTAGAAGAATCCCAATGAATAATTTCTTATTTCTTTGTTTCTTTGATTTCTTTGTTGTTCACACCTGACAACCAATTCTGTGATTGTGTCAAACTTGAGTGGGTCAACTCATTTAAAAAAAAGGAGATAATATCAAACAACTGGAAAAATGAGAACAACATTTGCAGTCTGCAATATATTCCGAACACGATCAGGCTATATAACCATATTTTTTACATTGCTCCCAACATCCAAAAAAGGAGACAGATTTGCATTACTAATTGTTTGTCATTTTAATTAGAGACAATAACAAGTGAGCAGATGTCCAAACATCAACTGTGGCTTTGAGCAATTAATCACTTCCCGAGTACTAAATATGAGTCTTTTGATTCTATTTTCCATCCCCTTTCATCGAGGCTGAAAGAGGACAGTTGCGCAATAAACTGATATTTTACACTTTAGGCAAAGCTGTGACTCCTGCCAAGCGAGTGTACTGTACTTCAATGAGCACCTGAGATACAAATGCGTCCTTGCTCCCAACACACACTGCTCCATCTCCTTATAACAACTTCACAGACATTAAGGAAACAGAACTTCACGAACACAAAATATAACTCTGGAGTGTGGCAGGAGACACAGCCAAGGAAACTTTCAAATGAATCCACCTGCTAAGGCACTCTGCTAGATCTCGATCACATTTGTACTGTTGCCTCTCAGTTAGCAGCCACTGCAGTGCAGATGCAACGATTTTTCAGGAGAGAGGAGCTGAAGAGGGAGGGAGAGAGACGGGGGGAGAAGGAAAGACATATTAATAAACAAATTGTGATTCATGTCTCTATCACTCAACCCTTTCTTTTTGTTATTCTCATCCAAATCCAACAGCTGGTGCCACGTAAAGGGAGAGAGTTTGTTTTGATGTTTGTGCAGAGTTGAGGCACTAAATTGGACAGGGATTTGGCAAATCAGAATTCATTGCAGAAACTTTCTGATCCTGGAGGTTTAAGGGCTCTGGATAAACAAGACTGATTGTTTCAGAGGCATGCATATATTACCCCTATTTGAGCCCGAGCTATGATACACAGACAGCTAAGGGAATATAAGCCAGACTCATATTGTAATGATTTTACAGAAAAAAACAGACATGGCTATAGATCAGTGGATTTCTTTATTCAAGTGAAATCGGGCATTGAGAGACATGTCTTACAAAAATGCTCAAGCCTTGATACATGACAGACATTTTGTTAAATGTCTTGAGTCCTGCTCAAACAATATGCATGACAGAATAGTTTGTCAGAGGCAAAAACAAAAAGAACATCTGTCATGTTCCCTTTTCATCATGAACTTTACTGACAACAGCTGACAGCTAAATACTGAAAATACGAAGAGTAGACCCAAAATATCACAGCCATCATCGTCATCATCTCCATCCTTTTTCAAGACCTCAGAGTTTAGAAAAAAAAGAAATGAGTCTCTAATAATACTGTGAGGAGAGTGTTGACAGGCAACTTACTATTCATGCAGTTCAGGAACACCCGAGTAGTTCACCGACTCTCCAGTAAGACTGAGCCTGTATGTGAGATCTTCATTTTCCAGAGCACATCATCTCAGTGAGGTTATTTAATTTGCCAGCTTTGTCACTGGCAAAAGTCCCCTTTCAAGCTCCTTTAAGCGGCGATAAGTGCGATTTTTACTGCACCATTGCACCAAATGTTCGTAATATACATTGAAGGGGATGTCATTAATGGGGTTGTTGATCAATACCAATGACTCAACGATTAGCACGTCCTGAGATTTCGGGCCATTAGAAATAGCAATAAAGCCTGTGCCCAGTGGGATTTCAAGGCATTTTCAACCCTATGCTTCACTGCCCTCCCACACACAGATACACACACGTTTTAACTGTTTATTTCCTTTGCATTCATTCTTAAGCCTTTTAATATACTGTAGTGCTACTTTTCATCTTTCTTGCTCAGTTGTTCTGCTCTGAAAATGTTCGTTTGTTGTTTGTGTCAATTTCAGGCTGACTGTTAATGGATGCGATGGGTCAGAGGACGCCGTGTAAGATAATTGTGGCAGAGGAGATTAGTTCTATCGCTAATTCTGCTGGTTGCTGAAGAGGTCAATATAAGCTCATAGAAAATGTAATGACCATTTAAGTTGTGCTACAACAAGAGTTTAATAAGGTTGAAAATGGGAGTTTGAAGTCTTGAAACAAAACAAGTAATCTGAACATGTCTTCTTGGGCTTTGGGACATGCATTTGTCACTATGTTCAGACAATAGAATAATCAACCATTTAGAAAAAACAATTGCATAAAATACACGATTCGATTAATTATATGAGTGCACTGGCAAATAAGCGACTCCTCTCCTCCTTCCATGTGCATCTATTTTCTGTTGCAGCTGCTGATTAATCGCTAGGGGGCATGATGTCATTATTAATACTATCAGACAGATCTCAATTCCTGGGTTGACGGGTACAGTGGGAGTTCCATTACACTTCGCCAAGCTCCATCTACCACCTCGGAACAGTGATATAAAAAGACCATTCGGATGCGTGCACCACATCAAGAATGGCTTACTGTAACATATATATACCTGCGTAAGCTTCCAACAGTGTGTCTATCAGGGTGTCAGACTGGAAAATTCCATTTCATAGGCGTCAGAGTAAGCTTGCAGCCTTGATCCACTGTAAGAAGTCATTATGCGTTTGCCACATCCCATATGCTTTATGTAAAGCTTGGGTGAAAGTTATTCTTTGCATGTGCCCCACTGCGTAAAGGATCGTTGCCCCTTAAATACCACTCACGTTGAACAGGAAGGAATCAACAATCCACTGCTTCAAGGAGAAAAAGCATCATATTCCAGATTCCTATTTAATCTAAGACAGAGAGGTCGATTTTATAAAAAGAAAAATTGGATGGTAGCTTAACTTGCACCTGACAGAACATGACTTTTCAATATGACTGCTCCGAGCGCTGTCGCAATACCACGGGGTGTTTTTGCGGAGGAATTCATCAGCCGGGGAAGGTCATCTGAGAGGCAGTCACCCCACGAGCCCTTCTTGGAATAGAACACATTAAAGACGGATGAGCCTCCACTCAGGGAAGAGATCTGCTGTTTTCATACTGAGGGATGGAATATCATCTAATGTCAGCAATCCAGATATGGCAATAGAAATCTTAATTTGTAACTCGTAAAACATTGCCTTCAAGTCACTTGCTGAGAGTTGGTCAATACCGTAATGCCATTAATTTAACAACAAAGTGTAAATGCATATAGTTACTACAGATGAACTCAGTTTACATTTTCTTGCTTCTAGAAAATATGGGTGAAGAAATATTATATCTTTTACATGCTTGTTATTGAGAAGTGAATTCCAAAGAGACGACAACTATAAACTGGTATCCAGATTAATATATTTAGCACTTCGATGCCATCAGAAATCATGAGACTTCATTGTTAATTTTCAGCTGCATTAATTGTAATATTCTAGTCCATTGGGTTTAGAGACACATCACCTTAAGTTATGGTACCTGTACTGAAAGATGGTAAAATACTCACGAGAGCAGATAATTGATAATCATCTATGTGTTAATCACTACGAGTATCCTCTTTCATGAAACACTGAATCATTTCATCCATTTTTCACACTGTATAATAATTAGATGAGTGCACTTTTAAGTCCTGTCAATGCAGCTCAACACGTCTACCCTGGTTATGCTCTGCTATTGCTGTTCTTGTAACAACACATTTTTCACAATCAGTTTCAATCGATGGAATAATGACATTCATCAGTGCCAGTTATGGCCTGGACATATGGGCACGAAAAGGATGTATGCAACATGTTTCACAGCTTCATACAAAGGTGTGAGTGAGTTCACTGAATGTATTTTTACCATTCGGCTTGGCTTTTCCCCAATTGTGTTCAAGCCCCACTGGCTCTTTGAGATCATGGCTTTCCAGAGTTGGATGTAACTTTACAATGGCACATACCAATTCAAACTGAACCGAAATGGCTGCAAATGGTTATGGGAATGGGCTGTTTATGTCCCTGTCCCTGCAATGTTTTAACCTCGTAGTTTTGATTGCTCATCTTGGAGCGGGAGATTTCAGAGTTATGTTCTGTGTTGCCATAAAGATATGTATCAACAAAAAGATATATCCTGTATATGTGATATTACATGCAGGCAGTGCCTTCTTTTATTTTATGGTTTAAAAGCATTCAATTTCAGAATGGTATGAAAACCTTCTTCAGATGCACATCATACTAGAATACAGATTGAAGGGAAGTTTCCTTTAGCACCGATATCATCTCTGCTGCTTCTTAGAACACTCTGCAGTTCCCGTCTGGTTGGTACCATTCAACACAATCCCTCCTCTTTCAGCATTCAGAATGTA
This sequence comes from Melanostigma gelatinosum, assembly GCF_949748355.1. Taxonomy (NCBI): domain Eukaryota; kingdom Metazoa; phylum Chordata; class Actinopteri; order Perciformes; family Zoarcidae; genus Melanostigma; species Melanostigma gelatinosum. The sequence continues at coordinate 5,572,926 of NC_136639.1, forward strand.
TCCTGATGACTGCTATCTCTTTGAGAATCTGCACTTTGAAGGCTCTCAATGACTTCCCGGAGGATCGTTGATGAAAGCCTCCTCCACTGATGACCATCAAGCAGGATTCTGATATCCAGCCACGGCTCAGCTCAGGTCAAACCCATAGGTTGCTGTCACATAAGAACATCACCGAATGGCAAACCTTTATATATGTTGTGTGCTCACAGGCAAGGTATGTGATGTGTGTGGTAAAAAGGGACTCTCAGCACAGAATATGAAGATTAATATTGTGTTTAGCGTCAATGCGTTTTGGCACCTCCAGGAATGCACGGTGCGTTGCCAGAAATGCCACATGGAACCGGGAGCGTTGTGTGATTATGGAGAAAGCTACGAAAGCTGCCAGGTACTGCAGCTACCATCTCCCTCAGCTTGTCGTTATGAAACCTCATTTTAAGCCACCAAGGATACGGAATACATGTTTGCTTTTCTCAGAATATTGTTTTAACCAAAAAAATACGATTTAAGAGACAGTTGTCAAACAGCTTGCAGTTCTGGATTCACAACATGCTTTGCATAAATGTACCAAATATAGTCAATTGTAATGTATGGACACTTTCACAGTTAACATTCCAAATGTGTGGCATTTGCTGCAGTCCTTGTTGCAGTGTGTGTGTGATTAAAATCAGCTGACAGGGAGTAAACATGGACCCAAGCTGTTGCCGAGCAATGCAATACTATTGAAACGGTTCATGTATGGCAATTACAATTTTCTAATTGGGAAATTGGGTTTTAAAATAATGTATATTATGCAGTTGAGATTGAAGTTACTTCATTCCAGCTCTAGGTGCACCTGACTGAGACAGAAGTAGTGAGAGTTGTCGTCGTGTGAAGAGGAAGAGATAAGCATGGATGACCTTCCTTAAATCTGTGAAGTGGGAAAAAAAGGACATTTGACAATTCTCTCTAGCAGGATAAACTCTGCTCCTTTCTTTCACCTTCTGCCCAACCAAAGATAGTGTCTCATTATACCACAGTTACCCTCTGTAGCCAGACTCAGTTCAGCCTTCAGATTTCATTCAAGACAAAATAGTTGGTCAGTGATTTATGAATCCACAACCGTATCGATGTTCCAGTGAGGACCTCAGATAAATCTGGATTTTATTGACGTGTCATTTGTCGTCCATATGTGTTTACTGTGAGAGCAGCGTCACTGAACAACAGCAATCACTGTAGGAGAAAGCAAATCCATCCACCTTAGGTCGGGATACAATCAGATTCTGTTCGGCCAACAACATTTCATATACAGAGAATGTGACTTGGTAAGACTGCTCTTAACATTGATTTATTGCTTTTCAAACTCCATTGAAATTACTTCATTTCTTTTCACAAAATGTTGCTAACAACCCCCCCCCCCCCCCAAAAAAAAGAGAAAAACGGACCTTCAAAATAAGATGAAAACATTCAGCACCATCCTGTAACAGAAAATGTTTGTAGAGATTATGGAAATGATCGTGATAGTGTGGAAATATTTCAAGTGGATCCAGATCTGTAAAGTACAAATATATATATATATATATATATATATATATATATATATAAATAATGAAAGGAGTATGCGCTTTTGTTTTTCCAGTTTCTGATATCCTGCCAAATCATGAACACACAAACAGGATTTGAAAGTTTGAAGCAGCGTTCACTGTTGAGCGCAGAGGAAAACTGAAAGTGGTCATATAGGACGTCGGGTCTGTTTTTCTTAACCATTTAAAAACCAATGGGAAAAGCATTTATTTTCCATCACTGTGAGAGTGAACCCATGACACTGTTCGCATGTCTCCTGTATACCACTCTTACCGGAGTTTATTTCCAAACACATGACCACAATCATCATGTTCACTCCATTCCTTAACCCCCTCTCTGCCAAACCAGGTGAGTTTGCCAGGAGAAGCATCGCTGAAATGTGTTTCTCTGACTCACTGAGAAAGACCGGGGTATTTGATTCTAGCCACAGTAACTCAGGTAATCAGGTGGTGGTGAGGAGTGCACGGCGGCAATTTACGGAAAGGTCACCTCTCAAATGAGGAGCATTAGCCCACTCACCAGCCACAGAGGAGCCAAAAAACATTTTGTGGCACACAAGCGAATGGAGGCTGGCAACTGAGGTGCCTTCAAGAAGAGAGTACAACGTTTCTGATATTTTTCTTATTATTTTAAAGTTGTAGAGTGGGTTACAATGTGTAAATGAAAGTGGGAGAAATGTTTTAAGTTCAGGCTTTGTGGCAAACACACACACACACACACACATATATATATATATATATAAATAAATAGCAGATTTTGAACTTCAGGGGTGATGGGATAACACGTCCATCTTCTCCACCTGCATGCTTTCTCATATTTTCTGTAGGTTTAAATTGCTGGGTCCAACTTGAGATATTTGATTTGAATTTAAGAGAAAGAAGAGATGTTTAAAGTGCACAAGATTGATGTATTACATGCTACTTATGTGGGACTACCTTAAGGGTTTGGAATCCCCAAACTGGAAATCGTGGGCCCAGACAACATTTTGCATCAGACATCACTCTCAAGTTGTTTTGTCATTGTCTGCAGACTGGGAAGGGTACATGTCCAGCAAAATAATAAGTAGTACACGTCTACAAGGTCTCAGTTAGTGGGAATAGGATTGTGCTCTTTTTAAAAAAATAACTACTTTGATATTTACACTGATGAGAACGCTCTATTCCAGCATAATCCATGCTCAGCACGGCGTCAAATATTGTTCACAAACAAAGGAAAAATATGCAGCATCATTTGGATTTTGTGCATCAAAGTGTCTGAGGATCCTTCTCCAGAAGTATGTGACAATCAATGGAAAGGTGAGCCATTTTGGCTGACATCATTAACGTCAAAAGAGACTAAACAGAGAACCAGCCCCTCAAACTTGAGTGGCAATCCGAGTGTAAACATTGCACCTGTCAGCTCATTACTGGGGCTTCAGCGTGGCAGCAGAGCTGTTTGCAGGATGGACGGCTGTTGCCTTCCAGCTAGGGTAAATACCTTGCCCTTCTGCTGTATTCCCAGGATTCATTATGCTGCAAGCCAGCACACAGGAGGATCTGTCAGGAGTTACCAATTCCATTACCGTCTAAACCCTTTAACAGGGGCTGTAACTTGTTGAATGAGACAAATATTGATTTAGGGCGGATGGAGAGGTTGTAGATGGGTTGATTCGAAAACACGAAAGAACTTGAAACAGACTTTGAAAATCACATCCCACTAAATTATCCACACCTTCTCGCTCCCAAAGTAATTTCTGCGTTGCACTGATGGCACTCCAAAAGTTAACCGTGGTAAATAATGTCGCCCGTGAAAAAGAAAATCCCTTTAATTGCAAGGCAGATAAGCTGCTTACCTCATCTGGAAGAGGCGAGCGCAACCTGATGCAAGACTTTGTTTTCTTTTATTTCCTATCCGGCTAATTAAGTGATTTATCCCAAGAGCGCAGTCCCCAGCCAACCCTGAGCTGTGTGTACGTCATTTGAATTTAATCTTTCGTGGTGCGTTTTAAAAAGTCATCATTTGATGGACACTGTGATGTGTTTGACTTGTTAACTGGGTCAGCAGGTTGTCGGTAAATTTATACATTTCTCGGAACGGAAAACATTGTGGGATTTGTAGAAAAAGGTTGCGGTGCATGTTGGAAAGACATAGTTTTGACATCATTTTCATGTTCTCAGTCACTTGGAAGCCTACATTCAGGAGTTCACTGGCTTTATTAGGGGTAAGAAAGTAAATTAGACATTGTTGGATAAGACACACATTGCAGACTCAACAGAGAGCAAAACCTAAACTTGTGTGTTATTGTTAAAGACCCACACAGGTGTTTTCAGTTATTCTGGTTGCTGCTCTTAACATTAAGAATGTTAAAGGTGTGATTTGTCCCGCCCTAACAGGTGCAACAATGCTAACAGGGAACTCAGATGTCACTCAAATAGTCTCTGCACGCCCACACAGTCCTGAGGAGGTCTAATGAACCAGATTAACTGAAAACACCTGTGTGGGTGTTTATTTTTATTTTTTTTTATTCATAGCAGGAGACTTATTGATTACATTTCCACTGCAGGCATTCATAAATGTTTTATTTATACTAATTCATCTAAAACTCTTGGACAGTGATTCAATTCAGTGCTGTCTGTGTAAAATGCTGGCAAATAACTGGCTTTGTTCAGTTTTTCTTATCACTTGGTAGAATTAAAGTGTTGTTGATCTTATAAAATGAAGCCTATTCATTTCTGATTATAACGTATCAACACATTCTCACTCCAACTCGTCAAAAAAACTCAGCTTGATCAGGGGCCCGATATACACTTCAAACTACGGGCTAACAAAACAGCTGTATATATGTATCTATATCTATATATGAGAAATACACTACGAAGTGTTTTTGATTTTCAGTATGTAAGAATTACAAATAGCTGCTCTATTGATAAACAAGCAACTCAAAAGGGCTCTTTACAGCTATACAACTTTTTTATAAGTGTATTCACGGTCACATAAATTATGTATAAATTCTCACTTTTTGTCTGTGTGTGAGAGGCGTGTACGCTGTGTGTTGTTGCTCCTGGAGGCATGTCTTTATATCACTGACGAGCCATTCTCCATTCTTAGAGCGTGACTCTCTCTGGGGAACATTTGGTGCCTTTTGATTTAAGATCCAAACAATTTCTTGCCGTGAAGAAAAATTGACAAATGCTTGCAAAAACTTTGGCAAATGATGGTATTTAATTGATCATTTTTACCCATAGTTCTTTGAGCACACAAAGTATATGACGTGAATGTCAGCATGATATGCCACAGAAAGCTGTGTTTACGTGTTTGCTTTATGTAAGAGAGCATCACTGATGCAAAAACAAGACGTATGACCTTGTTGAGCTCAATAGTCAACTGTCCGTCTTCGCCTTTCTTTTTTTGCAGATAAGCATCATTAACCCTCGACATCTCTGCAAGCAGTTGAAAGCCATCCAACATGGCGGCCTTAAGGGGCACCACTATGATTAGAAAATGATCAATGCCATGAGAATAATTGTCCATATGCAACAGATCATCAGCTGCCTCTCCCGGAGCACATGAACGTGCCAAGACATGCCTTTTGAATCCATCACTCTTGCCGTTCCCAGTGATCTCTCAGGTCTGCGACGTTGCCTCCCCCTCTGGCCCCTGTGGGCGGAAATGCAGACAGCAGTACATTCAGAGTCGTCAGTTGATTCACATCTTTGTCAAACCTAAAAACATTGTTATGTTACCGCCGAGTCATATCGGGGGATGCGGGTCACATTCCTGCCACACACTTTAGACCACAATCCCTTTCTCTGTCAAGTAAAGCGCATCAAAATGATGAACACGCTTCATCTGTTGGTAACACTCACACAAGATAAATGCTACGCAGTTATAGCCGGGGGGAGAACGATTATACTGCAGGTGTTTCCAGAGTTATACGTTTTAAGGGCAAAGCAGCACTTATTCTGCGAGGTAAAGACGAGGTTTACAGCTCATCTGGTAGTTTACAGACGAACAGGGTCACGCTGAGTTCAGAGGTGCAAAGTAGCAAAACGTTGGATTGAATGACAACAAGAGTAGTACGATGTTAAAGCAGTGATCTGGACTGAACAGTGAACCCTTAACGGTGCGTTCTCGGGATCAACCGGCAGCAGCCACCAGTTGCTCCATGGTAGCGGCGCAGCATTTTAAATCACTAATCGTGCCTTTGGGATGGGGAAAGTGTCCCAGATGTCCCAGATTCAGAGGGCCTCTGGCTGACAGATCAATTTGACATTATATTAGTGGGAGCCTCACAGGACTTGGAAAGCAGTCTTTAATACAACGTGCTACAAGGAGGGAAAGCGCAATGAGAAGCAAAGCCAAGAGGTCTCACACCGAAGAGAAAGGAGGCAACCAAGAACTTTTAGCCTGTCGATTGGTTTCTTTCTGAGATAATGAGGTTGCTGTATTTGCATGTAGACATTTCCAGACACCAAATTGTCAGAGAACAAGAATATGAATTCACAAGTTCCTTTTCTTGTGCAATACGTCCTTTTTTCAGTGTAATTTAGCAGAAATTAGTATTACAAAGTGCCAGTTGCGTTATGCCATAACAATAATTGTTTTTAATGTTGCTAAGCATGAGGATTTGGACTGTTTGTAACTTTTTTTAAAACACAACATTAGTGGTTTAAAGAGCGGTATAAGACTTCTCATGCTGTCCATAATGAACCTTTTCATGCATTGTAGCAGACACCAATGTGTCTGCTACAATGCGGTTCTCCTATTTGTATAATAGCCTGGCTCCTATAATTATCTGCCTGTTTGTTAGCTGCCAGGTGGGCAGTTTGCTTTTAGCCAGTAAGAAGTAATTTGTTACCTTGATTTGCTATTGAGCACACCTGTGGGTGCCAATGAAGGCAGTGCCACACAGCTGCAGGCTGCTAACAACGGAAACTCTTGCTGTTACGCCGAGCAATTCTAAGATCCAAACGGATGTTGCAGTGCGCATTGCTGAATTTGAGTATGTGTGTGACACAGTTAGTGTTTTTATTTGTTTCTGTTCTCAGTTGACCCCTGATATGAAGCCCTTCCAATATGTTATTTGAGCAAGTAGTGGACCAAAAACATACTTTTCAAATCTCAGTCAATGCAAGCTTAAAGCACCCTAATCAGTCTTTTTATTTTAAGAAACACTTTATATTGACTGAACTTGTATTTTGTTTTATTGAATACAATAAATGGGTCCACTCATACCAATGAACCCACAGAAAAGTATCATATAATACTGTATTGTCATATAGTACTTGGATCTAAGCAGAGTCTTGGAACCTGCACTAGTTCAACAGTGACTTAGATTTCTATGCCTATAAATAACCCTCTCCAACAATTCTGAATTTAAATCAGCTGCATGCAGTCGATGATTGGATGCACTGATTAAATGCCTGTAACCTTTTAAGAAAATGTTCAATCGTTAAAAGCTAAGCTTTACTCCAAAGGGTATTGGACGGCCACAGCAGATGGAAACTTAACACAAGGTCCCTGCAGTTGTCAGTATTTATTTGTGATCAGTTACAACATGAAGAATTGATGAAGATGAATGAAAAAGAAGTGCGTTTACATCGGGCAGTGCATTTAGCTCAAATGGTTGCCACCGCATCCCTTTCCAAATATGGTGACAAAAAGTCTAGCAAGCAACTGAATTTGCTTATTTTTGTATTAAACAAATTAAAGAATTAGTTATATGTACTGGTGGGGACTGATAGTCACAACATCTTCAAAATTAGATATATACAAGTATAGTCTAAAAATCAAACTGTTTCTGTAAAGTCGTCGTGCAGTGGGTTTGCTAAACATATTTTTAATCAGGCATGTTATCAGGGATAGATTATATGACCACAATTAGCAAGTCCAAACATTTTTATAAAGACAGTATGACATCATGAGATGCTGTTTGTTCTTGGAGATGTTTCAACCCTGACTTAAGAGGCTTCCGTAGTAGGGGGTCCCATATACTGTTATAACGTTCACCCCAGGGGCTCTTCCACATCCTGATGTCACATGAGCCATTTACTGAGGGATGGAAAAGCAAGGCTATGTTGGCATTAACTTGTGATGGACCGCAGGGCCGTTGCATTTAAATCGATTCCCAGGCCCATCGCTGGCTGAGTGCCTGCTGAGGGAAAATCTCCTCACAATGAAAGTGGAGCAGGCCAGCACACGTGGACTGATAGCTTTTCAGTCACACGGCGCTAAAAACGTTACCGAAACTGGTTTACAGTTAAAAGGAATTTAATTCCACTGATGCAAGTACGATTACAGTTAAACATTGGAGTACATACTCCTATGAAATATTACACTATTAACCCACTTTGGAAAAAAACTACCTCTGGTCCCATGAGACACAGCCGTCACTGGGGACCACATGCTGAAGAGGCAGAAAAAACACTTCTAACTCCGCCCACATATTCGTTTGCGACTCCTCCCCTCCCATCTATCTCAATATCTATTGGCTAACTTCTCTACACACTTCTGTAAACGCCTATCTCCACATCTCTCTCTCCCTGAGCAGCTAACACATTCAATGACGGTCAGTCATTGTTTAATCCCTCTATGATAATCCTTCAGTATAAAAGCTAAACTTCTGCAACTTGGCAGAAGCTTCATATCTCATTAGCTACTAATCCTACAACCCTTTATGTTTATCTTAATTATTCATTCCCAAAACCCTTATGATTAAGACTAATTATGAATTCTTAATTATGAATCATGAAACACTTTTATTATATCTACTAAACACAGTTTTTTGCTCAAATTTCTTACATGCCTGAACCTCCCATCTCCCAGTTGTGCCTTGCAGGAATTGGCTCATCTCAGATATCCTACAGTTGACACGGATTAGGGATTTCTGATTGTATCGCAATAATAGTTCAATCAACAAACTCCATTAGATTAAAGTGGCACATTTACGAGAAAATAAAAATATATATTTTCTGAGATTTTAAAGAACTTTTGTCTCAGATGTGGGTTTTTTTTGCCAACAAACCACAACACTTTACTTTGCAAGGTTCTATCAACTTGATCACACCACTGTTAAACACTACGGTAACATGAACTGCTGTGTGGAAAATATATATAATTTTGTAGCGGACTCTTGAGGACGTCCATCAATCAATTTCATCCTCTTATCTGAGGCCGTGTCGTTCTTCTCCTCGGCTAACTCTGACGACATACTTCACTATAATCTGAGGTTCAACACAAGCAGTTACGTCATTTGCCTCTTCTGTGTTGTTTTCCCTTCCCCTGTTGTTGCCCACTGACACTGGGTAAGCTGTGCTGAAATAAAAGACACACACTTTATTCGGGCTGGGTATCGTTTAACAAATTCCGATGCCAGTAATAGTACCCTCGAACCGATACCGATAACAGAGTAATTCATTCCATACCCATAATGTGAATGGAAGCTGTGTGTGTGCGTGTGTGTGTGTCTCACTGGATCGCTCGCCGTGGGTTTCTTTTACATTGACGTCTTCTTTTGAGGTTTTTATGACCCTTAAAAATAACAAGCAAACTATTCTAACAGAGTTCGAGATAAGGCGACGTTCCAACTTTAAAAACAAAACAAATCTGCTCTGTACTTCCGCTCGCGCACCCTGCTCAGTCAAGCGCCATTGTTCTCACAGGCGCTGACAAATAGTCTTTTTTTTTTTTTTGGCTAGATCTTAGCGGAACAAAAGGATTGATTGCAGGCAACGTTTGACTGAAGGAGTTTGGTGCTGGGTTATTTTGATAGATACATAAAAGATATCACCGCCAACCAGCCCCAGAATTAGTTTTCTCCTACTTTACTGTAACTTCTACAATATTAGTCTGCATGTATTCAGTGGTGCATGGGCAAGCAGGTATGCTCTTGATTTATGATCCAATCGAGCAAAGGATGTACGCCCTGTGTTGTAAAAAGTGAAATGTAAGACTTGCATGTCAGGGTTGGCCCGGTGTTGCATCACAAGGTAATTTGTAACTTTTTTTTGGGGGGGGGGGGGGGGGGGGAGTAGATTGCTTCATCTTTCTTTTATTAGTTTCCAGAATTTAATATTCCATAACCATATTTTGTCGTAATTTTTGAGGTAAACCAAGATGGCAGATAGGAGAGGGAGGATCTGAAAGAAAGTATACTCTGGTGAGCAGCCGTTCATAGACATTCACTGTTTACGTGAAGATAATCTCTTAATGGGGCACTACAGCACTGCCTTTGTTTATGTTTGTGAAATAACAGAGAGAATTTGAAAGAAAAAGAGTACAGCTATCTTGGAGAACCTTCACCTCGCTCAGAGGCCGTCTATTATAGACGACATGGGAAACGGCAATCTTTTATCATTTTTAAATTTAATTTATAACACACAGGGCTTTTTGTCTCCCTCAGATGCCATCCTTACAACGATAAGTAATGTTGACAGTACGTTAGAAGCAACAAAATAACGGCCGATGTTACCATTGTGTTTTTGATTTTGATTTGACCGACAATGGCCCCAATATGTCGCCATATGTCGCTCATACTTTTTTTTTTTTTAACAAAATATCTCTGCAAATACACCAGTTAAAATATGTGGTTCAACTCCATGTTGAAAAAAATCTATATTGCATTTGTTGCAACCTCTTGTGGTGGCTGTGTATCTGGTGCAAAGGGAGTGGAGCGTTTTATATTTATGGTTACAGCAACTCTAACACTGATATTGTAATTCTCCGCGATAATAGAAAAAAGACTATAAACCAACATACTGGACCCGGAAGTCCAGTATGTGTGGTTGATAGCTGTTTTCAACAGTGATCACGTGTATAACGATGAATATTGCTGAAGACCTCTCTTCCAATATGCATTCATTCGTACTGTAAGGTTGTCAAGGTTCTGTTTGTCTCCCAGTGCCTATTAATAGCATTCACCCAAGCTGGACTTCGTTTTATTCTTTGACAACATGAAATCGCAGTGGGCGCAATTAGGCATTTTAGACACTGATCAACATGAAAAGATGTTTGTTTCATGTCAAAGTGAAGACAAAGTGATCTAAGTTAAATACAACTATAAAATAGGAAATGTTTGATTGCTTTAGTATTATCTCCCCTTTGAATTAAATACTTTCCCCCCCCCCATTCTTTGCAAAACAGCTAAAATTCTTTAAAGATCAAATTGCATGGAGATCATGAACACAGTCTCTTAATTGTCATTTCCTTGATCCTCGCTGAAACCGAAAGTTGTCCTGCGCTGCCATATTGACTGCCGTGCCGTCCCAGAGCTCTTATTTCTGCTCCGAGGATCGAAGATCTCTGAGGAGCCATGAGCGAGGACGCACCAGGACAGCCTTCCAGGAAGTGTTTTAATGGCCGACGCGCCCCCTCATTGTTCATCAGTTATGTGATTGGACGCTGCAGCTGATCGGACTGATCTGATTTTTCTAAATATCACTGGAATTTCATACCAGACGGAAGACAGATCAGAGATTAAGCTCAAGTTTTGTGTTTGATTAGTTTTCCGATTCACCATCTGTTTAAAATAGATATTATTAGATATAATAGATGTTATTTGATAATGACGTCACAATCATAATTTCAAAACAGAGACGCAAATAATTTATAATTCTGACAAAAGCATTCTGCAGATAGAAATCGGTCCTGCGCTTACAAACAGGACACAGAACACAGTTTGTTAAAGAGGTAACAGGCTACAGACAGAAAACACCTCTGCTCTGTTAAAGCCGACAGACAGCTGGTCCAGCTGTGGTCAGCGGCCGCGTCGGTTGACGTGACAGAGGAAAGGATGTCTCATTTATCTTAAAGCATATTTCCTCGTTTCTTCTCTTTTCGCATGGTTTCCTTTGCGTCTCTCCATGCATCCCTGGTGGGAGGGACTAGAGGCAAGGAAAAGACTCACGTGACGGAAACAAGGATGCAATGAAGAGACTTGGGATGTACCCAATGTGTGCAGGTTCAGACATGGGACCACTTGTCATGGCAGGAAAAGCACAGGTGTCACTGATGACAGTAACGTATCCCAGTAAGTCAGGACAGTGAGCCAGCATGAATCATACCAGGACCTTGAAACTGAGGCCGCTGAATGTAATTCAGCCATGATTAATGTCACTACTCACACAAGCTGCTTCTCTTAAAGTGACATATCAAAATGTATAACATGAAAATAATTGAAAAGCCTTGTCACTGGATTTCCTGAACTATTCTTTTGTCAATGCCAAAAAATTGTCCAATCAGCACTTGGGCCTCTCGGTGATCTACATTTTGCAAACAGTTGACTTCTTATTGGGTGTACAAATGATGATTTAGATGAGTCATATCAGGAAGTGGATCAATTAACCTAGTGACCCTCCTTTTTGTCAGACCTTTTTTTTCCACTTGGTGTATCATCATACTATGAAGCATGCGTGTGAATCAGCTTTGAGATCAATGAAAGGATTTGTGCCAATCCCTCTGTGCCATTCTGATGGTTTAAAGAAACTAACTTTTGCCGTTTGGGTTTCCACAATATGCTCCAAGGGATTGAGAAGTCATGTTGTAACATTTTCAGCACTCCCTCTAAATGTACGACCAACATGTGACAACAAAGACTTGCACGCATCATTCCCTCAACACGCTCAAGAGATGTGACAAAAGAAAAGTATTCTGAAAAGTGCTCTGTTTTTTTTTTTTTAGCTCAGTGTGAAAACATCTGGGACTGATTTTGAATGTTTTGTCAAAATGTTCAAACCAGGAAGGTGAGCTTGCCATTCCTAGTAGATCTATTCAAAAAAGCAGCTGAATGATTTGGAATCGGAAACCTTGAATCTTGAAATCCTTGTTCAGCTTGGTTGATCAAAATGCAAAACGTGACTTGGGAAAAATAATCAGATGATGCTGAAGCTTTTGCAGCTATCCATCATCCTTTTAAAAGGATTGATCTAAAGTGGTTCGACTGGTATTACGGTCACTGTGTGCTCCTCTGAGGTGATGCACAATCATCAAACAGTGTGGCCAATTAATCAGGGGTCAACATCAGCGCTTTTAAAATGACAAAAAGAACAGCTCAAACACCTCAGGGTGGACATGCCCACTTGTTCTACTGTAACTAAGTTTATTGGAGGCCATCTAAATTGAACTGGATTCATTTTTCTAAGTGATGTCTGCTGCAGTGGCTTCTCACTTCATACTTGTTTATTTTCTTAATCAAGGTAATCAGGAAGGCACATGGCAGACCTGCAACTGTAGCTAAGCAGCAATCGCAAAGCATATGCAATGTGCTTAGCAAGGTATGTTTCTATTTCTGTGATCCGAGTGCCGAACCTCATCTTGACAAGATGTTCTGCTCTTCCTCTGCTATATATTAGGCTTTGATGAATCTCTGTTGTGCGTTCATGAGACCCAGGGAGGAAATTCGAATAAGATGTATTCCATAGTCGACCTGGAACTGTCCCTCAGAGTGCCACTGATAACTTTAACACAAATGAATATTGCTGTGACAGTTTACAGTCGTTGTTGACAATAACTACAAATGACTTGTGAGATTCATGTAAAGATGCATGATGAAGGGCTGTGTAATTTATTCTCGAGGGACCCAAACAAACTGTCGCCCTTAGAGCTAACTAATCTTTTCATAAATGCGGTGTGGCCATCAACAGTCAGTCAACATTTCTACAACCAGTTTAACAATAGAAATAGCTATTCTTCATGAACCCAACAAGCATCTGCATTATCTTTAGTCGTGTGTGCTCGCTCCAGTAATGACCGATTCAGGTCAGGCTAAAATCACCATCACTGCGTTATGGCTTCTGGGTCAAAAACGTTTTTGTAAATGAATACATCTCGATGAGTGTAAGATAAGAGATGGTGGTGTGTCCATTTTTAAGCTGTCAGTATTTTCCTTGAAGTTCTAAGTCCAAAATGCGGACGGCACTCGGTAGTGAGCTGTCAATCACAAGGTAGCCACGCCCTGAAGCATACCCTGCATGCTTTGTCATCTATTTTACTCTAAATGGGACCATCATTCACTGAAATGAACATCACGCTGTATTGAAGAAGACTTGAACCTAAAGATTGAGACCAAAAACTAATGTTTAGTGAGGTAATCAATCAAGTGAGAAGTAGGGTCATTTTCTGATAGAAATCTTTAGAATCTGAATTATTTTTTGCAATCAGAGGAGTCTCCCCCTGATGGCAGTGAGAAAGAAGGCAAGTTTAAGTTACTAAGATGCGGCGGCGGTATATTGTAAGTAGCAAGCATGTGAAACAGGAAGGGGAGCCAAATCTTAATGGCTTGTTGAAATCACATGTTTTCTGATTCAAGTAGCCCACAAAGAAACTGACTGGGTTGTGTTTTTGCACGGTTCTTTAGTTGGTGGGCACTCCAGATACCCAAATCTATGTGCTCAAGCACCAAGAAGGCGACTATGTCATCAGGTATACTGTAGCCTCTGCAGGACAGGAAGAGCTGCCTCACTCAGGAAGCAGCATGGAGCGCTTGTTCAGGGGTTTCTGTCATTAGCTGGTCGGCAGCTATCATCCTCCGCTTTCACAACATCTTATGAAATGGTGGAGCAACATTAAGAAGAGTACATTATGTGTTGGAGCCTCCTACTCATCCCCGGAGGAGCTAGAGACGGGGAGAGAGGATGCTTGAAACGGGGTATAACGCTGTGATATATTTAAAGTGTACTGTATGTCCTACTATGATCTAATGTACACGACTGGAGGAAAACCATTTATGGTGTGATTTTAGCCAGATTTCCGCTGTGAGGCCTGATTGCTGAATGGTTTTAGTGGTTTATTGGCACCAACTCATTGCAGACACAGCTGGAGCTGGTTTCACAGCGAGTGAGCTCATGAATTCAGATTTACATTAGTTTGCTTGGTGGTGATTGCAAGTTGCACACTGCAATGGTCACTCAAAATTAAGTCTGTCGTCCGTTTAAAGGCCTTTTTAAATTAATATGACTATAAAAACAACACAATGTGCAGCAATGGCTTGATTCTACAGCAGTGTTCACGAGACAATAATTGTGTTTACTTAACCTAACTCCACAATAAGAGTGTAAAACAAAGAGGTCACAAAACTGGTCTGTGCAATAACAAGATATGTCACTGAAATGCCTCGTATGATCTCTTCAAACAAATGTATGTGAATCATTTGAACATAATATAGATATAACAGTCATTATCTACCTTGTTAATGTGTCTCATTTGCATTTTATGACTTAACATCTCTGACAAGCTCAAAGTTCAGTCTTTGGATGGTGCTGTCTATGTGCGTCGGTGTATCAGAGGTGCTTACCTGTAAACCTTCCAACAATGGCAATAGGAAAAGGGATGGTGGAATATACATTTCAAACTGATGCATGAAATAGCAAATCCCTCTGGACTAATTACAAAGCAATGAAAAGGGTAAATTGTCCATATTTGACGTGCTAATTTTATGAAACTGATAATTGCTGACTAATTTGTTCTGAAGACCACAGCACATAAATGTTCCTAACACTCTTAGTCGGTGCACATTTGCACCGGTCACATTTAACTGCTGCTGCAAGAGCCACATTCATTGGTCTAATTAGATTACTGCTAACTGAATGTGTAAGTGGTAGAGAACTATTGAATACGTTCACATTACTGGCAGTTGAACAACTGTTATCAGTTGTAAAGTCATTATTCTCTTCAATGTCTGTGGGGAGCCTGACTGACGGGGGAGTAATGCCTGGAGGGAGGAGGCGGGCCACTTAGCCCACGACTACCTGATATCTGCTCTGCGGCCCGGAGAACAGTATCATGTTGTTGAATGGATGACTTTGGGAAGGTAACGTTTGGCAATACCACTTAAGAGAATGTATTGTACCCTAGCGTTTTGCTCTAGGAGACTGTTTCACATACAGAACACTGTAACATCCATTTTCTTGGTATTTGTCCTCTGGGATGAAGTATTGATCTTTTTTTTAAATTACAGCAAACTCACACGAGGTAAACAAAAAAAGCAAATTAGCCGTTTCAGCAACTGAGAAGTTGTATCATGCTCATAACAGTGGTTTTGTCTGTAACTATCAGTACAAACTCGTGAATTGTCTCATCAGTATTCCAGCTTCAAAGCCGTTCGTCGTTACCTCTTGCAGCCACGGAGTGATTGTTGCAGGATTTATTAATAAAACATACAGTGCCCTTTCATTGTTCTCCCTAACTAGTGATTATTTTTAATGACAGAGGTGCAGTTTTGTCCCAGGAAACCTGATGGCAAGATGACATGACTGTAGTTCAGCTCAAGCAGCCCCATATAAATGTCCTTCCCTACAAACGCCCATAAAAACCGTCACTGAGTGCAATTAGATTGAGACGATACATCAACACATACAGGTTAGATCAATAAAAGTGACATGCACATATATATATATATATAGCTATAGCCAGGCGGGAGAGATGGCAACACCTTTTTATATTGTGATTCATTAAACCATTAATGAGGCATTTTACAACATGTCAGCTGGGCGATGATTGACGAGGCTTTACTTATCCAGACTATACGATGTGATTTCTGGCATCCTCACTGCCAACTGTGATGCATTTATCACAGATGGAGACTCACAGACCACGTTAAAGCAGAAGAGACATTGTGGCAGAGTCTTCAGAAGAGAATAAGAAAGATATTCCACTGTATCCATCAAAATGAACAACTCTAATCTGTGTAGAAATGGACACATTTGTTCAAAGGTATCAGATATGAAGCTTTCACCCTCAAGTGCTTTTGATTGATCACAAAAGGGCTTAGGCCCCTTACAGTACATGCCTTTGTGTTCAGCTGATAATGAGTATGAAATAATGTAATGGGGCCTTTTATGTATGATTAATCCTTTTGGAAATGGATTTGGTAAGCTCTGATTTCTATTAATTTCAGAGCACGGCTTAAAGGTAAGGTAAGGCGGCAAATGTGAGACAAGGTGAAGGATAATAAGAGAGAATGAGAGGGAGGAGGAACTGTCTGGTGTTCATCTTCAGGCACCAAGACAAGCTGCCTGACAGGGCCGACATTCGATCTCCAGCGCACCTGATAGGGCAAAGAAACATCCAGCAGAGTGGGTGTACCGAACCCGAACTGTATCGAGCACGGAACGAAGGTAGTTGGGGGGGATTAGAAACAGGAGACAAGCAGGTAGAATTGATTGTGCATTTGCTGAGACGAGGCAGGGCCAAAGCTCGGCAAATGCCAAGAAATCTCCGAGCTGCGCAGGGGGTTAGTGTATCGGAGCATTTGAGCGCTGTTCGGCTGATGGAGGAAGATGGCTTGTCAGTGAACGGAGTCGTGATTATGGCACGACGGATTGTGGCTGGAGAAGTTTCTTTATTACACAAATTGTCAAGTTATCCAGCATGTGGATCAATATTGCAACACGGCCTCATTCTCAGGAAAGTTTTCTGACTCAAGCACAGAGGCTTGAGATCTTAGGAATTACATACAGCGTCGTTATTGATGTCACGTCGGATCCCTTTTGCTGTATGAATCGGACTATGTCCACACTGTGCACAAATGTAATTATGACTGACTTTACAGACAGTAACACATCGCTGTTGTAATCAACAACTCTCTTGCGTCTATCAAAACCATGTGTTGTACAAATGTGCACCGACTTCATTATATTTTTACTTTTACATGAATGGACGTTGCGCATACTTCTAGGTACATACGGGAGGGTCAAAAGTAACACGGTAAAACAGTATGAACTTAAAATGTCAACATCATTCTTGTCTTTATTGAAGATGACAATGTCCTTGTTCATATGTGACTGCAAACATGTTAAGTCATTTTATCCTAAAAAAAACAAATTGTAATTTATTCAAACGTTTTACAATTAAAGTGTGAACAGTTCAAGGTAATTTAACAGAACAGTGATTCAAATTCAGACAACTTTATTGATAATATTCAACATTATGTTAGAGTCTAATCTGACTTCTAGACTGAACAACTTGTGGACGTGTTGAAGTACTACATAACCTATCAAATGATGATGATTTTGACACAACTTGAGTGAATTTACTTTTGCAGATACAAAACAGCTTTCCAGATGAAACACGGTGACAGTATGGCGTGTCCATGTGTCCATGCTGTACGTGCTGACCTAGTTAAGCATATCAGACTCGTATGAGCTTGGAGAAAATCGTTGCTTTACTTTTGTCCCGTGTAACTTTTGTACTGGCTTTCCCCTATAAATATGTTTGTCATGTCGAGCTATTTTAGACAATATCACGTATCCATATCACCCTTGTAGGAATTGTTTTGGAATACAATCATTGGCCGTCTATGCTTCAATAATCAAACCTGTTTCTTTCTAGATTCAGTGTAAGCAGAGAAATCATGAAGTTCTATGTTGATTCATTACTTCATTAAACCTTCGAGAATCTAAATGGATGACTGCTAACTATGCATTTACAATTCAGCCGCCTGACACTGAAGTGTAATTGGAAAATGCATCCGCTGTATTAAATGCCTTCAGAAAGAAAGCAGTGATTTACTGAGAAGATGTTTCTCCCCTTGTACAGTCTGATCCATGATGTAATGTTGTGAAAGCTATTCAATAAAACATTTTTTTCTTTGTTTCAAGGAGAATTCTTAACTGTGTTGATCACAAAGGCTCTAACACGACACGGCCGAAAGATCCAGAGAGGACTGACACTGTGAAGAGTTCGCACAACGTTTGATCTCCACGATTTCCAAAATGTCTCAGTTCAGTGGCAGCTATTGCACAAATCCTTTTCATGCATTCATATTCAACACACCCGTAATTCCTACTGCAGATTATGAATTGTTGATGTCGAACACTGCAGTGAAATTATCATCATAAGATGAAATGCTTCTCAACTGATAAGCCTCCGGCAGGCCATTGTACTTTCTGATGACGGTTCCTTTTAGGCACAGCGGCTGCTGTGAACGAGGAATGAAAGGCTGGACTTGGTTGTTACAATGGAGCGATATTATTCATCATGTGTTGGCACTCACCAATATATATGAGCCTTTGTTCAAATGCTGCTATAACCTATTTCCAGCTTTCAGGCTGTATGGATTCTGTAGATACTTGAAGTGATGATAATGAACACTAAAGGCTCCCTGTGGGTTGTACGGTACTTGGCCTTGAGTCCACTGACGGCTTGATGGAGTAGCATCAGGGGGCGGGACTTAGCGAAGGGCAAATTCCAATTGATTTTAAAGTGTACAGATGTTAGCATCTGGAACAACAATCAGTGAGTCATTGTTGTTAATGGCAGTGTTGTTACACTGAAAGATTGATTTCATGATATCTGTTCACTGCATCAACATCTTTTTACCTCCTCAGGGTGAAATGGATGAATAGATTCACAGACAGATGTGCGCTATATTTGATTTGAAAAATGTAGCTGTTACAGATCATCCATTATTGAATGCATGTTTAAGTACTCCTGCTATGGCTCCGTCTGCCGGAGGAAATTCTTGGAATATAAATGGTGTTTCATGTTGAAAA
Organism: Melanostigma gelatinosum; assembly: GCF_949748355.1. Classification (NCBI taxonomy): domain Eukaryota; kingdom Metazoa; phylum Chordata; class Actinopteri; order Perciformes; family Zoarcidae; genus Melanostigma; species Melanostigma gelatinosum. The sequence continues at coordinate 5,591,951 of NC_136639.1, forward strand.
ACATTGATTTTGCACCACGACTATAACTTTCCAAAAAATATTTCCTGCTGCTGTAATGCAAAAAATATGCATTCTTTCATTCAAACAAATCAATCATTTTACAGACTAGCAGATGAGCAAGCGAACAGATGCAGACAGTTTTGATTCCTGAAGTTAGAAGTTGTCGTCACAAGATAGTATTGGAGTTATGGCAAAATCATGTAGAGAGCGAGGGGGTGATCCTCTCTCATCCACGCAGTCGATACAGAGGATCAGGGCTACGGTTTGGCCTTTTGACGGCACTTGATTGATCAGCCTAGTCTTGCCATTTGCCAAAATGGATGGTGAGCAGAAAGAGCTGCAGTCAGGGGTATCGGTCGCCTTTGAGAAGCTGACCTTCAAGACCGTGAGGTTGTCAAGGGCCAGACAGGTCCGACTCCAGAGGATCGCAGCGACATTTTAACTTCAGCAAATGCACACCTGCCTTAACTTGATAGGAATTAGAGTTTGTTTGCCATCTGTTCATGCGGGGGATTCATGGAATTCGCCATCATTTCTGGGCTATAAAAATTGTGGAGCCACAGGTATTTTCAGTGTTTCATAATTTCCGTTATAAATAGAATGTTTTTGAATCTTCGTTGTATTTGTAAGGTTTTCCACATGTATTGAAACAGACACATGCATCCCATTCTTTTCATGGGATTTTGCTGACAGTACATAGAATGTCTTCAGCCTTATCCTTTAAACTGTTTTTATTTCCTAACTAATACTAAAATGTTCCTATCCTAGTGCATGTTTGCATACAACGAACAACACTGTTGCGCAACTAGTTGGCCTCCAGGTTGATGTCGCTGTAAGGCCATGAACCATATTTTTTCCATCACCTGATATTTTATTCAAACATTCTATGTGTTTAATGATGAGACTTTAGGGCAAAGAGACATAATTAGTCCTCCAGGGACAGGCAGTGACTCACGCCATTCTCACAGGTCCAAGGTGAGTCGGGGCTGGGAATGTCTCCCACAATGCATCACCGATGTTGTGCTGGCTGTGTCATGCCCTTTTTCTGTAAACAGCAGTAAAGTGAAAAGATCAATTCAAGTCCTACACTCGCAAATTTCTCTGCAAGTCAAACTTTATATAACAGTTGAGTAATTGTTTGTTATTAACAGTTGATATGTGATGATAAAGTCATTGGCGCTGGGACTCTACAAAGGGGGATTTGTAATAAATCCCCCCGTGGAGTCCAGACTCAGGACTGAGCTGACTTGTCAGCAAAAACTACACAAAAAGAAAATGGGGGATTATAGATACTTAAATGTTAAATTAGTTAATATTCTTCATTTCTTCTCATCTTAAAATTCAGTATTGAATACTGTGGCAGCCGGAGGGGCAACCTCAGAGGAGAAGTGGTAGAGGGACGATATTGCCGGACATGGAGGCGGAGCCCCATGTCAGGGAGTGGAAAAGAGCGCCAAACCACCATCAGCCCAAACAAGCAACACCTGAGGAGGAGAGCCGAGGGAGCGACCACACCCTATCGGAGGAGGAGGAGGGGACTATAAAAGGGCCCCGGACACAGGAAACTAGGAGAGAGAGTAGGAGTGGAAAGAGACGGAGACACAGCAAACGCATTGGAGACAACTGGCTTACCCCTTGATCACCCTGGAACGTCTGACTACCCGCCCGGCTCCCGACCCCTGCCTGTACGACTACCCTGCTCCTGCCCGCGCCCTGGACCGTATGAGGAATACCCGTTGTGCACCGAACCGTGGAAGTGAACCCCGACCATCCCTCTGGAAAGCGGACAGTGTATTGTTGAGTGTCTATCCTACCTCTATCCACTCTCTATCTTCAGTAAAAACCTCACTTGCACCATTTATCTACCGACTGGTTGTGTTTATTGGTCCGTGTTGTCGTGAAACCCCCTTGCCACCCCGGGGGGCTGTCACAATTTGGTGGAGAATGTGGGCACAGTCCGGTTCTGGCAACACTGACCGATAGACCGACCAACCCAGTAAGCATGGCCACCCCGGTGCCATTTCAAGAGCTGCTAGCGGGGCTAATCGCTAGCAACCAGGAAACCCAAAAACGCCACGAACAAGCCATGCAAGTACAAATGCAAATCCTCCAAGCACAGCAGCAACAACAATACCAACAGCAAGTACACATGGAGCAGTATATGGCGGTACAAACCGAACGCGCGGAGGCGATGCAAAGTGACATCAAGGGCATGTTACAGACACAACAGGAGCAACGTACCGTGGAGAAAGCCAACCCAGCGCGCTTCCTTCTCAAGCAGACGGCAGCTGACGATGTGGAAATATTTTTTCAGATATTCCAGACAACGGCACTCCGGGAAAAATGGCCAGAAGAGCACTGGGCTGAGTTGATAGCCCCCTTTTTGATCAACGAAACGCAAGTAACGTATCAGGACTTAGAGCGCGCTGGAAAAGTTGACTTCCGGGTGTTGAAAGCGGAAGCGTTACAGCGATGCGGGGTCACGCTGGTACTAAAGGCACAACGATTTCATGAATGGACATATGACACCTCCCTTTCTCCGCGAGCCCAGATGCATGAGATCAAGAGGATTACGACGGCCTGGCTGCACGCAGAGCCCACCGAGGTGTCGCCCACCGATCGTGTCGTCATGGACAAATTCCTCAGATCCCTCCCGTATGAGGCAAAAAAATTGGCCGGCCAGAGAAACCCCCGCAACCTCGAGGAACTGGTAGAGATCATGGAGGGTTACCACGCAGCACAAGCGTTAGTGCGTGGGGGAAGAAACCCGAAAGTGGAGGGGTCCACCCGCAAAGAAAAGATGAGAACGGAGGAAACTACCTATGTGTCTCCCTCCTTTCCCCCAGGCTTTCCCCGACGTCGGCCGGCGGGTGGACCGGAAGAGAGGAGGTGCTACCACTGCGGCGAGATCGGGCACATCGCATGGGAATGTCCTCACCGCCAGGACGCACCCATGACCACGGCCAGTGAGGGGAGTCGCCCATGCGGACTGATTACCGGATGCTGGGCCACTCACGAGGACCTCATGCCCCTCACCCCGGTCAAAGTAAACGGCCGCGACGCCTCCGCGATGGTGGATTCCGGGAGCGCGATTACCTTGGTGAGACCTACGTTTGCTCAGTACCCGCTCCTAACCGGCACCCGAGCGGTCACGTGCATCCATGGGGAGACCCGCGAATACCCCACCACCGCCCTCGAAATATACACGACGAGGGGTAGATACGTCGGCACTGCAGGAGTAGTGGAAGGACTCCCCGTAGAGGTGCTGGTCGGCCGAGACCTGCCCGTGTTCCAGGAGCTGTGGCGCAGCCTGGTGGTGAAACCAGGTACGACCCCTCACCGAAAGTCCAAGAAGAAAGCCATCTGTGGGCTGGGGGAGGAGATCTCCACCGATCCCCTATCGGAAGGAGTCGCCAGTGCCGTGGCCCGGGCGTTGGTGGAGGCCACCCAACCCAACCCCGAGGACGTATATGCCACAGCCGTCGAGAACGACGGACCCTCCAGCCCCAGTGAGCCCGAAGGAGAGGCGCCACCCATCCCCGAGGAGGCAGATACCCCCTCCCTCGAAGAAGAGGAGCTGGCCGGGCTGTTCCCCCAGGACCCGGAGGAGCCCATCTTACCCGGGCCCCTCACAGGGAGGTTTGGGACGGCCCAGTTGGAGGACCCCAACCTAGCCCACGCCCTTCGGCAGGTGGCCGCCGTAGACGGACGACCACTGGACGGGGTAAGAGACCTCCCTCCCACACATTTCTCCATTTATAACGGGCTCCTCTACCAGGTAGTAATAAAGGACGGGGCCCCCCTCAGGTTGTTACTGGTACCACGTCCTTTCATACCCTCTGTCCTCCAGTTAGCCCACTCCCATATCTTAGGTGCCCATCTAGGAGTGGAGAAAACCCTGGAAAGGGTGAGGGCCAGGTTCCACTGGCCCGGAATAAAAAAAGCCGTGGAGGATTACTGCCGGAGCTGCCCCGAATGTCAACAAGTGGCCCCACAACCCCATCACAGAAACCCGCTGGTGCCCCTGCCGATCATCACCGTCCCCTTCAGCAGGATCGGGATGGACCTAGTGGGGCCCCTACCCAAGACCAACCGGGGACACAGGTACATCCTGGTGATAGTGGATTACGCCACCCGGTATCCCGAAGCCATTCCCCTACGCTCTATGGCCACCAAGGGCATTGCAAGGGAGCTGGTGATGTTGTTTTCCAGGGTCGGAATACCGGAGGAGATTCTCACCGACCAAGGAACCCAGTTCATGTCTAGGATCATGAAGGATCTGTGTGGCATGCTGAAGGTGACCCAACTGAGGACGTCGGTGTATCACCCCCAAACGGACGGACTAGTAGAACGATTCAACCAGACACTGAAGAAAATGTTGAAAAAAACCATGGACCAGGACGGGAAGAATTGGGACCAACTGCTACCCTTCCTGATGTTCTCCATCAGAGAGGTGCCCCAGGCATCTACCGGATTCTCGCCCTTCGAGCTCCTGTACGGTCGACGACCCCGGGGGCTACTCGACCTGGCCAAAGAAGCCTGGGAACACCAACCCTCCCCCTACCGCACCATGGTGGACCACGTCGAGGAGATGAGGGTGAGGATGGCATCCCTCTGGCCCATCGTCCGAGAACACATGGCCGAGGCACAGGCGGCCCAAGCCCGCGTGTACAACCGGGGAACCCAACCCCGAGTGTTTAACCCAGGGGATCGGGTGTTGGTCCTGGTACCCACGGCGGAATGTAAGTTTCTAGCCCGATGGAGGGGGCCGTATGAAGTAATGGAGAAATTGGGGCCGGTAAACTACCGAGTCCGGCAACCAGGTCGGAGGCACCCGACGAAGGTTTATCATGTGAACCTGCTCAAGAAATGGGTGCGTAGGGATGCCATGCTCTGTTTCTCTCTCTCTACCCTCCCAGGAAAAACGGAGCCAGTCGAGGTACCCGTGGGAGAAGAGTTGACCCCCCGGCAGAAGCAGGACGTCCGGGAAATGGTGGATCGGTTCCGGGACGTGTTCTCCCCGGACCCCGGATACACCACACTGGTGCAACACCGGATAATCACCGAGCCCGGGAAGAAGGTGAAGCTAAGGCCGTACCGCATCCCCGAAGCCCGCCGGGGGGCGATAGAGAGGGAGGTACAGAGTATGCTGGAGGCCGACATCATCGAACCCTCGACGAGCGAGTGGTGCAGCCCTATAGTGTTGGTTCCGAAACCCGATGGCTCGGTCAGGTTCTGCAATGACTTTAGGCAGCTCAACGCCATCTCAAAATTCGATGCCTACCCGATGCCCCGGGTGGACGAGATGATAGAGCGCATCGGGAGGGCCAGATACATCACCACCCTCGACTTGACTAAAGGCTACTGGCAAGTGGCAGTAGCCCCCGAAGACAGGGAAAAAACGGCCTTCACGACGCCCATGGGACTGTACCACTATAAGAGGCTGCCGTTCGGTCTCCACGGAGCCCCCCCCACGTACCAGAGACTGATGGACCAGGTACTACGTCCCCATCGAGAATACGCGGCAGCCTATCTGGACGACATCGTCGTGCACGGGGAGGAATGGGGGGCTCACCTCCAAAGACTGGAAGCCGTCCTGAAAGCTCTGCGAGGGGCGGGGCTGACAGCCAACCCCAAGAAATGTCGCCTCGGCCTCCGGGAAGCTGACTACCTGGGGTACACCATCGGCCGCGGCTGCGTCAAGCCCCAGGTAGGGAAAGTCGAGGCGATCCGGGAATGGCCCCGCCCCCGCACAAAGAAACAGGTACGAGCATTTATTGGGCTAGCTAGCTACTATCGACGGTTTGTTCCCCAGTTCTCTGCTCTTGCAGCACCCCTGACGGACCTAACAAAAAACCGGCTGCCAGATCGGATCGTATGGACGGCAGAGACCGAGGACGCCTTCGAGAAGCTGAAGGAAGTACTCTGTTCTGAACCAGTGCTGGTGACCCCGGACTTTACGCAACCATTGGTGGTACAGACAGATGCCTCCGAGACCGGGGTGGGTGCCGTCCTGTCCCAGCTGAGGGATGGAGAGGAGCACCCGATCACATACGTAAGCAGAAAATTATTACCGAGAGAAACGAGATACGCCACGGTCGAGAAGGAGTGTTTGGCCATCAAATGGGCTCTGGGGGAGTTGAAATATTATCTGCTGGGACGACACTTTACCCTGGTCACGGACCACGCCCCCCTGGTATGGATGTCCCGTTCAAAAGACAATAACGCCCGGGTCACACGCTGGTTTTTATCCCTTCAACCATATGCTTTCTCTGTTGTCCACAGATCCGGGGCCGCTCATGGAAACGCGGACGCCCTGTCTAGACGGGACGCCCTAGGTTCCTGGAGCAGTCCTCCCCCCAGGTCGGATTTAAGGGGGGGGGTATGTGGCAGCCGGAGGGGCAACCTCAGAGGAGAAGTGGTAGAGGGACGATATTGCCGGACATGGAGGCGGAGCCCCATGTCAGGGAGTGGAAAAGAGCGCCAAACCACCATCAGCCCAAACAAGCAACACCTGAGGAGGAGAGCCGAGGGAGCGACCACACCCTATCGGAGGAGGAGGAGGGGACTATAAAAGGGCCCCGGACACAGGAAACTAGGAGAGAGAGTAGGAGTGGAAAGAGACGGAGACACAGCAAACGCATTGGAGACAACTGGCTTACCCCTTGATCACCCTGGAACGTCTGACTACCCGCCCGGCTCCCGACCCCTGCCTGTACGACTACCCTGCTCCTGCCCGCGCCCTGGACCGTATGAGGAATACCCGTTGTGCACCGAACCGTGGAAGTGAACCCCGACCATCCCTCTGGAAAGCGGACAGTGTATTGTTGAGTGTCTATCCTACCTCTATCCACTCTCTATCTTCAGTAAAAACCTCACTTGCACCATTTATCTACCGACTGGTTGTGTTTATTGGTCCGTGTTGTCGTGAAACCCCCTTGCCACCCCGGGGGCTGTCACAATACCTAATTCACATTAAAGGGCAAGTTAGATATTAACCTGGAGCCTATTAGCCCATGTTTTTTGTATCCAGGTGACGAATGGGGACAACATTCTTTTAAATTAGTCCAGTATTGAGCGAGAACAGGCTGCAATGTAATCTCTCAGGGCAATTCCTCCCCATCAATGACAACAAAAGTGTTGATTGTTATGCAGTACAGTTTTAACCTGGGGGGGGGGGGGGGGGGAGCGGAGGGTCGGCGATACACTTTCCCAACAACGCAGCCCCGGCACCGTCGGTCAGTTATATCAGCAGTACGAAGGCTGTGCAGAGTGGCGGAGAGTAGTTAGCCAGTGGGACACACACACAGCTTCTATTCACATGATGGGTATCGAATTGAGCACTCAATTGGTTTCGATTTCACTTTAAGGTTACTGGTATTTGTACTGGCAGCATCATTTTTTAAACGACACCAAATCCTTCACAATAACGAAAGGTATTGAGTTTGTCATGCTTCACGGTTTGCCTTTTATAATTGCCTTTGTACGGTTTTCTCCCGGGTCGAAATTTTCATTCAGGGTTCATCCATGTCTTGAGGTTTTATGGTGATTGTCTGCTTAAAACTCCAGTAACTGGATCCAACATTGGCCACCTTTTTTTAATCAAGGATCTCTTTCTTAGTGTGGAGAAAATAGACCTTAATTGATTCCTTGGCAATTAAACACAAAGACAACGGTTGTTCCGTAATTAAACCATGAAGTGCAGCTCCAGTTATAATGGCAGCTCTGATACAGAAGGAAGGGTTCAGCAAACAACAGGATGCACTTTTTTGTACCCGTTTGTACTGCCCAGTTGGACAAGCTGGCAAGCATATGAAAGTTACACAACAGTGCTGTAATTTCTATGAATTATCTCTGTGATGGGAAAACAATAATTATACCGGCAGTGATGCCCTCAGGCAGGCAGAGCTGGGCCTTTGTTGTGCCTTTCAATTCCTATTGACAACTACACCTGTTGATTTTGTGTCGCACAGTACCACTGCTCAGTGAATGTCAAGCATACGCTCATGGCTAGCCTACAAGTGTGTTATTGATTGCTGTAATGGAACATTGTGGAGGAAATCCGTTTTGGTTTCGCAACCTAATGTCGGACCGAGCTTTAACCAACGTTCACCTACCACCTCTGTCGGATTATTTGCCCTTTTCCCTACCATGGGTACCTTTTGTTTGTGAGCATGCTATCGGACAGGAGGGGTGCAATCTTTGGAGCATGCTTTGGTGGATGTTTCCACCTCGCTCATCCTTCAGGATTAGTGTTTAAACCATGACCCAGTGGGTCAGGGATGATGAGAACACTGTTCCAATCTCCTCCTGCTCTGAAGGCTCTGCAATCCTCGGCATGGACACAGAAAATGATGTCCATCAGCAATGACGCCCCCGCCCATCCCACACCATTGCCGCCACCACCACAAATTAAAGTTAATGGTTTCAGACCTCTAAAGCCATAAATTGATGCCCGGATCCAGCAATAAGCATTTACTGAAAATGAACTGAAAACATCAATATAATGCTGGACAATCAACCCCTTGATAGAGTTTTTAGAACCTGACAAACCAGAAGTTACCTTATAAATTATCAGCAATCAATTTATAAAGCCAAACTCATAAATCCCTTAATAAAATGTGACTTGACATGAGGGTAGCCAAATTTCAATTTAGTGTAGTATTATCACCATGGCCTTACAGTGCAAACCTAGAATAGAATTTAAAATCCTTTTACTTACCTACAAAGCCCGAATTGGTCAGGCTCCATCATATCTTAAAGAGCTTATAGTACCATACTGCCCTACTAGAGAGCTGAGATCCAGTGATTCCACCTCTCCCACAGGTTTCTTCCTCTTTCCTCCCCGTTAAAGGGTTTTTTTGGGGAGTTTTTCCTGTTCTGATGTGAGGGTTCCGGGACAAGAGGATGTCATATATATATATATATATATATATATATATATATATATATATATATATATATATATATATATATATATATATATATATATATATATATATATATATATATATATATATATATATATATAAGGTATTGCAAAGTGAATGTGATTGGGTCTCACTTTGCATGGCCTTGCCCACAAATAACTAATGAAGGCATAATGAAATGTACACGTGATTGGCTGTGTGCTTGATGTTGAGACCAGCTGCTATCCAACAGCTTTGCATTCATTAAACAAAGCTATTTATTGATGGTTGTTGTTGTTTATGATGGAGGACGAGCTCTTTCCTTCTCAATACCTTGAATCCAACACCAGTCTTTGCTGCTCCTCTCCTGCCCTTTGTATAACCTTAGCTGGATGGCCTGTTCAGCCCAGCTGGTGATGGGTTCGGAGACACACACAGCTGTGCGGGGGTCAGCCTAGAAGGCACTTGTTCAGGGACCTGAATACGATTAGTCCATCGCCCAGTGCTTCCTGCTTCAAGGCCGCTGTCCAGGGTCCCTGCAATGGGGAGCCAAGGCCACAGCGCTTCCTGTCTCAGCTGCTGCCTCTTTCTACGGCCGTGAAGGGGAATAGACGAGCCACTGTGCTTCTTTTAAACAAGGAGAGAACACTTCAAAGGACCACTGATCCCCTCAGCCCCATTTCCACCACTTGTTTACTGTCTTGACAGTCCCTGGGAGCGGTGTTCTGTGTGAGTAATTACTTGTATCTTTTGAAAATAGTTTTAGTTTTTGTTTTTTACTCAATAATGAACATTGCCATATTGAAAAGATTGCATTTTGACCACCTTCCTTTTCTCCAAGGTGCTGATTCATGAATAGGAAATTAACTTTTTCGGTGCCACAGATTACTATGTGGAGTTTAGGGCAGACAACACTTCATTAAGCAATTGCTTAATATGTATAGATGTAGGATGATCTGTTCTACAAAGTCTGGATGAAATCAAATAACCCAAACTTCTCTCATGCGGCTGTTGGCTCCTTCAGAAGCCATTGTCTTACTCAGTGAGTTTTGTAATCTGCCCAGCTTTTTTCCAACACTGACACCATTCATTAAACATTCACACCGTTTTCCTTTTTAATGACCCATATCAAATAAACACTTTTTAAAGTTTAAGAATGAATAATTGACTTCACTTTAAAAAACACACAAAACTCAATGGCAGTGATTCATCTACAGAATGGAAAAACAGTTTTATAGCTCTCCTTTGAAACAGGAAATGCTGTCACCTCAGGCAGATTTCAAAAAAACTTTAATTGAATGCTATCAAAAGTGCTTTCAATACTGCTCACTGTATATTTCGCAAAGTGGAAAAAAAAATGCTGTCAGTGTCCAAGAGCCCGGAAGAAGAATATTCCTCTCATCTCATCCAATCTGAAAAGCACACACTCAGAAGAGGGGATGGGAAGCCGAGGGAGGAGGGGGGAGGGGGTGGGAGGGAAAAAGGCACAGATTCTCTTCTAATGAGTATCTTGTGGGTGTTCTCCTGGAGTCGTGACTGGTTTGTTCTTCTATTATTCCCCGAGTCCTCTATCCCTCCGCAAGTGAAGACCCCGGCTCAGAGAATGGGATGTCGCCGCAGCGTGGGGCTTGTCATGGCCGACCGTCAGAGGCAACTAATTGGATCCAGTCGGCTTGACCCCAGATCCTTTCCTTATACTCAACTGTGACATAATCCTTCTGCGTGGTCCCTTAGACATATATTTAAATGCTATGGTTCCATATCACTCTGAAAATGACTTGTTACCAGTTCAAAATCAGTCCCTGTGAAGTTGAACAAGGATGGCCCTGCAGTGAAGCATTAATATATTCCCCATAAAGCCACATTTTTAAAATGCTGCTGTCAACTCCCCCTTAGATGTACCAGCTGCAGCCAATCTTCCATAGGAGCTACAGTTGCAATATTTCCCTCCAGCTTTGATATACACTGAGGGTGATATACAGTGAAATAGTTCTTCCTCCTTGTGTTTTTTCCCCTGTATGACTTTAAACTTCAACTCTTTTGAACTCCAAGATAATACTTCCTGACCCATTTCTCTCCCCACGTATCTGTTTCACTGGAATAGTCTGGATTCAGGTACCTTAGAGAACAAAAAAAGGGAAGAGAGTGTGAAGTGAGCATATAGCGTCATCTCACCTAATTAGCAAGCAGGAGATAAAAGGCTGTCATTCATATTTGAAGCTGGCGGAGGAACCCTGTCATCCCTGAATTTGCAAGTGAGAATGTTGAAGCTGCGTGATTCCTGCCCCGCTTTCATCTGCAACAGCACAGGGAAGAAAATCTAAAGGGCTCCATGTGTCAGTTCTTCAGGCTACGAGTGAAGGCAAATTAAGCCATTGTACTTCATTTAAAATATTCTCACGGTATTTCCAAACATTCGCCATCTTTTTCTGAAACGCAGCGGTTGTTTTTGTCTCATTGTTATGTTGCCGACGGGCAGTAAACACGAACAGTCTACGATGATTCAGTTTGGTGCAGAGCAGGTGAACCCGCTCTGCGGAGTGTGTCAACACTTTGCAGAGAGATGATCAATATACTGCTCAAGCACGGCTGGTTTCCCAAAACTCTCCAGGGTTGTAGCAGTTTTTCAACGTTTTTAGACTGAGTCACGACTTCTGAGATCCTCTCTCTGCAGCAAAATTAGCTTTCTGCAGTGTGCTCCAAAACAGTGCATGATAATGAGTCAATGTGGCTGTCAAGACTGGTTCCAAGGACCATGGCAATTAAAGTGGGAGACACCAAACATGCACTTGAATTAACTAATTGATGTAGGAAAAATAAAAATTGTAAGATGAGATGTGGATGTGGATGGCATTAAAGTGAGGGGTGAGAGTAAGTGGATGTGTGGGACATTTCATAATCCCATTACCATCCAACTCCACTGCACCTGGTACTGACCCTGATCATTTCATACTTGACTCATTGTGTGGGGAAATGCTCAGCTCATTGCCCTTCTCCAGGGAGAGCAGGTCACCTTCTGATTATTGGCCCAAATGGAGGCGGATGGATATTACACAGAGAGATACTATATATGAATTTATATCATTGTATGCTTTCCTCGCAGATACAGACACAGATATGGCAATAACTTAATGTTATGTATTTAAAAAATAAATAATGGCTTGTTGTTGCAGAAGGCTTCTAATATTTCTATTTCCTCTTGTGGGCTGAGGTACTTTGCAAGAAAATCCATTAAATAGCTGCAACTCTTTGTTTTTTGTTTTTTTTCTTGAGTTGGGTTTCGTGTAAAGCCTACACAATGATTAGTTAGAAGGAAATGATAGATATTCATTCACAGAACTTTGTGTTGTGTGGGACTCATACATGATCACCAATAATGCTGTACAGCCCTGCAAATACAGCCAGAAGAATTCTCAATTTGTCACATTTTAAAAATGCTTCTAATGCTGCAATATTTCACCGTGGAAACAAAAATAAATGTGCACCAAAACCAAATCACTTGGATGCTGGAATGTTAGAAATGTGGTTCATTGTAAAACACATCCTTAATGTTTCAAACCTGATGATTCTAAACTCACTAAGGACTTCTGTTCTTATGTCATGGAACATAAAATAGCATAAATACAAATACAGTATTCTGAAACTACAGATGTACAGATTGTTACCATATTTAAGAAAGAATATGTAAAAGAAAGAATTCCCTGCAGCAGTGTAGTGCTGTATAAATGCAGGATGGCAGCGTAATGGCAAGCAGGGGAATAATTGTCTTCTGCTGTATCCTTAAGTTGGCACACTACATCAGATTGATTTATCGTTCATAAACACACTGACATGCTTGGCATACAAATCAGTGGAGAATAGCTACCATACGGGCATGAATCATTGCAATAGACATTATAAAAACAAGTTTAAAAAAACACTTTTAGAAAGCCCTTCAATGCAGCGCCACTGTCGCTCACTGTGACGTTCTCTCAGTGAAACCCCCTCGATCAAGCTGTGTCACAAGACCTTCTTGCTTTTAAGTCGTTGTTACCAACCCATGCCGATGCACTCCCAGCTAAGTGGTTACCCTGAGTCTCTTTGCTCTGATTGCCCTTGAATGGTCCCTGAGGCCAGCTGTGGTGTAATAGCTGCCTCCCTGTGGGACAAACAGCCTCTCGGGGAAGGAGAGGAAGGACAATTACAAATCAATGCGAACAGCTCCTCGATGACACCCAAAGGAGCGTGGTTAAAGCCGTGTCACATTTCACCCCCACTGCTTTCCGGAGGAATCAGTCTTCGTCTGAGAGGTTCAGCGGATGTTTGACTTTTAATGACTTGGTTGTCACCGACCACAAAGTCTGACCAACAAGCAGGGGTGAAAGGAAATGAAAGTGTTCTTTTATTTTTCACATGCTGTTGTTGCGCTCTGAATATAAATGATTTGTTAGTTGTGATGGCATTGAAAGCCCACCGTGAATGTATCTTACATTCACTCATTTATTCCCATTTTATGTTTCATCATACATCTTTGAAGCAATCGTTCCCATCAAACTTTTCTTAATTTATAAATGGCTTGTGATATTAAGAAAAGGAAAACATGCACAACGTAAAGACTTTCATCAGCAGATGAATTGACATTGGATAAAAAAATGTTTTTGGGCTTGGGACTGAAAGGATTAAAAACTCACCCACATGAATTACATTTCCAAGACATTGAAATACGGGCTGTTGTGTGCAGCTGTGAGATGTTATCCTGTTTACAGACGCTTCCCGCGGATGTGGCTCACACTAAAATACAGTTACACCTATCCCACTGTTTTCACTTTTACCTGCTGTGAATGAAGAACAACGCTTGACAACAGAACACATCCCTCTCCACGATTGTGTGGCAGTGCAATCTGTCTCCTCTTGGTTTCTGTCAACTCTTTCATTTTGGCTGTATTACTCCCCCTTGTCAAAATACGAGGAACGAACAAATGTATTATTGGGGTTATCTACGTCGGAGGGCGAGTGAAGCGTATCGTCTACAGCTGATTACATCATTCTGTTAGTGCACCTGTGTCTGACAGGAGGAGCTCCACCTCCTGCAAAGTGAAGACAGAGTGCTGGAACATTCGGATCTGATTCACTTCCAGGAGGCACGCTGCCATCACAATGTGCTGACAACTGCTTTCAGTCAAGCATGTTGCAGACTGACGGCACACCAAGAAAAGAAAATACACGAGGAACGGTCATGTGGTTTTCCTGTCTGTCGCTGCTTTTGTCCACCTCCTGATGTGCCGTCAAAGAAAAGATCTTTGGTGAACATGTTTGGACCCAGAGGCTTCGGTGTCAGACCTGACATTAGCAGTGACCTATGACTACAATATGAAAAGACACTCAATACACTGGCTGGTGCAACATGTTGCAAGAGCCATCTATGGATAAAGTTGAACAATTCACCTGTATGTGTGGATTTCTTTTTTTCTTAAACACACAAACCAAAATGATCGAGGCTGCACTTTCAGAACATAAGATGGATGATGAAAACTGATGACCTGCCCTCCATGACTCACTTTCTTCTGTGTACAATAAATCATAGCGCTATGACTTCCCACACACTCAATCTACAATCTGATGTGCCTCAAATTCGATATCATACAGTCAAACACGGAGTGCGAGCAATCATTTTTTATAACCTTTATCTGACGATGTGTCTCTGTTGTTGTTGCACAGTCTAAAGACACCTTTTGTATGAGTGATGATGTATTAGGAGTTGAAATAAAACATCAAATACACACAATTAAACCCTTCCTCTTAAGCCCATAACGGCCTGTAAAGATAAGTCTGAACAATTCATAATATGATATCCATAATATAACCTTCATGAAGTTATTGTGGCGAACAAAACAGTTGCCTCTTTAAACATCCAGCACACAGCGACATTATCATACATTTGGGGTCATGTTTTTTCCCAACCCAGTCAAATATTCATTCTCATTAGCTCTGGATTGGTTTCAACTCCTGAGGGAAAATGATGGCTATTTTCCTGCTAGTTGCTAACTTTGGCTATCTGCCTGTAGTACAGTTGGTTTATTAGAGCTTATTAGAGGAAAACAGCTGCCTGCTGCAGCTGGAGACACGGTGGATGAGAGCCATGAGAGTGAACAACAACAACAGAGAAGTTGCAGGTCATTAAACTGAAGCAATGAGCCAAGCAAAGACGCTAACACAGTCCATTGTCGGTTAACATTGATGTGCATTAGGAGGAAATAACTGTCAATTAAAGAGGCACTGCATATAGTTCAACGTGTTACTGTAAACTAAATGATAGAACTGTTCTGTGAAGAAACATCAATGCTGTTGTTAACATTGACATTTCTTGCAAAATGTATAGAAATCGGCCTTTCACGGTTGAAAATGGCTCAAACGACATGTATGATTTTTAATCAGTTCTTGTATTTTAAGGCCAATTTTGAGATGGAGTCGCGACTCAATGTCTATCCGATTTACTTTTTCTGTAACCACAATGTAGCATTACAATCACAGCACAAGCCTGCTCATTCTGTGGAGTGGGAATCATGCCATCAGCACATTAAGAAATCTGTGAGTCAGTGTTAATCTGTAAATAGCAGTTTGCTTTCCTGTCGCAAGATTGTTTGGATGAAGCATTACGTTTTTAAATGTCACTCATTTAGCAGCTAGCTAATGTTAGCTTGCTAATCCCGCCATGCTTTAATGCTACACTGGTTACAGAGGAAATGGTCGGGTTTGTGCAGGCCGAGTTTGAGTTAGCCGCGCCGTTCTGTCTCTAGAGCTTGCATCTTTTCATCTCCCAGTCAAATAGTTTATCAGCGTTTATCAGCGTCCAGGCTTTTGCCATAAAATGCGGAGTGGTTTGTTCTCTCAGCCTACTTTTTTGTAGCATTTTTCAAAATGTTGCAGTGCGTGGACTTATGCTTAGACCTGTTGGTAAAGTTTCACTTCAATAAATACTTCATAAAAAAATGTGTCCCTTCTATTGCCATACTCTGTGCTATTGTGGGAAACAGAATACAAAAAAACTATCAAATCTAACTTAAGCATAGAAATCATTTGCTTTCAGTTGGCACTGGTGGTCAACCGGACACAAATGCCACCAGTGCACTACCTCTCAGCTCCCGTCAGCTGGGCTAGCAGCCAGGCAGGCTGCTCTGCCTGAGCAACTTAAACACTAGCTGGGTTGCAGCACTATATCTGTCTCTGTTCTTCAGCTGGAGTCTCCTGCTTCTATATGAATCAGAAAACATTTTACAAAAATGTAAAGTATGCATGTCCCTTGTGTGTATTGGTTTGTTCGCTCTACAATGCTCTTGTCACATCTGATAAAGTGCAAGTAACGCCCTAAGGCAAGGAACTGGTTATATCCAAAGTCACCCTGTTGTTCTGCCATCTATTTATGTCAGAAAATGTCAATGGCAGAGGTAAAACTGTCTGTTGCTGCAGTGCAACAAAACTACCAGGTATTTTTGGAACATTACAGACTCATTCCTACAAATATAAATACAGTAAGATTCATCGCCAATTGATTTTGAGCATGTGAGCTCTAGTTATAAACTTACATGGCTTTTAATTAGTGTTGACCTTTCAGTTCAGTCTGCTCTTAAATTGCATTACCGCACAGTAATAATGTACTAATACTAATAAACAGGTATATGCAGACTTGGTTTTCACTGTGATTACACAATTTAAGACTCCACTAATTGATTCAGTGAATGGAAACCTGCAGTGCCTTGAGTAACCCATTACCTTGCATTCAATAATGGGAAGCAAAACATGTAAAGTATGCATTACAGTTGTGCAGCTCAAACTTGCAAACACTAGGTTGCTGTAAACACAAGGCCACTTTAACTCTACATATTGTGCTCAATATGTATATGTCTTGAATCTAAATGGCCTGTGCCGAGTAGGTATTACAGGGCTGTATAGATGTGGATGGGGCCCTGGTTGTCGAGTGCCATCTGTGCAGTTTATTCTCGTTTGGGGTTAATTTTGAAACACTAATGTTGAGCAGTAGAGCATTTAATGAGGCATAAATACCACATTTTAGGACTTTTGGACACTCCTGGCAGTGGACCTCAGTGAGAGTGTGTATCGGAGGCCACGTGGTTCTCCCTCCTTATTTTTCTCTTGCCTTCAGTCAAAATAAATAGGCCTAATGGCACTCCAATTCTACATGCCACTTTCCAGCAGATGGCGGCGCAACTAATCATAAACATGTAAATAATGCAAGGCACTCTGGCTGAGAGGGCTCATGCTGTCATGAATATTAACTGGTGAAGTTTGATGAAGAGTTGGGTCTAAACTGAGATGGAGGCGTCCATTGGTAATGCATTGATGAGGTTTTCACTGATAAGAGCTGTAAGCACTGCTGTAAAGCACTTTTGTGGTTCAGTTTGTGTCCACCTACCTGATGAGTGAAGTCATTACCAAGGCTGCAGTGAAACAATACGTTCCCCTTGACACAAATCACTGTCTTCAGGTGGTCCTTCAAGCTCGTTGACTTTTATCTTCAGATTTTTTTCAAGTAATTTGTCCCGCTTCAAGTGAAAACCCACTGATAGAAAGGCCTGTAATAGAGGCATCCGATGATTGAGGAGGTATTAGCTCATTTACCAGTGATCTCGGTAGAAAAAGAGGAGGTTAATAAGAGGCCAATGGTGAGTCTGTCTTGTCCATTTATCTATCTCTGGCTGCCTGTTTGTTTATTTGCTTTCTTGTTGGTCAGGAATGAAGTGTTAAAATCCCAGAAAGGTGTACAAACACGGCAAAAATGTTTCAGCATTCATAAATATTGGAACACATTCGGCAATACTTCCTGTTTTGATTGCTTTCTGTCCCTTATTTGTCCAGATGGGAAATGTTTGGGCCTTTTCTGATATACACATCCTGTAATTCTGAGAAAACTGTCTTCAAACATACGTATCTTGGCCATGCCTGTATTTGTTTTGGGTAACATGTGGTTACAAAGGTTAATGAAACACAGGGAGGCATGGGAAAGAAGGCACTGACCCAGGTCGGAAAACAGCTTTCGAGGAAGGATGTTTTGGTTCATGGAGAATCACTCATTGAGGGCAAATAACAACTTCTTTGAAATGAAAGTACTCTCCTGCCTCTTGAAGAGAATAGAGTGGCGGACTTCCTTGACAGAGACCCGCAGCTGAGGTTGATTGGATAGATAGAGCTGTTCTAAAGATGAGCTGTCAACATGTTGCGGCTTTGCAAGGCAAAATATGAAGGCGTTGCATTCAAAAAGAAACATTTCGAAAAAGAAACAAGAAATGCAATTTTCAAAAGATGTAACATCTCTGATTAAATGCCCAAGATTAAACAATGTGATATGGCAGAAACACAGCAGAGCATCCGTAAAAAACCCATGGAACAATTAATCACAAAGCAAAGCTCCAGATGAAGTGTGTTGTCTAGACTCTTTGCGCCGGGGGACCTTGGCAGGAAAAATGGAGCATGAATGTTTGATAAGCCCCATGATGACAGTCTTAGGTGGTTGCAATGACCTACACGATAGAGTTAGGAGTGCAACGGATCACAAAACTCATGATTTTGGCTCATCATGGTTTTTGGAGTCATAAATCGAGTAATCGGGGGAAAAAAGGGAACAAATGTATTTTTTTTAATGATGCCCTGATCACGTTGTTTTTGCTGGAAATACTGTTTACCAATCGGCGTTGAGCCAAATTCGGCCGACACAGATTGTTTTTGATGTTGCCTTGTTTTGTTAAAACACCTAGTATACAAGGCTACAAAATCATTTCAACGCCCTGAAGTCGTTATTTGCATTGAAACACTATAGTGTTTATATTCTAAATAAGTTTAAATTACATTATTTTGCAAAAAGCGCCAGCATAAACGCAACGAGCTGTAAAGGCAAAATTAAACAAATCGGGTGTTGATGCAGAGAATGGCCTCATGCACTCTGGTCAAGGCTACCTCACTGGGTATTGTAGGTGTCTAAGCAAGCTCCAGGGATTTTGCAAACCAGCGTTTGGAATTCAAGATGAACACCATACATTCAGTAACGGTTAACAAAATGGCCCCGAAAGTTTCTCTGGAACAGAAACAATACCAATGCATGAAATGTGTAAAATTGCATCTAAATTGCGTCTAAAACCTGAGTCCAGGAGCAGCCTCCTTGTTTCTCAGGTGTCTGTAGTTGCTGACTGCAGCACTATATCACAGCAAACACGCTCAGCATTGCAACATAGAATGTCTGGAGTGTAGAGTGTTCATTTTTTCCTTTTG
Source organism: Melanostigma gelatinosum (assembly GCF_949748355.1). Taxonomy (NCBI): domain Eukaryota; kingdom Metazoa; phylum Chordata; class Actinopteri; order Perciformes; family Zoarcidae; genus Melanostigma; species Melanostigma gelatinosum. The sequence goes on from NC_136639.1 coordinate 5,611,120, forward strand.
CCAAAAATCATCACTCTACACTCCAGTGTATGAGAGTGTATCCCTGTGCATTTAATTGAGAGCAATTCCCTTCAGATTGCCAAATCAATGCTTCATTGGATGATTGGACGAGTCCCACTTGAATCCCAGACTAATTAAAATCCACATATCCGCAGCATATGAGAAGCCTGGTCATCCCTTGCTGTGAGAGGCGATAGGCTCGACCCCATTAAGTTTCCCTCCCTTGCTCCTTGTTTCCCTCCCTTGCACCTTGTTTGTTAAATTTTAATCACTGTCAGAAAGGCTTTGTATTTTTTGGGAGTGTTCTTTGTGTGCTACATTGACCCATTGACTCACCTTTGCACACCTGAAGACTGCAGCTATCGTTAGGAAATGTGATACAGGATGTCTACCTCTGGCCTTAGGCACGAAATGCATTCACCTTATCGCCCTCAAGCAACACGCCTGGGGCTGCAGGGTGTCCTCCTCCTATTTTGAACGAGTGTTCACTTAATTTGATGAGAAAAGTCTGATGTTGGATTGTACATCTCTCTGCACAGGAACACCACATTGGAAACGTCAATCATTTGCACTGCTGACTTTGTAAGACTAACACTAATATTTGTATTACAAAGCTGACAAGGTACTGCATATATGTAATAAGATTGTTAAAGACTGGCTTCACTGAAGTCGTGAGCTTAACCTCAAATGCTGAATTAAAATATTATCAAGAACAGTGTAAAGACGTTTGGTTTTCCGATGTATCTGGGACTTTAACAGCTACAAACCAGCAATAGTGGTATAATAATATATATATATATATATATTCTGAAATGGGCAGTCCTGCTTAATGATTACTTTTGGTACTTTAAAGTATATTTTGATGCTAATGTCTGTACTTTAACTTCAGTATAGCTTGGACAATCTGGCATGTTGTTAGATACTAGATAAAATAATCAAAATGCAATGAACCCTATTTTCTTCTTATCAAAACAAGTTATTTTTTTCTCATCGTATTCTCTCGCTTTCTACCAGGAGAGAATGCACTCGAATGACCATATTTCAACTGGAAACACTAAATATAATCACCTGTAGATAGCGCTTTTTAATTCACGTTTAATTAGCTCGCTAGCAACAACAGATTTAATTTGCCAGCGATAGTTTTCATTTCAGCTGACAAATTATGTTAAATCAATCCAAAGGAGAGCAGGGGTTATAAACAAACATGGATCAAGCCATTTGATAATCATATAAGAAGAAAAATTATTCAAAATTATTTTTTGTGTGTACTATTTGTTCATAGAACTTTTGGTCCATTCCTTTGCTTAATGTTTTTTTTTTTAACTCCCCACCCCCCACCCTGAGGAAGAGGAACGATTGTGTTTTAAATATATTTGTCATTTCATTTATTTAGTGAACAGTGTGTCTTGCTTTATTCATAACATACCGTGATGTCTGTGTGCTTTTCTTGATTATCTTTCAAACGAAAGTCCAGGAGAGCTGTCAGGGCCGTGATCTATGAAAAGTCCCCCATCTTCTACAGCCTACGTTCCTGCTTTATGGGGCAAGGAGACTTGTTCGCTCTTGAACCAATGAATAATATTTAAACTGTGCCTTGCTTTACTGCTTTCTTTGGATAGCTGCAGAGAGCCTTTTATCTGCTGATGTGTTCTAGGCTGTGGAAAAGGGTGATTGATCAATCTCTCTTTATCTCAATATAGTGTGATACATTTTATGTATTTGACAGTAAAACTAACATTTAATGTCCCAATGCAGCAAAGACAAAACACCGGTAACAAACCTTTTAATACGACCTGACATGTGAAAGCTCAACAAAAGATGGAGGTGTCTCAGTATTCCATTGCTTCCTGCCGAACATGCAGCTGTTCACAACATGAGACGTCAAGACTTTCTCTTTTGAATTCCGCTTCCCACTCACTGCTGAGCGGCCCACGAGCCAAGGGAAGGAAACGGCACTGAAACATTGTGGATGCAGCAGCAGCAGAAGCAGCAGCAGCCAGAAGTGCTGTGTACCCTGGTGGCCGTCCGATGAGCTAATCTGCATGGTGGCCGTGTTGGACTCTGCCCCGGTCAAAATTGCGGCAACTGTGACACATCAACACTTCTTTGTTGGTAAGTGAATAAACCTCTCTTCTGCCCCATTCGGGAACAGGTGGTCTTTGCCGCCTAAAAAGACACCAATGGAGAGGAATTAGAAGTATATGATTTGTTTATTTGACTGTGTGAAATTGCAAATGAGGCTGGACACTGACTCTGGAATAAGATCAAAGACAATCGTACAAACTGAAATGTGCTCGAATTGTCTTTAGCAAATCATCCTTTTCCTGTCTGAACCATATGATGGAATGCACACCCTATTTGGTTAAGTAATTAGTAGAGGTCACACATGCACTTTGATTAATAAAGAATGAAATCAAACCAACAATTACTACAATAATGTTGGGATGTTTGGTGTTAATGGGTCTTAATTGCACAGAGGAGTATGGCACAGTTCCATACTGTGCTGTAGCTCCAAGATACTTATATCGGTCTCATTATCCGACCTGTTTATGATTCTCCTCACTTCAGTGTTTTGGGCCCTGGATGCGGCCCCCATGCACGCTGAAGTGTCATGTGATAACCGAGGGGTATGTGTGGTGCCACTGTGCCGTCGTTCAACTAAATACCAACTAGCTGAGACCCATCAAAGGAAAATGAAGCTGCGACTCAGTTATATGAACATGGGGCAGATGACTCAAAGACATCATAGCGAGGTGTTTCACGTATTGCCATATTAAGAGGATTATCAGCACTGAGGAAATAGGCTGGAGGGATGTGGTGAGTTTATCTGCAACGTGAAATGTATTCAATCAGTGTACTCTAGCACCTGTCTTATTACATCGTCTCGTCGTTTTTAATTGAAATGCATGGGCTAACCTCTAAAAGGATAATTGCACTGGGTAAGAGCGTTGTCCTGGCTGAACATTTGAATTATTTCAGTCTATAGAGATAACTTGCCCTTCCTTTTTGATGTGCACTCTATTAATGCAGGTAAAGACTGCCCACGCTCCCACACTGTAACGCCATGTAGATCTTTCCGGCTCACAAGTTAACTTGTGCCGGGAAGATGTGGTGAGGGATGAGCGGTGTGTGGGAGGCCGTCCACAGCTGTCGGGTGCGTGAATCTCAGGGCACAGATTCAGTTTCTGCAGCGGCGCATGTTTCCCGCATGTCAGCACATCAGATCATCTTTAAATTCACACCACATTACTCCGTGAGCTTCAGTCAGCTTTTCCACTCCTGAGAGACGTTTCTTCTGGAATCATCGAGCTCTTTCGACCCAGTTCAAAGCCTCAAGGTCTTTTTTTTTTCCTCAACATAACACCCACCATTCGACAATGTGCATTCACACGTTCATGGAACAGATGTTAAAATAAATGACGATTATCAACTGCTGTGTTGTGTTTTGGTATCTGATAAGTCTTCAAATTAATCTTCTTGAATTGTGTTTTGCCAAATTCGTAAATGTAAATGTCTTTCAAAGATCTTGATGTTAACTGCAGCCGCCGGCACTCCAGCCTTTGTTAGATAGCAAAGAGTAGAGAGCTTTCAGGATATGAAGGTGAAAAATATGGCGGACCACGTTGAGATGACATCGTTTGTATCTTAAACCCCCTATGCCTCCAGGACACCCTCGACTAGCCTTTCCCTCTCGCTGGGGAATTGATTATATTCAAAGTTAAACAGCAGGGTGAAGTGTACAGCCAATAATCGCAGCATGCACAACCTTTCTCACATTTCTGCCTCTTTTGGATGCTCTGCCACAGTCTTAAAGAAGTCGGTAAAGCAACTGCCAGTCTCCGTGACCTCCTGCCGGGGACAGTACTTGGGGCTGACTCTCTCACCTAGTGGGCATGGCTAATGTATCTCCACGGGCAAGCCTGAGAAATGAATACCAACTCTGAGAGACTTGAGGATGAGAGAGGAGCCGCTGGAAGACAGAGAGTGAAAGACAGAAGCACATAGGAAAGAAAATGACTTGGCAGTCACCCAGGTGGATCATTACCTTCTGCTCCACAAATGTGATGTAGTGGAGAAGTTGAAACTGATAGTTTGGAAATGAGGAGTGCGCTGGACTGATACTTAATCATTACCGCCATTGCACCATGGCAGATAGCGGCTCCGGGCGTCAAGGTGTTCTCCCCTGATGTTCACCGGAACAGATCGACAAGCTTGTTCTCCGCCTCCAAAGGAGGAGTGTGGCACGAAGCGATTAAAAACACACTGTCCACTTTGTAACGGTCCGCTAACCGCCCGGGAAAGAACAAGTTTGTTTTCTTTTTCAGTGTGATTTATTGGCGCTGCGGCAAAAATACAACATGTGGATGTCTCACTGATTGACATGCGTGTGCTATATTTCTGCTCTGCTAAATTTAGATGAAAATCCGAATGACTTATTCGTTGCATGTTTACTCGGCGTGGAGGCAAAACAACGATGGACGTGTGTTTTTCATCAACAGTCTAATGAGGCCCGTAACACACATCAGATGTGCCATAAGGACAAGAAAGGTCGTGAAATTGTTAGAAGTGACAGAAGTATTTCATGTCGACAAATTAAATCACTTGATTGAATTTACATTCTGTACTTTTTAGAGAAAACAAGTTCTTTGTGTATGTTTTGTATTAATAAAAAAAAAAATTTGATGATATGGTTGAATAGAATCAAATGTAGAGTAATATGTTATGGTTCAGTGATGAGAGGTGATATTAATGATCTGAAACAGAAGACATCATTTGAACATCTCCTCCTTCCAGTAAAAACTGAGCTAACTTTGGAATCCGGGAAGTTTCACTCACAAAGCCGCTTCACTTTTTCTGTAATTGGATGTTTTTGAATTGAACATTCTTGGATTACCTTCCTGAGAAAAGATGTCAATGATAAAATGAGAGTAGACACCAGCACTGGTCCCCGTGTGGAGAAACAGATACCGCTGAACTGCACCATAATGGGTTTCTCAAAGAAGGTCTTACCCTAAGAGCAAGGCTGGCTCAATGTGAAGAATAGTCAAATATCAGCTTTAGACTCACTCATCCTGCTGTACACTTTGAAACTTGAGCGCAGGTCAATGGAGGGATCATGCCTTAAAAACTAAATTAGACTTCTGGGAAATGGTTTATGTAATTATTTAATACGAAAGCATATTTTTGTAACTGAAATTGAAATACCACTTGTAACATTCAAATGTCATTTTTATGGCCATTCAAGGAAGAAAGAAATTTGACAAACCTTCTATAAACAGCATTTATCATTTTCATACTAATGTGCCACGCACTGAGAACAGACTATTTTTGCTGTTGGTGTTGTGTGTGCGCTATCCATCATGTCTGACAGGTGCAGTGGTTTTTCACTTTAAAACAGTGAAAGAACATTCCTGAAGTTATGACATTTCAAAATTGCACTTAAAATGCTGACAATCATTCAGGCCATTTACTGATTTGTCATGTTGGTAAATGGTACACAGACCTTTGTCGTCTTTCGACCATTCAATATAATTTGCCCGATTTCACAAAAACACACACGCGGCGATGGGAGGCTCTGCCATACCAGGAGGACACTTCAACCCAAGGACACTTCAACAAAAGGGATCAAACTGCCAATCCTCCGATCGGTGGAGGACCTGCTCAGCCTCCTGCACCACAGCTGCCCCATTTTCAGAGCAGAATATTTACAGTGAGCCATGAATTAATCAGTAGTGCTGTATGTACCTAAGTCTATCAACTAAAAGAGGTTTGTCAAGTTCATACTGATAATTTAACATGTGCACACAATGTACAAGTTAACACAATTGAAATGTGACTTATTCAGTCTTACCTTGTATAATATAGCAAATGGTAAAACATGACACTGAGAAATAGACTGTGATGATTACCCCGTCAGCTTGCAGTGAAAATAATCATCAGATTCAATTTTTGAACAGCAGCACACGCACAGTGTCAACAATGTTACATAGTTATCTTTTAATTCACCTAATGTCTAAAGATTGAAGTTCACTCATTTGCATAGAGGAAATAAAGAGTGAGAACTTACATCATCAGCATTCACTGAGATGCTGACGCAAGCTGTCTATCTTAAAGGTTTAACAGCTGTGCAAGCATAGGGCACATACCATTCCTACATTCAACATCAAAGCTGTCCCGAGTCACTATGCAGTGTAATGCAAATAACTGAGAGCCATATGTTGCACATTGCAGCAGAGTGTCCTGATAGGCTGTTTCCTGAGACCTTGGCCTTTGATGCTCAGAGAGGAAGCTGCCTATCCATTTCCGTGCAAATTCCTTTCATCGAATCTAAATCGATGGTATTTCTCTAATGATGACAAGAATGATGACTTAAAGTGCACTGAGGCAGAATTAGCGGATGCGTGGGCACCCTTACAAAAACTGATCAATACAATACAGACACTTCAGAAAATGACTTTCGCTACCCGGGATGTTATCATTTTTTCCTATTTTACTTGGCTTTAGTGATCTGTTTCAGTGATTCTTGCCACAGAAGTGGAAGATTATTATATGGCTCCATGAGTTTTACTGGAAACTGGTGTTAAAATGGCACAAAGAACAATATTGTTCTCTTGAAGCAACTTTAGCTGACAGTCAGCTAAAATATGAATATGAAATGTGAAGCTCAATACACAGCAGCTCGAGAAATGGCAGGATTTCAAAAACAAAAGCACAACGATGACACAGGTTTGTACAATCTGCCAGCACGTTAGTGTTGCTTGCAAAAATGCAAGAGAAGAAAAGGGCACTTTGCACTTTGGATACACTCACCCACTGTATTTCTGCTGCACTCAGGGCCATTTCGTCAACACCTATTTGTCTAAACGCTGTTTGAAAATATAATGAGACAAGGATATCTGAGTTGGTGGTAAGCCATAGGCCATCCAGGTAGCCATGATGTGACATCTCCATTAGGTTGTCATTCGAAACTTTTAACAATGCACGCCGTCTTGTTGTGATCACAAAAACAAAATGTCACACAACTCTCAATTAAGTTAATCAATCAAAGTTATCACCAGAGTTCTGGATACCTGGATGATAACCTGAACTTGTATGGAATGTGTGGAAATTACAATTCTTGTGTTATTTTACAAAAAATATGTAAAATGGACCCAAATGTAAATCATTTTAAAATAATATTTCTCCCTCTGTGATCTGCAAGTTCCCTTTCAATGTTCAAAGTTGGATATCCATCATCAGCAGCAAAAACATTATACTGAAAAGATTGTTGGCCCCGAAGTATTCTGCATAAATGGCTGAATAAACTGTAGGGATTGCATACAAAATGCAAGCAAGGTCAGGTACGATAACTTTTTTGTATCACACCGTTTAACCAATTTAAATGCAATTTAAAATATGTTCTACAAGATGAAGAAATGCATTAGAACATTTGAAAACACATTAAAAAAGGAAAATAAAATACATTTAAATCGTTCATCAACGACCCATTTTTCCATGACTAAGATGAAACTAACCGTGAAGATATTAAACATGCAACATTGTTGAAGAAATAAGTCTCGACCAAAATGTAGTTTAAAAAATAAAAACTTCGTCACCTTGCACCATCTATTCTCCTCTCTCGTTCACTCTCTGTGTCTCAAACACACACACAGTTGTGTTTTCGTTACTTTTGGGGACATTACATTGAGTTATTTCATTTCCTGGAGACTTACCATAACAATAAAGGCTACCAGCCTGATCTGAACTCTAACCTTTAACCAGGTCTTCACTCCAAAATGTGATGATTTACTTGATGGGGATGTGCTATTTGTCACCATAAGGACGATGAGTTATAGTTTTCACTTGACTACATTGACTGAAATATTTTATATATTCTAATGAAAAAGGACATTTGACAAAAAAATAGCTGACAAAATTAAGAGAGAAAACATTTTGACAATTGGAATAAATAAAAGTTGACTAAAATGTAACTTCATAGACTAAAACGGAGTAAAACATTCTGTTTTGTCTGAATCTAAAATAGCTGACAAAATCTACACTGTATTGAACCCTAACCCAAACGCATTGCCTGTTTTCATATGCTGCCATTTCTTTGAGTATTATTTGTCACTCAAAACTATAATGGACGGATGGATGGATATTTGTGAAAGGTAACATCTAGTGGCGGTATGAATTACGACAGGAGCAAAGGAGGAAGTCAGGTGACGGCATAAAGAACGACATCGTCCATGAAGGGAAGCAGCCGAGTGGATGGAAGGGTCAAACAAAACACAGACCTCTGACCCAGGAGGCTGCTGTTTGTGCCCAGTGTAAAACCAAAAGTCAACGTTGAGTAATTTCAAGTTACGTAATGTACTTAAACCTTTGTCACATATCTAACATAGGTTAACATACAAACGTTACTTAGATCATGTATCAAATGTAGTTATTTTAACCCAAACTATGATCTTAACCTAAACCTAACAATTAGGTAATTTGTTGCCTTCACCTAACCAAACTGCGACCATATGTAACGACAACATTTATGTTCAGATATGAGAACTGGTTGACCTCCTGTTACTGGTAGTGGCTCTATAGGAAATGCTGCTGTGGGTTGTATTATTATAAGTTAGTAACAAACCACCTATATGATTTTACAGTTTGGAGGACTTGTTGGAAAAAAGTTTTCGTCTATCTTAATTTTACTTCTGTGACCTTTGTCAAAGCACACTTGTTAATTGTCTTGAAGATGCAGTTTGGAATGATGATGCCACGATGAAGCAACACCAAAGAATAACCGCACACAATGTATAAAAATCTATTTCATGCACTAAGCTGGCACTCTCACCTAATACCCTGGGTCAGCCAAAAGTATAAGTCTTCTTTTTTTAACAGAACCAATATTATGGTACAAAACTGGAATAACCAGAGGAATTATTCACATGCATGGAAAGGACACTAAAATGTAGATATGAAAAAGCACTTTGGTCTCATTGTCTTGATCAGCTACAAAAGTCAGGGAAGTGAATAATGGTTCACGACAGCCACAAAAAATGGCTGAGTGCAGCTGTTCACTACCATTTGGGGTCAAGCAATTAATATTGCAGGCAACTGCTTTGAGTATAGGAAACAGTTTTTTGTAAGCACGGCTGATTTAATAGTCAGAGTAAACACAGCAAGACTGAATAAACATTTGCAGACAGGAAAGAAAAAAAACAAGTCTCCCTGAGACTGACAGCTGACCGAGTCAACCACAGACCATTTCCTCACATCACTGACAGTTGGTTTGAAAAAGACATGGAAACAAACCCCAGGTAATAGTTTATTTCCCTGTTATTCATGTCAACGCCTGAACTGACAAAATCCAATCTCAAACAAACATTAAAAGACATAAAAAGTGACTTTGTGTCTGATAGTCCTGTGGGGAGGGACAACTCACTACATTGGGTGGCATAGCATTAGAGTTTATTTTAAAATCCGACTTGGGGAAACAATGTTTTTGTAACTCTGAATACACATTTACCCAGCGTCTCTTTAAAGTTGGCATGCACCAGTATGCTACATTATAGTTCAGAGTAAAGTCATCGTTCACCCGGTTATAATTGAATATGACTTTGTGCAGCAAATTTGATTTTAAGATGTAATAAAACTGAGTATCAACTTAGAAATCCAGAGCGTGAAGTTTTCCTCATCCCCGAAATGAAGTTAAATTGGCTCAATTAATCTCCACAGTCACGCATGCATGAAGACATCTGATGAGGTGAATGAAGGTACTGAGAGATAAGATTGACAGATAAGATGGATGGATATGAGGCCCGCTAATAAAACAGATGTGCACTTTAATTGGTTCAGTGATATTTGTCAGGCATTTTGAGAGTATGACAGTTTCAAAAATTCGATTTTGAAACCAACATTGCTTTTTTTAGACCAGTGAAGTGGTGCAGCATGTCAAAGTGTGAGCAATACGTGATGGTGCGCTCAACCACCGCAGCATTGCAGTTTTTTCAAGACTGATTGTTAAAGCCGGGAAAAGTTAATCACGCCACAATGCTGTGAAATAGAGAATATTATACGAGTCATCTAAGTTGTAATAGCTTATCGCGGGGTTTTCAATGGAGTACAGTCAAATGCAAGTGCAGCAGCATAACATAAGGAAGGATGACAATTAATGGATAATTTCATTTACATGGCTTAGGGTAGGTCCAGTTCCTGAATCGAACCAATACGAGAATCACTCTGGGACTCAAGTTCTAACATACTGCAGCAAACATACCCTCTTGGACAGCCCTGTGGTAGATAAAGCCTGATTAAGAGTCCACATATTTGCCCCTATAGTAGATACAACATGATGAAAATGATTGTTGTTTAAATTTTCCAACTGCTCAGGTTTGCCTTTTTGAAGGCAAAACTCAACCGGCCCAGGCTTTGTAAACAAGTGGGGAGGCTAGTTAGCTAGCTAGCTAGCTTGCTTATTTCTCCATATTTTCAAGCTACACTGGTTGAAAAGTTGGCACTATTCTGGGGACAGTGATGTGCTTTTCTCTGCTGTGATATGAGTGTGTGGATGAAGGAATAAGTTGTTGAAGGTTACTCTTTTAGCAGCTGCTTAATATGGTTATTTTGCTAATTCCACCATGCTTTCATGTTACACTGGTTACAGTAAAGAGTCTGAACATTGGGCTGATGGAAAGCGGCAGCGCTGGGTCTAAATCAGGGGTGTCAAACTCATTTTCACTCTGGGGCCACATCAGCATCACGGTCGCCCTCAAAGGGCCGGTTGTAAATGTAAGACGGTGTAAATGTAACTACGGTACTCCTAACATAGTTAGTTTAGTTTCCCGGGATATCTGTGACTTCCACAACACGTACTTCCAGTTGTGTGATTTCTCCTCCACCATTGTTTCCTGTTGCTGGTGCAAAATGCATTCTGGGATATTTGGCTGTCCCAAGTACAGACAAGTCACCTCCGATGCATCCCGGGTAAAATGGGCAGAGCGAGCCACATCCGGGCATTAGGGCCGTGCTTGGCTCGATGTGAACTTTGAATTGGAACAGTACTTGGGCTGAGACTGATGACGTTTCAGTACAGAGAAGTACGCATGTTGAGAAACTTGTTGGAAATCCTCTTTATGGGCTGTTGCATCTCCTGTCCACCTGTTGTGATAGTTTTAATGTCGGCACACAGACAACATGCCATCTCATCACTTCGACTTTCTATCTCATAATTTCGACCATTGGGATATTTTTATTTTCACATCTAACTTTAAATTTTTGTAAAAAAAAAAAAAAAAAAAATTATTATTTTTTTTTTTTTGCTGGCGGATTCGTGGGCCACATAAAATGACGTGGTGGGCCGGGTCCGGCCCGCGGGCCGTATGTTTGACACCCCTGGTCTAAATGGTCCATCCGTCACTTCCCGCCACAGAGAGACTGCTGGCCGCTCGCCTACTTGCGAACTAGTCTCCTAGCAGAGGGGAGGAGGTGGTCTGATGAATTGTAGAATTCATTGGTAGAATGTGCGCAAATAGGCTACGACTTCACCAGTCACAGACACAGGAAAAGCAAATGTTTTTTTCAACCAATGACACGACAGATAAATGGTGCACTTCCTGTGATTGGTTCGAATGGTGTTCACACCAGAAACGAATCACTTTAGTGTACACTTAACGGCGGTCCGAGACCACCCCTTCAAGGCGGACTAGAGAGCGGTTGTTTGGTCCACACTAGAGTTTGAGTCCGTCGTTTGCACCAACCCAAACAAACCACTCCAAGGCGGTCAACGCTCCAGGGTTTGGTTCAATTGGACTAGCCAACGAGGCTGGTGTGAACACACCCGTAGAAAGTTTGGGTTAGCAGCACATTTTTCTTTGTAAAAAGCAAGAATAAGTAAAAAGATGAATACTTTGTTATAAATACAAAAGTAGCCATGAACATGGCTCTAAACACAACAATTAAGGTATTGTAAAATATTTAAAAAAAAAGAAAAATGATATAAAGGCCAATGCATATGACTTCATCCACAACTGGAAGAAGCCCAATGGATATACACTATTTCTCTGTAGACATCCATAGTAGACTAATCAAGATCACTAATAGACATTGTGCAATAGTAGTGTACGTGTATATAGATAAAATTCCAAGTCATATTTTGCCTTTAATAATTACAACATATGTTGTACTATGCAAGGTTATGTTTCAGAGGAATTGTGACAATATGTATTTGTATGCTGTATCTTTGTAACTGATGTTTACAAGGTGACTTTGGGCCACAGGTGCAAACTATAAGACTCTCCTCGTTCTAGTCAAATAGGCGTGGACTCCAATGTTCCTGCAGATTTGTTTGCATGCCGGATATATTTTGGGCTGACCAGAGATATCAGGTTAGAGCGCCAGCTTAGCGCTTCACAGCAGCAGAGATAAATCTAAAAAAGAAAATGACTTGGGTGTTTGTTTGTTTTTACTCACCGGGGCACACTGCCCAAATGTCATTGGTATAAGAGGGATGAGGACTCAAAACGGCAACATAGTGACGTATAGTGAAGACAAAGTGCTGCCATTGTTCAGTCAAAGTAAAACTTTCCATTTAACCATTTAATGGCGCATTCATGCATGATACGTCATCCTTGCTGAAACTCCATGAAGGCTATCGTGATAACATACAAGTTTTAGTGAAAGGAGTTTCTAAAAAGGTATACCTCAAGCAATACTATTATCTGAAACACTGCAAGATACAATTAATCATCTACTGTTACTGTAATCACCCAATATTCAAGACTGAAATAATTGTATGAAGAAACAACAGCAAAACTAATAACTGGAGTTCATCAACAATGTGTTCAATCATTATAATTTTAAGTCTTTTTCACAAGAAAAAAGGAATTAATAACGTATCCAAAGTAACAGGAGCATGAGAAACCTGTTCGCCATTTGCATAAATCATCTTTCCATCTTGCAGGAACTTCCAGCATGCAGGTAATATGGCCCCAGGTGGTGATAGAGAGTACCCGACTGTACCATTCAAATATTTTGGACAGTTATTGTCCATTTTATGGTACAACTTTACTGCAAATATGAAAAGTTGTTGCATGGCATCAAAGTGAGGATTAGAAAATGCCATCATGTCGTCAAAGGAGACTTAACCTTTAGGCATGGATATAAAATCCTGTTGACATTTTTGCAGCCAATATCACATGGAAGGGAACCTGGGCGTGTATCCCTGAGTTCTGTCCTGCATGCTGTTTGTCTACTGAAGGCAGCACCGAAAGGTTTGACAGAAAGGCAGCGTTGTAAATAAATAATTGGCTTGTCCCCAACATACACAGTACAGTCAGTACAGCAGAGTGGAATGGTTTGTTGAGCATGCTGGGAGTTCACCCGCTGAATATATAGCTCTAAAGAGTAGCTTTGGTATGAAGGTTACACAACGTGGTGAATATGTGGAGATGAAAGATTTATCGGCTACTGTTTCTTAGAAAATAATAGTGGTTCGAGCCAAAATAAAATGGAATGGACGATGGGATATCTGTGTTCCGACAGTCCACTGCTGTTCTGATGCAAAGTACAAGTAGGAAGATCACAAAGTTTCAACCATAAACAGTGTGGTGGTGTGTGTGTGCAGTTTTCTTCCACCCTTTTCAGTTGTTGTTGTTTGCTTGAAACCACACCTGTCTGTCATCTACCTGTTTGTTTTTTTCCCCATGTCCCCTCTGCGAGACTGCAGTCACCTTGTCTTGGTGTTAGATTCCCATTGTCTCCTCTGGGAATTCATATCACGTTTCTGTTCTTGCTCAGCATTCTTCTGCATCGAGCTTCAACACGAGTCTATCTCTACTGGTGATGAACATGAACAACCAGAGAGAGAGAGCGAGAGAGAGAGCGAGGAACAACAGACATAAGGATCTGCGGAAAATCCCCCCACCCCCGAGCTGCTTATACAAACATTCTATCGCCGTTTTGAGAGCGACACATTTTCACAGAAAAGTCCAAATCAAGCAAAAGTTAAAACATTGACGCATGCAGAATAAAATAGTAGATAATTGAGATTATTGATCCTGGGGAACATTATAAATGTTTCATCATCGACGATATTCAGCAATGCATTTATATAAGGAGTAACTTCAATAACACACTGCAGTTAATAACATTCATTTGTATATTGATACTGTATGGATTTTCCTGTCTTGACCTGCCATTATATACTCACTTGGGTCGAAGGCTTGACTTTGCAAATTAGCCCACCAGTCATTGTCACTCTCTTGGATCTAGAGCAACATGTCACAATCGTTGAAAGGTACAATATAGGACATTCAGAGCATATCTACAAGTCAGAATCTGAGCTGGGATTTTCGACATGGAAGCGGCCAGCAGTTCACGGTGCTAACAACAGCAACAGTGCTGACACAGCTAACAGTGTTAACCCGGAGGGGAACCAGAAGCTGGGCTTTGCGCTTCTGCGACAACGCTTTCCTGCAAACTGGAACAGGAGTTATGAGCATTGTCAGCTAGCCAGTGGGGGACACAGAGACTCGGATGCACTAACATGCAAGGCCCAGCTACCAAAACAAAGAATAGAGAAGCTTTGATTACAACGCACACAGAGGTAGTGTGACTTAGTGTTCTGCTTGGGACGCCTCTACTCCATTTCAAACAGTTGTTTACTGCTGTGTTATCGTTCTGAATGTCCTACATAGCTCCTTTAACTATCTGCGGCGATGCTGTCACCGAATGTAAATCACGCTAGTTTGATTTCTAGTACGCTAGACATCAATAAGCAGCATAATATTCAAGACATATTTAGTTGAAATGTTTATGTCATAGCTTACACTATTGTATTTGTTAAGAGAAGGGCGGCAATATAATTTAGACTACAGTATTTACACTCATAACTCTTTAGCTATTTCTCTCACTGTGGAGGAATTCATAGTGTAACTGTCCCTCCCCATATGGGCTTGAGGTCAGCATAACAAAACTTCCTCAACACTTGTGCCTATTCAATGCCTACTTGTGATTAAAGCTTCTCATAATTGAATAAATCATTAACATGTTTGGACCTTGTTATCTCTCATTTTGCAGCACTCTTCCTGCATCTCCTTGTTTCTTTTTTTTATAAGTTTTTTATTGAAAGACATGAGACAATATTAAGACAATACATAGACATAACCACAAGAGGATGGCAAGAACAGTGGGATAAAAGCCAGCAAATATCATATAGTCAGTGTGTGTATGTATGTGTGTGTGAGAATGTCCTTCAGCCTTTTGAGATGGGAGGGAAAAATATATAAAAATAATCATAATAATAAAAAAAAAACACAACAAACCAAAAAAATTAAAAAGCAGGTAAGTATGTGTGCATATGGATGTTCATGTATGCATGTACGTGGGTTTCAATTGGTTGTCCAGCAAGAAAAACAAAACGGAAATCAATAATCGTAAAAAATACACAAAAAAAGAATATATATATATATATATATATATATATATATATATATATATATATATATATATATATATATATATATATATATATATATATATATATATATATATATATATATATATATATATATATATATATATATATATATATATATATATACACACACACACACACACACACACACACACACCGGTTTATACACCGGTTTATATACTATACATATTTCAATATTAATAGAATGGGTGGTGTCACGTTTGCAGAAACATAGTGAGGGATGACCAGGTGGAATGGTGTTCTGTTGTATTGTATATGATGGATGAGGTTAGATTTTCCATTGAAATATATTCTATCATTAAGTTTCTCCAGTGTGCGATGTGTGTATTATTCCTTGATTTCCAGTTCATGAGGATAGTTTTCTTGGCGATAGTTCGGGCCACAAGGAGTGATTTGCGGTTTGTTTTACTCAGATGTATTGTTGAGATGTCTCCTAGTAAGCACAGTGAAGGGGATAAAGGGATGAGGCAGCCCAGGAAGACAGACAGTGACTCAGTTATTTCTTCCCAAAAGTGATTAACTGGTGTGCAGTGCCAGGTGGCGTGAACAAAGATATCCGGGCTGTTTTGAGTGCAATGTGGACAGATATCTGACGTGAATCCCATTTGAAACATTTTTTTGCCCGGTGTAATGAATTCTGTGAAGTATTTTATACTGTATTAGTTGTAAATTGGCATTTTTATTCATGAAGTAGATGTTATTGCAGATTTGGTTCCAGAAATCAGCATCAGGAGTGATGGATAGGTCTGATTCCCATTTTCTTGATGGTATGGATGATGTTTTGTCAGACTGTGATATTACTCTACATATTTTGAGATTAACTTTTTTGAAGAGGGGATATTAATTAATTCTGAGGTTGAGGGGGGTAATTCTAGGTTAGTGGCCTTAATGTTAAGTTTGGATTGAACGGATGATTTGAGTTGCAGATGTTCCAAAAATTGATTGCTCCTGATGCCGTACTTCTGAACCAAGTGAGGGAATGAAACCATGGTGTTGTTATTGAAGATGTGTTTCAGATGAGTGATGCCTTTAGCGGACCATGTGTGGAGATTTAGAGGTGTCTTGTGACTTAGAAAATCAGGATTGTTCCATATGGGAGTCAAATTTGAAGGTGCAAAAGTAATGTTCGTGATTTTAGGAAGTATTGTCATTTTAACTGTAGCTATTCTGCCCATGAGTGATAATGGTAGCGTCTCCTTGTTTCTAACTGTGTTGCATTTGTATTGTTCCACTGCTGGCCGAGCAACATTGGGAGTCTTGGGACAGAGGGCCAATGGACAGCTTGCGATAGTTACTCTCTGCATGCAGCTTGAATAATTGATGCCTTGATTGCCTGGGTATTCACGGACACAAAAAGGCTTTTCCTATTGTCTGTCTGACACACTCCTCGAATCTTAAATTATCTTCCCAGTGGTACAATGCACAGGGAAGCAAGTCATGTGGTACACAAGACAGTACAGTACAGACAGTGTCCTTCATCGTCTGGTTACCTCAAGCTGCTGTTATTAGACACGATCATGTGACAACTATATTCTCTTCATTGTGTGCGACTTGAGACAGCATTTCTCCTCATCACCAATCTAAAATGACTCAACCTTGACTGTACATACAGTATAGCCTATGTATGTTTATTTGCTCGCAGTATCAGTTGTGCTACTGTATCTCTTTTCCCTGCTATGTACACTCTATACACTTAACTGCCACTTGGGAGGAAATGTTTAGCTCTACTTAAGATGCATGCCATAAACTGTTCACCTTATCTGTGGTGACCTTGCAGAATCTCAAGCTTCATGGCAGCATTAACTGGCCGTGTTCTCCTCTGCTGCTCGATAGTTATTTATTCATGTTCGCACTCTGCTGGTGTATGAATCCCATAATTAAACGGGATTTGTGTACGATGAGCAGCAATGTGCTGGAGGCTCTTAATGGAGAGAATTAGGGGGAGAAGAGTGCCATCCTGCATGAGGCCCCTCTACAGCTTATGCTTTATGTGAAAACTCTGTGAGCTAATGTATTCAGCTGCGGTTCAGAAATTTAAAAAAAACGTATTCGATGTACACGTGTTTGGATGATTTTCACGTCTCACTGATGGACATTACAACCTCTCCAGGCACGATTTCTGAGCTCTCTTTTTCTCCCTGCGGGAATTATTGAAGCTGATTTTCAATTAATTGACTTATATCTCCTTGCTGAAAATAGTGAGACATTGGAGCAGTGCTTCTCCCAATCCAAACAACAAACAGTATTAAATACAGGGCTGGAAACTTCTCCTGAAACTTCATTAGAAGTGAAAATCCATACTTAAGACATTCACAAATTTTGGATTTAAACCGTTTGGTGAAAAACACATCAAGTGAGAGATCCGGGATTTGATCAGACCATGTTTGGTCCGTGTTGCAGTATTATAATGTGTTTTGTCTATATTTGACCAGTTATCTATACAAACATGTAAACTAATAACCAGTAATGTTTCATTTAAAGGGTACAAGGGTTTTCATTTTCAGATTCAGGACTCGCTGAGGCAGAGGGAAAACACAAGTTAGTTAAAAAAACGTCAAAGAGGCTAACTTTCCCGAAGAGAAGATTTAAATTCCAAGTGGCCGAGGTGTAGCTATCCCTGAGTTGAAGGAACAATCTGGCGATGAGACTGCAGGAAGCCCGGGTATTTAAGCTGAAGGTGATGATGGTGTAATTGTTGTCAGGTGAGGAGATGAGCCCAGGTGCCGGATGATTGCAGCCGCACTCAAACCACACACACACACACACACAGACAAGCTGAGGTCACAGCGGAGCCGTGACAGTAAAGGTGTCTTGCATGATCTAGCTGTATAAACAGTCTGCTGCAGACACCCGATCAGCATTTCCAGAGATAGGTAGATATGTCCACACACAGGAAGGTGGTACCCATCTGGGAAGGAAAAGAGGGAGAAAAGTGTGTCTTTGCTCATCAAGTCTTGTTTTGGCCTGGGGGCAACGATGCCACTGTGACTCTCAACTCAGCCAGTCAAGGCTAGAAAAGCAGGCACACAAACAGAAAACTGGTATACAGAGAGAGGGAGAGAGCGAGAGAGAGAGGGGGAAAAGTGGGAGGCGGTAAGAGAGGAGAGACTTCATCCCAGGATGAGTCACATCTCCTCCTCACAATGTCTGCTGTACGAAGGCTGCGGGGAATAGCAGATCTGGTGAGATGGGAGTTTCCTTGAGCTTGCTGCATGGCTGAGGGCAGATGTAGAGAAATACACACAGACAGGCACACGCACAAATCCAAACAGATGATTCCAGATGTGTGCACATTTTGACAAATACGCCCACAGATGCTCAGATTGTATCCTCACAGTCGGCACACATTTAACATGACGCTCAAATATCAATTTAAACACCTTGAAATGTTTTGATGAGATTATGCTGTTGAGAGCAAGTTTCTAGATGTTGAGGATGGCAGCAAAACAACACACTTCTTCTTCTGTGCTCTTTTGGCGCCCCTTCCCTGCTGGTGCCCACTGTATTCCCCAAGATGAGTTGCAGAGCACAAGGTCTTTTTTGGCAACCTGAGCTGTGGTATTGTCAGCATCGTGACCAAACAATACAGCAACTAATTTCTAAACCCAGAGTGGTCGTCTTTGGCATCAACAATTAGCAAGTTGATGCTAATACAGTCGGCAGCCCACCTTAGCCAAATTGGCAACCACATGCTTTCTGGCCAGTTTCCAAAGCTCATTGGCTCACACACACTCTGCTCTTCCAGATAACATGATCTGGAGACCAGCTAGCCAATTGGCGAATACTTCTCCAAATTCCACAAATAATAAGGCCCTCTTCTTCCACATGCCAGGCAGTGAGTGTGGCCCCTTTAATGGAACCCATCACATCTTCATTACTGTTGGTGAGGGCGCCCTGTATTGGACTTTGCTTTTCAGAGCTTTTTACAGTGTACCAAATCAAAAGTAAAGTTAGATATGTGCTCGAGATGTTGGTAATCTAACATCTATGTTCGTATGTAATGTCTTTGTCCCCACAGACACGTTCGCAGTGTATTGCACATCTGTGGATTTTGTGTGCTTCCGCTTGCTTAAATGCCTGAGAGTGGAGTGAGTCTGTTGGGGTAAAACCGGCAGCATCTGCTGGGAGTTGTGCACCGCAGATAGCTGAGATGCCTGGCTGCGTGAGAGAGGGAGCTTGTGTGTGGTTAGACTAATGAGCCTCTGCATAGAGGATCGCTGTTGAGTGACAGAGATGTTTTACACAAGCAGGATGGACGGTCAACTGGGAGGAAACATTCGTCTTGCCACGGAGCCGCTGTCACAGACACACAGGCGGAGAGCATATGTCACACACACACACACACACACACACACACACACACACACACACACACACACACACACACACACACACACACACACACACTATCATCTTGAGAGCCTGAAAGCAAACTGACCACTGTTCAGCGGTTGGTTAAGTGTTAAGAGGGGTTTTAGCCTAAATGGCGGTCTCTCCTGCATTATCAACAGGGCTTGAACTACTTTAAGAGTTTGTAACTGGCTGGATTGATGCAACATGGGTCGTACCATAAGTACTTTGGATCCTCATTCCCGTTGACGATAAAAACATTTTACTAACCACGGTAATGGTTGAAATCTGAGAATGCAGCAGCACCATTAAATACAAGTCCAGATAAACAGAAATTCGAGCCATAAAGTGCGGAATCTCTCTCTGTGTGTGTATGTTTGTATATCTGCTCTGGAGAAGATACATGCACCACTATTTCTTCCAGCTAGACGCTAACTTTGTCTGCTGTTCAGTGTCAAGCAGGTAAACAAAGTGGGTTTTTAACTGAAAACTGCTGCCTCTGTGGCTGAAAACAAGGTTGATGATGTCACTAAAGACCCCTTTTCTCATTCCAGAAAAACCTGTCCAGCCATCTGATTTGTCTTTTTTAGTTGGCTGTTTTTGCCTGTCTTCAGTCACTGTCTTCCACGTGTTTATCTATTTCCTCATTTCACTTGCTTTTTTCCATCTTTATTTCTCTGCCTCTCTCCACTCACCTCCCTCTCGCCACCCTGTCTCTCCTTCTCTCCGGCACAGATGAGGTGAACAGGACTCCTCTTCTATCAGCCCGAGACGGCTCCATATCCACCAAGGGCATAGTTGTGTGTGAATAATGTCGAAACTGAGGAGTAAATATCTCTCCATGACAAGTTGTTTGGATTGGTGCTCATGTGCACTCTGATGCTTTATGTATCACGTCCTAGACTGCCTGGCCGCTAGCCTTGCTGGAGAAGGGTTGCCCTGTCAGTGCCCCTGAAACACAGAGAAGTAAAAGGACCTTTTAGGGCAGGCACAGGAATGCAATGCTGCCCCAAAATCTCACTTTGAGTTGTGTTGATGAAGGTAATACATCTGATATGCTGCAGACGTCCATTTAGGCACGTGGATCAATTTTAGGTTCAAATTCCTGGCAGATTAAAGGCAGGAGATTGGTATCATGTTAATCCTGCAAAATGACATGCTCCAAATAACCCGTCGGCTAAGGTCAAACTATACACCGAGCCCAACTTCAGATTAGCTTCAATTAGTGTCACACACTGACCTTGCAGGGTCAGTTGTTGGGAGCTCATCAGGATTATTGAAATCAGCCTCTCGGTTTTCCCCGTGATTCTTACCGTCATAATCCCGGCATTGTTTGTCTTGACACGGTGCAGGGTCTGTACGTATTCATCATTCCATTCGGCGGCCTCCTATATTTATCTAACACTAAACCAATCACAACGATCAGCGGAGGTAATCAACAGTGAAATCGCATCACTTACCCCGCTGGAATATGGATCAGCATTCATCCATAAAACTATTTTGCTGAAGCGGTTTCAGTTAAGGGCATCTGAGAGGGCACCGCGCGACAAGTTCCTCACTTCCTTTCTCAATCTCCCATTGTCATAAACATTCAAAGACGGGGTTCGGTTTACGGGAGTTCTGTTTAATGGAAGCCATCCGCCGCTGTGGCCTTTGTCAAACAGAATGCATTTAAGGTGTTAGCGGCCGCCACCAGCCATGGCACTTAATTCCTTCCTCTGGGTGCAGCCAGCTTAACTTTCAGTGAGCTGTGCAGGAAAACACACAAACACTAAAACCTTTGGTTAGCATACATTTGTGGGTCCATATAATGTGGGATTGTTACTTGGACCCAGACAATGTGATTCCTGCAGAGTTTGACTGAGGGTGCAGCAACACTGTCTACTCAGCTCACAGTCTTCACAAAATGAGCCACTTATGACTTAAAGACACAAATGGAAGTGTATTTGATATGAGGAATACACTTCAAATTCCCCAAATAATCCACCAACGGGGTGAATAAATCACAAGATCAAGCTTCTACTTTTTCTTCAGTCTTTCTTACATCAACTTTTCTCTTTTATGTCTGAATTCAAAGCTTTGCAAGAACACCCACGTATGTCTGATTCCTAATGTCACCGTCCGCCCTCATGAATAGACGTTCGCATCCTGCATTCTAAACAGTAAGTCTAAGCTTTGGGATCTTTTAATGTCGTTTTCTATTGATCACACACACAAAACCTCATTTAGGGATACAATTCACTGCTGTCTGATCCCAGACTGGCAAAGCATTTTCATTATTGTTCAATTATCTAAGATTTATTCGAGATCAGTACGAGGCAACTTTTGTCTTCACTGAGGAATAAATATTGCTAAAACTATAGAATCAAAGTTGCTGTATTTAATATTATATAGAGTGATGTCTACCTAAGCAAAGATAGAAGCCATTCTCCCTTTGTGTGTCATGTAATCCAAGTTTTGGCATTGTTTCTTGACATATTAAGGGCCGCCCGTGCATGCTTTTGGTGCATGTAAGCGGGCTCCACTGACTAGCTCACAACCGCCACTCTTACATCTAATAACGCCATTCTAACGCACAGCGTTGTCACATAAGCGTATCACCCACCCTCTGTTACCCCCTCAGGTCAACACTTTTTAGCTCCGGCAACATCTTTCCCATTGTTTTCACTGTTGTTGCTTTTAGCACCGTTAGCCGCAAGCCGCCGGCTCAGCCGTCGCCATGTTGAGAGCCGTGTGGAAGCAATAGATATGCTCCCAAACTAGCACCTTTTAAAGAATGCATTGTTTCATTTGGTAGTTTTCTGCCCAATACAGTTTATTTTCTACTTAGCTTCACTTTGATGTCTTTCTTGATATTTTTGTTGTGCAGTGACGTGAACTAAAATCCAAGGTGTACTCCATCTCATTGCTTTGAGAGAACCTCAATATGTTTATGTCATATGCTGCCCAAGCTAATGATTCATATCATATTGACTGCAGTGATTGTTACAGGAGGCTGCTTCGACTCTCTCAAATACAAAATCACTGAAGTGAAATCTTTTAAAGATTTCAGCTTAGTGGTCGATAACAAAGAACTCTAAAAACTCCCAAACCTTCCGGAAAAAAACATTTTTCCATTCAAGGTCTAGTTAAAGAGGGAGGAATGGCAATCACCTCCGTAGTGTAGCCTGTCTCCGACCCTCCATCTAATATGCAACGTTGATGACTCGTGATATATTATTGATGCTCCATCCCGGATGATCTTGAAAGGCTGGTCCGACCATGACTATCCATCTCATGGATATTTTAGAACAATTTCTTCCAGAATATGACCACTGCACTTCCAGAGGTGCATGATGGACAAATAGATGACGTGCATCCTGTTATCCTGGCACTGTTAGTTTGGAGATTACAAATTCAGGCCTATGTGAAATGTGTAACCCATTTCTAACGTATTTGATAACAGAAGAGAACCAAAAACTTCTTTAATGTTGCAAATAACAATAAATACAAGGACTTGATAACAATTACTTTGATCTTGCGTAAGAATTGAAGTGCCTTCACTGAACTCAGCACCATGATGTTACCTGCTGCAAAACAAAAGCTCAATGACCCCAGCACCACTCGCAACATAGAATAAATAATTCCTCACCGAGAGAAATGTTTTTTACACATTAATGTTACACGATGTACAGTCCGGTTTGAAACTCAAAAGTACAGCATGTGCTGATTTAAAAACGATCACATATTATCCAGAATTCTGATCTTTTTAAAGAATATTCTAGATAACAATTTCCAACAAAAATCTGTCCGATTTTTTTTCGACTCTGAACCCTCTTAAAATGCAAAAGATGCCAAAAGACTTATTATTTGGATCCTTTTTCTTTACTTTTCATACATAATAAATTCCATAGATTTTTTAATAGGTAAGCTTGTCACCTAATTTTTCGTTAATTGTCTCTGACTTCATTTCTCCTTTATCACTTTTTTAAAACTTGAAATCCAACTGGATTTCACAGAAATACTTGAACCAACCACAACCTCTTAACAGCGCTATACGTGGAAAAAATGTTACGTGAGGTTTAGGGAACCAAATTACTTTGTTAGGGGTTGAACAAAAAAAGATCATGTCTTTGGTTAAAAGTATTATGTTTTGTGACAACTTCTTACTTAACCTACATCATTTAAAATAACTGTTTACTTTTGGTTTCACACGGCACATGAACACCACTCTCCTGGGGGATAGTCCCATGTTTCACCCAGCCTGCCAGCCCAATCCTTCTCCATCCGTGGAGTTCGATCCAAATGTATTTCCATTGAACCTGGGAAGGTATGTATCCACCACGAGAAAGGATCCTAAATGACTTTCCATTGGCATTGTGTCGTGGTGCCATCACAGGATATGAACACATTACGTGCCACCGCCATGTAATGTGTGACGAGGTCGTATTCATCTAATTCTGTGAGATCAGTCTTCTTAATCTCTCTTTATATTTCTTAGATTTCCTTCGTGCCAGTTTCCATTCAAATGACAAAAAAAACAAATCCCCTTTTTCTTCCAGCTTTCAAAGGTCTGTTACCAGTTTGGATAATTTCTCATGTTGTCTGTACAAAACCCAAGCTGTGTGCCTTCAAACATGTCCTGTAAATATCTAATGTCAAAAGTGGCTTTTGAAATGCTAAACCCTTGTCTTGCTTCTGGCAAGATAATTGTGAACATTTGTTTTAACGCAACCTCGGCTGTTTGAGTCTGCCACACTAAAATACTTGATGGCTGCAAATCACTTGTGATCCCATTGAAGCACATTACAGTTCTCGTGGATCTGAAATAGATTTCAGACGCTAGAAATGCTGCTGGGAATACTCACTGTTCCTCTCTGCATATGGATTTTCAACAACGCTGGAGTTTAGAGCATTGAGATCTAACCACCAGACGCAGTGTATTCAAAAATAATCACGTCAGGGGATGCTGATAGGCCACCAATCCTAAAGTTTCATTCCACCAAACATTTGATGGGCACCGGTCTTCTCTGTGGCTTTGATATTTCCTTGTGATGTGAGATGGCTGACTAGCCTTTTGTTTCACCACCAGACCAGTGTCCTTGTGCTGTTGATTCATTGCATAGAAAGTAACTCTTTTTACAGCACATGATGCTGAAAAGAAGTCTAATGTCTGGAGGCTGCATCAGAGTTTGTGTCTCACCACAGAAAGAATAAAAAACCTTCTCTAAAGCTGCAGCCACGTGGAGGTTTTAGACCAAGTCGACGCGGTACACTGGCTCTCGCATCGATGGCAACCAAAGCCTCCAGACAGATGATGGAGGGCAGTGCATTTAAGACGTGAGAGATTCTTTTTTTTTTTTCCAAGAGGGAAACTGCAGCAGCCAGTCAACGGTTTATTTATATATTGTCATTTTCTACAAATATCAACATACATTCGAGGTAAAAATCGATTGTTACAGGTGTAAGTATGTCTGGACATTGAATGTAGAGTATGCAAAGCAATTCTGCTCAAATTAAACTACAATAGAACTCTACAATGAAAATGGAAAATGGCTGTAAATATTTGGTAATCAAACAGTATCAGTGTGATTCATGGACAATGGTGTTTTGTGGAGCTACACATCTAAAACAGTCTGTGAATGTGCACATTTGTTTATCCTACAAAGATGTCTGCAGACCCTGAAGAATAAGCTGCTATACCATCAACACATCGTTCTCCTTTGTTTGTTGCATGGATAACCCTCAATCTGTCATTTAGGTACAGCCACAGCCTAAGCCAGGGCACAAGACTCAGACTCACATTTGTTTTTGTTCTGTAGGCAAAATCCAATAAAAAGAGGATTCAGTCATGAAAGCGAGGGAGTTTATTTCAGCCAATTGAGTGCTAAAACGCCTCTTCACTTGTACAATTGAGATTTTTCACTCTCAAGTAAGGCATGCCAGAAAGCCTAACTTGTAATGAGTTTTGGAAAACGGAAGGGAAATATTTGATTTCCTCCTATTGAACGAGGCTTATTGATAATTTAACCATTTCATGCCACCAATCTAAGATTCGCACCACATCCTGTATTCTCTTCCGAGGCAAACTTCCATCACCATCAGTCAATCCCGCGCTGCCATTTACCGCCACTGTCTCCATAACATCCCCCTCTTATCAACTTCCTTGTCTGCTCACTGACAGACATTTCCTGTTCTTACCTTTATCATGCAACGGTAGTCATCTGCCTTATTTATTATACATGATACAAACAAGGGGACTGTTGTGCAATCCATCAACTAAGTATGCTCCTCTACTTTATCAAATGTCTCTTCAACATCATCCTGTAAAGAAGCAGTTTACCGTTGCCCTGGAACTCATATGACGAAGAGTTGTCTGTTCCTAAATTAGCTTTTTCCTACTCTCTCTCACTGTCTAGACCTGATTAAATCGAATTCTACCCCCTTCTGTGATACACCATTGTTCAGCTTTTGCGACTGATGTTGATCTCTTTTTTTTTTTTTTTTAACCACAACACCTCATGTTATTTTTTTCTGCTGCATGACTTGCTCTGTTTTTAATGATGGCCACTACCTGTTTCATTGTGCATAATATATATGATAAGGTTCCTAGAGCCACCCCTTTGGCTCAGACCATCACAGTGCTCATCAGGGTAATTTATGGGCTGCGGTGAAAGATTCCTTAAACTGCTGCAGTCGACCTTTGAGGACTACAGATGTGTTTCAGCGCTGCTCCTCGAGTGCAGACACACTCATAAAGCAGTGTCACCACATCTTGGTTCCTGATTAATCTCTGTGTATAAAATACCTATTATGCCAGAGCCGTATCCTGACCTGAGCTCTCCATTGACCTTGTAGTTGATTATGTGTCGCATGCTCCAAAGTCTGCAACGGAAGGGTGAGTGATTGCATGGGGTTAGTGTTATTAATCTTGCATAACATTAGGTCTTTTTTAATCGGATATTTACATTGTTTACCCTGAATATAGCCATGTATCCGTACAATGTGCTGTTTAACTTATGAGGCTGTTGTATTCAGAAGCCATTATCTGGCTTAATGGTCTCCATTGCTCTCCAGTTTCCCTTTTATGCTAAATCACATCCTTGTTGTGCAAGGGCGTGTGTCCATATAGCGTTTTCCTCTGGCACAAAAGCTTATCATGAAACGTCATCAAAAAAGTACTCCTGCTGCGCACAGGTTTTATTTCTTTGACAATATTTCAACAACACATCACCACTACAACCACCGTTGTATGAAAGATGAGTTTTTTATTATCTGTTGGGTTTGACATCGTTTTTCACCATGATTTTCAACTTGAAGTGCTCGGAGCGGTGCAGCTTTAGGTGGCCCCATGCTTTCTTGCTAGATTTAATTCAGGTCCCACTCTCATATATGTCTGCTAAGTATGAGGCAAAAGCCAGAAGCTGGTTAATAGCTTAGCATAAAGGTTGTAAACAGGGGGGGAAACAACTAGCCTGGTTCCGTTCAAAGCTAAAACTTGAAAACAATCCCCCAAAAAACTGAAAACTGTTGTTTTGCTGACAGGCGGATTTTGTTACCTTCGAGACAAAGCCAGGCTAGCTGTTCCTGGCATTTGCAGTCGTCATGCTAAGATAAGCTAATCAACCCGAGTCAGCTAGCATATCTAGCTGACAAAAAAATCTGATCTTCTCAACTCAATCTCAGCAGAAAGCGAGAAATCTGATTATAGACCATGCCATTGACTTTCTGTTAGCTACTGCATTGATAAACATTGCAACAGGAAATACAAAAGGGGAACATTTAGAATGTTTGTTCTCAAATTTGAAAATGTCTTTTCCATTTGATGTAGAGTTTTTCTTTGCCAAAATCTTGGGGAAAGGGTGTGTCTCAAAAAACGATATCAGAAGATCCAATCTTGCAATAACTCTCATTGCCCTCTTGAAAACCAAAGGGTCTCATAAATGATTATGTTCCCCCGCAGTCCTGCTGTAATTGCTTCTTCAAAAACCTACATTGGCTGAGACAGGACAGCCTATATGGACACTGCAACCCACTTTACTGGGCCCTCGTGACATATGTCTCAAACTGACAGTGGCTGTTGTTTCAGGGTTCCTGCTTGGAGACTTGGTATTGATTTCCTCCCTGCGCTCCTTCCACAAGTAATATACAGCTTTAATCTAATTGGCCTGCCGGAACTTTGGGGGAGTGATGTCTACTGAGACATGTGTTATGTATTATTGCCACCTTCATACTCTGATTCGCACTGACCTGGTGTCAGCTGTCTATACTGCTGACAAAGCACCTTTGATCACAGGGGAATAATGTCACATGGAAGCTCTGTAAAATATAAAAAGAGAAAAAAAGATATGAAAGCATTATTGGATCATTCAAGTACGGGTTTGAAGTTGGATTTGCACCCACACCTCTGTTTTATATGTGAAGTGTGTTATATTTTGAGCAGGCATAAGGATTGTTATATTGAATGCGGTATTTTCCAAATGAAACCATTTCAGTAGGATATAAGCTTAGTTCTGTACAAGCTGTATGCATGTTTGTGCAGAACAAAACCCTCTGTAAAGTTCAGCATACCCTGCAGATGGAGCAAGTTTTGAAGATGAAAAAGTCCTCTGGTGCCAGACAGCCTTTTACGGCACTTCATATGGTGCATGCCGACAGAAAGCTTTTTAAAACGTCTTTCACCAACATACTTGGGACTCTTATTCATCTTAAGAAGCCTTAAAATCCAAATTAAATAATTCAATGAGAAGTATTTTGACAGAGAGAACCACACACATAGAACAATGAATACAAATGTGACACTATGACGAAGAGCTGACCAACAAACAGGCCGTCTTTATTGTGTATTCAGCCCTGGGACCAGACAAATTGCATCAAATGCCAGGTTCACCCAGGGGCCACTGTCGGCCAGACAGATATTCTTCATCCAAGGGCAGTGTGACAGCAACGAGGTCGTGCTTGGATATTTACATCTTCTTAGTCGTGTTTTTTTTAACTATATAATATGGCTCCTTTTAAAAGGGCAGCATAACTTCCTATGGTGCGATGCCAGACAAGTTCAGTGCACATTTCCCCTTAGAATAGAGGCATTATGATGTAGCCTCCTCCCAAAGGCATCAGCAAAACAGTCAACTTTGATAAAAGGCAAACATCATCCAGATGTACTCAGGCCTTGCCTCCAAGCACCTTCAGCGGGTATCCGTACCATTTTCAATCTCACGCTCTTGTACCCCTTGAATCCGGAGTGTGTTCCTCGATGTGAGAGGTAGACGTATCGAGAGATGCTAAGATTACCATTTTGTGTGGCTTAACACACTTCACAATGCAGCCAAGCCTGCAATCATCTCCAAGAGAAACAGTGGATTTGCTTCAGAGTAACGCTTCTTTAAGAGCCCATTGAAGCGCTCTTCAATTGCCTTTAATTAAGATGTCCGCCTCAATCAGGCCATGATCTGTTTTTTTTCCCACTCTACCAACGCTGTGAGTCAGCTTCTTACTGTCCGTTCGGCCATGTGCTTGCTTGTAGCAGCGGCGTGTCTGGCTGTGAAATGTTATCACTAGGCCCAGGTCTTCATCAGACTGAACGAGGCTGGGGAGATCAATGCACTTATACTGGATCGCTTTTCCCTGCCGTGTGCATAATGGGTTGAGAGGTGGTTTGAAAGAGCTCTCAGCCAGTGCGGGTGTGTGTTGTGAGAGCGACAGTGTGTGGGCTAAGGAGGGGTGCTGCATGCACGAGTACATGGGTGTTTGCATGCATACGGTAAACTCCAGCACCTAAAATCAACACCATAGAAACTCAAGGCTCACGATCTGTATGGCATGAGCACCGCTGCATTAAAATCCTTATTAGAGTTTGTTTGGCCACATAAATTAAGAGATTTGAATCCAAATTTGCTCCTTGTGTTTTGATCATATCCTAATACTCATTAAGTCGTCCAAGCAGTGGACCTCCTTTAGGCAATTAAAATGCAGACTAATCCTTTAAACTGACATGTAGATTTGCATCATGGAGTCACACAGCAAAGGGAAAAGGACCCCTCTCAGAGAGGACGGTATTTACTGCAGTGCTTGTGCCACATCCCTCTTCAATTAACACCGGGAAGCGGTGCAGAGAGGTGGCAGGGGGGCCGACAGGTAGGTGGGTGTTTTCGGCAACCAGCTGATAACACTCCACACGGGGGTCTTGCACAGTCAACAAAAAGAGACGTCATAGGTCTTCCAGACAGCTCGGTGAACCCGACTTCTCTTCCGCCCCCAGGCCACCACCCGTCTTGGCAGGGCAGCAGGAGCGGTATCAAGCGCCTGGCAGCAGAGTGGCGCCCGGCCAGAGTTGGCAGACGCAGCGTTCGGGGCTTTTCTTTCCCCTCCACAACCAAACATGAGCCGGGGACACGTGAGAGCGAGAGCTCTGTGAGGGAGGGAGGAAACTAGAAAGAGAGATAGGGAGATGAGTGGCATAGATAGAAGAAAATAAATAAATAAGTGTTTGCAATGGAAAACGGTGCACCTTTTACAAGGATGTAAAGAGGCGTCTTTACAGTAGCAGATGCTTTTCTTCATACGCAGCACTTTAAGACTTGACTTAAAATATAAGAGTAATATTAGACCACATCCATCTCACTGTCGGCCTCTTAAAAGGAATGTTCAGAAATACCCATGGCAGGCCTTTTTGTTCTGTTTTTGAAAGGGTCTGCAGTCACAAGAGGATGCCCACCACTATCCCCATCCCTGCTTGTTAGTGTGATCACTGTCCCTCTGGTGGCTCTGCACAGAATATATCTTCTCCCTGCAATTAACTGCTGCAGGGCCTATGTAGGAACTTAGAGGCATGTCCCCCTCAGCAGAGTCGGTACCCCCGGGAGTTGATGTAGGAGAGAGATGTAAAGGAAAGAAAAAAAACACATGAGGAGAGAGTCAGTAAGTATGGAGGGAGGGAGGAGAGCGAAAGCGGGAATGCAGCGTGCCAAAGCTTCCCACCCACCGCCGCTTGTGCCTGTAATCTCTCGGGGAAGGGTTGGATATCAGGGAAAGAGTTGTTGTGTTGTGAGGAGTGCTGACAGCTTCGTCTCTTCTGCCCCCTACTGCAGAGGGAGTGTTGATGGAAGAAGATTTCAAAGGCAGAGAAAAAGTGGGGCGCAGACGTTTACATTTCTCGGTGATATATGTGTCTGTGCTTTATACTTATATGCAAGTACATACATGTGGAATAAAAGGGCAATTTTACTACTCATAGCAGATTGGCTTAAATATAGCTGGTCTTGATAGAATGTCGACTTGATTATACCGTCAGGTTTTAAGTTTTATTATTTTTTAATCAGCTTCCCAATATGAGTGATGGGATCTTATGAACACACTTTCTTTTTTGCAGTTTGTGGTATTTCATATGAGGAATATCTCCGTTGGCGTTTTTGGTTTGTGCTCTTCTCACTGTGTGAAGTAGGCGGGGCCGATTTAGAGGAAGTCATATGCACCAATCAGTATGCACTAGCATTTGATCCAGAGTTTTGATGACATTTTGTGGGTTGTTTGGTCACTGTCAATCACATGTGATTCAACCACACCCACACAGTCCTGCGAAAGCTGATACATTGAGTTTTTAAATAAATAACACCTCAAGAGGAGTTGTTTTTTTTACTTTGATTAATGCTTATTAAATCATAACCAATGTTATTAAGAAAAACATTAAGACTTCTAGGCAATATCTTCAGGGGCTTAAAAGGATTGTTCTTCCATGAAGTTGGGGGAGTCATGAGACGGATAATAAAAGAAGACTCGAAATCAAGCCACCAAAATGCTCGATACTACAATTCCCTTCGTGCAACCAACAACATATTGTCATTTGAAACTTCGTTGTGAATGCCCCCAGTGTGTAATACAGGCTTTGTTTTATAAATGTGAAGCTTTAAACTCCAAGCCCACAAAATCCCAGTGACATCATGGGGTTATTTTTGCAGACTTGACAAAGCAGCTCTAAAGCCATAGATAACCATTACACAACTGTTCCACAGGCTGAGGATAACTAAATAGAAAAAAAACCTAACTCAAGGTTCACTCACCTTAACAGAGTGGAACTTCATAGTAAACCAAGCTTGGTATGAACAATTGCATGAGTTCCCCTTTAAAGTGCTTCTGTATATGAACAACGTCAACTGGAGTCACTACAATCTACTGTACAGTTCACTCTCTGGTCTAGATTTGTTTTAGAAAAGGGAGTTAAGTGAAAGCAGCCAAACAAATACTGCTCTCTCACTGTGTTTCACATTGCAAAAATAAAGCGTTGTAGAAGATGCTTTTCATTCAGCGCTTGTGCTAGAAAAAATAGCAGGCCTCGGCTTCCGCAGTTGAGAAAAGTAAATAAGATCAGGAGCATTTGCTAACAAAGCGTTGATGTGTTCCAACGGGGGCGGCTTTGATGAGGGGATTAACAAGTGTGTTGACAATACAAAGAACTTAATGTACTATCCTCAAGCTCTCCCCTCCAAAAGGTATCGTTTTCTGAGATGTGCTACTCACCAGCTGTTGTCTCCATCTCATGGGCCGCATGTTCTGAAAATCAAACTCCCAGATGTCCCCTAATCGCTGCGACAAAAACATAATATCTTCATTTACCCTTCAAATTCCTTTTTTCTCTCATACTCTCGCTATACAATCAAACATAATGTCTGCAGAAACATTCGTTACAGGAAGTCACCAAGGAATACATGTACGCAAATTAGAAACAAGAGAGCAGTATGTACTAATCCACATGCGGCAGTTTACCAAGAATTCAGCTCGACTTTGTGAAGGTTAAAATACAATATAATCCCTCCCTCCCATGCTACAGCAGTCAATGGTGAACATCCAGGAGGGGGGGCACCAATCCCGCCTTGCAGTCCTGCAGAATATTGGCTGTCAAGAAGCAGACATGCAATCAATCATGAGCAAAGTCACAGCCAATGTGAAGGATACCCGTCCTCCTTAGGCCTCGTGGTTGTGACAAGGCAGCGGTTGCATAACGCTCGACATCGCAGTGCGTAGGTTGAGATTAATGGACACTGAGTATATGTACTTTACAGGGCACCAGATAAAAACCTGTCTGACCTCTTATGGGGGAAAACAGATTGGTGTGTGTGTGCAGAAAAAAGGGCCCTTGATTAACAGATTAACGGTGGAGATACTGCAGCACAAAACCTTTGCTTTCTTTCGCAACTCTGACAAACCAATTCTCGTATTTGAAATTCTCTTCAAGTCGGAGAAAAGGATCTGAGGACCTTGATGTTTAAGTCTTTGCAGCGACTCTCAGTTCTCCAGCTGAGGCAGTCACTTGATGCTGTTTTGCTTTGGGACATTTCAGCTGCGGAATAACAGCGCAGACACAGTAGTTCAGGAACTCATTGTAGCAAGAAACACCCAACTGTGTCGCCATCTCGAAACTCAAACGTTTACATCAGTAAGCCTGCCATTCAATCTCCCACTCGTGTCCATTTGAATCTCCAGGCCAAAATACGTTTAAATGAGTCATTCTCCCCATTTAAAATCCTGTCGTGACCATGTGTGGATCATGCTTTTTTTTTTGGCTATTTCAAGGGGTTCCAGAACGCCAATTTATTTTCCTTGATCCTTGCTGGGGATAGCCATAGATTGCTCTGGATTTAGCTGTGATCACACACTTATAGGATTTATCAAGCTTTCGCAAGCTGCTCTCCAAAAACAAAGCCATGGTTCAAATCGTGGCACCATGTGTTTGCAGCCCTGACAAAGAACATCATGTAGCGTACATCTTTGCCAAATCCATGGACATTGTCAGTTGGCACATCTTGTGCACTGATCTCTAATCCCCACCAAAAGCCAGTCAGTATTTTGAGAGGCAACAGGGAAAAGTTGTTCACCAAAACATCCCGAATGCAGTTTAAGACTTGAGTGTGTTCAAGTCTCAGAGAGGCTCAAAAGTGATGACTCTGTATGTGGCAGCTTGTGTCTCAACAAACTCCAACCCACTGCGTCATGTTGTTTGCACTAGTTGGCTACTTATCTCTACTTTATGTTCAACGGAAAATGAAACGGTCAAACAATAGCTGACGGGATTTAAAAGCACTGCAGGCTCTGGATGAAGACGCTTGTGTACGTAATGTGTCATTAGAAGCCCGTCAGTCCAACATGGGTGATACATCATACAGTACGTTACAGTGGACATTTTACACAATCTGAGTCTCTGATATTAAAAAGGTCCAGCCCAGACAGCTGAGGCAGCAAAGCCAGAGTGGCGCTTCCCCGTGGCGTCCTGCCACTGCCTCGCTCCCGACCCAAATCCATTCTCACCGCCAGGGCTGCTACAACAAGCTACAGCTGTTGCATTGGCCAATGTGAGTATAGCCAGTGATTATAATAAAAAGAAGGGAAATTTAAATCTGAAAAGAAGAGAGTCTAAGAGTCTAAGCTGCTTCTTCTTTGGTCAAGGTCTGGTTAAGTTGGGAAAGATTGCTTCATTGCTAAAAAATATCAGCATTGACTGTTCGAAGGCGATGAGACACAATTTGAAATATCTTGTGTCAAAGTTGTTGTTTTTTCCCCAAATATCCACTCTAAGCCCCCCCTAAAACGTTTTGAAGTAGGATAAAAAAATGTTACACTACTTCTGCCTTTGCTTCTCCGACAGGCAAGTCAATATCTGCATGACTGCCAGAGATCATTCACTAGGAAAACATAACATGGCTGATTTTAACCATTTCAACAACTGACCACTGTTGTTTTGCCAATGAGGACGAGCTCTTCATGCCAACGTGGCCCTTTTAAAAGGACCCCACATATTTCCACTATTCACGCTTCTTAGTTCAAACACCGCAAGAGGACAACAGGGCAGCATCAGTGGCATTCCTCTGCCACTGTTAATTAACAGCCCAAACTTGCAGCTAATAAACAGAGCTCTCCCTAATTGAACTGCCAGCTGCATTGTTCCTGGTTGTTTGTTGGGAATGGATGCCATGTTGGCGGTCCACAGTGTAATTACCAGCGTCTGCCCCACTGGGAGAAGGGATCAATCTTAGTTGACACCAGTGGTGGGTACCTCCTGTTGTATCCTTGGGTATTTGTTCTCGGTGGCAGGGAGAGTTTATCATCATGGATAGAGAGCCTCCTCCATGACTACAGGCCGTACTGCAGCTCGCCTTGTCCATTTGTAACACAACAACAGCTTCTCTGGATCACAGTCATTACTTCTGACACTCAGATTGCAAAGAAAACGGAGTGAATTACAAATGTATGAACACTGCCCTCTGAATATGTAATTTGATGGACTCCTAAACGGTTGAGGGAATTCAATTAGGAAAGGAATAGGGTTTTAAAAATGTGGCACTGTGCTCAGAGGACGTAATTGATGTCTGTGAGTGGCATTTAGCACAGCTGACCCTCATTCAGATTACCATCTCATTAGCATCAATAGACTGAGACACACAAAAGAGAGCAGCGCCGACGCCTAAAAGTTATTCCGAGGAACCAGCCGAAGGCATTTCTTTGTTTTCAAAATACTTCAATTCCATAGTCATTGTGTGACATTAGGATTGGGAGGGCAGCTGCATATCACATACCAAAACCCTAGAATGTCAAGAGTTATGCCCTCATCCCTGGATTTCTAAGCTGATATGGAATATGTTCTCGATAGCGGGGCTGCCATGAACGTATTTGTTGTTCTAATGATGACAGCAATTGTTATCTGGTAGGTGGAGGTTGTCTTAACGCACATAAGGCCATAGTTACTAGCTGGCAGACAGAGAGACAAACAGACAGGTTGGTTTAATCACTCTAATATTTAAAGATTTCAACCATTGACCAAGATTTCAACCATTTTGGCAGCAAGAGTACTTTAAAAAAAACACTGATAACAAACACAGACGCCTTTGAAAAGGAAGTAAAATAAAAAGGCATAACGTGAACATGTTCTCAATGTATGGCAGCAAGTGAAAAAACACAGACTGCAACTCATCCTAATAGTGACAGCTCTTTGAGCCGCCTAAAGAGGGAACTTTTTGAAATTGGCAGAACAGCAGCAAACACTGTCGATCTCATTTAATCAATACCACCCTTTATTTGTAAAAACAAACCAGGGGTTTTGTGAGTTTGAGACGATTCATGACTGAGCAGACAAAGAGAAAAGGCCAGTCTTTGGACATTACTTTTACAACATTGATGTGTTTTTGTTGAGACAGCATGTTATATGAAAACAAGGTATCTTTCTTGTCTCATTTGAGATGCTGCTACAGGCCCAAATATGGCCTACTTTTACCTTTTCCTCTTCCCCCTGGTGGCACAGATGTTATAAGAAGAGGTTTAAATATAGTTTGTACAGATGTTTGTGCACGATGGCATGCAACGTAGGTGTGGATTTTAAATCATCTGTGTTTCAATCAAGGTGGTAAGAAAAAAAAGAGATGCGTGCAAGAGAGGAGGGGAGACAGATGGAGAGAGGCAGGAAGTAAGATACCCAGTCAAGAGAATAAGAGACAAATGGAAAGTGTGTGTGTGTGTATGAAGAGTTTTAGTGAGGAATGTGTGTGAAAGAGAAATTCAAAGTGGGTAAAGACCTGGATCAGAAGAAGAAAACTAAAAGAGTGGGTGGTATAGAAAGGAAGAGGAACACAGTGTCTGCCTTCATTGTATTCAGACCCGTCTCCTGTCTGCCCCTGATCAAAAGCAGCTTTCGCTCAGTGCTCGCTCTAACCCCTCCTGCTCACAATGTAACCCCATCCAGCATTGCCAAGAGCATTATTATTCATGTGGACCAAATATAAGACCAGAGAACGGGATGAGCACGCTGCAAGCTGGACTCTCTGACATGCCTGCCAACCAGTCAAGATGCAGTTTACATCCATGTCTGTCCAAAAGGTCATACAATTTTTGTCCTATTTGAAATTGTCATACTTAGCGAATCAATTTTTGAGTTAAAAACGTGTTTTAAGAGGTCACAGTGACCTTTGATGACCAAAATCAACCTTCAACCTAGAGTCCGAGTGGACGTTTGGGCCAAATTTGAAGAAATCCGCTAAACGCGTTCCTGAGATATCGTGAGAATGGTACAGATGTGAGGTCACTGTACACTAAAATCGAATCAGTTCCTTTTTGAGCCACGGTGGACGTTTATGCCAAATATGAAGAAACCCCCTCCAGTTACTCCTCAGGTTTCGCAATCATGAGAATGGAACAGACGGACATAAGTACGGACAACCCAAAAACATGATGCCAGCCGGCACAAAGGCACAGAAAACACTGCTCTGTGCGTCAAGCTGCTACGGCAGGGTATAAAAAATAATCACCATTTAAAACATGACATTCATTGACAGACTTATTTCGGAAAAAAGGAAAAGAAACTCACCCAAAATCTTCAAACTCCAGCCTTCAGTGAATATTGCACTGTAGATACACTTGAAACATTGACAGAAGTTTCAAATCTTCAATGGTCATGGAACACTTTTAATAAAAAAAAAGGACAATGTTGACGAGAGGCAAATGTATCTAATTACATATTTGAATGATACTGCTAAACAGGGAAAATAACTTCAAAACAACTTTAACAAAATGATTTGACCCCTTCCCGTTGCAGTCATCGAGCCTCAGGTGGAACAGCATGAACAGCACTTTACTTTTCCCCTTTACTTATCTTTGACAGGTTCCTTATTCCAAATTTTAGACTTTATCTATATCCGAAAGCAGGACTTCAATATAGGACATATGGGGCAGGACGTGTAGCCTTTCATGCCATTATAAATTACGCCGATTTACAATTTTCATGAATGCACGCTTATTAACGCACAGGTGGCATTCCTCATTGCTATCCTGGTCACTTATACAGTTATTTGAAGTTGGGAGCGTTTGCTGAATCCGACATAGCACACTCATGGCCTATTGTTCGAAAAAAGTCAGAAAGTGACATGAACAGTTCACCCCCAAAATCAGAAATTGTTTGAAATTTTTTTTTTTTTTGTCTTACCTAAAGTGATATTTATCAACGTAGATCGTTCTGGTGTGAGTTGCCAGGTTTAAGAGTTATCTGCAGTAGAGTTGTCTGCCTTCTCTCGAATATAATGGGATTATTATATGGCCCTCGGCTTGTGGTGCTCAAAGCGCCAAAATACGTTGAAAAAAACTCAACAGCAGTCTCCCGTTTCCAGAAATCATGACCCTGTAACCGGGTTACAAATTGCAAAAAATGTTCTTGCATGGAGGTCCAATGTTATTTGTAAAAGGGGAAAAAAGTCACATCAATAGTGACTATCTGAGCAAGAAAGTTCATCTTACTGTGCATCTTTGTTTGTTCTTGTTTTGTCGAACAGTAAAGGTTGAACCATGGATTCTCCTCAGATTTGATCAGCTTTAGGGCTGCTAATTCAGTCTCAACTTCCACCAACCTCTATTGAAGCGTGTGCCCGTCTGTGGGCAGGTCAGGGGAGGTCATGTGTGTATGGCTGGCTGCCACATCCTGGCATACTTCTTATTCCTTTTGGCGGCATGTGTAATTGCCCTACTTCCTATTGAACATGTGAATCGTGCATTGCTCAACAAAAGCCACAGGCCAACTTGTGCATGTACCATTAAATGAATGTCATGCCTTGCTTTTTTTTTGGGACGAGATAGCTCCGTCGCTGGTCTCACGTCCAGTGCAATACTGAAGACATATTTTTCTCCTCATCAGTAGAGAAAGGCTGGGTCTTTGATTAAATATTGACTTGCGATTGTGTGTGTTCTTGTCTCAATCAATAATTCATTTGAGGTAAAAGAGATTGTTCAAAGGAATCATCCAAGATGCTATATGTTTCTCCCAACATCTGCTTTGTTTGTTTATGCACAATATCGAATGGAGCAGCGGCTCACTGCAAATGATCCCTCCTTATGTTGACACACTTTGAACATCATTTAATCAGTGTCAGGTAAATTTGTTTAGCATTCAGCGAGTGGAATCCCTCACAGAAAAATATTTTCTTTAGCTCAGCTCCAGTAACTCCATTATACATTTCAAGTCTGTCACATCTTCATTAAATGAACATGACAATGTAATATTCTCAACCTGCAGTCATTTCCCATTAAATTCAAAGCCAACAGTGAATCAAGGCTGAATGTAATAATTGAGGAATCAATTTCTAGCCCATTTATATGTGAAGCCTCACATTGAGGGAATTTCATTAAACCAATTGTGGGTGAGTGCTTGTTATGTATAAGTGAGGATAATAAATTGACTGTAATCTACTCAATTGCAAACCTATGTAAACATGCAGGTTTGTTGCATCTAAGGTAATACTACTTTATTATTTAGCAATGGAAGGCAACCACAGCATTTGCATTATTCAGGCTCCGTTTGCCTCTCAGTGGTAGCTCACCTGCAGCTCGGACTTCCTGTTGCGTTGCTGCAGCAAAACAAGCAGCGCCATGAATCTTTTACAAGTGTCAAAAGGTTGCTGATGAGTACAATCCCTGAAGCCTGTTATATATAGATCGGGAATAACATCTACATTCCACAGAATGCCGATGCGCGCCACCCCCACACCGCCATTGTCAATGACCACTCATGAGAGAAGGGCCGTGTACACAGAATGCTTGCATGGTGGACCATCATTTACTCGATCATGTCCTCGCATGAACAACGTACGCAGTGTCCATGAAAACAAATGTGTGTTTGAAAGAGCTAGGTAGGTGAGGGAAGGACAAATGGAGCCTTTGGACCCGCAACGGTATTCATCAAGGGGATCCAGTGTTCTCACCTTTTCACTTGCATATGTCAAATGTAATGCCTGGGGAGCATCCAGGAAGCTTCTGCACAACAGGGTTCCTACACACCGACTGACCATCCTTAACAGAGATACTGACAGCTCAGCTTATTCTCCACTTTCCCCTGATGTCAGGACTTATTTCTGGCTGGCCCCTGACACGCACATATTGGATTTTACAGCCATGAAAGATGCCTTTTTATTGACACTTGGGGATTTTACACCCTGACCTGAAGGGATGAAGTGAACAGGACGAATTTAGAGCGTTTTTATTTTAAGAAGAAGGTCAACAGGCAAGAGTAGCAAGACTTGGATATAAATCTGCCCACTGTTTGGATCCAAATTATGATCAAATAATATTGAATGGTCTAAAAACAGCTATCATAAAGTGGGCAGACAGAGGAATGAACACGTGAAAGCATACTGTGAATTAGTGGCCTGTTGTGTTCTGATAATGTTAATTATAATCATTTTTGAGACAGTAAATGTATTAATGTTTGACTCAATTGTTGTAGATCACCATATTTTTAATAGACTCCATTAGTCTGAGTTTGTAGGTCGCCTTAGAAACATCATCTGCATTAAATGTCACATACAATTAGGTGGTTTGATTCAGTACAAACACAATTCAAACATATTGGTTGATATTGTTTCAAGTTGCTAAATTTGATGCAAACAATGGCAACAGTGCATACAGTGTTGGGGGGGGGGGGGACAAGAAGGTGGGCTTTACGCTTCCGCCACGACCCCATCCGTAGGGACCGCATTTTCAGCTCACCGCCCTATGAGTTCAGTGAATTAGCTGGCCAGTGGGGCAGAACAGGGACTCGCATGCTGGCATTGGCTGGGCGTGGATTAGCTACAACAAACACGGAGGGAGAATGATGTCGACACCATGACTCCATTATATCTTTACATAGAAAATAGTGTTTGCTGCGATATCAATGTTCTGAATTTCAAAATCAGCACCTTTTTAAATAAGTCTTAATGTGACTTCATTTTGACAACTAATTGCATTAACAAGAACAAATCTTTTGGAAGAATATATCATTTTCACACTTTTATATCCCAAAGAAGCCTGGCATGTAAATATATTCATCAATAAAAAGGAAACAATAAGTACGTAATTAATAACATGTCATAGGCATTGTTTGCTTGAACTGTCTATGGTCTCCATAGCGCAGGACAATGCACAATATCCTCTCTCGCTCTGTACACTATGGGGACAGTTGCACACGTTGCACCTGCAGCAAAGGGCTGATTTAGTGAAAGACGGAGGTGGATGATATAAGAGGGAGAATGAATGTGTTGGTAGAGAGATGGGTACGGGAACGATGGAGCTGGTGAGTGAGGGGAGTGATGAATAGGTTACAGAAGGTCAGTGAATGTCATCTGATCCAAAACAGCTGCCCAGCCCTTCACTTATCTTTCCCATTTGGATGAGTAAATCAAACATTGTTGAGTTTGATGGGGCAAAAACGAGGCGTGGGCTGTCCCGAAACCACCAATAACTCAGCGCAATTCATGTTGTTCTTGTATGCTGCACTTTTCCAAGTAAAAAAAGCTTCCCGGTAGTTTGAACTCCATGCCCTTCATCGCTAACAAAAGGCATATGTAGCAACACCTTTTATGCATTTGTGTGCACTTCAGCCTCTAAAACTCTGTTAGAGTGACCAACAGGCGACCTGTCAATTACAAGGTAGCCGCGCCCCCCGAAAGCATACCCGGCTTTATGATCTGTACTCCAAATAGGACCATCATTTACTAAATGAACATCATGCTGTATTGAA
Organism: Melanostigma gelatinosum; assembly: GCF_949748355.1. Classification (NCBI taxonomy): domain Eukaryota; kingdom Metazoa; phylum Chordata; class Actinopteri; order Perciformes; family Zoarcidae; genus Melanostigma; species Melanostigma gelatinosum. The sequence goes on from NC_136639.1 coordinate 5,652,441, forward strand.
GAAGACTTAAAACTAGCATGTGTAATGAGGTAAAAAATAAAGTGAGAAGTAGAGTCATTTTCTCATAGACTTCTATAACGTCAGACTTCTTTGTGCAACCAGAAGAGCCGTCCCCTGATGGCCATTGGATAGAATCCAAGTTTAAAGGACTTCAACCTGTTGGCCTTCTAATAACCGAAGATTGTCGCCAAAGTGTGATACTGCAGGACTGTGTATCGCATGACTAAGTATGCATGTGCATCCTCATGTTTACGAGACCAACAAACAAGGAACCCACTGATAGAAAAGCAGCTCAATAGCGCCACAGAAACACTAAAACTCAACGGGGAATATTTAAGATACCTACTCTTTAAAATATACTTTCTTTTGCCAGTATCTTATTTCTACTTGAGTTTTTTTTTCTGTACTTGAATAACATATTATTTTAACCCTGAAAGGATCCTTTAATGATGATGCTGCTTTGCTTTCCTTCAAGGATGATTGAATTGTCTTGTGAACACAGGAGGATAATGGAAGCTGTGTAGATACGGGGCTTTAGCTTTGCCTTGACAAAGTCAAACAACAGCTCTCACTTATCACACCAAGCAAGATGTCCTCAGTGCCTGGAAATCATTAAGCCCCACCATTCATGCTTGAAGTTAATTCTCTCCCTATTTCACTAAATTTGCCAAGCTACGGGGGATTTACTACTCTTTTCAAGAAGCTAACCCTGGGACACCCATCTGATGCATCTCTCGTCCATGGTCGCAGCTTCACGCTCATAATGTTTTCATGGCACTGTGATCAAACCGTGTGTTTGCCTCACACATAATGGGAGCTACGGCACCATCTCAACACTCTAACAGCCTCATATGATACGACTTCTATGATAAAAACAGAGGAAACTGGTCAGCCATAACAATGTAGCTCTACTTTAAGTCACTGCATCTTCCGGCAGGTTTAAAAACACCACAGCTGAATTTCAGCCTGAACACAAAACACTGCTGGCTGGGTTCCCTTATCAATAGGACATAATGCTCTTGGCATATTCCGGCATTCAGTACAACTGGCCTCTCTGTGAGTCCATGCACTGGAAATGTCAGGGCACAGAAAACATTTCAGAAAGACTTCTCTACTGCTCTCTGGTCTTGTCCTGCTTTCATTTTAAGGTGCCAGCAATGGAAAATAATGAAGGTTTTTTTTTCCTCTGAAATGTGAAATATGACTGCCAGACCAATAATTGCACTTTGTGTGATGTGGAACACCAAGGTTACAGGTAGTCAACCCTCCCCGATGCAGGCATTGAATCCATTCTCTGTGCCATTTAAATAATGTTGAAGCGATTCGCCACCAATTGTTTAAGTATCTCAACCCCATTTGGCGTTAAAGATGGTTGCCAAATATGCAGTTTCGTCCTTCATGAAGTACAGCAGCTGTTGTAGAACTCATTTAGCTTACAATGATTTAATGTAAGACTTGAATACCTGTGTTGAATACACTTATTGTAAGTCGCTTTGGATGACAGCATCTGCTAAATGACTGTAATGTAATGACTTCAACTAAAACCTCTGAAAACACTCTTGACACGTTTACCTCTGGTTCAACTGTATGGCAAATATTCTGCGCTTTTCACTTTCCACTAAAATATGGCCCTTCAGTTTCAAGGACGACAAAAACTCAACACAAATGCAGTGTCTTCATCATGAAAACACGGCAACAATATTGAGCTTTCACTTTCTGTGGTTCACAAAATGGCGTTTTGAACCCCTCAAAGGGTAACAAGATGGGAAACTCAGGAAAACAAAAACTATGATGAATTGTATTGTTGATAATATGGAGAAGAACAAATCTAACACATTGGTAAATGCAGAAACCAAACTATTGATGTACAGACATGAGTGGACAGGGTTTTGAATAACCAGGTTTTGTCTGGGCTTATTATGTAAACGCCATATTCTGCCACCGAGTCAGCAGAAAACAATGCTGGCATTGTATGTGTCTGTAAACCACGGGATATGTTGAATGTGGACAGTTCTGAACCAAACCATTTCATCAATATTTGGTTTGACGTTGTGCAGCGATTGTTTAGGTCTAGGCAACAAAACGACTCGCTATACCGCATAACTTTCATACCCTGTAACTTTAATTAACGGTAGCTCGATATACTACGTTACATGCTCTGCGCTACTTCACTTTCCCTGTTGACTGGGCTGTGTTCTGGATGTGTTAAAAACAGGATAAGACCCAAAATCCAGGATACTGCTGTGCATGTTAGCATACTACCCCTTTTTAAATGACAATCCCGTGATGAGACCGGCAGGTTTTGTTTATGATTTCTTTTATTTTCATATTTTCTTCATGTATTACAAGAGGAGTGGGCTTTGCATCATGTGTAAATATAATAAGCATAATGTTATATAAGCCAAACATATTGTGCGACACAATATTGTGGGAATCTTAATCACCAGCTTGACCGCATTCAAAATCACAACAACAGAGTTGCTGCACAAACACCATATGACTCCTGAACTTAATCTAAAAACAAATCAGGGAGTATCTGATTATGCTGCAGGGCTGGCTTTGCATTTCAATTACAGGAGCACAAGTGATGAGGCTGCTCTGAAGAGCAAGAACTGAAGTGAAGCTTGTTGCCAAAAGCTGAGTTGTGAAGCGAAGGTATGGATGTGGACAAGCAACACTGTTTCTACATAGACATTATCTAAATAGACATAATAGATATTATCTGCTCTCACTGCTGAACCATTTCATCAGATTCATTTGGAATTCCATTTAACTTGGGAAGTGTGTAAATAGGTCAACTGGTGCCAAAGATTCCCCAAAGTGTGACTGTATATTGGCACGTCTTTTTTTGCCCTTTTTTTTAAATTTGATCATGTTCAGTTATAGGAACAGTGTTTGGCCTATCTATACCAAAGAAAGAATAACAATAACAGAGCAATGGTGGTTCATAACGTGAAAATGAATCAAAGACAAAAATGAAACTGAACGTTTCTGAAAGACAAACTGCACGAGAGCAACAATACAGAAACACTGTACGTAAAATTTCAAAATAAAACACTGAAAAACTATAACCTAGAAGTGAAGTAGATGACATGTAACTGGGAGATTGACTGTTTCTCTGGATATCCTTCGACGCAACCACAACCACGTGTAAGCATGCTGCATGTAGTTGTATGCGATTGCTGTGTATTGAACTTCAAATTTCTCACTTGATTTAACTTCTTATTTTCTTCGACAATACTGTCAGTGTGATTTTACCTCATGTAGCCTGATTTTAAATCATTTCACAAGATCAAACATTCATTTTGATGCAGACATCTGCATAGAGGGTGTCTTCTGCCAACGGCAAGACAATTTATATCCTTCTGGGCCTCTTTGGAGCTCTACAGTCTGCACATAACCCATATTGCATCACATTTGGTTCAAGCTGTTGTGGAAATAAAAAAATCTCAAATGTCAACAGAATCTGAAAATGAACAACATGTTTTCTAGGTATTTTGTGAACTACCCATGAAGTGCACAGGTTTCTGTGTTGACCCTCCATTGTCACTTTCACATATAGGCCTCATGTTCTATGCTTTGCTCATGAATACATTAAAGTGGCACTCTTGTTTGACCTCTGCAGACCTGTCACAAATGACACCAGACATGAAACAGCCTTTACTTCTACACAGTCAAACGCGTGTGGGAATTGATGACCCGTGGTTCTGCATGTTTTACCCCTGGTCGTACAAATGATGTATTCTTAACATCACTGCCAGCCAGCATACTATATTTTTATGATTGATGAATGAGGTTTTACCCAAGTGGAAAGCTCGCGTTCTGAAAAATAAAGCCATTATTCGTTCTCATTGCCAGCAGGAGGCGACTCCTCTGGTTTAAAAAATAAGTCCGATAAGTCAGATTCCATAGAAGTCTATGAGGAAATGACTACTTCTCACTTGATTTATTACCTTAGTGAACATCGTAAACATGAGTTTATGGTCTCACTCGCTGGTTTCAAGTCGTTTTTATTACAGCATGGTGTTCATTTAGGTCCCCTTTAGAGTAAAATAGATGATAAAGCAGGATATGCTTCAGGGCATGTGATTGGTTGCTTACAAATATCTTATTCAGTGTTCGGTTGTGCTTAACTCCACCCTCTTGTGTCACTTCACCAATGGGTGACGTCACAGTGACTACGTCCACTTCTTATTAACAGTCGACCTCCGATTGTTTACGTTTATTAAATCAGATCAAACCAAATGTGATATCTCTTTTATTATAATGTTACCTGCAGCAAAGTTACACGTTGAGTGCAAGTCAAGAACATCCTCCATTAAACATGCAGCATAAGAATGACTTGAAACCTGCTTGGCATATCTAATACAATTAAAAAAAAAAAAAAAAAAAAACACTTTTCAAGCTTTTAAAACACTGTCCACTTTCCAGAGTTGGTAAATTGCACATACAGTCACCCTATTATGATATATATATATATATATATATATATATATATATATATATATAAATCATGGTCTTAAATTTGTTGAATGCAACATAGATTATTTTCTTTTTCCCAGAGAAAACCTAGTTCACTCTCCACTGGACCCCAAAAAAACTGTGAAAAACCTATAATGTGCTCTTGGACATTCCACCTGCAAACAATGCGACCCCACTCTCCCTGTGGGAGCTGTGGCAAAGAGGCCTGCTGAGGCGCTGATGAGCGGATTGGGAACAGGTGTGGTGGTTGGTGTGAGAGCCAGGCAGGAAACACAAAGGACTACTGCGGGGCAGAAAGGGAATAGCAGGCTCTGAAACAAGCCTTTTACATAGAAGATATGTTGACATGGCACAGCAGGAAAAGCACGGGTGCGAATAATGAAATGAATGATGCTTCAGTTTCAAGGTCCTGGTGTTGTGCATGCTGGCGCGTTGTTTCACTGGCTTGGCTTTACTAGGACTCTTGACAAGAGTGGAGCCAATGATATTAGTAACACCTGTGCTTTTATTGCTCCGACCAGTCAAGATGACTGCTCTGAAACAGGTCGATGTCACGGAGAGTTCGTGACTGGCAAACTGACAACAGGAAAAAGTAGGCAAGCAATGTTAAGAACTGGTTATAGCAATCACGTGCTGAACAGTAACCTTTTCAATTACAGCATACAGCCCCGTTAACATGAACATTTTCCACAACATATTTTATATTCAGCTCTTGAGATGCATCCAAAACCACATTGCAGGCAACAGACAAACACACACTTAGAGAGAGAGAGAGACGTGGTTTTGGAGGCATCTCAAGAGCTGAATATAAAATGTCAATAAAAGCAGCTGAATATTTATTGCGATGGACCTGAGGTTCTCAAGCAAACTGTCATCAAGTTGATGACTGCAATGCAGAATATTAAAAATAAAGGATGTAATGTTTAATAACACTTTAAATGATGCTCCTTTAACTCTGCAAGTGTTAAAAAAAGACAAGGCCTGTGTTTATGGAGTTCAGTAAAAAACTAAACGCACTGCTATGCACCAGCCATATCTTAAAAAGTGCAATAATGCATTGTTACACCATTTTAGCATTGGTAAGTGCATTGAATCGAATTTATAAATTCCACCCACAGCACAAAGCAGTCAAAGCCGTATTGTCAAGTCCAAGGCTGTTGAAGTAACAGAGGATCTTTTCTGAGAGATGGAAATTTGAATTTTAATGTGATCAAAGATGTGTTTTTTTCCCCCTGATAGCAGCATAATGCCTGATACACAACATGCAATAACCAAAGAGAAATCCAAAAGACATACAACAAACAAGCCTTGCATAATGGACCTCTGTTGCATTGCAACAGGCATACTGTAATAATATCAGTTACACTAAGCCCCATGTCTCATACAAACGCACGCACACAACCAATAGGCTGACAGACAATGCCTTCTATATGTGAAGAGATGACCTGTGGGACCTGGCCACTGGCTTGTTCATGGCTCCAAAGAGCAACCACGTCAGAGCCCAGTATCTTCGAAATAAATCACACAAACCTTCTTATCAGCCTAAATCTGCTGGTATGGATTTTTACTCAGTACCTCTGAGGATGTTATGCAATAAATATAACCTGCAGTAATGCCGCGCGTCAGTTAGATTCATGCACAGGCTTTTCCTCGGCTCCAGTTTGCTCAGCCATCATTCCATCACTCCGTTAGTCCAAACACTGGGACTTTCCTGGTGAATATGACCTACAAACCAATGCATCCATCTCTCTGTGGGGGATCCAACTGAGAACTGTCACCTAAGAATGCATTATGAATTGGAATAAATAAATAATTTGTGAGAAAACGCTGTGAGAAAATCCGCAGGAGGATTGAGATGGAAAGTGGAAAACCAAACCTCACCCATTGGTCTGTACACATTGTGATGAAATATCTGTTCAAGAATATAATTAATCCAAATAATATCCAGAAACTATTTCAAGGGAGCTGATGCCAGCCAGTCATTCTCGTTTGAAGTAATTGTTTGTGGATGAACAGATTCTCACATGTGAAACTGGATGCAGAACGCTGCACATAAATGAACAGCTAATTCTGGCAGATTCCAGCTTGCAAACATCTCCTTGCAGTGTAACACCACAGGCGTCACCCGATAGCCGTCTCGTAAACAACTCCATGATGCATACCCCCGCCATATGCTGGCAGAGTTGATGGTAGAAATGGTGAGGGAAGGGTAATGGATGTGTCAGACAGAGGTGAGGCAGAGATTCAGGTCAGGGTGTCTGAGTAGAGACACATCAGGGCCAGCTCCGTGCAGCATCTGAGCCGTGGTGGAATATATTAGCTTTGTGAAATAGCGAGGCATATCCTGGCAGTGCGCGCTGCAAGGTGATGAAGTGAAAACAGTTACACTTTCCTTGAACTATCGATCATTGCCTTTTATAGCAGATGCCTGCCAAGTTGTCTTGAGATTTGAACAACCTAGATATAATGTATATGAAGAGTAATGATAGTTTGACAATTTAAAAAAAGAGTTTTTTGTCCATGTTACACAATGCACATTTGATAGTGTATTTTTTTTTGGTGTCCAGAGAAACGATTAAGTGTCATTGGTGTCTGAAAACATGCATTTCTTCCACAGTATTCCTTTCACAGAAAAGTGTGTGACATTTATATATTTCAAACTCGCAGCTTTGAGGGAAAGCAACAGTATAACGCATTACTTGGCCAATACAGCTTGACATTGCAATCCCCTTGCCGTCGAGTCCTAAATTCACCCAGCAAAGTTTTGCCAAAGCAAGAAGTAGAGTTTTTTTTAGTTTTTTTTATTAGACAGCAAGTCGGCACTTTGATCCTCAAAATGTACAGGGTTCAAACGCTGCATAGAAGGGGGTTGTATTCCCTTTGAAGTGGCATCTATTTTTAGGTCACATTTGACATGTCACATTTATAAAACGTATCCAGTGTCAAGTGTAAACGGTAAAATAATTGTGGAAAGGTTTTGTGCGTTTAAGAATATGCCTGATTCCTCAAGGTTAAATTATACGAGGGTGACAAAAGTAATCACTGTGAGAATGAGATATTTTAATTGGAAGGTGACAAAACGTCATGCTTTGTCACTGGAGTACTATGGGGGGGGGGGACTGTCAAATTTGTAGAGAAATCTGAATATCTCAATACTCTATTTGTTTATCCTACATTTATTTTTTATAGTTTTTTCATTACATTTAATCGCATATTAATTCTTTCATCGAGTCATTTTTTTATTTTGCATTTTGCATTTTGTACTTTGCTTTGCTGGGCATATCAAATAAATGTAATCGTTTACACAAAAGAGGAAGCTGGGCAGGGTCTGTCATAGATCCCAAGTGTTCCAAGTAAACATGTTTAATTTCCTTGCTGACATTCTCCTCGAATACTGCGTTGTTTGCCACAATGAGGAGAAGACTTGGATCAATAGCCCTGCTGTTTTATGCTATTTACTAAATGCTTGCCTTGGTGCCACTTAATTTTCTTAATGAGCTTCAGAATTAGTAATTCTGATGCTCATTAGGAAAGCATCCTCGCAATTAACCCTTAAGTCCCATAGGGGCCCTCAAGAGACACATAAAATCATCTGGTTATTGTGCCTGTGAATGGTAAGTAGACCTCTGGGTTGGTGTGATAGTAATAGGGGCCTTTGTCACTCCACCGACACGTCAAATAAATCACATTATTATGGATAAACAGGCTTCAAGCTTAATGCTAAAATCATGTGTTTCATTGTTATATATCTTTGCAAAGGACCTCATAAAATCATTGATCTGATTGCATTATAAACAAGGAATCCTAAGGGGAACGAAAACTAGGACATTTAAGGCAGCTGTCAGCCCAACAACACATTGCCGCTGTCATATAAAGATCTTTCAAAATGATGGATGAACTCAAACAGAAAAGTGAGACGGTCAAGATGAAAACAAGACTGTGTTCCCAGATCCTGATAAATTGGCACTGGAGATACGGGGTTTTCACACAATGGCAGTCATCATCATTATCAGCTTAAGATTTGTCTGAAGCAGCTAATTATCACTCAAATGACAGATTAAGATATCTGCCATGGTGAGTGGAGAGCTGCTCTTATGTAGGGTTTGTGTTACTCCTTTGGTTGTCCCTTAGTTTGAACAGGGATTCCTCTTATTCAGCAGGGAGCGTGTCCTTCACCAGGCAGCAAGTCTCTAATGATCCCTCAGTGGAGCTGGCAGTCACACTACTCATTATGAAATGGCAGTGCCTACTCACTTGCACTTCACTTCCACACTTTAAAAACATGTACCGGTATACAGTTCAGTTTTCTTGCAATTCTTCCCTGTAAAACTGCAATATAGTACACAAGTAACACAAGGTTATGTATATGAAATGATCATGTTTAAATTAAAGATACAATGTGTGTTTTTCATTGTTGTATTTGTAACAGTATTAGTAAAAGGTTATGGGACCAACTGCAGTCATGGTTAACCAACAACATTTACTGTCAGTAGGAAACGGAAACATTAACAGTGGTCTCATGTTTAATTCAAACCGTACTTTATCTTAAGGTTATTATTACCTGGAAACACAGTTTCAATGCCATAACCATCAATTACTGTTTACCATGTTTCATTCTCAATGTCTTGGTTATGGTCCTTAAAACATAAAGTCCCTATCAAGGGATAAAAAACCAGCTGATACTCATAATGTAATAACCATCTTGTCACCCAGCAGGATAACGCATACCCTTGGTCCACATGTTCCTATTAAAGTAATATAACCACACACATGTGGAAACAAATAAGAAATAACATTGTTAGAATTGTTCCTACATCATACTAAACCATTTTCATGTTTGGAATCTTACTTGGTGATGGTAAAGCCTTGTATTTTTTGTTTGTGTCAGCATCCCAAACTATGTTAAAACCATGCACCTTTTGCAAGTCCTGCCTAATTCTTAGCCACATTTTTTGTTCACTTATTATTTCGGTAAAAAACAACTGGAATTTGCCACCGGTACAGCGGAAATGCAAGGCCAAGTAGTGAGCCCTTAACACATCAAAGACCCGAGCACCACTACTGCCCATTTATTCATTCTCGAAAAGTGTATTCATGATGGGAAAACAGCTTGCAGCAGAATGTTCTCAATCAATTTTTCAGCGTATTCATTGAGGCCAGTAACCCTTGACATGCATTTGAAACACCAGAAGAGAGCGGAGCTACAGGTTTGCAGTGGCCAGCATCTCTGAGCAAAACAACTTAATGGTCTATTCACAAGCTGATGCATGACCTTGTCTTCTATGCCCTCAGATGTTCCAACTACAGCTGGAATCGTCCATAAAAGCTAAAGGGATTGCTTTTTCCATTAAAATTGGAGTGACACTGGTTTTATATTTTTTACCTCTCATTTGTTACAACTCCTGCAAGGGAACATTGTATTTCTAGAGTTGTTTACCAATGTTACAAGTGGATCTAAAATAAATCTTTTTGTGAGCACTTGCCACGTACTGTATCCGTATGAGTCACCATGTCATTCCACACTGAAACTGGTTTTTGATTCCAACCCTGCAACATGGGTTAACTTTGATTCAAGGATTCGTTTTAGAGAACATCCGGTACTTAACTTTGCTTCACAATTCTGTTGCCGTGACATTTTGTGATCCTGCCAAGTCTTTCACATCTTCCAGTGAACTCTACATGTTGATTGTCGCTGTTATACCTCCAACCTTTTTCCAAAGAATCAAAATCAGCTTTATTATAAGCTGGGGTTGTCAACATTGGAGAAACGAGCAAGAGAAAGGTAGATTTCTAAAGTATCCAACTAAATAAACCAGCCCAGTGTTGCCAACTCTTTTCCAATAAAAGTCACTTTCAGCTCTTGCTCCGAGAGTCTCCATGTCGGCTGCACCGACAGCCCTTCCTTTCGGGCCTCCCTCCAAAGCAACCCCCCTTAAGTTAGCATTATATACAATGGACATTATTGTTGGTACTCACTGCTGGCAAGCTAGCAGTTTGTGGAAGACTGCAACCCGGGGGCACAAATTAAATTCACCTTTATCACAACAGGATTTACTGTGCAGGAGCACTCAATTAACGATTATGTAGATAAAGTGAGGGAATAAACACTCACTTCAAATGTATCATGATGATTTCTTTCTTGTGACATTTTCAAAGTGAATGTTTAGGCTATTCCTTCAGTTTTTCAGTAGGACTTTCAGGGCTCTGTTATGGACAGCAATGACTCATTTATGGATGGTTTTTAACAGCTGACGTCTCTGGAATAGGGGCCCTCTGAGCCCTTGGGCTCCTGGGCCTGTCAGGCCCGTTCGGTAATCCACCCATGACCGAAATATAAACACCTGGCAAAGTATTCAAAACCGCCTCTGTGGTGGTACTTCTTGCTGCAGTAGGTGTCTCCAGGACAGCATTTTGCCACGATGACTCACAAGGTGAAAACAATAGCAGTGTCGCTGTTGCGGCTGGTAAATATGTCACCTGTCAGGCCGAGCCCACCTCCTTTTATCTCCTTCCCCACGAGGCAACTTCACAGTTTATACATAAACAGATTCTTATAATTGTGTAATGCTCCTAATCCATCTCCGCATCCAGATGCTAGCTTTCTGTTTTAGGGCCTCTCATGTAGGTATTTGCTGCAGTAATATGTCTCATTATAATGTACAGAACTACTTGGGGAAAGAGATGCAGATGTTCTATAGGAAGCAGCAGCAGGCCTGGGTATAGCACTGGTACCGTGTCTGTCTTCAAAGCCGAAAAAACAACAGACTGAGGAGGATACAGGTGTGTGAATGTGCTTGTGTGGTCGGAAATTGATGAAAGGATTTAGAAACACTGTCACCTCAAAAGTTATCTGGACATTGGGACTTTCTATTTTGGTGGATGCCTTCTGGATTTCAGGGGGGGGGGGGGAAAGCTTCAAATTCAGCAGGGTAACACTTCATCAATCTCTGCTGTGCAGTGCTGCTCAGAAGATATATTGTGATTAACTGTTGTAATTTACTTTCTGGTGCACTCACTTTCTGCTTTGTCTACTTCCTCAACCACGTTTTCCTCACGTCCTACAATTCTCACAGTGACTTGACGACCTGCAGAGAGCAGACTAGAACGTGTTACATCAAGCTGTGGGTTGTGTAAATAAGCAACAAAAGCAAGGGCGGAGATTTCTTGTTGGGATAAGTTGTGTCCTTAAGGCAACATCTTGAGTGGCTGCATTGCATTCTGGTCTACTGGGGGCCTCTGTGTGCCAAGAAATGAGTATCTGTGATCCTTCTACAAAAGGATTTCACGTGATTGTTAAACATCAGTCAAACTGAGTTTAGAAGAAAAGGTTTCTGATTTAATTGCAACAGTTGCACCACTATGACATGACATTATGTCACATACATGTGGCTGCAGTACTGAGAAAGATACTGTAAGTGATAACACCAAAATATGTATTGCAGGCATGTAAGTGTCTTTAGTCCAGGTTTCATTGAACTGAGTAGTCACCAAATGATGTAGCGATTAACAACTCTTTAGCATGAAAGTAACTCAAAGATAGTAAATAAATAGATAAATAAATGTCTGTTAAAGGGCCACTGCGTAGGATTTAGTGGTATCTAGCGGTGAGGTTGCGACATGCAACCACAACACACAGTGACACTATAGACAGTGACACCACCATAGTCACTGTGAAATGAATGAAAGTAAACAGCTGACGAATTAGTTTGTGGTGATTACCTTTCAGGTGATTTGTCAATGTTGAACAGACATATGACCTAAAAGAAAATGCCTTCCCAGAAAATGTTGCAATCAGAAATCTGTGTGCTACTTCAGCATCACGGACACATCCGGGGATTCATCAATACACACCCCCTTCTGGAATGGCAGATTAACAAGAGGGATGCATTTTGGTCATCAACAAAAAAATAGGAACAATGAATGTTACGGCATCATGAAGGTTGCAGCTACAAGTGCATTTGACATTTCTATTCCATTGTCGTTTATTTTAGTCAGCTTTATAATGATTTATTTGAAGCTGTCTGGATATGTGTATGACGACATTTATAAGTTTTAAGTATATGAACAACATAAACGAGTGTTCCTATTCTTTTAAGCAGTTTTTGAAACGAATGTTCTGTAATCGTACTGTTATCAGTAACTATAGCACCTGCTACAAACTTCTACTCAGACTAATCGTTGTAATAAAATGATAATCCCCCTAACATGAGTTTCATGTCCTCTTTAAGTATACACAATGTTGAAAGATGAAACTTCTGGACATTATTGTAGACCAGTTTGTGTGATTTTTATGTGTGCTTTGAATGATATTAAAAACCGAGGGAAAAAACGGGATGTCGGAGAGAGGAGTAATGGAGGTTATTTAGTCAGGAACCTAATTGTAGTAGATAATGAAAAGGTCAAAATGTCACTGGAGGAAGAGCAACTGGGTCTCTAATACCATGTTAACCATTGCTATCTGCGGAAATGGTTTAAATTACCCACTTAACATAAGTGTGAACCCAGTCAGGAGGGAACACACCCCTACCGTAATTCAACAAATTACAGCTTTGGCTCTGTGCACCAATGTATTCATTTGAGTCTCCGTGTCGAGGCACAGCTTTGTTTGAAACGGTAGAAAGCCACCAAGTGCCACAAGTCACATGCAATCAAACAGGAGAATAATGGAGAATCTGTCAGGCTGAGGTGGACAAAAAATCTCCACAAATGTTCACGAGCTGTTGCATTTCAGCTCCCATTTTGCCACCTCGCAGCAAGAGTTTGCCGCCACGTTCAATTCTTCCTCCAAGTGCAATAAACCAATTAAGGCGGTCCAATTAAAACCCAATTCCAGCTGAGACCAGCATGCCTTGTGCCGAATGGTTATGTTGTAATTAGCTCCAGAGAGATGGGCCTCAGGGATACACTTCTCTGGACTGTTACGCGCACACACACACACACACACACACACACACACACGCTCCATCACTTCTTTGGGGCATATGCTATTACACCTTGAAGGGTATTGATCTGAATAAAACGTTTTCAGCAAACAGTGGCTTTCCTGCAATGTCATGGTGGAAAAGCTGTCACATTGTCAGAGCTGTAACATTGTAATTGGCGTTCTCATACACACCCACATCCTTTTAAGACATGAGAAAATCTGTATAGACTACGCACACGCAGAGACACACTAAACCGCCCTCAGACCGCTGGATAAAAGAGATAGAAAGCAAAGCCAGCTTCATATTCACACCGTGACTCTTTATGAGAACAGATGACTCTCTATGTGTTCTGGCCGCACTCGAGGCTGTTAGTCGGCAGCAGCCAAATGGAGGTGAAAATAACATTTTTACCTTTCACATGTGTGTTCCACTAAATGATCAGTATTGATTTGACAGTTTACGGAGCTGCACGGCGTCCGTGATAATAAATCCCCGCAGGGCCATCACCACAATATTACTCTCATATTTGCCCGTGACCTCGTGTCAGGGTCAGGTTTGAACGAGCAGGGGTAATAATTGAGATAATTACAGCCAAATGCAGGCAAAACAAACAACACATGCATCATGCTGCTTAGCTGTGCGGAGTGATTGTGAGAATGCATCGCACTGTCCCGCATGATCGGCTATGATTTATTGATTGCCCGCCTTGCGATGCGTAATGCAATTGCTTTTTATTGCTGTACATGGGCAGGGGCTAATATAACATCCTGACAGTCAACACAACGTGACAACTGAAAAGTCTGGGAAAGTGCTGTGAGATTAAGAACAAAGAGAATTTGTGCGAGCTCAGACAGAGAGGGCAAACTGTTGTTTGCATTTTATGGATGACTGATTTAAGTTCATATTGAATCTTGTTTCTCGTTGAGTAGCTGAAGAGACCTCACCAAACTTTTTCAGTTTAATGGTTTATCAAATAATATCGGTCCTGTCATAATAACAACATACCCTGTGCTTCATCTTGTTGGATTTATCTCTAAAATTATTTTTGCAAAGCCATTACACTGTCTTTTTGTGTGTCGGCCCTTCATATTACATGTTTGTCATTTGTCCACGCTGTCTAGGAGGACACTAACCTGAAGCCTCAATCAGCAGGGTGACATAGTGTGTGTGTGTAGTAGTGAGTGAAGAGATTGAAAGTAACGATGTAGAGGTTGGCATAATGGAGATGCAGGAGATTAGAGTTCTCATCACAGACCGCCAACCAATGTTTGCATCTTTACCTAACCTTAACCATGCCATAGGGATCATGCACAGATATTGTAGACAGCAAGAATCTTTAAACATGCGGTACTGGATGTTAAAAATCATTGGGTAGCACTTTATAATAACTACACACTATGAAGCATTAGTTAAGTATGAGTAAACACTTAATTCATCATTTATAAAGCATTGTTCCTACATTATATTGTTTGCATCTTGCAATAAATATTAACATGTTTTTGATCACTTTGTGTTGTGTCTATTTGCCTGTTATGTTCAAAAACTATGTGTTTTGAGACACTGCTGGCCTTTCAATGTCATTTATAAATGCTTTGTAAGGCATAAATAGTCCTCACTTTAGATGAGCTCACATAAAACACTTTACTGACGAGTAGTAACTACCTTAATAAATCATGAATTAATCATGAATTGCAGTATTAATATGCGTTTATAAAGCATATATTAACATAGTCCCTAACCATTATATATATATATATAAATGCATGAATAATGTACATCTAAATAAGTTATTAATCATTTACTAACACTTCATAAATTATCTTATTAATCATCTACAACTCCTTAATAATTGGTGTGTAAAATATATAATATTTCATTTACAAATGGGGAATCCATCATTTATAAAGTATGAAAACACAAAAATGAAACACATAATAGACGGGCTTATTAATCAAGAATGAAACATTTACAACTGTTATGAACTGCATACTAATGAATTATTAATGTTGGAACAATGCTTTATAAATGATGAATTAACTGTTTACTCATACTTAACTAATGCTTCATAGTGTGTAGTTGTTATAAAATGCTACCAATCATTGCTATTGCTTTGAATCCAGGGGTTTGTCCAACATTGGCAACAGCTTCGCAACTACTGTAAAGTACTGTAGGCAAATTAACAAAATATATCACGGGCAGCATCTCACCTAAAGATTTTAAACTGCCAATTAAAACCATAAGCGTGTGTCTCCAATCTTTACTGAGCTAATGAAGTAAGAATTAGATCATTTTCTCACAGACATCTTTACAAAGGGTGGTCCGTCAATCATATAATTGGCGGTTCGATCCTTGGCTCTGTTAGTCCTCGTCGATGTGTCATTGGGCAAGACCCTTACCCCCAAATTGCTCCCGCGGGGTATGAATGTGAATGAGAGGTTAGTTAGAGTCCTTATGGGCAGGTGGCACCTTGCATGGTAGCCCCTGCCATCAGTGTATGAATGGGTGAATGACGACATGTATGTGAAGACGCTGAGTGGTTGGAAGACTAGAAAAGCGCTATACAAGGAAAGTCCATTTACCATTTACAAATGGACAAATTTTTGCAACCGAAGGAGTCGGAAATGAAGATTGTCACCTGGACTGAGAAATGCAAGTTCATACGCTGCCATTTTGATAAGTCGATGCCCACCTAGGATTAAAAATTACTCAATCTAAACAGCCTTAAGTTTGAGTAAACTCCTCCAAACATGACTGCTGTGAACACACAGTGAGAGACTACAGAAAAAATAAAAGGAGAGGTTTGTTGGTTTTGTCTCTCTGATGGTCCCTCTGGTTCCCGTATTCATTTCTTAAAAAATGCTAATGCATCTGTGTCTGGCAGTATGGAAGATCAAGAGGATGAGAATGAGGGGGCGGATGAAGAGCAGGAGTGCGAGGAATGCGTCGGTATAGGCTCCCTTTCATTTCACAGGGAGACGACGCAGGAGACACACAGCCGTCAGGCTTGGGAAGTTGTGCTTGGGAAAGGCTTGACAGCAGAGCCCTGGGCAACTGAGAGGAGTGTATCCTCTACTTCAGCGCCACGAGAGAGTGTGAGCACAGATAGAAAAGATGAAACGGGGAGATGGAGAAGCGTCGGTAGGGGGGCTCAAAAAGAATGGCGGTGTGAGAAGTCGTGGAGGGAAGGGGGGGGAGGAAAGAAGGGAAAGAGGACTGTGTTCTGCAGCCATCTGGCCCATTCACTGATCCAGAACGTTGACACTGGCAGCTGAAGAAGAGGAGAGGAAGGGGAGTTGGGGAGCAGAGGAGTCCTTGGTTCTGTTTCTGAGAAGAGATGTCTGTTTATATTACTTCAATCATATTCATAGTGGTACACACACACACACAAGCGCTCACAATCTCAAACAAAGGCAAGTATAGTGCACTGTAAAAATATTAGGTGTTTTTTCTTATCTTATACAGGGAGAGAGTCTGCCAGACAGACAAGTGACACCTCAGTCATCATAATGAACAGCAAGCGGATCTTTTCTCTGAGCTTGCAGAAAGCTACAACTAACGACACAGGTGAAGATAACGCCTTCGGCTCAGGCAACTGGTCTTTTGTGCGAGTTTGAATTAATCCAAAGAATGAACAGCAGTGTGGCGAGGCTGAATTGCAAAGATGTCTTAACCAGAGTCCATGAAAACTGGCGGATCGCATGTATATCGCACAGCACTGCAGGTAGGAGCAGCAGTGGTATCAAGAGAGCTTTTGTGAAAGAGAAAAAGCAAAACATTCCCTTCACATGTTGGCCAATCAGAGCAAAAACACAAGTTATTGTTATTTGTTTCCGTCTGGTTGAATATTCATGATTCACGTTCTATAATTTCACAATGGCAAATTAGGATTTATCCTCCGCTTGACATTTTGAAACGAGATAAGACTGGCAATTAGGTTTTTGTTTGGTGAGATAGCCACAGTCGTCCACATCAGTCGGCGCTTAGCCGAGGCTGGATTCGGTTGAGGCTTGTTCACACACAGGATCGGTAAAAGGTGCCCTATCTAGCCCAAACAGATGGCCTGTGTGCGCGCCTGCATGAATGAACACACACAAGTTCACATACACACAGTATCAGGAGGTAAACAAGGTGAAGTCTCCAAAACCAATCTAGGACTATATGCAGCCAATTGTGAACAGACAGATGGGAAGAAAAACAGAAATCAATGACGGGCGAATAATTTGAAGTAAGAGCAATCTCCGACATGAAATTTAACATAAGAATAGACAGGAACATAGAACACCAATTGCCTCACGCAAGGAAGTGATGTAAGAACAAATTTCCTCTCATTTTCATTCCTATCCACGATTTCTTTTTGGTTTGTTCGTACCTATTGATGTCCGGGACTCACCGATCTCAGGTAAGACAAAATCTCACAAGTGGTCGGGAGAAATCTTTCCAAGATAAGAAAAAAAGAATCTTGCTTTCACAGTCCACAAATGATTCAACGCAAAGACAAAAAAGTTTTAAATTATATAATCTAATTTATATTATTATATGTTTCGGAGTAATTCTAGTGACTAAACTATGAAATCTGTGGGCTAAAGAAATACTGTTGGTCAATTGATCCCGATGAAGACTATAAAAACCATCGGATGATATTGCGTGCGTTCAGCTTCTGAATGGAGCACATACTGCTCTTTGATGCTTTTAAATGTTCCTGTTACGCCAATATTGATTCACTGCTGTTGAAGTCATACAAATAGAATAGGAGCAGAACAGACATTCCTATTCAAATCAGCTCAGCGGCCCTTTATACGTGTACCATTGACATTGCAGCCGTTGTAGTGGGCTAACTTCCATATAAACTGACTTGTGGCAAGTTGCAGACTCACTCACTCCGCTGTGGCGTGCACATCATTGTCTACATCTACAGATGTCATTTTGGCTCTTTGACTATGTATTACTACCTCCGGTGCCGGCTTAGCGGCGTAGCAACATACTTGAAGTTCTTCGTCTTCTTCCAGCCTTTTTTTTGGTGGCATCTCTTAAATTCTTTGCGCACAGCACAACATCTGCCCCTATATATAGTGTTTAAGGGGCGTTACCTATGCTAATAACAATCAGCCACATGCCTCCAATTTATGATCAAGTAGGACACACAAGATGTGGTGCATCTGGAGTTGGCGCCTCTTATTGTTTTCTTTTAACATAAAATGAGGTGAAAATATAAGATAACTTTGAGAGGATGTTGCTGCAGGAGGCCCAAACATTAATAAACTGAATATAGCTCGTGAAAAATATTGAAGGTCATAAAGAGTGCTCAGCTGTGAGCAAAATCATCACTACAGTCGACCTAATTGGAAATTATGGCAGGGCTAGTTGTGGAATTATTTCCTCAAAGTGCAGAATGATGAGCGGATATGGCTGCTGATCGCCTGTTTTGTTTGTTCTTATTTCATGGCTGAGCTCAAATTCTGAACGTGCTCTCTCACTCCCTTTCTTCTACCTGGATGTATCCAGTATGACTCTAGAGATGAAAAAAAGTTCCAATCTAGATCAAAACAATGCACAAAGTTATTGCTCCTATGATTTCCAACATTGGATAAATCGTGATCCATGTCATCGGGGCAAATAACAGCTGCGAGAAATGCATTGTATCGATGACCGAAGCTCAAAGAAAAACAAATAAATTCAGTGAGATGTTTCAAAAGTTTTTAATGCAAATTGAGCGAACAGGTTTTAACACGCAGAACCATGACTGAAGGTCTCTTTGCTGTTTAGAAAGTAAAACAATTTGAAGAGTTGCAAAACAGTGAATTACCTATTTTCATTAATTAATTGGCTGCAGCGTCCTTCAACTTCCCTAAAAATTGCATGACTATAATTCTCATACCCTTCTGCTTACAAGTTAAGAGCCTCTGTTCTCTGAATTGCACTGGAGGCTGCTTATAAGGTCTGCATCAAACAATCCTGCTTAATGTCTAACTGTGAAAGAGCCAGTGTGTTGCGGTGATCTCTGTATTCCTATTAGCCTGTGCCTAAGAAACAACTAATGGGACCCAGGGGGAAAACCCTCTTCTTTTTCAATAAGAAGGAGTTCAGCCCAAAATAATTAAGAGAACAACTAATGAGTACGAGTTCAAGTCGAAGCAACAACTGTGATTGAAGATTTAAAAAGTTTTGTCTCTGTGCTCAGAGTGTAAAGTCCTTCATATGGATGACGTGCAAGGAGTCAACACTCATTACGCTTTTACAGTCATTTTAGTGGCGATTAAACTTCAAATAACCACAAAAATTAAGAATTTCTGCCTGCTTTTGATGCAGTTTCTAGAGGCAAGGCAAGGCAAGGCAAGTTTATTTCTATAGCACATTTCAACAACAAGGTAATTCAAAGTGCTTCACATAAAACCATTAAAAGCATCAAAACATAAGGCAAAAGAAAAGGAGATTTAAAAACAATTAAAGAAACAGTGTAAGAGGGGGAAAAAATAATCATTTCCATAATTTGAAGCCACATCGGTTCCAACATAACTAGACCTACACTGCTCACATGACCTTTCAGTTCTGACATGCTCCTGTACTACAGCCACTGTCACTATTCACTGCTCTGCTTTTCCTCTCATTTTCGTCTCTTCTGCTCATGTGGGATCAGTCTGTCTTTGTGCATGCAAGCTGGCAGCTGTCAGCCATGTTCACCACCCCTGAAGGAGAAGCAAGCTTGTCCCAAAGTCGCTGAGGCGGATTAGTCCATCCTCTCTCTCGCTCTCTCTCCCTTTCTCCCTCCCCTGTCCCATTAAAACATGTTGGAAGGGCTAGGCCTGTGGAACAACAACAAGCTTATAGGGTTGCCACAAGTGTATGCATTTGTTGAGGTGACTGAGGGGCTCTGTGTCTTTCATAACTCATAAGGAATCTGAACTATTTGCATAGATTTGGATTCATGATATTTCCTAGTAATTTACTAATAAAACAGTTGTAAGTGTATCTGAATGAAACACTACTGACACTTCGCTAAGCCCCACCCCAGCTTTTACTCCATCAAGCTGTCAGAGCTGCTATGGAGCCCACAATGTCACTAACTGCACTCTCTGAAGAAATTGTATCTAATATTTGGAAAACAAAAAAGCAATTTCAGAGAGAAGCAGACAGAAGGGTAAAAAATATGCGTCTGTCAAACTGATTCAGCAGCGAAAACAGGTTAAAAAGATAAAGATAGAAGCTCAAGCCCACAGATCAGTGTAAAAGTGAACCGCCACATTACCTGGTGATCGAGACAGAGGACAATGACATTAAGGAACACTGCTCCTTTAAAACTGGGAAGATCTTTAACGTACTCTGCTTACGTTAGCTACAGCAAAGTTACGTAGAAATGTAATGTTTCAGAAACGTGTATCTCCAAATCCACAAAACCAGCCTGAAAAGAGTGCCCTCACAAGTCTAGCCAATGAGATTGCAACTGGCTCCATGTACTGTAAGAGCTTGACCATCTGTATTCCTCATGCATGAATTCCTCAGAAACTATTTTCTTGACCTGTCTGGTCAGAGCGACAGGAATTCGTCAACAGTGGCCACCTCTACCCTACTAGTCTGCCGCTCATAAAAGTTGCAGCACTCTGAAAAAAGACCCACGTGGCAGCACGTTCTTTTGCTATTTCCTCATGGGAAACAATTCAAAAAGGACGCTGGCACAAAAACACTTTACATGGACACAATTAATTTGCATGTGTAAACCATCCAACTATTTTTATCATTTTAAACAGAACACAGATGTTCATTGGAGTTTGTCAAACTTTTGCATTGGGAATAAAGCCTGGAAGACCAGAACAAAGTCACTGTTGGAGCCGTCCTCCAGTGGTGGAGAGACCAGGCCAGACAGTGCCTTGCAAGAACAGCAGCCAGGCCCCGCTGAAGGTACTCAAGTGGACCTTGAGAATTATATACCACCAGCGGCAATGCTGATGGTGTAGAGCGCTGACGCTGGTACCTGGGATGGGGAGGGGTGAATGCACGTTTCCATTTTGCTTCGTTTGCATTAATATTGTTTGCTTATTTCATAGTGACCTCAGTAAACGGTGTTCACCCAATGTTCTTTAAGCGTGATTTTCCAACTGTACCCACTATAACTTATATAATTACTTTGTAGGACTATTGAGGTTAGACTTGAAGTGTTGACTCTACAAATGTTCAATGTTCTGTTTCTATCTCCCAGTTGGACCCACCTTCCATCAGTGACCAGCTCCAACAGTGACCAGCTCCAACCCCAATTTACAGGGATGTAGAAACTGTTTGTTATTGTAAAACTTTCATTTAATTAGAACAATCTTTTAATTTCTATGTGTTTCTTTGGAAATCCAATTCAGTATCCAATAAATCAGTTTTAAACTCTTTACATTACCGTGAATGCTGTTTGGCCAGAATGCTGCGCAGCAGTTAAGTGTTTCTATCTCCTTTAGGGGCCCAGCACACTTACACAGGTGTTTTCAATTACCCTGCCTGATTAGGCCGCTACTCAGGTGGGAGTTGAGCAGAGCTTTGGTTGTGAACTTCATGTACTGATAACAATAAGAAAACTTGTAAGTTGTCCCACCCCAACAGGTCCAACAAAACCACCAGAGGGGTGTAATCTTGCAATGGAAGTTACAACACCTGTGTGGGTGGACTATGGGTGTGGGGGCTCGAAACATTTTTCAGCATACATGTTGATTCACACCTCAACATTGGCATGGCAAGTTGAAACAGGGCAAAAAGCAAACCCACTTTTAAACTAGGCTGTTGATAAATTGCACACGACCTCTGATGTTTGCTGTGGCGTTAACCCTATTATAGGGTTATCGGTGCATTCCAGCGAAAATTGAAAGAAATATGTTTTATTTTCCTCCTTACCCTGTAAACAACTCTGATACCTCTAGACTTCAGAATGTTGCACCTTTTATATGAGATATACCTTTTTTATGTTGAAAAGAATGAAGGGTAAGAGATGCAAGCATTATCACCTCTGGCTTCTTTTGAAAGGAATGAAACTGTGGTTGATTCATTTGCCCTTCTGCCCAAGCAACTGTTTCCTTTCACAAATCAACATGAGGGCATTTAAACAACATGAAGAGTTTTTTTACATAAATATTTAACCGGTCTTGCACAAATAAACACAGCTCATAGGGTGTACTTTGATATTACTAAGACAAATGTCTGTGTGACTAATTAAAACAACAAAGCACACAATGAAACTACTGTGTCATTACGAATGTGCATAGCTGGAGCTCACCACTGCCAGATCTGAAGATATCGTGCTGTGACAAATCTTTAATTCAGTCTAAGTAAACTCCTCAGGGCACCTAATGCCTGCGTGTTCTGCCTCTATTTTGAAACTAACTCATTTTGACCTTTTTTCGTGCGCTAACCTCCGACTTTTGTTCTCTATTCCACCTCACCCTCACTAGCTCGGGGACAGTTGTGCAGATGTGGGTGGACAGCGCTCTTGGATTTGCAGTTTTTATTCCCCGGAGGTGCAGAAGAAAACACAGCTCATAAGTGGTGCACTCCTAAATGGCCTCTGTGACGATGCTCAGTGGGAAACATTTTAGGTTGTGGCTGCTATGGATCCAGGGCATTAAACTGAAATAACTTTCAACGCAAAAAAAACTTTCTGAGAACAAAATAAATGTCTGGCCAGTTTTGCCACTGTCAGATTGTTTTTGTGGTAAGCTAAGGGAGCATTATGTAATTTATTACCTTAATGGGTGACTCCCTACAGAACTGATCCCCTCCTGAGTTATAGTTTCCCGTAATGACACAAACATTAAAGTCACAATTCCTTATCAGACATGACTAATAAATGAGCTAATTAGAGTGGAATGCCAACAAAAATGTCAAACAAAAGGGATAATGTCGTGTATCTCAAAAACATTAAATAATAAAACCCCTTTGATGTTTCAGCTTGAAATGTGTTCTGAAACACCATCGTTAGGTTCTCGGTAATGGGTGCTGTTTGGGGTCAGTGAAAATATTTCGGAAGTGATTTTTTAGTTTTAAAATCAAAAAATGTCAACTCATGGTCAATGATCAACCCTGCAGATACAGTATTGACATTCAGAAACCGTGGCATTATTTTTGATGTATAAATCACATTATATATCACCAGAACAGCATTTCTTTATCAATTAATTAAAAACTTCGAGCATTCATGTCTTAAACTGACTCTCAGGAAATGGTTCATGCATTTATCTCACTCAGACTTCTACTCTATTTGTAAGAAGATCCAAACAGCAGGACAGCTCCAGCTCATTCAAAGCACAGCAGCCCTACGTGAGTCCCTACACGTACACGGACATTTGAACATATTACTCCGGTTCTGGAATCGCTTCATTGGCTCCAGATACATTACAGAATCGCCTTCAAAATCCTGCTAATCTCTACATATCAGCTTGTGTTTATTACAGTTTTTTTGAATGTCTTTAAAACACTTTCAGTTTACATGTAATGAAATGTGCTGTTGGAATGAAATTGGAATTTTGTGCTATGTAAGGCACGCCCAAAAAATGAAACCGGACTTTTCAATCCTTTATGACAAAGAGTCAACACGGGACACGTTATTGCCCTACGTGTCACCTCTGTGTTTGGGGGCTCACAGTTCAAATATGAAAACGACAGCTGTTACTGTTCCCCTCCCCTCGTTTTACCTCTGGTCCCCTGCTGAGTGCAGCAGTAAAAGCTCACAACTTCATGCCGCTGATGCTTAACAGTAGCTCAGCCTCTGTGGATCCTGAAAAGCTCGGGCGGAGAATACAAAGCAGCACCTGAGCTGCTCTGACAACAGACAATGACGCAATTGATCCTAACTTTTCAGATCTGTGCAGAGATTTGCATCAGAGTGAAACCAAATCAGGGAAGTACAAATTCTGGGGGGGAATATTTACCAAGCACACACAATGTCGGTTTGCTTTCCTGACAAAGAATATGGGACCGATGAGGACAAAAAATGTTTGAATACTCGGTAATGACAAAGAAGGATATGATACGTGTGTGTCCTCCGAAATGAAATTTTCCTCCGAGAAGATATTTGCAGACTTGAATGTTAATTTAGCGCTGCAGAAGTACAAAGCAGCCTTACTCACACCAGAATCTTTCCCTGTTTAAAGGGAGAGTCTGGAAAGCCACTTTGATGTCGCTGACAATTTAGAAGTAATGAGGAGATTGCTTTTCTGGCTGAATTCAAATGATTTGCAGGCCAATGAATCATTCTTCAAGAGGGACAATGAAAAGCCAAACAAAAGATCATGTTTCCATGACGGGGGAAAAATGAAGCAGAAGACATTTATTAATTCTCTCTAAGCAAATTGCAATCATAAATGCAATATAACAGCTCTTCTATACAATATTTAGAGCATTGATATAGCCAATAACTATTCACTATTTAAAGAGATAGTGGAGTAATGTCTACCTGAGCAGAGAATGAAGTTGCTCTCCATCTGTGTGTAGTAATCCGAGCTTCTCTGTGCTCTGTTTATATAGCCGGGCTCGGCCGGCCGGCATGCTTCTTAGTACATGTTACATGACAACCAACAATGACTCGCTCATGACCGCCGCTTTGCACTGCTTGTTTGCACTGTGAAATGTAGCACTTTTTTTTTGTTTCCATTTTGGTCTACACCAGCCCTTGGGGGAAATATCTGTCATTTTAGCTTCAAAAAATGCTCCACTATGTATAATCACCAGCTAGCTGCAAACTATCGCTTGATACTGACCTGGTTGCACACAGTCGGTTCAGCCAACTCACTTCGTTAAGGCCTGATCGGATATTGATCCGTGCAGCTTAAAGAAACTTGTTAAAGTCTGTATTTAAACTTCAGAGCAAATTCAACTTTTGTATGTAATTGCATCCCATTAGGACTCAAACTCCAGCTGTATGTTCAGCGCAAATCAGACTTTAAATGTTCAAAATGTTTCAAAATGGCAATCAGCAAGACTAGTTGCAGATAAAAATAGCAAGTGTAGATGAATTACCCCCTTCAATTTAATGGGATGTGATGACAACCGCCTCTGAGAGCCTTGGAGTATTGCATGCACTTTGCTATAGATGTATCATAGCGGATTATTCTCAGCGAGAGGGAACAGCAAGAGAGCGCTTGCCATTTACTGGAGGTTAGTTAACAGAACAACGTTCTGTTAAGTCAACAGACCAGAAATAAACCCAAGCACCCCTCACACAGCCGAGCTTTTTTATCACAACCCCCCAGCAGCTTGTGGAAGTAACTTAGCACAGCATTAGCATGCCGCTGAGCATAAGTCAATACAAAGTATGCAGAATAGGAGAGCGGAACTACCAGGAGGAACCAGCCATTTACATTCTGACATGCGACAAACAAGCATATGTTCTTTTTCTATTTGCGTATCACTTCAGCTGTTATACCTCAATGAAGCCAATGAGCTTTGACTCTTCTTGCACATTCCCTTTGTTACTAATACATATTAAAAACAGATGAATAAATAGGTCATTATTACCATCTGACTTTGTGCAGGGCATTTATCCTCCCGTGCTACAGTGCCGTAAAACACAAACGTCATTCAGCCACGCTTTGATTCATATTTTCAATTAGTTGTCACTCGTATGTCACATGATCATGTTGTTCTGTTGTATTTGTGAACGCCGACGCATTCTTTTAAAAAACGGTGCTGAAAAAAGGATTATGACAGGAGTTTATTTACATTTAAATTGAAACAACAGAGCTAGAAGAGTGTTGTTTCACAATTCTGGAAATACTGTGCCAACCAGGGCTTTTTGTTTTTATGCCACATGGATATTAAAGTTGTTTATGAATAGCAAAAAAAAGGTTGGGTTGATACAGGGCTGTAACAGTAAAAACAACGTTTGCGTCATTTTCCATGGTAACATCAAGCCAACTTTTTTTTTTAATTTTTACAGCTGCTATAATCAATATTTGTATTGATCAAATGGGAATGGAGTTGCTCATCGTGACGTATAATGATCACTTCAATCTGCAGTGCTTTAGCATTATAGAGTGTTTCAGTTTATTGTTTAGGTTTTATGGTCCCCACCATGCAGAGATTACTGAGCGTTGTCTACCAAGCACAAGGCCAGGGGCCCAACGTTTTAAGGCGTTCCCGGGCCTTCAACTCAAAAAATGTCACTCAAAGAAACATGTACCAACCACGAAGAGACTCAAAATGATCACAACGAAACATAAAATGACGAAAACAACACACAAATGATGATGTCTGTGGAGAGACACAAGACAAAAAGTGGCTGACCAACTAAAAAGTATTGCTCCTATGTGGTGGGGCCTTTTGCATGTCAGTGCAAATACAACTCCAGTGAATTATATTGTAGCTCTTTATCTGCTGGATGTGTACGTAAATATACAAACAAACAACTTCACCTTTTCTTCTTTAAAAACCTGCAAAGTTCATCTTGCCCCCTGTAGGGCAGCAGCAGCCCACTGATCCTAAAATGCTTCGGGTGACTGCAGAGGTCATGTATGTACATGTGTGTCTATGACCATTGAAATAAAGATATTAGTGGAGCTTTAAGGTGCTTTGTACTGTGAAAGCATCAGGTGCTGAACTTCTCGCTGAATGGTGAAAAAGTAGTTTGTAAACTGCAGAATTCCCATGAATAAATGCTGGTGTCCCTGTGCCGGCATGTATTTTTGCAGCTCTGTGACTTGTTGTTGTGGCTTGTCCGAGAGTCACTGAGAGAAACCCCTTCACATTCATCGCACTCTGTGAATTATTTGGCTCCGATTCAGGATTCTAAGCAGTTCAAATTTGGGTCACGCTTTACTGATGTATTTTCCCCGAATATTTGTTGTGCCTCCTACTTCTATTCAAATAGCTGAAACTGACCTGTCGGGTAAAAATGTATCTGTCAGTTCCGGTGCACAATGCACATTTATGTCGCGTCAACAACTCAACGCTTTTCTTTCTCTCGGCACTAAATGCTGCACTCTGAGAGGAAATCAATGCTCTGTGGTTTAATAACTCAAACGGAGGGATCGGCTCAACAGAACAATCTTAGTGCCTCGATTTCTTTTTATGTATCTTTAATAAATGCTTGTATAAAACAGAGCTGATTCACTGTTGTGTGATTGTGTCATATGTGCATGACACAATGTAAATGTGTGTAACTACTAACATATCTAATGGAAATGCACACTAAAACAGCAAAAGTCAGTCGTGTATGAATGGCAGTCGAGTGCATTTGTATTGAACTATGCATTTTGGCACTGCAACAAAGAAGCATTATCCATATAAAAACAAATGTCGAACATTCCAACTCCAACGTCTGACCAGGCCGACCTTATTAACGTATTTAAACGTATGTTTAAAGAGTCGGGAGCAGTTGTAGACACTCACTTACACTTGATTAACAGCATGGTTTAAACCCAAACACTCCCACCTCTTTCAGATTGCCCAACAACCATCACATCTGTGCGTGCAAAGAAAGGAGCAGCAGACATTTCTTAGCACCTGATGATTGAATGACCCCTCTTGGTGTCGATCTGTTGATCTGAGGTAAACCGCTGAATGCCACTGGAAGAGAGAGTGCGCAGATGGAAGAATTTAATACTTTTCTGATAAAAAAAGAATCTGACTTATGACACCTCCATTCATTTATGAGCTTTGTGTCTGATGGGTTTCATTTGATGTGACTCATCTCGCTGGCGCTAGAGACAGCAGGGTGGGAATGAAAAGTCGATATGCCACACGAGCAGGACCGACGAGAGGATTCGGTGGGAGATTAGCTACGATTAACAATTTATACCTTTTTAAAATAATAATTTGTGGTCGCTGAGCTCCACACTTTAGACTGTTAAGTAGCATCAAGCGTGGCAGTCTTGCATTTAGTATTCTTTCATGACTTACACGGACGATTGGCTCTTGCTTTTTAATCTCCGTATGTGGCTCCGTCAAAACAGTAGAAGAAGAAACAACAGACGCAGATACGGCAGCTTAGAAGAGCAACACACGCGGTGTGAGACGGGACAACACACTACACATGGAAACATTCCAACTATTGAAATACAACCGCATCGTTAACCATGACCTGACTACAATGACGAGAGAAAAAGAATAATGACGAAAAATAATGGATATAATTATCGTAATAATTTGTTCAGCAACACTTGATCAACTTATCACATATTTATTTTCATGGCTATTAATTCCTCATTACCATTTTTTTTTTTTGTTCCTTTTGCATGCTGTTCCTCATTTAATCTTCATTTGCTTACTTGCCATCCAATCATAAGATCTGGTAGGCTCATCCGGCAACATTCAAATCCTCTTATTTTTCGCTCCGCAGCTCATCACTGTACCAGAATACTTCTACAAGATAAACTTCCCCATCACAAACTCACCGGCTTTCCAGAGAAGAGGACGTTGCACCACCATGAGATTGTGTATGCGCTCGTTTTTCGTAATACTGTGCCTTCATACGTCTTTCCTCTTGATTTGGGAGTGGGAGAGATGAAAATAAAGTTTGTATTTTTTGGTAATCTCTGTTGCTCTGAAATATTAGCTTAAAAGTCAAAAGCTAGCTTAGTCATATTTGTTGTTATTTTAAAGCAGTGATTTTCAACCGGTGTGCCGCGGCACACTAGTGTGCCGCGAGAGATCGTCAGGTGTGCCGTGGGAAATTTTCTAATATCACCTAATTAACCATTGTCGGGTGTCTGTGCTGTAATAAAGTGTTGCAGATAATGTAATACTCTTCTATGGCAGTGGGTGGCAGCAGAGGGATTTAAATACCTGTAAAGACAATAGAGTTAGTGCTGCGCGACACGTGACAGTGACAGTTTGGGATCAAAGCAAGACGAGCAAGTGACAGTGATGAAAAAAAAAAAAAAAAAAGGTGACAGTGATGGAGAAGTTTTTGAGAAGGGAAAATGCAAATGCCGAACAGGGCCCTGGACAAAATTCTGACCCAGATGAAGGCCCAAGTATGAGTGGTCGACAAAAGAAAAAAGACAAGACGGTGAGCTCGAGGCAATACAGCGAAAGCTATCTTTCATTTGGATTTACGTTCACCGGGGATGCAACGGCCCCGAGTCCGCTGTGCTTGGTGTGTGGTGAGAAGCTATCCAATAGCGCCATGGTGCCAAGCAAGCTTAAACGCCATCTCCAAACGAAACACCCTTCCGTTCAAAACAAGTCGATGGACTATTTTGTACGCTTACGTACAAACAATGAGAAACAGGCAACTGTTTTGAGAAAAACCACAAAGGTAAACGAGAGAGCCCTCAAAGCTAGCTACCTTGTTGCTGAACTCGTAGCTAAAACAAAAAAGTCCCACACCGTGGCAGAAACATTAATACTGCCAGCTTGTAAAGCCATTGTGAATGAGATGCTCGGCCCTGACGCGGCCAAAGAGATCGCTAAAGTGCCTCTCTCAGATAACACAATTGCCAGACGTATTGATGACATGTCTGCGGACATAGAAACTGTTGTTTTTGGAAAAGATGCGCATCAGTAAGAAATTTGCCTTGCAACTTGATGAGTCGACGGATATTAGTGGACATTGTCAGCTCTTGGCCAACGTGCGTTTTGTGGATGGAGAAGCCATTAGAGAGAACTTCCTATTTTGCAAGGCACTGCCAGAAAAATCAACAGGAGATGAAATATTTCCGGTCACGTCGGAATATCTTGACAAAAGCGGGCTTACGTGGGAAAACTGCACAGGTGTCTGCACTGATGGAGCCGCAGCCATGGTCGGGCGCATCAAAGGCTTCGTAAGTAGGGTCAAAGAAAGAAACCCAGCTGTTACTGTTACGCACTGTTTTTTGCACCGTGAGGCCCTCGTTGCAAAGACCTTACCAGCAGATCTAGGTCCTGTGTTGGATGATGTTGTGCGCTTAGTGAACTTTGTGAAGACGCGACCTTTGAAATCTCGCTTATTTGCGTCTCTGTGTGAGGAAATGGGAGCGGAACATAAAGTGTTATTGCTCCACACGGAGGTCCGGTGGCTGTCGCGCGGCAAAAGTGCTGGCCCGTGTGTATGAGCTCCGAGAGGAACTTAAAGTGTTTCTGACAGACGAGAGGCCCGATTTCTCAAAGCTGCTTGCAAGTGATCAGTGGTGTGCAAAGCTGGCATACCTGGCTGATATATTTCATCATCTGAATGAACTGAACACACGGATGCAAGGCCGAAATGAAAACCTGCTTACAAGCACTGACAAAATGAACGGATTCCGTTTAAAGGTGCAGCTCTGGCAACAACATGTGCAGCGTGGCAACCTTGAGATGTTCCCACTCACCGAGAAACTGCAGGATGGCAACACTGCTGCAATGTGCGAGGTGATTGGCAAACATTTGAAAACTCTGGAGGAGAAGTTGTCATTTTATTTCTCTTCAGCCTTCACAGAATGCCTTGACTGGGTTAGGGACCCATACAGCTCAGCATCCGTTGCTGGAAATGACATGACTTTAAAGGAGCAAGAGGAACTCATTGAACTGAAACAAGATCGTGGTTTAAAGCTAAACTTTGCTGATCTTCCTTTGGACAGTTTTTGGTTAGCTGTTGCCAAGGAGTTCCCCATTCTGGCCAACAAAGCTATTTTGACATTGCTCCCGTTTTCAACCACATATCTGTGTGAGCTGAGCTTCTCAAGCTTGACAGCGATAAAAACTAAAAACAGAGAGAGACTGAGAGCTGTTGAGGAAGAGCTTCGTGTGTGTCTTTCTACCATTCCTGCCAGGATATCCATGTTGTGTTCATCGAAACAGGCCCAGGTTTCACACTAAGTGAGTACAAATACATTTAGAAACTATATTATTAACTATATGTATTATATGTACTGTGTTAGTGTCTTTTTGTGTCATTTTGGTTGGTGGTGTGCCCCAGGATTTTGTAAATGTAAAAAGTGTGCCGCGGCTCAAAAAAGGTTGAAA
Source organism: Melanostigma gelatinosum (assembly GCF_949748355.1). Taxonomy (NCBI): domain Eukaryota; kingdom Metazoa; phylum Chordata; class Actinopteri; order Perciformes; family Zoarcidae; genus Melanostigma; species Melanostigma gelatinosum. Next base: position 5,683,733 of record NC_136639.1, read on the forward strand.
ATCACTGTTTTAAAGTATTCATTTCTGTGTTTCTGTTATTAATAGTGTATTCGTGTGGGCAGTGCATTTTCAATTACAAGATGCACCCATTGCACTGCAGGGGTTGTCGAAATATTTCATCATATGCACAGCATGTTCATGAAAACAATGTTGTCCTTTGAAAGCTGGTACGCTGTGACACAAAGCTAGAGAGGTTACACAGCAGGAATACATTACAGAGCCTTGGAGGTAACATCAAGCACACGGAGACAGTATTTCTTCCCCATTAGTACACACACAGGCATACGGAAAATCACCATAATAAGCAGTGGAAAACACAGTGATTTAAACCTACTGTGTTCCAAATGAGTGGTAGCCCGAGCCCAACACCTGCCAGACCAAACGCCACCGAAAGTGGAGTGACCGCCCCAGGAGGAGAGGAGGGAGGAAAATAGGACACAACACACCACTCCGGCATTACGTTGTGCAACCCTTTGTTGCAGAACGATAATAATGCTCCTTGAACCTTTTTGTATTGGTTCTCTAAAAATAATGAAGATGTCCATCTGGTGTCCAACCCTGAATGTGACATAAAATGTCCATTTGTTGGAACCTCTGGACATTTCTTTCAGTATATGCAGGTGAAGAAACACAGGTGCATGAAGTAGGCTTGTAGCCGTTATGTCATCACACAGAACTGCGGTTGTCGGTTTCTTAAGTTAACGTTCTATTTTTCTGTGCCTTGTGAAAATGTTTGGTCACGACAGGACTAATACTTAATGAATGAACTCGAACTTGAACGTAAATGACAGATGGTGCAATACACAGCTCCTCAAGGTATAAGTATTGAAGTATTCCTTCAAAACTAACTTAACATTTTCTACTTCACTGGCAACAGGCCCTTGCTTTATTAAAACTGATCACTGAAGACAAGAAGGTGAAACACTTAGACATAAACAGTAAGGCTCCATTATGTAAAATCTAATTCACCTCTGTTGTTGCTAAAGATGCTTCACGCTGACTCGTGTGGAATTACATTATGCTTGACTGCTTTTAAAAATAATGGGTTTTCAAACATCCTCCGCCAAGTAGTTATGAAACACAAACAATTTCTCACATGCATCCAAAAGCCAATCTTGCAGCATAAGAACTGAGACCCCTACTTCTCTCAGCAGGTTTGCCTCATTTGAATGAGACTAGCTGATGTGTTGTGCCAGTCAGGGTCCATTATTCTGACACTGCTGCCTGTGAAGGCTTTTAATTGAACAACAGTTATTTCCGAAACATCATGTGAAAGATACGGGGGTGGATTCAACACCATGACCACCTGTCAAACCTAAGTCAATCCAACACGGCGGCTCTGGATTCGGCTATCGTGTATTTTACAACTTTTATGTCTGAATGATTTAAATAAGGGACACTTAAGTGTTCCTACTGGGAAGTTTATGCACCTCGGAAATGCTATCTGATGATTTACAGACGTCTCTTTCCCAATATAAATGTAAAGGAAAAATACGTTTTTGGAAGTCTTCCAGAGGAGACCTGGAAGTTATATTCCACGGTTTGACTGCGTAAACCTTGTTTCAAAGCCTGGCGTTGACTGGTGTCCTCATTGGGATGTTATGAGTGCCCATAGATGAATTGTGATGTCAGCAGTAATTTGTATATTAATGGTATGTTTGTTGTTCTGTGCCCCTTTGGTTGCTTGCTCGGTTTAGCTACCCCTATACTTGCATACAGGTGGTAGGGTCCAATTAGGTGAGGCTGAGAAGATACAATCCCATTCATTGCAGTAGGGGAGAGAGGAGAGGAAGGCTGTAGCTTTCTTTTCTTTGGTGTTCTTTTGATTCAGTTCCATTGAAATTCGCAGGCATAATCACACCCATGTCTGTATAGAAACTAAATGATGTGATTAGGCCGATTCATTTCACTGTCCATTCTAACCCTAACCCATTATCACAAGAGTGCATTTCTTTCTTTTTTCTTTTGATTTGTCACACGTCTTTAAAAAATGATGTTGTACTGCTGAAACAAACTGCATACAATTCTGGGTGCTAGCAACAGCTATGTGTATTTACAGGATAATTATATGTATAGTTTAAAGTCACTGCTGTACACTGAAGCTGACTTTAGTATTATAAATAGGCCGAGTAAACCATAAGGTAGACTCTCAGAAGGGATAAGGCCCGTGATTTATTTTTAACTTCCCCTCCAGAGATGCACAGGTGGCATCCTGATGAAGCAAGCCCTGTATGATGGAAGCTTCAGCATCTGTCTTTACTATTGTCAAAAGTTTGCTCATTAGCTTATGTAAAGCAAACGTATCTATTAATTGTATGAGATGCAGCTGTGTTTTCCATGCTCCGACACCTTTGTGAGAATGCTGCATGGTTCCCTTGAGAATCAAATGCAGGTATTTTTACAGCCACATATTGTATTTTTTTTTTCCGTGACTCCAAACACTACAGTCTACCTATCTCTGGGGAGTTTTGTAGCTTTATGTGACATCATCACCACATTGCCTTAGAACTGTGACTCATCAGTGTTTGAATGTTGAATGAAACAGGAACCTAATTAGCACCTGAAATCCAATTTGCCACAGACTGATTCATGACCTAACCAATTTAAGACACACACTTAAGGTGTGTTCACACCTTAAGTGTGAACACCGCAGCGTCACACGACTATCGCGAATATGCGTCACTCCAGTCTTAGACTGCATAGACTTTGTATGTAATCTATTCTCGTGAATAATTAGCACTGCGTTTGGTGTGAACACACCTTTATGGGTTGTTTTTCTACTTCGACTAATTCTAAGCTCATACTCCAATACACCAAATTGTCACTCTGTTCAGACACCAGCAACTGATATTGACCCAAAGTTACATTTGATTTCCGTCCCTTTTCTAGTAAACATGCCAAGAACTTGGTTTTGTAAAGATTGTGGTTACAGTTTCTAAACTAGACACTTGTTGATGAGTTTATTTAAGCTTCAAGTCGACTGAGCAAACCGTTTCCCCCCACTTTGGTTAAGAGATCACTCACACAAACACAAACACACATGTGACAGTTCTCATAATCCTCATGGTTGGGATAAAAAAAGACCTAACTGAAGGTCAGTGACAGAAGACGTCTCCTTACTTTCTGCCGTTCTACATAAAAGGTCAGACTACTTCCTGCGTTGGACAGAAATCATGACGTGAAAACGTCGGCATAATTCCTCAGGACGCTGGAATGAGCCATGCAGATAGTTTGTGTGTTCTTGACAGGCTTTCACCTCTGAGATCCAACCTTTTATAAAGGTTTAATAAGATAAGGAAGTATAGGATGAATGCACGGAGAGAAGTTATCCTTTCAGGCATGTTTGGGACCGGGAAGACTGGAATAGAGTCTCTCAAGCCAGTTACAGACCTGGCACCTGCTACCGTACCTGGGAGAAGAGGTATGCACAGGATTCAATAAGATGGGATGAAGACAAGGCAGAGAGGGATGGATGTGGATGGAGATGGAGATAGGGAGGAATGGGGTAGGAGGGAATGGCAGTGTGGGTCGAGAAAACTCAGGATGGGTTGCCCATGTATAAGTATAGGCAAGTAATTAGAGGTGTGGTTGAGGCGTGGTCCTGCTCCTGAACCCGAGTTAGCTAGTTAACTTCATGTAAATTGAATTTTGTTTGTGATGCTCACAGCATTAAAAAAATGTTTGAGAAACTGCGTCCCCAATACTGTCAACACCTGTGTAAATAATAAGGGTTAAATGAAACTGAAATCAGGTGTATAGGACGAGTTACGTTGCAACAGATGCAAAGACATTAAAAGTTCAAGCAATTTAGGAGACGGACGTTGACTTCTCTGTTCAGGTTGATAGTAGAGACTCGGCGGGTAACACTATCCCGCAAAACCCATGAGGGTTTCGGTGTGTCGATGGTGTGTGTGTGTTGCTGCTTCTCAGATCATGGAGGAGCGGTGACAAACTGTGCTGCGCAGTACTGTGGTGACTGCCAGGTTCTGCGGGGTCACAGCAGCAACAACCAATAATCCAGCTACAACGTGTCGCTGGCGGGGCGCATGTACACACATGAATGCATAATTATTTTTCCCCACTATACATCACATATTGGCTGGTATCTTTCTCCTCCCTCTGTTCCCCTCCCCATGTCTCTTTCCCCTTTCTCTCACACGACACGTTATTTCCCCTCACATGACCATCCTGCTCTGAGCCCTCATGAGTAGTTTATTGATCGCCCCCATTGCTTTCCTCCCTCTGCCTGCTCAGTCGCAGCGGTGTCTGTATACGATACTGCCCGTCGATACCATCGATTTTCATGCAGAAACAGAAATGATGTGCAGGTGCTGCTGTCTCCTTGGCGATCAAAAACACATAAAACAACTATGGCAAAAAGCGCAAATGAAGGTGGGACAGGGCTGTGTGTTTGTGTCTGCGTCGAGGAAACAGTCGAGCAAGCCGCGGATAAGCAGGTGGAATACAAACAAAAACAATATTCATCAATCAACAAAACAAAGAAGAGATGCTGTGAAGTCTCATCGTGCCTCGCTCCGAGCGTGCACTTGTTTGCTGACGAGTCGACCGAACCTCAAATCCTTGTCACTCCACCGCCGTTTCACCACATCACGAAAACTCAGGTGTGAATCCAGATGACTTAGCTCTGCCACAAGAAAACACGCATTGCAGGGGGGATAAAGGGAGACACAAGGATCAATACCCTGGCTCCCCCTTTTCTTCTCCCAGTTTATTTCAACCACCCCCAGCCGAAGAGGAAGGCATCGCGTCTTCACAAGATATGACAGGGATAGTGATCCACAAAGGACCTAAGCTTCTCATTCCATCCATGACAGAGAGCAGGAGAGGTGGGCGTCGGAGAGTTGGCTTTGTGAATGCCTGATGAGTTCAAGCAAGAAGATTGAATCAGGCCTGGCAGAGGAGAAGGAGAGGAGGCAGTGGTGAAGGGCAAGGCCGTCTCATCCTGAAAGGGTTCCTGCCTCCTACCTCTCCCGTACTCTCCTCTGTGTATATTTCTTTTTCCCCCACTTCTTTTCTTCCCTTCCTCTCATTTATCCATCTCTCTTTCTTTTATTGCAGCCTCACGCTCGGCCTCCCTCTGTCGCTCCATCACTCTCCGTCTCCTCATCCCCTGCTTGCCGCATGACCCAAGAGGGCCACTTAAGCTAAACAAGGGATTTGAAGATCAGAGGCCGATCTGCTGTGAGAGGTAAACACACAAGGCTTTCGCTGTCTTTTAGAATGGATGCAATGACTTAGGATGAAGGTGTGTCGCCTGGGCATATTCAGTTAATTAGCCTACATGTAAGAGGTATCGCCGCTGATGTGAGTCGAAGGCAGTTCTTAATTTAAAAGCAGCATGAGGGCAAAAAGCAGAATGTGAATTCACAGTTCTGTTCTCTCAGTTTTTTCCCTTTGTTCATTCAAGTCATGACACTCAAGTAATATAATTAAAGTATGAAAAAGGAGGATAAAACTGAGGCTGTACACTCAGATTACAATTCCTTACACATGCATATTAACAATTGCAATTCAAATCAGATTATTGCAAAGACAAATGAATCAAGAAAATGATTGCGTGTATTCGTGTAAAATCCAACTGCATTCCAGACAAAATAAAGATAAGGTGAAAATGCATTTGTCTTTTCAAGAAGCACAGGTTTTACTCCAAGCGCCTTTGTCCTTCGTGGTCATGGCGGCTGAATTACAGTGACATCACAGTTGTATTCGCCATAGTTGTCCCCATTTCATTAAAATGACAGGATCACATCCGACAATATAAAACCATGTTGCAGCACTTAGGGTGATAAAACTCTTGCGTTGCTTGTAGTTCATGAATACGACTCATTCGTGAGTTTGTCTTCGCTTGGTTAGCTGTTAGCTACCTATAGCTAAACTTCTGCTAATTTCATATTCTTCTTCCGGCATTTTTGGCAGTTACTAAATAGCTTCATGTGCATTACTGCCTGTGAACATGTATAAATTAATGTGCATTCAATCGCATCAGGATTTTGTCCTGGTACAATTGCAAATGGGGCCTCAGAGGAAAGACTTAAAGGTATACCATGCAGGATTTTCCTAAGAGCCTATGGACTCGTACAACAGTAATCCCTCTCAAACATCATTACGACCCACTGGAAGCGTGTGACGGTGTCTGTATCTGCAGAAACGCTGCTCTCTGTAATTCTCCTGGTTGACGTATCTGGGTCGCCATGTTTACAGTCGGTGACAATTCCTGCCTACTATGCATTTAAAAACTGTTCGCGCAGATGAGATGCGGTTGAAAGCTCCAGAAAAAAGGTACAGTGGACCTTTGTGTCAAGAATATTTCATCAAACGTATCAATAAATAGTAATATAATTAAATAATTTTTCAATGAAAACATGAGTATCTGCTGCTTTCTTATTATTTTAATATCTGAAGACATCACATATAGACTCTGGGAATTGGATGGACATTATGACAGGCTGGATGATTGCAGGCTCAAATTAATTGAGCAATTGAGAGCATAATGGATGGATCAATCATTACTTTAAATAATCAGTTATTCCATGCCTCATACTTATACAAAATGACCTTGCCACGGGTCACATTGAATATGGAAAACGATAACTGTCATGATATTCACCAAGCAATGTTCCCCTTCATTTCAAATTCAAAACAAGCATTGTGTTACAAACAGGTGTGTTTTCTGAGTCAGTCATGTGCAGATTAAAAAGCAAAGAGCAGCAAAAGTGCTTGATTAAGAAGACGTGCCTTGACATTCTCAGTGATGCAAGATAACAAAAGGAGCTCAAAGCCCTTTTGTTGCAGTTGCGTAAGACTGCTCGACTGTAAAAAGGTTGAAGAACCGCCAATGTGCCAGTGCCATAGAGCAGTGATTTTCAACCGGTGTGCCGCGGCACACTAGTGTGCCGCGAGAGATCGTCAGGTGTGCCGTGGGAAATTTTCTAATATCACCTAATTAACCATTGTCGGGTGTCTGTGCTGTAATAAAGTGTCGCAGATAATGTAATACTCTTCTATGGCAGTGGGTGGCAGCAGAGGGATTTAAATACCTGTAAAGACAATAGAGTTAGTGCTGCGCGACACGTGACAGTGACAGTTTGGGATCAAAGCAAGACGAGCAAGTGACAGTGATGAAAAAAAAAAAAAAAAAAGGTGACAGTGATGGAGAAGTTTTTGAGAAGGGAAAATGCAAATGCCGAACAGGGCCCTGGACAAAATTCTGACCCAGATGAAGGCCCAAGTATGAGTGGTCGACAAAAGAAAAAAGACAAGACGGTGAGCTCGAGGCAATACAGCGAAAGCTATCTTTCATTTGGATTTACGTTCACCGGGGATGCAACGGCCCCGAGTCCGCTGTGCTTGGTGTGTGGTGAGAAGCTATCCAATAGCGCCATGGTGCCAAGCAAGCTTAAACGCCATCTCCAAACGAAACACCCTTCCGTTCAAAACAAGTCGATGGACTATTTTGTACGCTTACGTACAAACAATGAGAAACAGGCAACTGTTTTGAGAAAAACCACAAAGGTAAACGAGAGAGCCCTCAAAGCTAGCTACCTTGTTGCTGAACTCGTAGCTAAAACAAAAAAGTCCCACACCGTGGCAGAAACATTAATACTGCCAGCTTGTAAAGCCATTGTGAATGAGATGCTCGGCCCTGACGCGGCCAAAGAGATCGCTAAAGTGCCTCTCTCAGATAACACAATTGCCAGACGTATTGATGACATGTCTGCGGACATAGAAACTGTTGTTTTTGGAAAAGATGCGCATCAGTAAGAAATTTGCCTTGCAACTTGATGAGTCGACGGATATTAGTGGACATTGTCAGCTCTTGGCCAACGTGCGTTTTGTGGATGGAGAAGCCATTAGAGAGAACTTCCTATTTTGCAAGGCACTGCCAGAAAAATCAACAGGAGATGAAATATTTCCGGTCACGTCGGAATATCTTGACAAAAGCGGGCTTACGTGGGAAAACTGCACAGGTGTCTGCACTGATGGAGCCGCAGCCATGGTCGGGCGCATCAAAGGCTTCGTAAGTAGGGTCAAAGAAAGAAACCCAGCTGTTACTGTTACGCACTGTTTTTTGCACCGTGAGGCCCTCGTTGCAAAGACCTTACCAGCAGATCTAGGTCCTGTGTTGGATGATGTTGTGCGCTTAGTGAACTTTGTGAAGACGCGACCTTTGAAATCTCGCTTATTTGCGTCTCTGTGTGAGGAAATGGGAGCGGAACATAAAGTGTTATTGCTCCACACGGAGGTCCGGTGGCTGTCGCGCGGCAAAAGTGCTGGCCCGTGTGTATGAGCTCCGAGAGGAACTTAAAGTGTTTCTGACAGACGAGAGGCCCGATTTCTCAAAGCTGCTTGCAAGTGATCAGTGGTGTGCAAAGCTGGCATACCTGGCTGATATATTTCATCATCTGAATGAACTGAACACACGGATGCAAGGCCGAAATGAAAACCTGCTTACAAGCACTGACAAAATGAACGGATTCCGTTTAAAGGTGCAGCTCTGGCAACAACATGTGCAGCGTGGCAACCTTGAGATGTTCCCACTCACCGAGAAACTGCAGGATGGCAACACTGCTGCAATGTGCGAGGTGATTGGCAAACATTTGAAAACTCTGGAGGAGAAGTTGTCATTTTATTTCTCTTCAGCCTTCACAGAATGCCTTGACTGGGTTAGGGACCCATACAGCTCAGCATCCGTTGCTGGAAATGACATGACTTTAAAGGAGCAAGAGGAACTCATTGAACTGAAACAAGATCGTGGTTTAAAGCTAAACTTTGCTGATCTTCCTTTGGACAGTTTTTGGTTAGCTGTTGCCAAGGAGTTCCCCATTCTGGCCAACAAAGCTATTTTGACATTGCTCCCGTTTTCAACCACATATCTGTGTGAGCTGAGCTTCTCAAGCTTGACAGCGATAAAAACTAAAAACAGAGAGAGACTGAGAGCTGTTGAGGAAGAGCTTCGTGTGTGTCTTTCTACCATTCCTGCCAGGATATCCATGTTGTGTTCATCGAAACAGGCCCAGGTTTCACACTAAGTGAGTACAAATACATTTAGAAACTATATTATTAACTATATGTATTATATGTACTGTGTTAGTGTCTTTTTGTGTCATTTTGGTTGGTGGTGTGCCCCAGGATTTTGTAAATGTAAAAAGTGTGCCGCGGCTCAAAAAAGGTTGAAAATCACTGCCATAGAGCACACGAGAGGAAACGTGATGCAATCAATGTCTGACGTTGGTGTGCAACGTGCATCACATGCTGGAAGGTGTCCGTTCGCCTGAGGCTTTCTTCATGGGAGACAATGCTGTATTTCAGTTTGATCTACAGCACATTAACGGAAAAAACTGTTTTTCAGGAAGTGCACGAATGAGGTGAATCCAGCAAAATAAATTGCTCGTTCTTGATTTTTCTTTTTAAAAGGAGGTTGATGTCAAGAGAAGCAGACAATTTTTGGGAAAGGTTTTAAAATCCTTGAACATGTGGAATGATTCAAAAGAGCATCGGGGATATACTGTAGGTTATGTCACACTAGAACTGCATATTGTGAGCTATTATTATAGATATTATGACAGATTAAGTAGGTATTTAGCAATACGTGATGAAGCACTGTGTATATCTCTACTATCTGTATCAGTAACCAACAGTAGATATGGAACAGTATCTGTGCTGTTCAGTGAGTAGAGCTCTTACACTCCGCATGTTGAAGTTTCCTTGAGCGAGAAACTGAACCCAAGTTGCTTTCCGGCTGCTTGGCACAGCTCCTAGGATTAAATGCAGAGGTGAAATGACATGTGTGGAAACCTAAATTAAGTTTAAGAACGAACTTGCTCATCAAAGATGGTTACTGAAATGACCCCTTAAGCCTTAAGGAGATCCCGCCCTGCAAAGGCTGTAGTTATTCCTAAACCCACCTGAACCCATGACGCACCGCAGCACACTTTCCTCCCACACTCATCCCAAAGCCACAGAGAGAGGGCAGAACTCTTCAGATGAGGGTGGGCAAAACACGGGAGAGGTGTTGGCAAGTTGCAGATTCGACTTTGAGATGGAAAATGCAAAAAAGGGGGAGACGTGGGAGCGTGACGCGGATAAAGGCGGCGAACCATCGGAGCAGGTGTTAATTGGATACATCTGTGTGCTGCGTTTCCACCCTCTTGGGTTTTGGAGGAAGGGAGCCACTGCCGCAGGTGCATCGGTGGCGGCTGTGGACCGCAGCCGGGCATTGGCTATGCATCGTGCGAGCCGCTGCGGCATGAAGAGGCTGTGTTTCAAATGCTTTGAATGCAGCCCCAGCTTGTTCTATGTGGGTGTGTGGTGCTGCGCGCACGTGCGTTCGCGGTTTCCCTCGAACCCTGAGGGATCAGCCTCGGGAAGAGACTCATTATGATCGTGCCTCGTGAAGTGGCTACACTCTCTGCGTCTCCACTGATGTCTGCTACCAGTCCTCCGGCAACTCATTTTTATCAGTTACCTTTCCAAATCTCCATCTTCTCTGTTCAGCGTGTAAACACAGCGGCAGCCCGTAAATGACATACAGTAGCAGCCATAACATCGCTCCCATAGCAACCATTACTTCAGTTTAACAGCGGCGCTCTCTTCCTGGATAGTTATAGCATTGTCTGCTGTGCATGCAAGCAAAAGTAATCAAAGTCGGAAGCGCAAGTACGAAAATCAATGGCCTTCGCTCGCTAGCGTGCAGGGGATGGGGATTCAGCCATTCATTTTGCTCTGTTAATTTGTGGGAGTTTGTGCGACAGAAAAGGCAACAACCCAAAGCCCATCAGAGGCCCCAGTTGCCACATGTCATCGTTCAGGCTGCAGGAAATGGATGTGCTTAATTTCGCCGGCCATAATATCTGCAGGGCTAACCGCCCGACTCTCCAGAGGGGCGGGTTCTGCTGTATTAAAAACTGTCCATCGTCTTGCGCGTCATGTCTCTTGCCTTTTCGACGGGGAGCCGAGGGAGTTAAAGGTTGACGCTGAAGAGCCCCACTGTCTCTGAGCTCAAATATTGCTTGTTTGAATCAGTCCCCTGCCAGATCAAGTCGCAGAAACTTGGTAAAACGGCATCGACATGGAAAAGGGATTGAAACCCAAACATGTCAGAATAAGACACGAGAATGACTTGCTTTTCTTAAGAGAAATGGTGCTTTTTTTCTCTCTCTCTCTCCCCCACTGGGTTTTGGACTTTATTGAAGTTATTGTTTGAGCATGTATATTACACTGATATGCTATGCTGCATCTCTGTACTGGTGACAGTTGATTTGCTGCAAACACCCGAAAACATGAAAGAGTTTGAGCCGCCTAGGTCTGAGGGATAGAGAACATTAATCTGCGTAACTCTCACAAGTTTTGGAAATACCCAGTGATTATGACAGCCACGAGCAGGTCACTCTTCAGCACTAATGCACATTAAAATGTTTGCTCGTTCACCTCGGTTGTTTGTTCATGCAAGAGAACGGGCCTCCCGGGTACGGAGGGGGGCGTGAAAAGCAACGAGACGAGGAAAAGACAAACATCTTGCAGTGCCTTAACATTCAGTGGTGAACGCATTTCCTCTCATTTTATGAACAGATTTATTTTGATTACAATCACAAACTAACTACCTCAGCCACACGCATACAGCTGATTGTACTCGATATATTTGTTATGATCCTTGATTAGATCTCTTTAATTTTATTCCTTTATGCCCTTTGTTGTTGTCGGTTGTTTTTTTTCATACTTCTTTCCCAGGGAGTAATGGATAACATCTGATACTCATCTATATAACTCTCACAGCTGCCCTACAAATGTCATCGACGCACCACCATATCTCCTTGAGGGCCAGTATCCTTCCCCACGCTGCACTAGCGAGAGCCTCGTCTTTGCTGCCCCCCCCCCCCCTCTCGTCTCTTCCTCCCCTTCCAACTTGTGGTGGAAGCTGAGGCCCTCTAACGCTTTTTTTAAATGTTCCAAGCAAAATAAAATATATAAACCAAGCACGAGATCGGACTGTCTTTTTTTAAACAAAGGCTTCAAAATGATGTAACTTAGCTCTTTGACTCTGTTGTGTTTCTTGTCAGTCAAGTATCAAGGCCTGAGAAAAAGGAGGGTAGAAGTCGCACAGCCGGGAAGCAACTTCGGGTTCTCGCCCACAAAGACTCACAATGACATCCAAGCTGAAAACGTTCATACAAACGTGACTACAGCTGCCTGGACGCAACAGTATCTTAATGTCCACACTGCGCCATCGCCGTCTTTCAAAATGACCTGATCAGTCGAGGTGCTGTACCCTAACGCGATACCGGCCTAGTTGTAAGGTTGTGGGTTTTTTTTAAACAAACACTGTGTGAGCCGGTCTCCAGCATGGACCCAGTAGGATTCCAATTCATCCAGCACAGCTTGATGTCATTGATTGATCAGCTCTCTGAGGAATGAGCCAAGGCTGACTGATTCTGCCCTTCATCGAGATATGCAGGAATAAAGTTTTCGGCATACCCGGAGTTCTAGGTTATGTCATGAATATGGACAAACAAACAAACGGCTTCAGTTCATTCCAGTCACAACCGGGGTAGCAGGAATCTAGCACGTTCGATGGGAAGAAGTGCAGCTGCAGAATCACCTCTGTGGCCCTGATTTGTCTTCCAACCCATCTCTCTCTGGCTCCCTCAGGAGTAGCTGGTGCTGCAGTCTGTACCCCGGTGTTTGCTTTTGCTTTGTTCCCTTTCCTTATTTACACTTTTTTTTTCTCTCCCTCATTCTGCATGTCTTCCTATAACTCTCAGGGTTCATTTGTCATCTTGTATCCTATATGATTAATACAGTGTTGAAAAGGTAAGCTTGTACTTGTTAAAAGTGCATATACTGTCACCTGCAGTATAGCCTGTATTGCTTCTCTCTGATCATTCCCTGTATCTGCCTCCCGGGTCAGAGAAGACGGCGTGTTGTAGAAACCAGCCCTGTAATGTGAGCGCTGTTGTTTCAAGCAAATGTACACTTTCAATCACTCACATGAAGGCTTTTCTAATTAGATTTCAAGAACCAGACCAAAGAAAGTACTGATTTTCAATTACTTCCAATATGAATCATTAGCCATCTAATTTACTAATACTGGATTAGGTGGTAGCATAATGCTGGAAAGGAAAATGAATACCTCCGGAGGTTTTCCCCTTCAAGAGCATTCACATCGAGCTGAGCTTTCGCCTCTATGGTGCATTTCAGGGGTGAATGGAAACTTGAAGAGGGCATCTACTGCTTTGAAATTGAAAAAGATAAATGAGATGTTCAGTGGCTTATTTATTTTCAACAAGCTCGTAGAGGTTGGCCTTGTTTAATTCCACTGAGTCATGGCCGCTAAAGGAAAATGTCAGCATTATAAAGAGATAGATCAGGCTCACAAGACCTCTGGCTCCCCAGGGAATTCCATGATATTTGAGGGCCTATCCTGTTAAGATCCTGGCAAATTAAAGCTTCAGCTAGCCTTGAGGAATGCGCTGCTCCAGAAATAAGAAACGCCTTCCTTAGCACTCATTGAGGATACATGATTCAGTGGCGATACAACATAATGACTCTCACCCCGGGGGGCTGAAAAATGCTTTGACTATGACGCTAACCTGTCCTAATGGATTTCGTTGCAAGGAGCCTCTTCGAGCATGCAGCTGCGATGAACGGAGTTTAGTGCAAACTTTGCTTCAGGGGAGTAACACTTCAGCAGTCGGGTATGCTGTGCTGTCGACTTGGTTCGCTGTTACGTAAAGTGAGCAGAGTGTTCTTTTTGAGAGAGTGTTTTTTTGTTTGACTCGGGGGCATGTAACTGCTGACACTCATGATGATATTACGGAAATGCTGCAAAAGAAATGGTGCAAGCCCAGGCTGCTCATCTGTGTTCCCAAACTCCTACCGTTTGATAATAACCCTCATGGTATAGCATGAGCAACTGCAGCTGTGACTTATCCGTCTCTGCACCTGTCTGTCAGTCACGGACAAACGCCAAAATAGGAGCAAACTGGTTCAATCATTTTGAGACAAATGTTTCAGGTAAGGCCTTCCTGCATGCATTTTGCATTGAAAGAAATGTAAATTGATTCATAATACACAACAAATGAGATGTCTAAATCAGTTGAAAACCCAACTATGAAAGCCGCAATTTGGATTTTTTTCGTGTATTTACATTCTCACTGCCAACCTCGTCAAATATTGACGCTTGGTCGGTGACCCTGCGCTTCTAATTATGACACTCTACGTACCCTCAAATGTCAGTTTTGGAATTGTCAGTGACGCGTGTCTGTTACATGCACATGTAAAAAAAAAACGTCAAGTATGTGTTTACATTACGGTTTACTCAGTAACACAACTACTTGATTAAGTTTATGCAACAAAGGTTCTTGGTTAGTCTTTTTAACTTGCATTAAAATAAGGCAATGTTGACTTGGTTTGACACAGGACACAAACAGCACCCTCCTGGGTTAAAGTCCTGTGTTTGTTAGACCCATGCGTCCTCTCCCAACCACCCTTCAGAGACTTTCTTGCTCCCTATACTATGTCACGCTGGAGTTACTTGAAAGCCCAGTCTGTCTCATACAGATGCTAACGTGTGCCTAGGTGAGTCTGTATTCGATGCTGAGGGGCACTGGTGGTATTTGACGAGTTGGGAGTGAGAACGGGTTGATTTAAATGCAGTTTGACAAGGATGATGATGGTTATGTTCAGAGACATTCACGATCTCAATACTGGTGGAACGAACCCTGTCTCCGAAAAATGTACATTCATCAAAAGTGCATTGTGAATTATGTTTCAAGGCAAACGTAACTTGTCTCAGATTATAATTGTTTTTGATGCGTAGTAAATATGTCTTGATAGTCAGCGGATGAATGTAGTCTTTTTAGCTGGTAATTGATGTTTTGTATTTTGGGCAAGTACCGTTTTTTGACAGAAAGCAGCAGACTAACAGTAAGACTGAACAAAATCAGTACATTTGCCGCCCGGAAAACCGCAGCTTTCAGAATATTTTCCTGCGAAAACATTCTGTGAAATGAGCAAGTAAAATGTTGATTGGCAGAAATGTCAGTATCTTTTTATATTCTGCTATTATTACTTCTTCCAGCACTGGTCACCACCATTTCAAATGTTCAGGTTGATAAACATCCTAGCTCCTAAGACCTGTGGACAGCCAAAGCGTAGTCGATCTGTAGAAAGACCCCCATAAGAGAGATGACGGTCAATGCGGCACAGTGCATTATCCTCTCTGATTAGGTTAGACCACAGACTACGGGAGGCAGTTAATTTTCAGCAGAGCTGCAGCATCTTCTGCCTCGGCTGCTCCACTTATTTGAATAAGCCAACACCAGAGATAGAGGTGTGATCATGAAAGTAAAACAATGGAGGATAATTCCTGTAAATTGTGCCTGATCGGACCGGCGGCCCCCTACTCCCTCACTCATCAAGACTAATGTAATGTACCGAGCAGGGAGGGACACAGCCCGTCTCTGGATTGTTAGCGCTGCTCTCTGCAGCACGGGTATATATCTCCTGCTACTTCTCAGAAGAAAACACGTCTCTGGTGGCTGAATAAATGCAACAAGAGAGGCACAATGTTCCACCTCTGTGTCACCAGCTGTACATTATTCAGTCCCCAAACTGACGACATGAAAGTGTTTTCATGAAAAATCCATGCTTGTTTCAAATGAGTGTTGCGCGTGAAATATAATTGAAAGGTGTGCACACTTACAGCAATATAAGATATGGCTTGAAGCCAGCTAACAAGGTTTTCAATAATTTCACAGGTTTGTCTGATTTACGTAAGAAACGGAGCACAAAGATGGATGAAACGCGTATCCTGAGTCTTCAGAAGAATGTGGTTCATTAATCAAACTGAAAACAATATTCACAATCTGCATGAATAAACCTGTCGCCAGCAGTGAGTTCGTTTTCTAAACACCCTTTCCCAGTGTGCACTTATGAAGGAGTTGGTCACATTAAAGGGAATAGCCACTCATTTTTACTAAACTGTAAGAAGCATCTGTCGCTACTGCTTTCTATGTCAATGGGAGAAGTGATCTAATATAACTGGCAAAATGTCTCCTTTATCTATTTTTACAAATGTTATGTTGAACTGGTAAACCACAAGGCACACATTGTTCTTGATTTTGGTGACAACTGGGGTGCGAAACAGAAATTGTTGTGATCTGTGGTTCATGGATTTTCTGTCAATAGGTTTTATTTTTTCCTTTTTCTGGTTTCACTCGTTAGGGCTGCAAATAAGCTCCTGTTGCTGCTGCAGGAAACATAAAATGCATCATGATTCGTGGGAATTTTTTCCCAGGAGAGATTTCCTCATTACTGGGTATTGTGACCCTAAGAGACCTGCATGGACCCATTTTTGTCTTTTTGTAAATGGAGACAGGGGATCTTTAGGGGAAGACAGCAGATCAACAGCATATGCCACATAGAATAAACACTGTTTTGGTTCGGTGCCTCTTCAGATTTGGAAAATTTAGAGTGTATTCGGGAAGAACATTAGGATTGAAGTGTATGATGGCCGAATGCTCAATTATGTCTCATAAACTGTTACAGCAATTTGTGGCTTGAAGTTACACAGATTTTATGTCAAACTGAAACAATTTTTGCCAATCGATAAAGATGGTCGAAATAATATGGTTAATAAAATGGCCCCTGTGAATATGGTCATGCCAGTTTCCGCCTTGCCAAAATGTAGCCTAACTTCGGAGTGTTTTTCAGCCCCGTCTCCAACAAGCTCGCTTTTAAACAGATTGCTGCAGCCCGTCTAAGACCGTAATGTTGCTTCAATATTCAATATCACAGGTCTCATTAAACAAAATGTCTTTTATTGAACTATACTGTGTTATACCATGATTATTCAATATTGTTAGTTATTGCTACAAATCGTTCAAATCGCCATAAATTGGCCATATGTTCAAACTACCAAGAACAAAGCTGCCACATGACTTTGGCTTACCTCCGAGAGGTTCTAGCTTAACAGTATTTCCTGCTTCCTCACAGAAGTGATGTTGCCAATCTGACAGCAATTATCAGACACAGTCGTGTTGCATCTGTGAGGTGCACTGACTCAGCACTCATGGGTGTTCTAGTTGGCGAGTTCGAGTTTCCAGTTCCTAGGCTTTACACATAGAAAGTAGACACAGTAATTGAGAACTTCGGGGCGATAAATAATCACTGGTTTATTCTAATAATCATAACAAGCCTTATTTTTCTGAATGCTTCATTAGTGTCCCGGAGAAGTGGCATGTTGCCAAAATGATCTCGTGAGGGAGTGTGTGTGAGAGAGACGGAGGGAGAAATCACAGGTGTGGATGCCGGGAATGAAAGGAATCCAGACTGATAATGGGTTGAGAATGTCACCTCGACTCGCCAGAGAGTCCCCCCCCCACACACACACACACACTGCTACCCTTTGCTCACTGCCAATATATTGAGCGCTAGAAGGGAGTCATTAAAATGGCAATCAGTGCTTCTTAATTACTCTGCATTGTAGAAAGATATTTGGTCTGCGGGGGGGCCAAGGTAGAATTCTTAACCGCTCAGCTGCTCTCCAGTCCATTATGCGGGTCGGGTGTTAAAGACTTGCACCTCCACTTCCATTCTGTTCAAAAACAGACTTAATGAAAATGCCGAAGTGTCGCAAAGCCTGGGCCTGGAAGTCACAATGCAATCAACAATCGACCCCAACTTAAATTTGTGTCAGGCCTTGCTTCAAACGCCTCACACACAATTGTGATCAAAGTAGAGCGCTCTACACAAATCGAAGCACTACTCTCGGCCAGCTTTGAAAAGAGCCCACTGAGAACGCAGTGCATTTTAAGTCTTAAAGATACTGCTACTCTATGCATGCAATAAACGTTGCATTTTTGCGAAAAAGGAGAGAAATAAGTCTTGACTTCACTTGCAAGTCAATGAGCCAGTTTGATGGAACGAGCCTGAGGGATAGCTGCATAATTAGCAGACGTGTCTTTAAAAAATGGGAAGCCTGCAGTGTTGCCTCTGTTTCACTCCTCACAACTACAAATGGAAAGTTTCCATTCACATGGCCACAAAAGGAGCATGCATGTGCTCACGGGGACCGCATGCAAGGCCGGTCAAGGACACGTTCAAATGGAAACTGTGCCCGTGTCTCCATATCACATTCTCACACTCGGCCTGAATCAACAGGCGCAGCGGGAAGTGTGCCCTCCCACGCAGGGCTTGTGTCCTGATTAGTGGTGGCAGTTTCTGTGAGTGCCAGAGAAGACAGCTTGGAGGGCTTGTTTTTGGAATAAATACTCCTCTCCAGGTCCAGAGGTTAAAAACCCATTTGGATCGTCATAAATATTCTCGTAGTGACTCGTAGATATTTGAAACACCCCTTTTAGAAGCTGAAGCCAAAGACCACAGTGTAAAAGTTAACTACCACATCACTTGGCGATCGAGACAGAAGACAGCTCGAAATACAACTGAACTGTCAAAGCTCATTTTGGTTAAATTTGCTCTCATGGAATGCCAGAAGCTAGATATTTCAACCATTTTTTCCATTACTTTTAAGTAAATATTTCAGTCATTATTTAAATTAGTTGAGCTGCTCTACAATCTGAACGCCCTGGCAGAGACTGTACAACACAGTTACCACTGCTTAGGAATCACTTTTTTCTTTGCACTGCCACAGCTGTCGAGAAAAGATTTGATTTATTGTGAGAAAAAGTCACACTTTTCGAGGAAAACCTGACCTGAGGAGACGTCAAAACAGCGTTGAACCTCTCAGTTCAGCCTGTTGGATTCCGTTTTTGGTGCCTGTTGTGTTGTTAGAAAAAGCCCAACGAGACAAGGGTTACATCTGTCAGCTTGTTTACTCTGTTTTTCGCTGCTTCGGATCAGAATAAGCACCAGCCGGCCTTTGTCTGTTCCCAGCATGAAAAACTTTCTCACAAAAATCCCAGCGACTCAGCATCTGACCTCCTCTCGAGATGAATACATGAATGTCCAAACACCCTGCTCCAAAATTTCTGGGAGTCAGCTCTGCTTTGTTGCACATTAGACAAGGTCAAGGTGTAGTCTCATGAGGGTGGGGGGGTTCCAGAACTTTATGGAGCTCAACACTAACGCTAATAAGGCTAGAGTTCAACCCAAGGAGAATGAGGGCTTCTTGAAAAAAAAACAACAACTGAGAAACGCCAATCAAGATGTTGCTGAATTATTTATCACCTCTGGTCTGCTGTCAATTTGTTGCTGCTATTTGGTTGTGCTGTACATGAAATCCTTTTGAGGCGCAGATGGAATTCAGACGAATTGCCCGCAATATAAGAAGAGGGGGATTATGCCTTTCTTCAGTTTGACTGGGAGTTTGTGCAACATTACCAAAGCCCCTCAGCAAATAGAAGCATCTCCCAACTGGCAAACAACATCGGCTTTAAATGATTTAATTACGTCTAATTGTATCCGTTTCCGCGTGGTCCAATCAATCAGTCTGAGCCGTTTTCAGCCTCTTGTGTATATTTAAATCGACGGAATTTCTCGTTCTATGATAATGACGAGGGGATGGGAAGAGAAAGACAAGGATTGACGCTTATGTAAGATGTTGCATCTTCTCTACTTGACGTATCGAGGCAGCCCTGGCTTCGGGTGAGTGCTTCATTCATGTTGTTGTGTTTCATCAGTCGCTGCCATCTCTAGGATTCTGTATGATGCAACCACCGTGAAAGCGTATGGCGTTCCAACCCGTGGCTTAAGGAATGGCACACCACCATCAACAAATGTCACGGCATCTGCCCTCCAGACTGTTATCTGCAAAGCTGTCTCACAGACTCTGCTCTCCACGAGCCTCTGTGTCATCTGTGACCGCCTGTGAATGATGTCCCCTTAGACTGAGCCCCTGATCACAGGATTAGTTCCACCTTCTATCACTCCCTGAAGTGTTCCTCCAAGGGCCTTGAGCTGCTTTATCTCCCCTGTGTTTATGATATACCAGCATATATTTTTGAGATTTTGGGAAGTGTTGACTCTTCTGCACTTTAAATCATGCAGGGGGTTGAAGAATCAGCATATTGTCATCCTCGAATGATGGATCAACAACAAATGGCTGCTAAAGTGACACTAATAAATGTAAGATCCGTGACAAATAGGACTTTTATTCTACATGATTTTACAGTCTCTCAGAGGCTGGACATGCTGCTTCAGACTGAGACAAATACTTATAGCTTAACTCAATCCTGGTGAGACCAGTCAGCTCACTCAACTGTGTGTGTGGAGGGGGGGAAATGGTACCACACTCCCTGCCAGAACAGTTTTTCTAGCTCTGTGGCTTGGGAGCCTTGATGTGGGTCTTGCTGTCATTTATGATTTTTTTAATTGCTCCCTTGCAGATATGCAACCAATGATTCATTACCAATAAAACTATGTTTTTTTTGATAAGTCAATTCATTATTCAGGGTTATGAAATCCATCGTAAGTTCCCAGAAGCTTGAGGGAATGACCAACGATTTTAGGATTCATACTCAGGGGAACCACGTTACCAATTGTATTTGATGGTTCTCCGTCCAATTGACCCTTCGCAGAGTCCCGCCCCTTACTTTTTTTTGCTAAGTCAACATGCATTATCCTCTGAGGACCTTGACTAACATATTCATGACTTATTCCTTGATTGAATGTATTTATGCATGTATCTATTTATATATTGTGTGCCTGTTACATTGTGTCTATTTGACATGTTGTGCTTAATCAGTTTTACAATACAATGTTTCTGTTTGTAACTCTTGTTCTGATTTACTACATTTGTACTTACTCTCTGCTTGTCTTTCAGTGGAAGCCTCAGCTGATGGTAAGATGTCTCCTTTTGGTTTGTTTTGCCCCCTGTGAGCATGTTTCAGTTTACTACACCCTCTGTAAACCAACAACCAATTACAAGCATGCAGGCTGCTCAGCTCCACATCAACCATGTGTTAACTGTACTCAACAGTGTGTATGAAAATGAAATGAGTTGTCATTTCTTCATCTTTTCTTTGTGCAGGGCCTCTAAAGGAAATGTGCTTTTCTACAGCATTGTTTCAACTTCAATCCTCTGCATATTAAATGTTCTGCTCTCACGTCACCCGATGTCTCGTGGAGGTGGTGTGTTAAATGTCCTGCTTTCACTACTACAGCAGCAGTACTTGTCATTGGAACCCCCGAGCTGCTCCCGCAGTCTAATGATACTAGCATATTTATCCTGTCATATTCCGAGTTACTGACAATACAAAAAGAGACGGCCGAGTATTTTCGGAGACGACTTATGCTGCCATTACTTTCATGTTCCATATGTGGGGAGAGGGGAGAGGGGGGGGGGGGGGGTGGAATGATCTGCGAGGGAAACTGATGGCCAGCGTGATATTTCAAAAGGTTACGCTGCATCTTGCTCAGCGATTGTTTTCCACGGATTTATATTTGTTTAAAGGGGTGTTGCGGTTGTCAGCAATAACAAATGCACTGACAAATAACTGGGCAGTGTGCCATTTGGAATTCATTTACCAAGACAAGGTAGAGATAAAGGCGCCACCCCGACTGTCTGCGAGCGACACTTCGTAAATCAGAGAACAGCGTGGATGGATTACACTGGTGAGAAAGTCTCTCTTCTGAAGGACAACGGCAGTGTGTCTATTTACAAGCAGCTGCCCTACATCATAGGTCAGCGCTCACTCCTCCTCTCTCTGTCCTTTTGAAAATGTTACACCAGGCCAAGATGCAGGGAGCGATAGAAGACGGAATACCAATTCAGAGTGTCACTTTAGCTGCTTTGGGACCATTGTAAAGGCAGTATTTTAGTAGTTTTGTCTTGCAGTCATATCACTCATTACTGTCTTCTGATCAGTGTGCAAGGTCTCTTAAATTAGACAGGCAATAAACTTTAATCTTAAACTTTAATCTTCAAGAGATGGATACCTGCTCGAAATCAAATTAAGATGTATTATGTACGAGGGAGTTATATGACACCTTCTTGTTGTAAAAAAATTAATTGCAGTGTTGGTGGTGTCGTTTGAGAAGAGTGATATGGATGACTAATTGGGAAGAATCACATTAAGGGACGAGACAGTCATATTCAAATCTACATTCAGATATAATCTGTATCGGTGGATTTGTTTTTGAGAGGAGACAATATGGGAAGACGGAAGAGAAAAAGTCAGTTTTTCCATTATAAGAGAAAACAAACAGCTCGTTTTTTACATGAACCTCATTTTTTCACAAAGCACTACATCTTTGATTCTGTGATGAATACAAAACATGTTTAAAAGCCTTTTTACAAAATATTTTTTGAGCATGAATAATGCAAGCCACTCTATGCAAATTTGAATATTTTCAGGGCCAAGCAGCAAACACTCATCAAACAGAGCACAGTGCACATGGATACAATGAGGACTCTCCTGCCCACTGAGCAATGATGATCACGGCTGGAGAAGAGCCTTCCGGAGATTCAGCAAACTTCCTTTTTGAGTGCTTGGGCCAACGTTGTCCAGGCCAAATGGTCTGTGAATAATGACGTGATGTCGAGCAACTTTGTTGGACAAAGAGTAGAAATGGTGGTCCACATCACTTCATTAAAGTTCTTTTCACATAATTCAGTGGAAAACTGTCAAGGGGCAAAAAACTGACTTCAACTTTATAGCCATTGTCTCAGCCTCATGACTCATATGTTCAGTTTCAGTGTATTCAACTTCAATTGAATACACTGATACTACTTTCCAGTTTGGCCAAAAAGCGTAGGAGGGGGAAATATCTGTTGTGGAATTAAGCATAAATTAAAGCCATATGTGCAGAATTTCTATGTGATTGCATCCTTCAAATTATTCGGCTGTCATATGTTTGGCTGATGAAATGTAGTGCAGCCGATGTGTTGCTTTCAGACCATTCAGCTCGGGTCCTCGGGTCAGATCCATGGTGGAAGGTGTACCTGGGGTGCCGACACATCCATTTATTTTGGTGTTAATCTTTTTATATCACTACATATAGAAAGTAACTGAACACATTTCCATTAACTATCGTGACATTGAACCACAGAAACTGAATGAACTTGACATTTGGACACAAAGAACACTAAACAGTTCTCCAAACATGTATTTTCTATATATACAGTATATGTACCTTAATACTTCTGAGACATTGAACCTGGTCCGAACAAGAAGAAACAAAAACGACTTTAAAGTGTAGTAAACACTAAAAGAGACCTTTCTGAAAAACCGATCCGAACTAAAACTAGCAAACACTCTGAGAACTAACTGATACTACAATAAAATAAAATACATAAGTCAGAACTAAAATAAAACCCAAAGTCATAACCTTTTTCTGGACAAAAAAAACCCGAAAAGAAATTTGGACTGCTGCAATAATCCCATCGGACAGTATTTTTCATAGATGTAGCTGTAGGAAGATATTCTGCCTATTGAGCTCTAATTGGCGGTCTAAGTGTCTCAGAAAACAGCTGTCAGTCGGGCGCGACACCGGACCTGTTTGAATAACTGAACAAATTTGTGGTACATTATGGCCAGAGGTCTGGTTCCAGGCTACAAAAGTCTAGCTTCACTAAATTGCTCATCGACTTCCACAGTGCATGTAATGTGTATTACTTCTAACAATGGGTCTAACAATTCCTACATTTTTAGTATGGCCATACTTCACACAAGCGTTTTAAAAGCAAACGCTAAATATGTGCATATGATATAACACAGTAAGACATATTTTGCAATGCTAGACATTGATTGGGACTTTTGTTTGATTGTTTGTTTGATAATATAACTTCAACTGTTGCAAACTCCGATAGAATATGCGGATGATCACCCTCAGAGGTATTCAGTTCCATTGGCAGACAATCTGTCAGCTGTAAAAAGCAGCGAGAGAGTGAATACAGACTGATCCATATCCCTCGTCACTGTGTATATATATTATGCATTCAGAGTTCAATATTGAACCATGCCAAAAGCTGAAATGTGGCTGAGATACGCAAAAACTGCAGCTTGTCATATTTGTGGCACCATTTATTTCATATACCTTTTAGAAAAGAGACGTGAGAATATATCCATGAGAAAAATGTTGTGTGACGGAGATTGTTCATTTTGTCTGCCACGTATACCCATCTCGAGAGTTGTTAGTGGACAGAGCATGTTGTGATGCATTCGTCAAAGTCACCTTACTTTGCTGTTTACAGAAGCTCTTTCAGTTTGACACAGTTGGGTTATCGGTAACACAGCTTTGTCAGTCCACCATTGTAAATCATGGTCGATGATTTAGTCTCAAGAGATGTTTCCTGTTTACCTTTTTGTGTGTCTTTGATAATTGCTGGCAAGTTCGCAGACATGATGTGTTCAAAGTGCTCATTAGAAACCTCGTAATTTGGTGTTAGAAAGATGGAGGTCAGACTGCCGACGGACAAAGACCTTTATTTGGTGCTAAGGTCTCAAAGGATAAGGCTGGCATTGTTATGTATTTTTAATTAACCTAAACTAAACCAACAATGTGAGAGGGGGTCTCAATAACCTTTTGATTGCTGCAAGCTGTGCACTCAGTCCAAGCTCAAGCTGATTTACCTTCCCCATTAAAAGATATCATTTCTGGGCATTGTAGTTTCTATCAAACAATGCTCCCCCACAAGTAGATTAATATTTCATTGTGAACTTTTTCAGGATTTATACACATTTGACGTGCTAGTCAGGCTTTGGGAGAAGGTGGGATTGATTGATTGATTAATAGGAGAACATGTCAACCAGTGCAACAATGTGGATTATTGATAAGCTATGTGACCATTTTTTCCATTCATAAAAAAATATAGTCAGTTTATGACAACAGAGTCTCTGAAGGTTACCCTAAGTATTTCATGTAGGGCAGAGAAAGTGCCCGGCTTTATTTCCTGAGCTGAGTGGCAGACACAGTACAACGCTTCATTGCGCTTAGAGCACTTTACTCTGGGCCCGAGCATGTGGCCTTGATTTAGGTGAACGAGCACATCCCATTTGCATTCAAGCAATCAACAATCGCTCACAGACACGCACACACACACACACACACACAATAGCATTGAATCTCTCTCACTCTCTCAGTCCTCTGCTCTCTCAGCTAGCAGTGCTCGTTACGCAGCTGAGACGAGTGAGAGCAAGAAACGCAGAGACCCGGTTCACGAGGGAGATCCACTCCCACACCAGGCTGTTCACTCCACGGCAGCAGTTAGAGAGTCAGTGATCCTGGCACCAGCTGCGCGTTGCTTGCTCGTCCTGCTCCTTCTCCTCTCTTGCCAGGGAGGTCTGGACTGATAGGCCACCAGACTCGAATACTGTAAGGCAATACTGTAGCCAGCCACGCTGCAAATATTGTGATGCTTATTGAACTCTATGGTCATTTTCACAACCTTTAGCTGCTATAAATCAATATTATTATATTGAGGATGGATCACAAGTTATCAAACATATAGGTCTCCATCATCTCCCCCCATTTAGAAATATGTTTCTGTCCACGGTTTGAGTGAAAGTCCAGTATTGCCTGTAATTGTAGCTCTGTTTTGGTGGCAGAATGGGGCAAAGTGCCGGTTGTGTGTGCTTCTCTTTCATTTCTTTCTCTCTCTCCCTGCCCTGGTTCCTCTCCAGGTGCTAACAAAATGATTGGTTTCCACCTGTGCAGCCCGGTCATGCTGCTCATTGGTTCCCTCAGACTTCAAGCTGGCCAGTCATCCTTCGGGACTCTCGATAAAAGGAGCACGCCCTAAGAGCTCTCGGCTTTTGTTCTCTGCTCTCAGCCTGTCTGAGCTGTTGATGCCCTGTTTGAGCAAACTTGTTGTAGAAGTATTGTGCTTGAAAGATGGTCTTTTCCTAAAACTGGCTGAATATTCAGTAGAGCGGCACAAGTATTTTTGAAATTGGTGCTACAAGACCAGAGAAAAAGGGCTGTGGTATTCCTTTTTGCTCAAAAGGTAGAAAACGCACAACACCCAGAATGCCCTGGGTTTTTTGCTGACACTGTCAAAGAACAATGTTATTTTTATTGATAAAACCGCACGCCGCTGTCCATATGTGGGCCAAAGCTTGAATGACACATGCTTGTGCCCCTTCCTCTGTAACTTTGGATTCAGCAACTTCATCCTCCAGGTGAAATTGACTGCTGAGTTGGAGGTACCCGTTACACTCTTACGTCGTTAAGTTTTATCAAGAGACAAGACAATTATTGGATGGTGCCACCTCTGTTTGGTGATGTTCGTTTTTTGGATAAGCGAGTGAGGACTCTTGTTTGCGTTTTTGTTTTCGGAAGTAAGGAATAGTCAGGCCTATTTTTTTCTATTTCTTTGGCATGATCACTTTGCCCCCCACATTTTGAGAACCTTATGTTTGCAACTGTTGAGATGAGCTGGAAATAAATCTTTAATTTTCACCTCTACGCCGACTCCTTCAAATTCTCTGGGTGTCATGTTATCATCTGTTTCCCCCCCCCCCATATTTTCAAAAAGGGAACATAACAGTCTCTATTATCTGGCTGTGCAGCTGCTAGATGTTTGACTTCATCCACCAGCTAGTCACTACTTTTTCTGTCATTTTGGTGGAGTGGCTGTAGGAGATTATTTGCTGCATGCTGCCTGCTGGAAATGGGGTTGATAAGAGTCGAGCCTGTGGGTCATAAAACCAAAATCAACTGGCTAAAAGAGGTTAAAACAAACTCAGTGGCGCTGCAGAGGTAAGGGAACCTTCTAGTCTCAGCTGGTTCATCACCACGTTTGCCTCCAATAAGAGCAGTAACATGATCCATCGAACACAGAAACGAATTACTCGTGGAGCTTAAATCTACAAATATTAAATATAGTGGTGTTGTATACATATACAGTAGGAGGCAGAAGCATAATGTCATTCCATAGCATTGTAAGCTTCACAGAGGTGCTGTTCATTGCACCGCTGCTGTCAATCTTTTGTTCCTTTTTTCTTTTTGACAAAACTCGCTCCAATTCCTGCAGCTGTCTCTGAAGATACGCACTTCACTCACATACACAGGATTGTTACAGGGAGCTGTCAGCATGGAGGATTATGTTAACAGCTTCATTAGACGATTGCTTTGCTTTGCCATTTTGATAATAGTCGGTGTGCGTATGTAATTGCGGCCAATCATCAATTAAATCATCTTATGTTGTGAAATTGAATTACACTAACTAATCTGTACTTATTGGAAATGAGGACACTTCCAATCGCAGGTGTGTTACACGAATATAATTTCTATCACATCAGATACGACTGTAACTGCATTACATGCCGTCATTTTCCAACAAATGAACGCAATACGGGCTGCGGAGGGTTTACGGACAGGTGGGGACAAAGAGACGGGCTGAGACGACAAGCCCAACATCGAGTCTTGCAAGTGAAGCTCCATCTTGCCTCGTGGTCGCGTGCAACCATCAACGGCAACCAACAACGGCAACCAACAATGGCACAGTACCTGACACCAGAGCAGTTCATAATGAATGAACACTGGTTCAGTGATTCTCCCAGCGAGCAACACATTTCTGCTGAAAATTAATAGAAATACAACTATAGATGCATATTATTCTCCATTCATGCCATGTGAGAAAGAGGAATAAGAAGAGGATCACATCTTGCAACAGAGAGGTTCAGCTATTTCATTTGAACACCCAATATGGGGACAGTAAGGTCAGTTGTTGACAAACTAGATTACAAATGAGCTGCAACAGATAGCAGTCGATTTCAATAAGTGCACGTGATTGCATTAACAGATTACTTTGATTTGCATTGCCTTGGATGGCTGTCATCAGTGAGACACAGAATGACCCCATCTGCACAATTACATATAATATAGAAATGAAGAAGAAAGACAGACTAGATTGATCAAGGTGCAGAGGACACATATTGCTTGAAGAAGACCACAAATGCATCTTGTAAAAATCCTCTTGTGTATTGAACATCTATATCTACCACACATTTTTGGTCCCTGCGGTGTTCCCGCTTTGGCTTATACAGGCATACTAGAGATGCCAGGACCCCCACAGAGGATAGATGGGAGCAAATGACATTTCCTGTCAACACAGTAACACACGTCACAGTGCCGGTAGAGGATGTCAGCAGTCTCAGGGTGCTCTGAGTGTCAGAGGAATTGCAAAATATTGTCAAGGGTGTTCTCACTCTGCATGCCTTAAAAACCAGCAGCGCTTCCGTGCAGGAGCCTTCTTAAATGGAAATAAGACTCATTTTGAGAATTCATGTGTGTTATTCGTTTGGCCCTGGAAAAGTTCATGCAGGGTTTCAGAAAAACTTTCCTCCAAAGCGTCAAAACCGGAGTGCTGAAACTCTAATCTGCATTGTCACATCGATGTACAGCCTGGAGCTGCTCTATTAACTGTGATAACAGGGAGGAACCAACTCGTTCCTCTTGTTTCTGTCTGTGGCAGACAGCACTCACTGTTCACTAATACAGGCTGAACTCTCCCAGGGCAACAAGATGACACATTTCAAGCCATACAGAGGTTCTCCTCTTTCTATTCCCACCACCTCCTAAGGCTTCCACACTTTCACCATGGAAAGGTATTATTTGAAAACAAGGCTGACATTTCCAAGGCAAGAAATTTCATGAAAGCTTCTTTTTTTCTGGTGATTCTTTAATGAGCATGATTCAAAGTAAACTCCCATACCCAGCGAGCCTCACTGGGAGCTTCCACAGTAAGATGGAGTATCTAATGTTCATTGAAATTCTCTGTCCCAGTGGCTCCTCGGAGAGGACGACTCGGCAACGCAACCCTTCCCTCCCATCTTATCTCCAGCCTCCATAGCGACGCCAACCATGACCAGAAACACAGTGAGGACTTACATTTCCTTGGCTGGCTGCCGTCCTCTCTGCCTCCCTCCGTCCCCACGGCTACGGCGGGGTTATCTATCCGCCTGCCAGCGAGCGGAGAGACGCCGGAGGGATACAAAAAAGAAAACAGGCAAATGGTGTGCTTTGCTTCGCCTTGAGTTGGCAGATTAGCACCTTCGACACCTTATCTCAGCCGAAGTTTAAGAAGACGGCTCAGCTATCACGCATGTGTACGTGTCCGTGTACAGCGAGTGAAGATTCGTATAGAAATGGCAAACTCGGTTTTTGAGTGACCTGAGGACAGAATCCCAAAAAGTATTTGATGTTACCCTCGAGAGTTCTTCCAAATAGCCCTAAAACATTAAAAAGAAAGATATTTCTCTCAGCACTGCTTGTAATATGCAATATGGCCAGAGTGAGCGGTTGATAGGGGGACCAGTCTTAGCAGTGGGATTTATCAGGCGAGACAAAATGTGTTGTGTGTAATGGTACTATATCTACCAATAAGAGTCTACGGCCACGCTCGCGGCTCTCTGAGCCTGGCTTAGCACAGGGGTATGCTCTCAAAACCGACTAGTTTGTGTGTCGTTCAATCACATCTGAAGCCAAAGGTATTGCACTTGGCTGCACACACGCAAAGTGACAGAAGTAATTGTGTGAAAAAGAGCTGGAGAAAGATCAAACCCTGACTAATACGCCACAGGACGCCTCGCCAATCACGGCGTGCAGCGGCCGTGAGTGCCGGTTTCAGGAAGACAACGGTGAATGCAGCCCCCCAATTCCCAGAATTAGGAATTATGCGTTTTTCGACTGCCTGACGAGCACTCTGGCATACTGACACCTGCAGGGCCTGGAGATAAATGCTAATGTCGGCATGTTAGCTTGCTAATATTTGCTCGTTAGCACAGAACTCCAAGTACAGCTGATGCCATTAGTTCGGCAATGTTTTGCTACAAATTGAAGTACTGGGAAATACAATTCGGCAAAAATGTGTCCTGGTAGTGGTGCTGGAGGAGAAGTCAATCAGAATTCGTCCTTCGGGTGAATAAATGTGATGGCAGTTCTACAAATGTTGAGATATTTCACTCAAAACCAAAAATGTGTTCCTCACGGCGGCACTAGAGGAAAAGTCAGAGAATCACTGAAGTCAGTAAGATGTATCCTCTGGGCCTGTACAGAATATCAATGCAATGCATTCAGTAATTATAGAGTTTAGTTTGGACCAACCAACGAGCACTACCATCCCTACAGCCACGTCGACAGCATATGTTTGGGGCATTTTAGGCGTCAATCTCAGTTATTGTTGTTTTTTTGATTGCTTTAGACTTTTCACAGATTACAGAACTAAACGTCGGGAACTTCAATTACTTCCAGACCAAAAACATAAGCCGCCTGGACGAACTGATTTTCTTCCAAATCAACCAGTTACTTTAATCTTTTGAGAATTTCACCGAAGAAAAAACAAAAAAGATTTCGAGCAAGACTGAAAGCTAACACAAAGCCTCTCATCTCCGACGATGGTTCCTAAGATGAAATACTTGTTACGAGTAGGGAGAAGGATTCTTATGGAGCTTTTGAGATTTTTAAGCAAATGTCTACAGGCAGCAGAGACGGGAGGAAAGTATCACAAACTCTTTAACAACTGCAAGTTTAGAGATGTATTTGGGTTACTTTGTCAACGTAATAATTCATCTTGCCGTGGAAGTTATTTCAGCCTCTGTTTCACCTGATGTGTGCAAGCCAACAAAGGAGTCTTGGTGGATACACGGTACGTCCCTGCAGCGCTGTTGTGTTGCGGGGGTCACGGATGGGACACATTTGCATTACGGCTAGCATTTAACAACCCTGCTCGCTACGGCTGAGAACCGTGTTCGCTCCATTCCAAATATTTAATCATCCGAAATATTTGATGAAGATGGCATTTTTTCTTTTCTGAAGGAATGACAAAACCACAATTCAATAAAGACTAAGATGTGTTGTAATGGATTCATGTGAGCGTTCATGAATGACTGTTGATCAAGAAATCAAGAAGAACAAATAACCTCCTCATTTGAATAAATTGTGCTGCTATTTTGCTCCGAGACACTGATGAGGTTCCTAAATCACTCCTACGCTGAGACACCTTGCGTGTTTGTATTTTTTAGGCAATGTCGTGAGCTCTTTGCAAGTTTTCTCGAGTCAAAAAAATAAATCCTCATTATATTCATAACGGTGAGAAACATTCCTCATGTCGTGTGTAGATATCGCAGCGTGTGCCCTGAAGATTCCTGGTGGGATGCGGTGATCAATGAATGCATTTAGCATGGCTGCTGAGTGACTCGTAATTTCAACATAGATGGAGAGTCTGTTTCCAAATCAGTTGTTATGAATAATTCTTTGTCTGGGAAGCATGAATGAAGGAGGCAAAATGAATTGTTACCGTGCTGGACTGTGGGAACAAGTAGAAATGATAAATTGACAGATATCCAGTTCCAGGCCACAGACGGACATAGTATTTGAAAATCATGGTATTGGTGAAATGATGCAGTCCGCAGACGCTGGCTATCGGTGCCAACACACAAGGCAAACAAATGTCTGACTCTGCAGCACTGGGTACTGCAACACACGGCCAATACCTTTCTTTTTTTTCCCTGTGTGTTCGTGGCAGAACATAATTATGACACCCACGCAGTGACATTATTGCTACCCGGCTTTCTATTCCACCCAAACATTGTGAGCCTCAGCATAATAAATAAACAAAACTGGGAGGAAAAAAAGAAGAGACATAGAAAAGCCAAACCATATTTACAGTGGAAATGATGAATAATTGAATCTGGGAGGCATACACACAGATGCAGACCTGCTTGCGTGCACACACATTCACTTTCACACGCACACCAGCTCCAACGACACACGCACACACACACAGGGAAAGAGTCCACTGGGTCTCCAGTGCCATCTAGAGTTGGTTTGCAGAGATGTGCATAATACATGCTAATAGTAATGATTCCATGAGGTGTTGTAGTCATGGTGGCTCAAAGCAAGAAAGAAGGCGTTTGCATGTTTTCACCAAGTTCATGTTTTGTTTTCCTCCCGCAGCTCAAAGGCATGCAATTGTCAATAAGCGACAATCCATCGCACTGATGAACTGATATCACTCTGAAAGGTAAATAACTGAATATCTCTTTTGGGCATTGAAGCTTGTGATGGGGAAATCTTAGACGAGTGTCTTGCACTCGAGAAGTGGCCCTGCTTTTTGCTTTTTGCTCGCCCTCAGCTGCGGCACAGCAAACAGCGGAGCCTTCACCGGTCCCTGTGTCCGGCAGCTGTGTGGTGTCCCCATATGTTCCCCGCAGTGATGAGTAGATATGTCGCTCCTGACAAAGCGGGAAGCCATGCGTGAAGTTTTTTTTTTTTTTTAAATCAGCTTGTCGACACCAGCACAGTGATTATCCCTCAGTACATCGCTGTTGTTACAAGGATTGACTTTTTCTGCATTTGTTTTGAGGATGTTAACAGTTGACGCTGAGGGGTTCTCCTGGCTGTTTCACACTCCTCTGTGCGAAAACCTTTCGCTCCCTCCTGAATGTGTTTTTATCTCATCAAAAGGGATTAGTGACATATTTTATTTTCTATCAGACTGTACTTCAAATGTTATTTCATTGTAAGATAATACGGATCACGTTCTTTTCATTTTTGAATTGCTTCCCACAGTTAAAAATAACAACCCTTTTCTCCTGCAAAATTACATTCCCATTCAACTGCACTCTCAATAACGTTTTGAGGGAAACAAATTTACTCCAAGATTAAGGTTCCAAGCCGTTTGAAACACATGGTTAAACCGTGTAAATTGAAACAAAACTTAAACGCGACAAAACTACTTTGTTACATTTAGACAAAAACTCTACTACTTTTAGTTACGACATTTATGATTTTTATTTATTAAAGAACCCAACAATATATATATATATTATACAATCAGCTCCACTTTGACTAACATCAAGACGCTGCATTGCTTTTGTAGGGATACAATTGAACAATAAAACAGTTTTTCGGGGGCTGTTCTGCATTGAGACCACTTGATACTTGACTATACTTTTTAATGCAGCACTTTTCACTTGTAGTGGAGCACATACTGGTACCTTTTCTACCACGGCTGTTTAGAACGTTATTTTCTGCAACCAGCCAACTGGAACACGCACAAACATCATTTCCAGGAACTTTAAGAAACACACATCTGCCGACCTTTTTCCCTATGGGCGCTGGCAAAAGAACACACAACATCAGCAGACGTTGTTGTTACCACCGTTATAGACGTTGAGTTTCCCATTGGCAGCGCTTCAGATGCCATTGGCAGAACATGTGCTCGGAACATGGCTCCCAGAGGCTTTCCATCCCTTTGCCATGTAGTGGCTCTGCCTGCCCTCGCAGGTTGGGGTCATTTGTCCATTGCAAGGGATCGACTACGCTGGGTAAGAGTAGAAAAGGGCACGGCAGGGAACTTTTAGTTAGTTATAAAATATCACTGATGCTGTGCTTTGGACGCTTTTTCTTTTTTGCACAGTTGGAACTGAAAAAAGAACAGCCAAACTGAGAGGCAGAGAGGTTGAAAGGAAACTTTGAATTGGCTGCACAGCTGTGTTTTGTTGTCGTCCCCCAAATTCCATTTGTCAGAAGTGCAGAGCACTGTAATAGGGAGGCAGCACCTGAAACTAATACTTACTGTAAGCAACGGTGACAGGATTTACAGAAGGGCGGTCACCTTCCAGAGTCATCCATCCCATTTCCTGTGCAAGCTAACTAACTAATACAACACGAAAGCGGATATTCAAATTAACTGTCGCATTTTTGTAAAAAATGACGAGGGATATGTAACTACTGAATGTTTGAAGGAGGCATATGCGTCTGACCCAAAAATATCTGCACAGGCAGCGATCCAGTGGAACATTTACTTTGATATGTTTTATTCATTCTCCTCGACTCCAGAGAGGGGAGGAGGAGAGGCGATGCTGGGAATCAGACCGTGTTTCCAATCAACGACAGCGTTGCCTCATTTCACTAATCATCATTCAAATGAGATTGATTTGCTTCCCCACCCCTGCGCCGTTTCCGTGTAAAACAGTTTACAGCGGAGGGATTTGCATCGCACCCCACTTTCTGCTGAAATGCAGTTGAATGGTCCCCAAGTTCCCAACAATAAGCTCATGAATGCTGGAGTAGTATTTTATTTTGCTCTGCCGGCTCGATCCTATTCACTGTCACAAAGGAAACTAAATCCACTTGAAAAGGGAGGTGTTTTGGATCATTTGCATGCAAGCTCGGCCCAGTAATGGAATGAAATATGACACGCCAATTTAATTACTCCTTTAGAATCGCCTCGCCTCGCCTCACAGTATAAATATTGATTCAGCCCCCCCCCCCCTTTGGTTTCCCTTTCACTTCTTCATCTGCGGCTTCCATCTTTCTCATCTCTCTCTTTCTAAAGCACTCTCTCCCCTTTCTCTGTGACACACACTCAGTGCTGCTGCCGCCTCCTCAACTTGTTTTCCTTTTAGTCCATCCACCTCTCATCTGCCTCCCCCTGCTACTGCCCACTCCCCGGTCTGTCCATTCCTTATTCTGCTGGCATCGGTTGATGCATGTCAGGTTGTATGGACAAAGACTGGTAAAGGAGCGACGGACATGAGACTCTGCCCTGGGTGCTCTTCTGCTCCAAGTGTGATGATAGCGGCGGTCTATATGCATGCCTGCACTCTCAACCGTTAACCGCCCCTGAAATTACATGCAATTTTCATAGCAATGGGCTTTATAGAAGGAAGATGGTTCCCTGGGGGCCTCGGGCACGCCTTTACAGCACAGAGCAGGGCAGGGAAAGAGAAAATGGGCAGAGTGCACCAAAGCACAGAGGAGTATCCCCCCCCCCAGGCATCTCCCATGTGGACTTTCATAAACTCTTTGGCCCCACTTCTTCTCCTCGAGTGTGTGATGGGTCAGCCTCATGGCAACGAACCTCAGCTCTTCGCGGGAGGGATACCAGCCCAGAGATGTGGCCCTGACTGTGAATTCATTAGCTGTGTTGTGGCTGTCTGCCCGGCCAGCCACTGCCACAAGGCAGCAGGAGAATGAGGTCGAAAAAGCGGTCGGGGATTAAAGGCATTGAGTTTAAGGTGGCCTTTTTAAACATCTAAATGGAGAAGATCAAAGAGCAGCACTCTTAGCTGAATGGACCTTTTTTCCCCTTAAAGCTTTTCTGAGTCAAAGGGGGGGGGGGGGGGGGGGGGGGTAAAAAGAAAAACATGCAGCATCGGTAAAAGCCCAGGCGTTTTTGTAAACAACAGATCCGTCCTCTCAAGGACGAAGTGTTTCTCATGTTTTCACAGAGCTCTTAACAGGCTGAATGCCTAACAGGGGTGTCCAAACAAGAGCTGGAGAGTTGAATCTCTTGTCGACGGCTTTATCCAAAGCAAAGCATCGGCATCCTCCTCAGCTTTTGTCTCATTTGTGTTAAATGGATTCCATTTTTACGAGTCCCACACGACATGAACTTTTTAATAAGTTTTAATGAAGCCAAGAAACAATTAAGAAGATGGATCTGTCAAAGTGTCTGCCTCACACACACAGAGATGCTATGTGGGCTATTAGGCCGCCTGCCTTTCAGAAAGCCTGCACTTTCAACCCACTCGCTTTCCACCTCACAGGGTCATGAAAACATCCAATTTCTTAATGGCTCACTCATGTGAATCATCGCAATGTAGCCTAAGGAAATGGTGACAGTGCTGCCCGGGCTGACGCGTCGTTAACACTGTGTAGCCGGCGCAAAAGGGAAGGCAGAGACATGACCTGCCGGCAGATTAATCCACTAAACAATGAATACGAGGTCAGCGCCGCAGCCACGGACACCAGTGCAAAATACAGCAGTAATCACCAACGCTGTGAGGCAGACAAAAATAATGTGACTAAACTCTTTGGTGATGTGTCGAGAACGCAAGAGGTGTGGAAACAGGGAAAAGGCCGTGGAGGGAAATTAGATCTTGCGTTCCTGTGATTAAACACCTCAGGATGCAGGGATCTCACCAGGAAAAGATGCGACAACTGCCGTCTCTGATTTCTGTGTCTGTCAGTTTAAAAAGGTCTCATGTTTCATTGATGCATTTGATCAATTAGCTTTTGCAGATCTGTATGATTTTAATTTGTACATAAAAGGATAATTGTTTGGGAGGCAAATCTGATCAATCACAAACGTCCTTGCAGTCCAATTAGCATCAATTTGTGCCTATTAATGTTCTGGAAGTCGTAGCATTTGTTTGTAATGTTAGCAATTAAACAAAACATCTCAGCCAGCGACGTTGAGTATTTTGGAAGACTTCCAAGCTCACGACAAAACAGGGCGAGTCATAAGAGAGCCCCAGCTATCCCTTCAAGAGGCCAATAACCATGTTTTTACTGCAACCTAGCACAAGACGACCATAATATATCTCATACTTTTAAAGCAAACACTTTAAATCCCCCCCAAAGGCCAGTGGCATTTCAAGACACTGAAGACATTATGAAGTTTATTCTGTAGCTGTCAATGACAAAGCACTATATTAGTTCTTAATGCAATTTCCATTCGGCTATATTTCTGTGGGATATCTGCTTTAATTACCTGCCTTACCTATCTATAATGGGAAAATGTGACTTGGTTGTTTTTCTATTCCCAGCCCCGTCTCTGACAAATGATGTTCCCAATAGCGAAATTACATTTGCCAGTACGTTCCCTTTTGACGTATCATAAATAGGTTTCAGGTAAGAGGTAATGATGGTGGATGTGTTTAAAAACAAAGCTTTAACCCAGGAAACGTGCTGTTTGTATCCCATGCAACACAATCAAGTACCGGTACTTTTGTTTCAATTCAACACTTGTGAATCAAGTACTTTTGATGCCTAAATTTGACCAATTATTTGTGTTGCCTAATTATTACCAAGAAGTACTTTTGTTGCTTTGTTTCACTTCAGTTATTTTAAGCCCAACCATGATGTTTTTTAATAAACCTAATGTAGTTTTTCTGCCTAAACATAACGAAGTAGTTTTTGTTGTGTGTTTTGTCTTGTTTCAATTTACAATGTTAACCATATGTCTCAAAACTGTTAAAAACTGAAACCGTAATGCGGGACAACACGTCTTCCCCTCAAAACATAATCGCGAATGCAGTTGAGTTGTATGAGAAAGTCCTTTTGACGGTCCCTGCAGAGTTGGGGATGGGTTTGGGGTGGGGTTTGCTGCAGAGATTCTTCAGTGATGCTAATACTGCTCGTCTCCAGAGGTGGATTTATGGTTCATTTCTTCGAGTACGAGATGCACCGGTTGTCAAGCGGCTTTTGGGGTCTGAGGAAATCGTGTTTGGAACAGGAAGCCAACCAAATCTCCATCAACGCGCAACTGTGCTATTAACACTTGTTTTGCATGTGCAAGCACAGGTGGAAAGAGTTTGTTTCAAATGCTGCCCCTGACATCGCATTAATCTCACTGTGTGAGGAAATGTTGCAATTAAACAGAACCGATTCGCTTGTGCCCCAAACCTGTGACTCCACTCTTAGAAACAACCACATGAACCGGAGTCTTGTAAATCTGCTGGCTACAGCGATGAGTCAGGCCATTCGAAATGTTTGGGTCCCTGTGCATCTACTGCCCTCGATTATGTTCGTTGTTACAGAATGTAAAACGGAATGAAAGCAATTGTATGATAATTGAGCGTGTGTAATTGTGCAATCAAATTGAAGGTTTCTGCCCCATTTGCAGAGAGAGAATCCGAGTCTATGTGCTTTCCATACATGTGAAAGTCCATTGGGATGAAATTAATAAAGACATGTTTGATCATTTTAAATCTTAACAGAGCGTAGGTGGGAGGCAGCTTGCATCATTTAGTTTACAGTCCCAGAGGAGCTAAAAGAGCGGAGAGCAAACATTTTCAGTCCATAAACTGGAACAAATTGAATTCTCTTGCATTCTCACATTGAGACACACGTCCCCATAACCTTGATAAATATTAAATTTTTCTATTCAGATATATTGGCGAACCTGGTGTGCTACAAGTTGCCTTTGCGTGGTTGCAAAATATAGAAAACAAGTCGATCTGTTAGGGGTTGGAAAAAGAGAAAGGAGCAGTTGTTAAGAGATCATTTGCATCAGTATTTTCATATGCACTCTGATTATGCTGCAAAATTGGACAAATTGTAGGTGGAATCAGTAATAACTTACTCATGCATTTGGAGTGACAACAAATCTTGCAGTATATGGAATATGGGGTCATTTTATTACATTTGATAAGATCTACTCGGCATGTTTCAAAGAGCAGAGGCTCTTGCTGCTGGAATGGATGAAGACCGAGCGACCGATCCACAGGATCCTCATCCTGATACAGTATTAAATAGTTCTTAAGTGTCACAGTTTTGACTACGTAGCCTATTTCTCAGCTGGGCGACATATTGTATGTATGTGTTCATGCCTACAATTTTTGACGAGGCATCCCAACATATCTAGTTTGACAACGTTTTCTTCATATTCCAAGCAACCAAAGCTTCAATTTATTGGAATCCCTGCAGGTGTCGTGAAGTAGACTGCTGTTTTTCTCCGAAGTCCAGCCAGTTCGTCACATTTTGCAGGTCTTGTACGTTTTCACACCTGGACAAACCAACTCTCTATCTCCATCCCTTTTTAAATACACGTGGGCAATGGGCAGAAAATATATTTTGGCCAGCGAGTCAGAAAGCTTGTCCGGGACATAATGAAGCAGGCAACTTCCTTAAGCCTCCCAGTGCAGAGCATTTCTCTCCATCCGAGCAGCATGTTGTCCCAAGCAGACTAATGTCAACTCAGCTGGAATCAGCCGAGGTGCCAGAGATGGAGAGGTGGCAGCCTTGCAGCCGTTCAGAACTCTCTTATATATTTTCAAAAAGTTACCAGTCTGGAAATAAAAAGCTTTTCTGTCATTCTTTTATTCATCAAGTGTTCCCTTCAGAGCAGTAATGTATAACAGGTCGCTGTCAGTGATTTCAATGGTTATGCAAGAACGTGCGAATGATATTCTTGCATTTGCTCTGCCAGCACTGTTGGAAAGTGGAACATTTAAGAGATTTCAGGGAGAGCTGTGAAGATAAGTATAATGGCTGTAAGAGTATCCCAAATCTAATTACAGCTATTCCATGACATTAAGTTACAATATGTCCCTTTAATAAGGTACTGTCATGGGAGGGGTCACGGTGAGGCCGGGTTCCCATGGCTACAGTGCCACAGACACCCACAGATAAATTAGATATCAAGTGGAATATAACACCCACGCGCACTGCACCGCTTCAAGAGTTCAAAATATTTCCCCCATCAGCTGGCAGGTATTTGTCAGGCGGAGAGAAACCGATGGAGTCGCACTCGGCAAACCCACAGTGCGAGTTCATGTAATTGATGGATACGTGGAGGGTGATATCTGTCGAACCAGGCAGGCAGCAAACGTACAGGTAAGATAGAATACATGAGCACACGAGAGATGGGGAAAAAGATCCTTACTGATAAGCCAGATGAGACCATCTGCTCAGGAAAAATCATGACCTGCACTGTCAAAAGAGGCTACTGAGATCTCACATAGGACCCAATGGAACGACACTGACAAACACGTGCGATAGCTCGACTGTTTACACAAAGACCAGCATTGTTTTTTTTCATTCCCTGTAACATGAACGACTTCCATTTAGCAGTATCTGTGTGTCCAGTTCACAACAATGCTACCACATTGCTCTGTGAGACCAATTATATGAGACAGTTTGCTAACATTGAGCGTATTACATTATTAAATTGACAAGTGGCCCAAAGAGGGTTTGTTTTTTATCATTATTCAAATGTGTTTTTTTAATCGGCGGTATTTTGGACAGTAATTGTGGCCAAAAACAAAAATATTAATTCAGAATACCAATTAAATGTAGTAAGTGTTGGCAATTTTTCATCTTGACATGTGGCTGGATTGAAATGGTCATGCCAGTGATTCTCAAATTAAGATTCCGGTGTTTCCCACTAATGGATTCAATTGTGCGGAAGATAACAGTCATTAATTTCCATTTAGCTTGGAAAGGTGTTGTGTGGAAATCTGTGAAAAAGACCAAAACCCAGGAAAGCAGGACTGCCTTCTGAGCTGTCAAATGAAAAAGAATAAGATATCCTAAGCGTGTTGTTTACTTCTCAGGCAAGCCCCCCGAGAGGTCTTGAAGTAAACATCAAGTTCGTCCAAGAGAAACAAATCAAGGGGAGGTGGCGATGTGCCGAACGACACCTGCTGAATAAGCTTCTTTTTTTTCCCGCTGCAAGTTAGACAAAATATCATGATGTTGTGTCTTCCCGTCTCTTCCCGTTTGAAACCTTTCTGGATGCTCGCTGGAATGAACTTTGTTAGCTTAAGATGTGTCGAGAGTTTTGCTTCAGCAGCATGAAGCTGATCTGAGGACACGGTGAGCCGGCGTCTGCAAACAGTCTTCAGTACCGCTCCATAACGAGCCTGAAGTCGGCGGCAACTTCCTGACAACACTGCGGATGCAGGCGGCAACCCCCCACACACACACACACACTCGGACGACGAGTCAAAAATATCATCACATTTAGGGGTGTGCCTAATCACTGGAAGGATTGGGGACCACGGAATTACAGGATACAAGCATCATCAATCTGTCACTGTCTCTGAACTCGTGCTCTCCTGGCAGAGATTCAAGCAGTGAATTAATCAAAGGAACCGTTATTGCCAAATTACTGACATGGGTTCAAAGATAAATGTCTCCTGGCTGATGCCAACTGACAGCCCAGAGAGTGATTAATTCATCCCCACTCTGGTGATTGGCAAGAGACTCAAACTGAGGGATGGTGCATCCTAATCGTGCCACGCATCGTCTCATGTCGGGTCTGGATTACAGTGCCAGTATCCTGTTACTTTGCGAGGCGGGGAGCCGTGTTGCGATGGACAACATATTCTTGGGTGTTTGTTTTAGTTGAGGAGGCGCTGAGTGAAGCCTGAGGGTCAGTGGCCCAGCACTTTCTCATAGGCCTCAATTTGAGCTGGAGACAGGATTGAGTTATGTGGTCCCTGTCCTGTCAAATGCAATAAGGAAAGCGAGGCAGAGAAAAGCCCAAGGTTTGCTTCCTTGCGACCGGAGCTTCATATAACACACAGAGCCAATAGCTGCTGCCGGCAATAATGCAGCCATGTTTTCCTAATACGGAAAGACAGGTCTGCAACTTTTCCTGAGGAGATTAACCTGGATATTAGCACAGGGTCGAACGTGACCTCCCTGCTAAAGCTCCACGCTGTAATACAAACTCAAAACAACACGCCACTTTAAGAAATCCAGTCTTAATTCTAACACAGAAATATTCAACTGTGCCTCATTTGTAAGCGCCGCAAAACCATCATCACCTTTTGATCTTTGCCTGTGAGCCTAAACACACCCT
Organism: Melanostigma gelatinosum; assembly: GCF_949748355.1. NCBI lineage: Eukaryota > Metazoa > Chordata > Actinopteri > Perciformes > Zoarcidae > Melanostigma > Melanostigma gelatinosum. The sequence goes on from NC_136639.1 coordinate 5,724,975, forward strand.
ATCGGTCTCCATATCAATTCCCCGTGGTGAGAAGCAAGATCAATCAAATCCCTTTTGTGTTTATCAGGCTTTTGAAGTTGCAGCAGGGGCTGGCGTTGTCATAGAAACAGCTGCAGTAGAAAAAGAAGGTTAGTTTGTTGTTGAACTTGGTAGGATGCGTGGAGTAACGAGAGTCATCATGTGCGATATCAGCAGCACAAGCGGAGAGGGGACTGCTTCTTTTGTTTGCCTGAAAAGCGAGGCCTTACAAATGAATGTGCGCCGGTGACTGAAAGTTCTCCGCCCTCTCCGTACGAAAAATGCAGGAGAATATGGTGAGGCTCACGGACAATACTGGGGAATACATTGCCACAGGTGCAGGGATTTGGCTGAATTCCTGCATCGTAATAAATCTCAATGATAGAATTTTGTTTCGAGAGCTCAGCATTGGTTTGTACTCGCACCACAGTGCAATCGTCTGGTCTGGTCTTCCTTCAGAAATGAATCCTGTCTGGCCCACCTGCAGTAAAGCTGAGGCACGGTGTGATAGCTCTTTACTTTAAGATTGCGCATTAGCATTCACACCAACTGGTGAGCTCGCTGTGCGTTCCCCGATACTGCTTACGATCTCGAAGACGCTTGTAACCAGTGTTTGCGCTTCGATTCAATTTCACAAAGATGTGAGAGCGAGAGATCTGTGATGCGACGAGTCATTTTCACACCTGGAAACCGCATTACTGCCTGCTGCGTTCATCCCGGTAGGGGAGGACACTTTGTATTTGATGCTAAATTCATCTCAAGTTCTTGTTTCCACACAAGTATTTGGGGTTAAAGCTGCTATATTAATGTTTTAATTATAACAACAGATCAAACAATTATGTGACTGTTAAAAGGGGACGCTCGTGGTGACGAACCCACAAGAGAATCATCACCTGATTCCCTTCAGCTCTATGAAGCGTTTTAGTGTCTTTCAGCTCATTGTTTTTGTTTTACAGTCTGCAATTCTCCTTTTTCGCTCTCACCGCTCTCATTATCGTCCCTTTCAGCCAAAGCAAGCAGCTGATTTAGGCAAAAACAAAAGCTACCTGTTTTTGTACACCATGGTAGCTCGGCTCAAAGCCTCACTGACACTAGATAAACATCGGGATAACGATAAAAACATTCCACAATATAGGGGCAACATGACGAAAACTAGTCTGTTTCTTCCATCTGAATCACAGACACGCTTGGTGTTGATGGCAGTTGATACCGTCAATTGGTAGTGACCGTGCAGACAGTCCTCAGGGTCGCTAAGCTGGTAGCGTAGCAATCTACTGCGCATTTGAAGAGCGCGTCCTCCAAACGTACAGTATAAACAAAAACTAGCCTACTACGCCTTGACCAATTTGGTGGCCGAGACAAGAAACACAGAAACTGCTTAGCTTTATGTCCTTGACATTAAGCCGTTTCTGTCAGATCAGCAAGACTGAATAGGTTCTACACATAAAATACATGACCTATTCTATGGAAAGAAAGGACATATAATACAAGTGTCTACAAATATTACAGTGGTGACAAACAATGAGAAGGCAAAAGGCACGCGCTCAACCCAGTTTGTTAGGGATTGCGCAATCTGAGGTGAGGCACAGCTCGTCGCTGCCTCACCTCACGTGTCTCCTCTGTTTGAACAGGACATGCGCAAATTCAGCGATTTTGACTGTAAAAATGCTTAAAATGATTGAAATCATACAGAAATTACATTTATAGCACAGATCAGTAGAGAAATATTATTTATTTTATTTTATCATTATGTTTTTTACTTTTCATGATGGCAGGTGAGGCTCTGCCGCCTCCCCTGACCGCACGTCCCTGGGCTACATAGTTATGCTATTGTGGGCTTTTTTTGTCAAAACAATCGTAATAAATTTGTGTTAGTGTTAGCCGACATTTTTCATTCATTTGGCGCTCCCCTAGCATTCCCCTAACTGTCTTTGCCTATCCCTCATGGTGTTCATCTTCATTTGGGAGTAAATTCGAAGCAAGGAATTCTCAATGTTTTTGGAGCTTTGTGAAAGTTTTTGCCTTTCGCCACTTAAGAGCTGCAATGTCAGAGTGGAATTCAGTGATTTCAATGCTGTGCAAGTTATTCAGATGAGATGTGAAACAAGGCCAGAGCTGAACCTTGGACAATGAGATTGCTGTGAGATAAGCAGCGGGGAGCAGCACAGAGGAGGAGATAAGGTGAGGAGCGCGATCTCAGAGGCGAGTGGTTTGCACTCGACTGAGCTGAAAGTGAATGACTGATCTGTTTCCACACGCATACACCTTGTTTAAAACCACCGGTTCTTCCACTTCAAAGGCTTTCCAAACTCAAGAACCACAAAGGAGCCTTTTGAAGCAATCTCTCCTGGTGTTTCAAGGGGACAGCCAAGTGCTCCAAAAAAATCCCTCTTAACTTGCAGATCCACCCGCAACCTGCTGCTTCATGGATGTTTCATTTAAACCGGACCCTTCTTTTTCTATGGGGATTAAGCTCCCCAGAACGTGTTGTAAACATCTCAGATAAATGATATTATGCTTTTGTGGGCTATTTGACTTTGTAGATGCAAAAAAACCCATCAATGTGCATTCATCAGGTCGCCTGTTTTTGCATATAGCCACACCATGTAGGTAAAAGAACTGCAGCTGTAAAATATGTAATATCAAGACCATTCCCAGTTCCCTGTACAATCACTGGAATAGAAAGTTTGATTGAACACTTTGCCATCCTTAAATGTTCAGGGGAGACAGTTTGAGTTACATCAGTGACCCAATAATGAGGAACGTATGCCACCGAATAACATACACGCAATACAGGCTTTTAAACAGCAATACCCTATAGCTGGATCTTGGATTTGATTTGTGTGCATTGGGAAATATACACACTTCTGCACTATGCTGAGCTCTGAAAAGGGGTGCCTTTAAAAACCTGCAACCTTCTGTTAATCCTGGAATATACGGTAACAGGATGTGGGCTACTAGACATGAATGCTGCACAACAGAAAATGTGTTTGATTGGTACAGCGTACCAGATCAAATTCATTATAATTTGGAGGAGTACGTGACAAGAGCTTCAGGAAAAGCCTATTGATATGGGGATTACTTGACAACTGTGTATTTGAAAATACGCCGGCTGTCAATTCTGATCTGTGCAAACACATACAACCACTTGTACACAAAAGCATGTCGTGTTTCGATGAACCGGCTTTTTGCCTCATGTTGCTGCGGAGAGGCGAGATTCCCCCAGAAATCTCTCAGCGTAGCCGACATCAAAAGCTTCGAGCAGCGGCTCGCCTGCCGCAGTGAGGATCACCTCTGGGAATTCTCCCCACAAACATGCAGCCGAGAAGACAGGCGGTTATGGTCAAAGTGTGTTCTGAATCGACTTATAATTACATTCAATTAGGATGAAGCAAAATCTGGAGTGCGTGAGATATCGCATCTATGCTTTTAATGAACTGATCCCCCATTAAAGTCGGAGATAAGATGTGAACATGAAGCAGACAGTGGAGATAATATTCAGAGAAAATTAATACTCACCTGCATGTTTGAAGCGCAAAAGGGGAAAATAGTGGTATTTTATGATGCCAGCTTCTATTTTCCAATTTGCTCACTGTATAACATCACATTAGCAGACATATGAGACATGCTGGGTGTTGTGTTGTCACCGATAGCAGACAGTGGAAATAGCAGATTGCTACACGTGCTCTTGATCTTTGTGAAGACTGTCACATCCCTCTGTCGACACAAATCAGTGTCGAAAAGTTCCAACGGGAGGATTCAGACTGGAAACCCAAATCAAAATGTGCACACTATACGAAAAATGTGCTCTCTGAATCTTTCTTTGAGTAACGGGTTTCAAAGTAGACTGCGGTTTAGGAGCTTTGTGGGGCGGCAACGCACGGCTTGGTGAAGAGACGAGGAAAACAACATAAAAACACGGATTAAGGGCGGGAAGAAAGCCTAATGGCGGTAGATTATAGTGGCATTACTACCCGGTGAGACACAAGCACACACAGCAGGCTGGAAGTATCTGTGAGATGATGGGACAGACACTCAACGGGTGACTCACACAGCAGCTGAGTGGAGGGGCGAGGATCATAAAGACAGGGCTCAGTGAGTCATCCTCCACAGGTTTAGACTTTTGTCAATCAAACCTTTAATTGGCTGCTGTTTGTATCCACAGCTGAAGGTTTCTATATAGTACAGTCGCGTCCGTACTTCATCATCATAAGTCAAACAGTCTATAATGAGGAATTTTCCCATTAGGTTTCTGTCAGGAGTACTGCAGTTGTGTTTCAGCGGCCCACCAACATTTCAGTCTTAATGTGATCAAGAGAACATTATGATTAAGACACGTGAACACATTCATCTTGTTATGATATTCACGTTAAGGCCATACGGAGATGATTAATACCGCAATTAGAACATGCACTGTTACTCACGTTGTTGGAGGCTAATTTAGACGCCATAATCCATGCAGGTAAAATTGCTCTCCGGGGATTTTCCAAGTTACAGCACTTGTGCCCGGATCATTTTTCACAGGCGCTACACATGGTGACATGCAGCCATGAAATGACTCAATTTGGAAACAACATCCCTGATACAAAGGTTTGTTGACTGTATGAAAACTGAAAAGCGAAATAAGCCTCACTTATTACATAATTCCAAATTGATGAAAGGAAATATTTTGGTATTCATGCATGTAGACAGTCTCATTATTACTTCCACAGTGTTCCGGTTTGGGAAACACGCTTATTTTCTTCATACGGATTAAAGCGATGAGATAAAATAAAGACGCTGGTAATCTGAATGCTAAAATAATCAGCTGCAGTTTGATATTCATTGGACAGATGTGTGACTGGTATACATTTTTTCAACTAACTCTCCATAAAATATCAAATTCCCCAAAATGTCAAATTGGTGCAATCATAGGACTTCTATTAACTGGGTCATGTCGGCCTTTACAGAATATTTGAATCAACCCAGAGCACCATGACCAGCGTATGGTGATCACATGTACCTCGTTCATCTTGCCATCCAATTCAAGTTCACAGCCCAGCTGTAGTCGGTCTTTTTTTCCCTTTCGTCTCTTTAGAACTCCATTTGAAAAAGTTTTGGGAGACAGCAGTGGCCTCAGTGTTGGTCGATCCCATTTTCTCATTAATTCAAAAGGTGCCGTAGATGCTTTCCGATTACGACATGAATAATAAATAGGCCTGTTAGTCTCCTTGTGGTGGGCACTGTTTAATTCAATGTCCATCCGTGGGTATTAAGGAAACTGCCTCTCCGTGGTAAAAAAAACAAAAACAGCCTTAGACAAATGACATTGTGGTTCCAGACTTAATAAACAACCAGTCACAATGTGTTACAGTGGGATGGTCCAGTGGGGTGTGGCACACAGAAAAACAGTCAGTGTAAAACCACGAACACATACTAAATGGTTTAGGTTGTCACGCTAGCGTGTGTCAGATAACATGTTTCATATGATATGTGATCTGATCGTTCCCTTTCTGCCATCAGATTAAGTGACGACCTCACTATTTTTAGCGTGATTGTATCGGTTTCTCGGATCAAAAGCCTTCGTGTGACTGGAGCTCCAATTTGCAAAGCAATTACAGATTATAAATCTGTTTTTAAAAAGAAACTGAAATGAGAGAGAAGGTGGATTCATTTACATTCTGATGCACCTATCGGTGTGCTGCAGGCATAGGTGTGCAGGGTCAATGTGCATCAATTTATAAGCTAGAACTTTACACAGATCGCAGATCTTTGGCTCATCAAGTCATCGTCATTCAGTGGTGTCTCCCACGATCATAGCGTCGATGCGAAGCCACCATGAATAATTCAATAGGTTGTCTACCCCAATAAAGGACTTCGTTCTGGTTTCATATCCAGTTTGTACAACATGTACTTCAACTCTGCGTGACGATTGTCAAGGTGTTATGTCTCCACCTAAAGGCACCCTGAGGAACTGTTCCTGCTGGACTGATAGGCAGGATAATCATAAACACTCTGAGCAGCACATTTAATCAGTGCCAATTATAGATCTCTGGCATATTTAATGATACATTGGGGACAAGTGGATATGATTAGGCTCGTGAAATGAGTGGAATTCAAGGGAGATACTGCATGCATCAAATTACACCCTTGTATCTGTACAATTATTGATAAAAAAAAATGGCAGATTAAGTACAAATCACTATTAATTCAGTTTTGTAAGATGTATTACAAGTAGTTTTATTGTTCAACTTCAACAATAGATTTATATAATCTCAAGACAAATGTACAAACATTTGCGTGCTTCTGTACAAACAATTGTTTTTAACAGTAACTACAAATATTAAATAAAGTGACACTAAGGGGGAAATTACATGAATTCAGAAAGTTTTTCCTTTACTTTCTCTTCGATGTTTGCATAGTATTTCATTTGGGCAAGCAGGGCTTTGGCGGCTTGAAGCTCTCCTGATGAAAGAAAAAAAGAAAGTGAAAGAGTGCACAAGGAAGTTCAATCACTGACTCACTCGGTGACTTGAAGGAAAGCTTCGGCAGAGATTTCAAGACAAACAAAGGAATGAGTGGGAGGAACTAGAGAATGTTTCAATGCAACGTCTGACTATAATACCTTCAAGGAGGGCAGCGTCTATCGCCTCCGTCAAGACTGCCAGTTTCCCTGCAAGTGAGGAGACAAGTTCCAGTTCTGCACGCGTTACCAGGACATGGCACATACAGTGCTGTTTATAGAAGCCCATAAGCACACTCACCCCTGAGAGTAGCTGCTTGATGTGAAGTTACACAAAGCACATCGACACAATGAATTATTTAAGTTTACAAAATGGGACAGAAATTGAACAGATCGTGTAGACAGACATAAAGCATGTAGTGTCATGTATGCATCACTCATTGGTCGCAAACTGTCAACGTTGTTGTGCCTTGCATATCGACGGTAGGCGATCATATCCCATATTTGATACTATGGGCGCATTTGTTATGAATTAGCCATTCAGTGGTTCTCTAATTATCTTTCTATGTGGTAGTTTGCATCGTGAGTGGCGGAGTCCGCCATTGCTGGCTTGGATTCATATTGCCTACGCATGCACCTACAGTATATCGGTTTTTTTTTTTTTATCATTATCGTGACGTCAACTTCTTCGATAAAAACATTGCAAACGTCTGTGATATTGCACTCAGGGACCAGTAGAAAATGCCACCTAAACATGTAACTTTTTTTCTTGGTGCCTTTTGTGTTCAGTTCAATGTTCATTAAATATAGAAATAAGTATCGAAATGATTTACTTTCTTTTTTTCCCGCAATATTCAGCAACGTTATCGCATGTTTTCCACATGTCGTGCAGCCCTGGCATGCATTACAACATGGGTTTTTTCAGTTGCACTGTGAACAGATGCATCCATTGTTCTCGGAGTAGTATCGAACAACACTTGCTGTTACCATGGTGATTACAGATGTCACCAAATGGACCAGAACTGAAATCTTAAAAGATTACAACTTCAACCCTTAGAATAAAGTGTCTCAGCCCAGTGAGCAGCCAAAATAGGGATTTTTGTTTATTGTATAGTTTAATTTCAAATTACTTTTTGAGGCATGGAGGTAAAACTAGTCTGAAATATGAAATAGCTACATATCTGAAGTGTCAGCGTCAATTATCCAGGTATATCTTCTCTCCCACCTGTTCTAATTCACGATCAACGCTCGGCTCAAATCGATCCACCAGACTTTCACTCAATGAATAAAACGGGCGAATCCATTTACCTTTTGTGTCTTGGCCGATCTTATTGGCGTCCTCTGGAGTCCGTGCTTCATCAAGAGCTTCATTGATCTCCATCAGCTGCATTAGGAACCCCGAGTCAGCCCCGGAGTCGGTGCCCTCGTCTGTACGCACCCCCTCCAGCTCCAGCTGAAATATAGGATGGACGTTCATGAAACTCAACTGCAGCTTTTTTTAAATGCATGTTACTACTTTTGAGTGACAGATGGTGGAGATGGTTCCCTAGAACAAGCCATCAGACAGACAGAGCTTTCAGTTATGAAAATAAACTATTCATTAGAAGAGAAGTCAGAGATTTCAAACTCACCATATAAAGACCACGACTCAAAGGCTTAAGCAGAGTCTGGTATGCTTTGTTCACGAGAGCCGAGTAGCTTTCTGAATACTCCTGTTCCTTCTGCAAAAGAGGAATCTGTTATGTTTGCTTCTAATGATATTCAGTCCACATTCATTCATTACAAAGGAAAGGAACTGTGTGTTTATTGTGAATCTTACATTATCCAGAGTTACACACCAAACTGTCACAAATTGGAATTATATCTGAGCTGTTTTACACCCTGTCGTCCTAATCTATACCACTGTCATCTTTTCAAACACCAAATCCTCAGTGATACTGACAATAAGATGTATGACATACAGCTCCTCTTTTGTAGTCGAGCAGTTTGGGACCCTTCGAGGGATCCAGGTGGAAGTTTGACACGACAGACGTGTGGAAACAAGACGGGGAGGAAAATATCTTGGAAATGGTTGGCAGATCTGAGTACAGTTTGCAGCTATCAGGTCTGTCAGCTCTTGTGAAAATCAATAGTCTCGAGCTCTGGGCCCATGGGCCCGTCGTGTGGAGCTGTTTCTCTAATAACAACCGGTGCAGTAGGTGGCTGCCTTGTAGCCTTGTAGAAGTAATGAGTTTTCTATACATGATGAAGACCCCTGAGGCGGGAAGATGGCTAATTAAGAAAAAATGGCCAGAGGTGCCGGTAAATAAAACTGAGTCGGTACAATATTGGACAGGTCGTTTGGTGAAGAAACCATTTGGGCTACCCCGCCTCTCTCGCATGCTGCTGAATAGGAGCTTTCATATCATGCCACGACAACATTGTGCTTTTGCACCTGGGTGTACAAAATAAATTACATGCGAGGCAACACCCCTCCTCCCCTCCTTAGTACGCATGAAATTGCCAAACTGCCAGACATTTTTATTAATGATCCACGAGGGGGTAACAAGTCTGTTTACTACTTCATAAAATAACCTACAAAGACCTTCAACTTTAAACTACTCGGCTGCATTTGAATTGTTTTCCTTTCTGTGAAAGAAATGAATAGCTGCACCCATCGAGGTTTTTATGTAAAACTGTGCTTTGGGCTGAATGTAACCTAGTTAGTGCTTTTTTTCCTCACAATATTCTGATGTAGGGAAGGTACGCTTGTCCGCCTGAAAGAAGTGACAAATCAAGAGTGAAGAGGAAGGGAATTTTTTATTTGATAAACGGCAGTGAGTGATTGCTCCATCCACCAAGATGCAACCTCTTTCCTGTCTTTTCTCTTGAGTGTCTACCAGTATAAAGCGTCGCCATGAGTTTGCTGTGTGCCGGTTGTTTCTTACTCCAAGCAGCAGAGGCTGAGATACCCTTACTTTTATGGGTCAAGTGGCCAAAACACTTCATTCTATATTTCCCATGAAGCAACTTGATAGCGCCTTTCCTTAGATCCTCCCAAATGAAGAGTCATGTCTTTAAACTACACTTCCTAGTTTGTAACACAGGCGTTCTGTTAGAAATCTGTAGTCTCATAACCAAAGCTGAAACAACCCTGATGACATCACTGTGACATAATCGGGGTAATTTTATCCCACTTGTCAAATTCAAGACGTCAGAGACCAGTTTTCACATTACTTGTAACTGATCTTTGAAGTGGAAATCAGTGGATGCTGGGTAGTAGAACAGGCATTCTTTATTATTTTCTGGCCTTTAATAAACAAGATAATATCTCTAAAATAAAGGTCCTTTTTTACTTCTTTCGACGAACTTTCTCTTACTTAACATTTACTTTACTTGTATGCTTTCTCGTGTTTTTAAAAGTAATTGTATCTTTGATCATACTTTATTCTTTATCATTGAAATGGATGTCGTCCTTGAATTTGGTCATATATATATATATATATATATATATATATATATATATATATATATATATATATATATATATATATATATATATATATATATATATATATATATATATATATATATATATATATATATATATATATATATATATATATAACTGTGCTTAAGAATTCACATCAATAAAAAACATGACACATCACACTGTTTTGTCACTGTTAGCTAGCTACCGTTCCCTCGGATGTAGTGACACAAAATAGATTGTTTTTTTAAATCAAAAAGTGATGCTGGAGAAATCCCTGCCTTCAGGCCAACAGAGTCCCATGTGCAAAGAAACACATCGCAAGGAAATTGTTCGCTGTTGCCATGAAACATCTTCATCAGTAAGGACAGCCACTTATTGAAGCCAGCTTGCTACAGCACAAAGCATTTTTTAATCGATTTATTTAACCTCGATTCCGTCCCCATCATCTGGTGCTCCTATTAGTATAATATATAACATATTAATAACTTTGTTCTTCGTAAATGTGTCCTGTGTGGATGAGATATAATGCACCTTTGTTCATACCAGATTTTGCAAATGTTTGCCTTTTTGCACTCAAAAAGTAGAAAATAAAAGTACTTTCTATTCTATTCTTTTACTTGTTCTCTTTCTGAGAGTTTTGGTAAACCAGGTACCAACCTGGTATTTCTACTATATGTATTTGCAAGTTGTCCTCCTTTCTGTCTTAAAGCAATGCTTTCATGCATCAGTGGTTTCATTTTTTTGATTCCTTGAACTTAAATGCCTGGTAGCAAAATATAGGGAAAGCTGCCTTACGATGGCCGGAATTTGTCAATGGCCTTTAAGAAGCACATCTTCAACTTTTCCCAGACCAAATCACAAACAAATATCAATGTTATGTGGCCTAATAGGGAGAAAGTGTCAAAACCCAAATTCCAGTGTCACACTTGTACGAAAAGATAGGGCAGCCTCAGCTGCCCCATGAACCCATGTTACTGAACTGATCTACAGTCAGGCTCCCCTCACATCCCCCTGCCTACCACAGATCTCTGGTTGAAGTTGTCTGGATGTAGCGACCGCTGGAGCTGCAAGTATCTTTTCTGCAGCTTTTGTGTGTCCAGTGTGAATGTGAAGTCACTGCAAAGAGGCAAACACATGGTGACATATGTTGTTGCTCACACTTTATGAATAAAACGGTCATAGATAGATGACAGTGAGAAATTATGAATAGGATATGATACGTACCAATCCATAATTGTAAAGTAGGATGCATCTTCTTCCGGGGGCTGAATGACTTTACATGACATGCAGAAGAATGCAGGAGTTGTATCAAGAGGCTGTTTGCAATTCCAGCAGTTCAGTTTGACTTCACCTGTGCAGTAACTCCTGATTGAACTGGCTGGATAAGTAGAGTAAATACGCTGTAAGTCCTTTCCCAGTGCGTTGAGGTCCATGTTGCTGTGCCATGTCTCCTTCTTGGAGAAGCTGGTGGACATGCAATGTGCTGCACATGTAACAGTTTGATAAACAGACTGTCGCTTCCTCATAAGCCAGCTGTGGTGCAGTGAAGCCCGTGATGTGCACAAAATCCGCAAAGTGTTCAGTGGCAACATTTTCAAAAAATTCAAATACACTACTTGGGGCTGTAATGCAGTCCCAATGCAAACACAAGATATTTTCCTTGCTGTCAAAACGTTTAATTTCTCTCTTCCAGAATAAGAGGAAGTGCGTTCTTCTTCTACGCGTGTTCACAGCACCACACTGCCACCCCTCGTCATGGCGGTACAGCGGGGGCTCGTCTCCGATGTGCTGGGAAAAAACAACAGCTAGCAAGCGGAGCTGCTCGCAACAGCCAACGCACTTATTTAGTAAACTATTTATATTAAAGTAGCGTTGGATTTTATTGTATCACACCAAACGTAGTAAGTTGAACATCATAGTGTCTTTAATACATGTTGGAAATGTATCACTGTCATATCAACCACAGCGTTTTGAGAGGATGTAAACTTCCAATGGTCAGCATGTTGCTATGTTAGCTCACTAGCTAACAGCAGCCTATCTTAGTTTGCTAATGTATTTTAACAGCAGCAATTGTATTTTTTTGCGGTCACTGCTTATAATTAGCTTGTTGTCAGATACCAGAGTGCTTCCCCCAAAGATAGTCTTTCGCATCATTTAATGTAATTTATGGAAATGAAACAGTGGGCTTTAACTTCCTGTTAAGAAGTGCTTGCTCAGCTAACTGACCTAGCTAGATAACAAAGACATCACATGCTAACGTAACCGGCTGTAAAGTTAGCCAGCTGGTAGCCTTACGTTTTATGTAACGTTATTTGACAACACGGTCATGACTTCCACGATATGTTACACCATCGTTATGAAGAGCCCGTAAAGCTACAGACCTGTTATCGTAAAGATATTAGTGTTTAAACATAACTTGGATCAGTTAGCTGGTATATGCATGCAGGCGTTAACGCTGAGCTGGAACCTCATTAACATCTCCCCTTTTTTCTTGTTCATGTCTTCTGTTCAACCCTATGGCGATGACAAAGGCAATGGTCGATGAAGAGTTATGGTTACACACAGAGTGGCTTGTCCACCAGGGTCTTCATCAAGCACTGGAACCCAGATAACTCCAAACCGGTGAGTACTTCATTTACTGAGTGTGCTTGTTGTTGTGCTGCAACATCATCATCATCATCTGCTCTTACCAGGCCACATCCCTTGAATGGTTATGTATGCAGAAGTTTCTCTGATCTCGGGCCAGTGTAAATATGGTCATTTGGTCAAGGATCAGACTTGGCGTCTTCAGTCCTCGTCTTTACAGTTTCCTAACAAAGGACAAGCTCTGATGAATGCCATGTCCCGATCCACGGCGTGTATTTGTAGGTGTGTGGTGTGTGTGTGCTTTAGGGGTTGACAGGAGTGCAAAAGGTCACGGTGGAGTATTCCAGAGAGACACTGGTTGGAGACAGCAGTTTCTACAAGGTAAACAGGATCTGGTCCTGAAGGTCGAGGGAGGTGCTTCTCAAGGCCCCCGCAGACAATACTCTGGGTATTATTAACGGAAACGGCTAAGAATAGAGAGCAAGGTGGCTCCTCTGGCGGTCATGTTGTTTGGGTTAAACGAGCCAAAACGGAACCTCATCTTTTAGAAGAGTGACTTCTCAAGTTGACACGCTGGGTGTGTCACACTCACACAGGGCTGAAAGGTTGATTTGCTTTATCTTGCTCTGATGTGCCACAGCAGCAAAGGAGTAGTCCTGGTTCGCTCTTCACTGCTTCTGTATGGAGTTATTGCGCCTCACGTTTCGGATTTGTAAGTAGAACCATTTCCAAGTGTGTTTTGAGCAGTTTTGGCACATGGAAATATGATTATTATGCCAACCTCTAATCATAGTTAGTAGTAGTTCATCTATGCAATATAAGGTTTTTATTTGTCATTGTACGACAGGGTTGCACAACGAAATTTAGATTGTAGTTCCAATTTGCTACATAGGAAAAATAACAATATGTTTGTAGTGTGGAGGGTGAATTCAGGAGTCTCACAGAGATAAAAAACTGGTTTTATTGTGTGGTTGTTCGGCAGCCTATACTTGAATCTCTTCCCAGATGGCAGCAGGGTGAACAGGTTGTGTCTAGGGTGCGTATTGTCTTTTAATAATGTCACAGGCTTATTTCAGCTTCTCCTAATTAAATAAACACTAAGTATCGGAGTACTTTACACAGTTTGAATCACTTAGTTTAGGTGTCGTAATCAGCATCAGAAAAGAACAGGTGGGCTCTCTGCATCCCTGCTAATTAGGGTGCCCTCCCTGATAAAAATCAGACAGAGGTTTTTCTTGATGAAGCCAATCTGAAAGGATTGTTCTGTTTTTTATTTTTACTGATTTATTATATGCATGGCTTGCATACCAGTGTGATATTTGTTATTTTTCTTCATGTAGACAACCCATTTAATAAGTCCGAAAGGGATCAAATCGACTTCTATTTTATCAATTTGGCCACATTTAAAATGCCATGTCCAGTAGGACACACCCTTTTCGGAAATGAGATTAATCGTGTCTGTGTAATAATAGTTCAGTCAATAACACAGTAAAGTCAATCAGGCAATTCTTTGTCACAGCAAGTGTGACTCTCTATTTTATTACTCCTTGCAGCAATTATCCACTGAAACTGTCTGGTGACCTTTTTTGTTAGCAGTGTAGTATTGATTTTTGGGTTTCGTATTGTGGTTCAGGTGAAGGCTGTTCAGGCATTTAAATTTGTCTCTTTCATTTTGAAGGATGTCTGTAGTGTGTCGATGTTTAACAAGGCTCTATAATTCACAATGTCACTGTGGTCCTTTATCAACATGTTGTCCTCTCTCTTTGGTCCCCACAGATAAACCATGATCCCCATCACTGAGCTGCGGTACTTTGTGGACACACAGCCGGCCTACCGCATCCTGAAACCATGGTGGGACGTGTTCACCGACTACATCTCCATCGTTATGCTTATGATCTCTGTGTTTGGGGGCACACTGCAGGTCACTCAGGACAAGATGATCTGCCTGCCCTGCAAATGGGTGGTCAACGACACCTGCCAGAAGAACTTCAATTCCACCCTCGGCGCGTCGTTGTTCGCGGAGCCCAAAGGGATCCAGTATGATCTGGACCGCCACCAGTACAACTACGTGGATGCTGTGTGCTATGAGAATAGATTGCACTGGTTTGCCAAATATTTTCCTTACCTAGTATTACTTCACACCCTCATTTTCCTAGCCTGCAGCAACTTCTGGTTTAAGTTCCCACGGACAAGTTCCAAACTAGAGCACTTTGTATCCATCCTGCTGAAATGCTTCGACTCCCCGTGGACAACTAGGGCACTGTCTGAGACGGTGGTTGAAGAGAGCGACCCGAAACCAATGAAGATGAACGGCTCAATGGACCACAAGGCGTCCGTTATCAGTGAGGATGTTGAAGCGAGTGTTCCGATGCTCCAAAGGACAAAGACGCGCTTCGAGCAGGGCATCGTAGATAGAACAGAAACGGGGGTGTTGGACAAGAAAGAGGGCGAGCAGGCCAAAGCCCTGTTTGAAAAAGTCAAGAAGTTCCGCATACACGTCGAAGAAGGAGACATTGTGTACAGGCTGTACGTCCGTCAGACTATTATCAAAGTCATCAAGTTTATTTTCATAATCTGCTACACAGGGTATTACGTGCACGATATTAAATTCAGCGTCGACTGTTCGGTGAATATAGAGAGCCTGACGGGTTACAGCGTGTACCGCTGTGCTCACCCGCTGGCTACCCTTTTTAAAATCTTAGCCTGTTTCTACATTAGCTTAGTAATGGTGTATGGTTTGATCTGCATGTACACGCTTTGCTGGATGCTTCGGCGCTCTCTAAAGAAGTACTCCTTCGAGTCGATACGGGAGGAGAGCAGCTACAGTGACATCCCCGACGTGAAGAATGACTTTGCGTTCATGATGCACATGATAGATCAGTACGACCCTCTGTACTCCAAACGCTTCGCCGTGTTCCTCTCGGAGGTCAGCGAAAATAAGCTGAGGCAGCTCAACCTCAACAATGAGTGGACACTGGACAAGCTCCGGCAGAGGATTACCAAGAACTCTCAGGAGAAGTTGGAGTTGCACCTTTTCATGCTGAGTGGCATTCCGGACACAGTATTTGACCTGATGGAGCTGGAGGTTCTGAAACTGGAGCTCATTCCGGATATCACCATCCCGCCGATCATCGCCCAGCTGGTCAACCTGCGAGAGATGTGGCTTTACCACACGCCGGCCAAAATCGAAGCTCCCGCGTTGGCTTTTTTGCGCGAGAACCTGAAGTCTCTGCACATCAAGTTCACGGACATCAAAGAGATTCCCTTATGGATCTACAGTCTGAAGAATCTGAGTGAGCTTCATCTGACCGGGAACCTCAGTGCGGAGAACAACCGCTACATTGTCATCGATGGGCTCCGGGAGCTCAAGAGGCTCAAAGTTCTTCGTCTGAAGAGCAATCTCACCAAGCTACCTCAGGTGGTGACCGATGTGGGCATGCACCTCCAGAAGCTCTCCGTCAACAACGAAGGCACCAAGCTGATGGTGCTCAACAGCCTGAAGAAGATGGTGAACCTGACTGAGCTGGAGCTCATTCGCTGTGATCTAGAACGCATACCGCACTCCATCTTCAGCTTGCACAACTTGCAGGAGATCGACCTGAAGGACAACAACCTGAAGACCATCGAGGAGATCATCAGCTTCCAGCACCTTCATCGCCTGGTCTGCCTTAAGCTCTGGTACAACCAGATCGCCTATATTCCCATCCAGATTGGCACACTGACCAACCTGGAGAAACTGTACCTGAACAGAAACAAGATCGAGAAGATGCCCGGCCAGTTGTTCTATTGCCGCAAGCTGCGCTTCCTGGATCTCAGCCATAACAACCTGACCTGTATCCCTACGGACATTGGCTTCCTCCAGAATCTTCAGTATCTGGCAGTTACAGCCAACAGGGTGAGTACTTTGGTTATGTTTTGGTTTACTGGAGTACTGGTTTTAAAGTCCGTCATGGTTTGTTTGCAACAATTGAAGTTACAAATTCTAACACCGCTGTGTTTCTCTCCCATCATCTAACACCCTCCCCATCTCGACACATAGATTGAGAGTCTGCCCAACGAGCTGTTCCAGTGCAAGAAGCTCCGCACTTTGAACTTGGGCAACAACTGCCTGCAGTCTCTGCCATCGCGGTTTGGAGAGCTGACCGGGCTTACACAGCTAGAGCTGAGAGGGAACCGTCTGGAGTGTCTGCCCGTGGAGCTGGGCGAGTGCCGACAGCTAAAGAGGACCGGCCTCGTGGTGGAGGAGGACCTCTTCAACACCCTGCCCTCGGAGGTCAAGGACCAGTTGTGGAAAACGGACAAGGAACAGCCTTGAAGATGTCTGTGGCCCCGAGTGAAAACAGATGCTGACCAACAGCGCCCTGGCACAGGAGGAACGTCCTCTACTCTCCCACGGGGCTTGTTGAAGCGGGCGGTAGTCCCGCTGCAGTGTACTGCCAGTAAGGTTGGGTATCGAGAACCAGTGCCAGTTGGGCACAATTTAATTACTGACAGCTTCTGGTCGTTCTCTTAATTCATAACTGTGCAGTCTGTTGTCCCTTCTTTTGCAAACAACTCCTCAGGCCTTTCCAGTGCAACCCAGTAATGATGCTTTTTTTTTCTTTTAGCAATAATGTAGCAGTGCCATTGTCATCAGCCGCGTGGGGGTTTCATGTTGTGCTTCTCAGTAGCTGTACACACACTTTCTTGTCTAATCAAGATAGAATACATTTTTGAAATAATCTGTCCAGTATTGTTGTGATCAGCTTGCTCTCTCATTTGTAAAACTAAGACCTCTGCCTCATAACCTGCAACGTGATTAATCATAAATCATTACGGGCTACAGGCTGTAACTCTTGTTTTTTATAATACTATTAATGATGCAGATGCTCACTCACAATAATTGACGAGTCATCTGATAAGATCACAAAATATGATATTGATATGTATTATGATTATGATGCCAATCACACGCAAACAGTCAAGTCAGCAACCCTATAAGTTTTAGTCATAATAATTGTAGTCCATGCCTTTTATAACTATTGTTTTTCGGGCCTTCAAATACCTTCATTTGTGCTTATTTTGAAATGAATCTGAAAATGATGAACATACGACATAAAAACCACAAATCAAACGATGAGTCATGTCAAGAAAGGTAATGTAATCTGAGATCCGTGTGTTTGAGAGGAGACTGATGAGTTCTCATTGGTTCTGAGTGTAGCGGTACAACGTGTGGTGTTGGGCTAGAGAGTGGAGGGTTGATCTTCCTGGGGAACGATGTGTAGTGTGTTTGACTGAGTGCTGGGAGAAGCAATCATTCTACTGAATGCTACCCGCTGGACTATTATTCCACAATATTCCCCCCATACAATGAAGTTAGTGGAGCGTGTTATCGGCAAGCAGATACCCAACCATTACTGCCAGTACACTATTCAGTGGGAATTTAGCAACATCTGTGTCAATGTCATGCTGCGTTCACATTGTTTGTATGTAATGAGTTGCACAAATCAAATGAGGTTTTGCATGAGGTGAGTCACGTCGGCATTAAAAGCATTGAATTGAAGTTCATACGGGATAACACAATCGTGACATTGAAATGGATCGTCAGTGATATGTTTGAAACAAACGCTAACCTCAAACACTACATTGCTTTATTCTCACCTGGCCTCAGCGTGTTAGTAATGTTTCTGTTTAAGTCATGCTGAACTGCATTAGTCAAAATGTGGTGCAATGTTCAGTGTAGATGCTCAACTGTGCATGAGATGACGGCCATCTTTGAGCGTAATCTATTCCACTTCCTGTATTGGAGTCATTAAGGTGAGGTCAATGTGGATATGTTTTTTCTAAGACAAAGAACAATGCAATTATGTCCAACATTTCTGAAGCGTCATCGTCGTGAAAAACTAGCTACATTCCACTTAATGTATACGGGCAAATTGTAATTCCTACAAATTATTCTCTCATCGGCAAAGAGAGATTTTTATTTTTTTTAAAGAGCCATGGCTGTCAGATCGGTTGCCTTAGCTTTGATTCACTCCTGTGTTATGTATCATTTCTGTTATACAAAAACAACAAAAGTGTTGTGGAGTTTTTGGATGCAGATACTTGTCTCTGCAGCTTTGTTTTTTATGTTTTGCTTTAAATGTTTCATTCATAACTTCCAGTGGACTCCTCACATACCTGACACCAGTAACCAACGAGGGCCAATAAAAGATCCATATGGTGTGTTAACAGTGATTAATGACGTTGTTTTCTGTTGCCTCACCTCGTCACAGTGACTGCTAACTCTTTATCTCTCCTGCCATAGAGTCAGAAGGGCATTATCGTTCTGATTTTTACTGATCCAGTACATTTTCCACTCTATTTGTCAAAGTGATGTAGAAATGTAGACGTTGGAGTTAGATTTTTGGAAAACGTTGGTTGACGTTTATTGTGCAAAGGTTTGTTCTTTTTCTGTGCCAGATATACTCTCCTCTTATGGAAACACATTCCTCTTTTTTCATCACAAAGTCAAAATGTCAAAATATATTTTGTTTTATAACAGCAAGCAGGTCCTGGGTTCATGCACACGGCAGTGTAAATGTCTTAGTTTCTCTTTTTACTCATAATTGTGGGAGATATTTTTTTGGTGCTAATGGGCCTCTGTACTTTTTCCAGGTCTGGTCATCTAATTGTCATTTATTCCTCTGATTTCAATGTGTGTTCAATTATAGAGAAAAGTGTGAAACTGTTTGCCTGAGAGTGACTTTTCTGCACTTGTGTTTTGCCACAGTAAGCAGCACCATGCTAAAAATACATAATTCTAGATCAATGCACTGACACAGCACAACTCCTAACAGGCGTTCTTGTGTTTACCCAGAGAACAAAGTCATCAGTTTATGTTTTAATAAACCTAACTGCAAAGAATACTTAGACAGGAGCAATAGTACAGTGACTGGGTTGAAAAGCGTAGGAACAGTTTAAGACGTGTACATTTCTTTCAGCAACATGTTTAACTATGCTATATTGTGCAATATTGCCTTCATTTCCACGATGTAAAGTGGATGTAGTTTGATGTAGTTTTCACATGTGCACGGGCATTCTTTTGGTCGCATTCATTTTACTCCGGTGAGGAGTTGAGAGAATGCTTTTGCGCCTGTCCCACAAGTTACATTTAGGTAAACGCAAATAATAATACAATTTCATGAATATAACAAATGTTTTGTATGTATGAGAAGGTTTGACTGCCAGCCGTGAGATTAAATTCGATATCGGGTATTTAACAAGTATTTAGGTTTGTTTCTGTTTCAGAACTACTCCTAGAAAGACAAATTATTTACCTGTAAGTCCAGAAGACCTCAGCAATACACCGCAGATTTCGACAATCAGCTGTTCTCAATAAGACTGACGGCAGAGAACCTTTAGTCAAATGTAAAGTGTTTCACATGCACTGCGAGTAAACGTTAAGTACGGCAAACAAGCATGGTGTAGGTTGCTAGTACAATGGTATGAAATAGATTTGCGTTTATAGTTGTTCATCTTTTTGTTCTGTTTGCCCTTTTTTACAATTATGATTTTATTTTTACAACACTTGGTATTACAGTACAACTAAATTACTCAGGAAACCAGCCAGTACTCACTCCTTGTTTGAGTTGATTGCCTTTTTTTTGTTTTTTTTATTACACCTGTTATTTTTTATTATTTTAAACAATTGTTTCATACAGTTAGTTTTATATGCATATATATATACGTTCTTCCTGGTTTTGGTGTATTTAATATGGACTGCTGGTTTAAAACTAAATGTGTTTGTGTTTTTAAAGAAACCACTTGGTTTAACATTGATTCTGCGTTTTCCTCAATGACCATGTACAAATGGAGCTGTGTTTCAGAATTATTGTGTCTTCATCAGGATTAGTACGGATGCATGTGTGTATGTTGGCATGATGAGACTTTCTCATCCTGTGATGTCCATCTTTGTTCTTTCTCTTTAAATCATTTTTGGGTACAAAATTCTGATTTTCAATGTTTCCCATTTGGCTTCATGCATTGTTGGTTTGTCAAATTTGCCATTAATAAGGAAATATTCTGTGTGTCTGTATTAAAATGAATTATGTCACAGAGTATTCTGTTTAAATATGTGTCCCATCTTTTCCTGCACACGATCCACTCGAGGTAAAATAAACTTGGTTGACCTAATTTGTCTTGTTGAAATTTGAATTTTGTGAATGACTGTGTTCTGTTGTATTTTGGTGTTGGATAGATATGTCAACTGCCCAGCGTTGTGTTTGGGATTATGCACCAAAGCACAAAATCAACTGGCATGAGGCTTCAAGGTGCATCCTGCTCGACAACCTCATGTTGAGTTCCTGTCTTTAACAAGGTCCCTGTATCAAAATCTAATACAATCATTATCCCAGTTTTGTGCCCGTGTGTTGCATGTAACCCAAAACAAATCTGGTAGGTATATAATTTAAGCAGAGAAACCATATAAAAATTGTAAACATTTCACAGAATGGGAATATGGGGGGCTAACCCCAGAATTTCCATCCAGGGGCCACATAACATAACATTTGACCATGTCTGAACAGCATCACAAGTGTTAAACCTCTGCAGAGACTGTGTGGTTCTGGCTGTTTACATTGAGCTTCAACAGCTCTGTGCAGAGGTAAATATGTCACGATAATCGTTTTGGTTTTTTTTCGTAGATCGTAAATTCTCTGCGGAACCATTCTTTGCTGGCCACTGCACCTACACGGACATGTTTTTCCGACACACTTGTCCAAAGACGCAACGTTTGAAATGGTAAATTTGATTGTCGACATTTTCAGCAGATATCTGTTATCTTAAAAACAACAGAACCGTTTAAGTAAATGTCAACGAATACGGTGTTTTAAGGCCTATTCGTTTGTTAGGAGCCAGGCGAGAGACTTCCCTTTTGTAAGGAGAACGTGCTTATTTTGTTACAGTCAGGCTAATGTGCTAAGCTAGCTCGCAAACTGTAATGAATGGTGATTCATGTGCCTCCTAAAAGTTAACGTTTTGGGTTAATGATTATTCTTCTTTTCCTCATGTTACAGGCTGTTACCCTTCAAACAGATCTAGGAGAAATTAAAATCGAATTGTTTTGTGAGCGCGCACCGAGAACATGTGAGGTAAGTGACCTAACTTTGGCTACAGTTAACGTTACGTCACGCTGCAAGCGTTGGCTGAAAGTTGCATTAAAGTTGTTATATTATTCTATATATACAGTCTCTCAGTGGTGGATGGAAGTTATTTTACTGAAGTAAAAGTATCAATGCCACCGTGTGTTAATATTACGCTACAAGTAAAGATTAATGCATTCAAGTATTTGGATCAAAAAAAAGTAATGCAAAATGGCCCATTTCAGAATAATGTATTCTTTTCAGCTGGGGGATTCTTTTATCTAATTGATGTACTGCTGGGTGGTCTTATCCATACAATTACATCATAGTTTATTACTTTCATATATTTTGTAATCTGCCTCTGCAAAATAACAATAAACTAAAGCTATCAAAATAAATGTAGCCGAGTGAAATGTACAATATTTACCCCCACAATGTAACAGATTAAGTTGTACAAAGAACAAAAATGGAAATACTCAAGTACAAGTACCTCAAATTGTAATTAAGTACAATACTTCAATAAAGTACTTGGATACATTTCATCACTGCAGTCTCTTTAATATTCCTTTTTTTTTAAGGATTTAACTTTGACTATCCTAACACATATATTTCACTATTTACAGAACTTCCTTGCTTTGTGTGCCAGTGGCTTCTACACTGGATGTGTCTTCCACCGCAATATTAAAGGTTTCATGGTTCAAACTGGAGATCCGACAGGTATGGGATTGTTGTTGCATCTGCTGCATATCAACACTGAAATGGCAGAATTCTCATCCTCACTTCTTGATCGTCATTCCCCGTATTTTGATTAAACCAATCAGGCACAGGCAAAGGAGGAACAAGTATATGGGGCCGCAAATATGAAGATGAGTTCAGTGAGCACCTAAAAGTGAGTACCTACTAATTCGAGCATGTTGGCCTAATATTTCATCGGGGTTCATCACTCTTCAGCATTGTAACTTTTGTGTTCTTTGGCTTTCTTTTATTTCAGCATAATGTAAGAGGAGTGGTCTCAATGGCAAACAATGGCCCCAACACAAATGGCTCGCAGTTTTTCTTCACATATGCCAAACAGCCCCATCTGGACATGAAGTACACGGTGTTTGGAAAGTATGCAGCCTTTTATACAGATAAATGGGTCTTACGTGAGATGGAAATAATGATTGTTGGACATTTATTTCGGCTCTGCAGACAGCCGCTTGGTGTGCCTGAAAGTTAGATTGTTTCGACTGTATTTTATTGAAGCAGCTGACATCTTTATCTCTTCCACGCGTAGGATCATCGATGGCCTGGAAGCGCTGGATGAACTGGAGAAACTTCCCGTCAATGAGAAGACGTTCAGACCGCTGACGGAAACCCGGATAAAGGATGTGACCATTCATGCCAATCCTTTTGCTGCATAGACAGTTTTCTCTTCAAATATGCAAATAGGCCTTGAACACAAACTTGGACTCTGATATTTCCAATAAGCCTATTGATGCAGTTTAAAGTACCCTGCCAAAGTTAAAATGGATAACTTGTTAGAGGCTAGAAATTAGATAGAACGCTCCCAGACATCATCATGACACGGACTCTGAAATTATATAATGCTGAGCTGTCCTAACAAAATCACATTTTTGTACCAGAATTTTCTAATATTTTTGTTGTAAACGGCATTTAAATTCTGAGTCAAACTTACTTAGTGGTTTAAATTCGTCAACACTTAAATTGCTGTCCATCCTGAAGCAAAATGCACGTGTATACTCTTTCAAATGTTTTAACTTGGTATGCTTATTGTTATTTTATGAAATGATTTGCATTGCAATTAAAGGCGAACCCTTTTCTGTTTATCTTCATGAATTCAGAGTTTAGTCCAAAAAGAAAACACGCCCCCGACTTTGTACCCCACTGCTACAGTCTGATCCTTTTTTATTCTTGATAGGCAATGTAAATAAGCTGTCAATGTTTTGTACGAAATAAAACGTTTGTAAATAATACATCTGTGTGCAAAAATGACTATTGTTAAATGTCACCACTTCGACAGACTTGATGCTTAAGGGTTACGGTTGGAAGTCTAAAACTGAAGCAGCGCTGTCAAACAGATGAGCACCTCCTACGTCATCACTAGTGGACGAAGTGTGTTTCGCTGTCCGTAGCAAGTTCATACAAACTACATTAAAACCCCGCAGAAATGGCCTCAGACAATGCATTTAAAGTAAGTCTACTTTGACTATTTATTATGGCTTTATACCAACTTAACATCGGTTCACCGTGAGGTTCGGTACCTGCGTGGACACCTGATGGACATGTTTGTGTGTTCCAGGTGTCTTCCCTGCGGGATAAAGTGACCCTCATAACGGGTGCCAGCTCGGGCATCGGTGCAGGCACGAGCGTCCTGTTCGCCAAACTCGGAGCGCTGTTGGCTCTGAACGGACGCGACGTGGACAATCTAAAGAAAATAGCCAAACAGTGCACCGACTGCGGAGCAGCCGAGGTAGCCGACCCTCACACTGAGCTGTGCACCAACGTTATGTGACTTGGGATGAAATATTAACTAGAGTACAAACATGTCGACACCGTTCAATGCAGTCTTTTGTGGACCAAGAGTAGAGAGGATCAAGATTCTACACTTTTAATGTTTTTATGAATGGAGTTTGGTGGTCCGCTTGTGTAAAAACGTAAACGTACAATCACCAAAGCCTCGCACGTTAAGTTGCAAGTGAATATTCGTTAAAAAGTCTGCTGTCAATATATTGAGCCGCAATGCATTGTTGGATGAGCACATCCACATGTGTTAAATGTGTTATAAAGTGTAAATACATGTAGACGATGTAAAATGACCATTTCTGACACTGGTGCATACATGCTGACACATTAAAAACAACCTGCAAACAATTTTACTTTACCATCCAAACATTACTGCCTTTAACAAAGTCATTTGTTCAGTATTGTGTGACTATGATCTTGAAAAATGCCTTTAAATTCCTAACACGTCTGTGTTTTATTAGCCTTTGCTGGTTCCTGGAGACCTCACTGACGAGGAGACGGTGAAGAAGACGGTGGAGCAAACTATCGCTCACTTCGGCAGACTGGATGTCCTCGTTAACAGCGCTGGTATCCTGGCCATGGGCAGCATAGAGACAACAGACATGGCTCAGTACGACAGGATCATGAACATCAATGTCAGGTAGGATAACGCAGAGCATCATAAAGATATATCGGTGCTAAACCTACAGTAGTACAGGTTGATTAGTAGCTGGGATATGGCGGATGACTCTCAAGTTCAAATGGCAGTTGGCTGAAGTGATGCATGGATGTATTTCAAAAGGGCCCGCAAGGACACAAGACTAGTAGTGATTACTCCCACACTTGATATGTCGTGTTCACGTATGTATTATTGATCATTTTTAGTTTGAATGTCCCCTCACGTTTGTTTCATTCTCCAGAACCGTATACCAGCTGACTCAGCTGTGTGTGCCCCACCTGATCAAGACCAAAGGCTCCATTGTCAACGTATCCAGTGTCAACGGACAGAGATCAGTGGGTATTACAGCGGGCCACCTATTCACGACCACACCCACTTCATGTATTTCTTACTTGTAGTGCTTTCTCTCTGTAGTTCCCTGGTGTGCTGGCCTATTGCATGTCCAAGTCCGCCATTGATCAGTTCACACGTTGTACAGCACTTGGTGAGTGAGACATTTATACTGTGTATTATGTTAAGCATTGTACAAAGTTCACAGTCAATAACATGACTCTTTCATTTCAGAGCTGGCGTCAAAGCAAGTCAGAGTGAACTCTGTCTGGTGAGGGTTTTAATGAAATTATTTTGGATGTATGCAATTAGCTAACACATATCCCATGCATTTCTGATTCATAAAGCATTGATATCAGTTGTTTCTGTTGGAAATGAATTCCATTGATGCACCATATCTTGTGTCCCTGCTCCTGCTGCATCTCTTCAGCCCTGGTGTGATCATCACAGAGGTCCACAAGAGAGCAGGACTAGATGAGGACCAGTATGCCCAGGTAACGCATACGTGTTGCCACTAAAACAGATGTATTTTTTCAGAGGTTGTCATCTCCTAGCATCTGATAGCACACGAGACAAATAACAAACACTCGGTGTCTGTCAATCTTTTGCTTTTCACCCATCCAGTTTCTTGCAAAGTGCAAGCAGACCCATGCCCTGGGTCGACCAGGGGAGGTGGAAGAAGTGGCCCACGGCATCGCCTTCCTGGCCTCCGATGCCGCCAGCTTCATTACTGGAGTGAACCTCCCTGTTGACGGGGGCCGCCATGCCATGTGCCCAAGATAAGATGCTGTGTGTTAGGATACAGCAGTCTGCTAATATAGTTCTTTCAACCTCCAAGTCTGCCCGTGTCTTCGTTTTTTTTATTCGCCACTAAAACTGATCGGGGAGTTGTCATTAAAAAAAAAAGAAAGGCATCACTTCAAGGACACAATTTGTCTCCACGTTTACAACACTGTCAGGATTTGACAGTTCCAGATGTGTGACATGAATATCAGGAAGCTTAAATGCATGTTATTTGCTGACTTTGACAATAAGTTTTTCTTTTAATGAAAAGAAAACGAAAGCTGCTGATCAACAAAGGTTTCAGACTTTTATTGAATTACCTGTTGAGTCATTAGACTTCATTCACGCAGCATGTACTGTCCGCACAGATTAAACACTGTAAACTCTCTTGTGTTCTCTATTGTAAGAAATCCTCTGAGTTTAGAAATTGGCGGGACCAATCGCCATTGCTGCACCTTTGAGTGACAAATGCTGAAACAGTAAATAATACAGACGGTAATGTCCTCAAATACAGTTGATTGTCTCGGACAGATTAATTGGGGAAAAACCAAAAACAGACCGTAGAATCCATAACGCTCTAAATGACTCATAAAACATAACATTGATGCCTGGTTTTGAACTGGACAGCTAACCAGAATTTAAATACAATTTAAATAGAATCCACTGTAGATCGTAACGGTTGCATAATTACAGTAAGTTATAGTGTCAGACGGTACGAAGAATATTGAAACCGTGGAAATAATACCTTGAAAATATAATTTCCAGCGTGTACATTTTACAATCTTCCCTTTTTTTTTTTTTGGTGAAGCACAGACGTAGCTTTGAGAGCTGACGAGAGTTTATCGTACGAGTGTCGACGGTTGTAGCACCAGGTGTCTCCTCCGTGTCATCCCGGATCTGTATCGGGTGACGTCTTTGTCGACACGGAGAGCACCGCACAGCAGTTGATGGCGTGAGGACATCTGTGTGAACGCGGGGCTCTCTCGGCACCGGACAGTTATTAGAAGTTCAAGAAGACTGACCTGGAGACAGTGCGCCTGTGTGTCTCAGGCACACTGCATACCTGAATGAGTGCTGTTGTGTCTATAATGCATATGCCTGAAGGCTGTGGAAAAATAACTATTGCACTTTATATTACAATATACAGTACACATACATGTATAAATAATACTTAGAAAATAGGAATTATTGCATTTGCATTTGTAACTGTCCCGTATTTCTGTACAGATCTCTTCAAAAAACGTAGGTTTTTTGCTAAATTGGGTCACAGCCCGTGAAGAAAATATGATACAACATAGAGAGACGCTCATATTACTTCCTTCCAAAAAAGGGCCATTCAGGTGTTGTATCACACAAACGAGTCTCTGAAAAAAAAGAAGCTTATTGTTGTTTTCCATAGGCTGATTAGTGCTGGAATTCTTGTCTCTGCATTTTCAATGGGCCTCCTTTCTGCGGTGCCCCCCCCCCCCTCTCTTGTTTCTGCAGTCCAAGCATATTTCGCGGGGAGAAAATGGTGGTCTGTTGTCTCTGGAAACCACAGAAGCATTAGTCTCTTCCCCCCCCCCTCCTTTGAGGAGTATTTCCCGGCCCCCTCCACGGGGGGGCCTATAAGAAGCACACGGGTCCAACCTCGAGGTGGAAGCTCGCGCCACGTCTGGTCGCTAGGTTGTACACGTCCACGATGGGGAGTAAGTTTGGGTCCTGGGTCTGGAAGATGAAGTGGGTCTGATGCCAGCGGCCATCTTTGATCTGAAAGTGAAGGTAGCGCTCGGTCACAGGATGTGAAGAAGGATAGTTTCTCAGCAGTACACTTTTAAACGTAAGCGATGCTGAATTTTAAATATGTTTAAAATAATTTGCTTTACAAATGTTTCATGAGGAAGGAAATGCCTTTCATTCATTTGTAAGACATCCAGGATATACACAGTGCCTTTTGGCGGATAAAGTCCTCCTTTGTAGCCATGCCAGAAAAGTAGCAGTGCTCACCCAGCAGTCGTCCCGGGGTATGAGCGGCTCGAGGGGGTCGCCGGCCTGAATCTCCTCCCCTGTCCAGGCCTTGAAGCTCACAGCCCTGGATGAGGGTTGCAGGGAGGGTCCTGCTGCCCACACGGGTGTGTTGAGGCAGTGAATGGTGATGTGCTGCACGGCCTCCGTGCTCAAAAGGTGGATGAAGTTCATCTGGATACGACCCACGCCCATCTCCAACTGTCAAGCAAGAATGTGTGTTCCTCAAATAATCCTCATTTAGAAAATAGGCTTGTTTATAAATGCCATAATTCCTGAAGAAATTACTGATGTAAACAATAACTGGACTCTGTATGTAATAAAAGTACTTTTTTTTTTTAGTTGACAATAGACTCAAATTGTGTAATTAATTAGAATTTGTTAGATATGGATCACAGATTGTGTATGATTGTCTGTCCCTATTGTTTCATTTACAGTTCATGCGGACATTGATTATGTCTGTGTTTGTGATCTTGTGCGTTATGATGGTTAATTACAAAATGTTATGGCTGAAGAATAACTCCAAAACATCAATATCGTAGACGTTCACTTGCCAACTGAGCGTGACTTTGAAAGTCCAGCAAACGGCCAAATATAGAAGTGATCCGAACCTTGGACACGGTGATCGGTTTCAGGCAAGTCTGTCCACCAGCAGTGAAGTTGCACATCACCTCAATAGTGTCGGCGGCACAGCCGAGGTTTGGATCGATCCAGTATGTGCCTGTAAAAGAGCAGCAGCGGAGGAGGAGAACAGCTCTTATTCAACAAGGACAGAACGGATATGTGCACAGAAAGGACCGAGCAGTTTATACGTCTCCTCACCATCGTGCATCCTCTCTTCGCAGCTCTGGAGGTCTCGGCAGATCCGTGCGGGGTTGTCGCCGGTTCCCAGCGGGTTCTTCAGACTCTGGATCAGAGTGCTGAGATGCTGCAAGGTCTTGAAGATCTCTGTGCCCTGGTCCGACATGAGCAGGTCCATGCTCGGATAGTTCTGCTTCGGACATAAGTGTTGGCGTGATTGAATTGTAATTTCTATGAATGTTTTTATACATTATTCGATCAGAAAACCTTCTTTTTTTTTGAAGGACTCATTCAAATGAATAATACATTCGGACCCCCAACAGTCAACGGTGATGTCTTGCAGTGAGCATAGTTTTCCTCAGAACTAACCTCGGGCCTCAGTGCAGCATGGGAGTTGATGATGACTTGAAAGGCGGCACCAAGAGCCTCATTTCTCTGCCGGCAAGGTAACCACAACAATGCCTTGAAGGTGACTTTTCATGAAATGCTCTTTTATGACATACTATGAATTGAATGTGACATTTGTATTGCATACTACACTTCAATTATTTATTAAATACCATACTACAACTTATCAATGACGTTTATGACATACCATTTGGACTTTAACATTTTTGTTTTTATGACTAACAATACCAGTGAGTGTTTTATATTTTATTATGACATATACAATTCATCTTTATGACTATACTTTGACTCTTAATGACATATTCTA
Source organism: Melanostigma gelatinosum (assembly GCF_949748355.1). Lineage (NCBI taxonomy): Eukaryota > Metazoa > Chordata > Actinopteri > Perciformes > Zoarcidae > Melanostigma > Melanostigma gelatinosum. The sequence continues at coordinate 5,754,411 of NC_136639.1, forward strand.
CTTTGACAGTTTACTATACTTTGAGTTTTTGTCAGATACTGTGACTTTTTAATGCCTTTTCGTGGAACACCATACTATGATTTTTCACGACATTCATGATGACGTTCAATACTATACATGTTTTACAGCTTTTTATGACATACTCTACATGATGGACATTAACGAGAAACACTTACAAGTGAGAGTGAGGAACTGGGCAGACCCTGAAGAGCAAAGAGAAAAGCCTTCAGTATATACACCATGTACACTTGTTTATCTTGTTTGCACTGCTGTAGAAACATCCACTCTGTATTCTACCGTGTATACTGTAATGACTTCTATACATCTTATTCTCCACTGTGTGGTGTGGTGGGTTCTGCCACTCTCATCCAATATGCAGATATGCACAGATACCGGTATTTACTTTTCAACCCATTTTAACCAAACTTAACTCTTTTTATTTTCACGCGTTAACACGCACAAGTCGAGACTGAATTACATATAAAAGGAGAATTAACGCAAAATCAAAAACTTACTGGTGGTCCGGGTGGTCCACGAGGGCCACGGAATCCCTGAAAGATTGCAACATCACATTAGCCTTCTTATTATTATTTTAGAACTTGGATTTTATGGAAGACCATAAAGTAGGTAATTGATTTCGTCTCGCACTGAGCAGGCTACCGGCCCTGTGCAAAGAATAATGATGATGATTTAGCTGCAGGGGGTGAATAATGACTCACCCTTGGTCCTTGCAACCCCTGCAAGAAACAAAATAAAAAGTAATCAATATTCACAAGTGGACAATCCCACAATAACAGAAAGAGTTAGAGAGCAGACCCGCTATTATTCTATCATGCCCAGTGTAATGCCGTCTTCGTGCCAATTCGATTGACTGCTTCTTTGTCGGTCTACACTCAGAAACGGTATTTCTACGCACAGCAAATCCCAACTTCACACGGCAAACTTACACATGAATGTTGCCGTTTTTGGGAGTGAGCTTTGTGAACTATGCCTTTACACGAGCACTCTTAAAAAAATCTCTTTAAAAAGCTTGAGATGAGCATGCAGCTAACATTCATCACCCTGACAGGAATTCCACAGCAGCTAAGTGTCACTGTGAGTGTAAAGAGCAAACAGTGGAGCACAATAGGAAATGAAAAGTGCCGAGGGCAAAGGAGGCCGAGTGGCGTGCCGTCTCCATACTAAGTATCCTATTCTGTGCTCAAAGTACAGACACAATGATCCATCAAAACATCACCACGCACCGTCTCCCCCCGACTTCCTTTGTCACCCGCGGGTCCCTGATGGAGAGAAAGGAGACAGAGGATCACTCCATCACTGCCAAAAAAAGCAGAGCGAAGTCACACAAAGCTTGGCAGATAGGATGAGATATGAGGTACATACAGGGTGACCGCTGGGGCCAACGATGCCAACGGGGCCCAAAGCTCCCTCCATACCCTGGAAAGCAGAAGCATGTTCGTGACTTGACGACACATATGATGGAGTATCATATGAAGCTACTGTTGATTTTTCATGCAAGTATGCAGTTTGTGAGAGTTCAGTGCACTGGTGTTGGCTGGAAAACTGCACAGTCACCAAACTGCCATTAATCTTCATCTCACCAACAAACCACGTGGTCCTTTTGGTCCCTGTATCCCTGCTGGGCCAATGTCTCCCAGCGGTCCCTAGAAAGACAAATATTTATAGTTTATAACCGTAGATGAGATATGGTAAGTCTAAAGGTTAAACCCATATTGAATTTTCAATGACCCTCGTTGACAAGAAGCAGGATTTGTTCCATTGACACATTTCTCTGCGGTTAGCGAATGGCAACCACCATGTTAAACGCTAAAACAAGTGAGATGTCTTAACCTACTGTTCCTCTAATGGCCACTAGGCGGTGGCTCTAAGAAAACCCACCTATGTTCAGACCAATTGCTAACGCTAATTGCAGCAGTCTGTATTATACACTGATACGAATTGCCACATTGTACTATTTTTACATTTATACGATTTTTGTTTTTACAGGAACATGTGTTGCAAGACAAAGATCCCCTTTGAGCGTAATAACTGACTTACTGGTACTCAATGATCAACTTGCTTATTTGTTGGCTAATTTATTGAACACAAGGCCATTTTAGACACTTTATTATGAAGATGTTCACGTTTGCGTCTCTGAAAGCAGTCTCAGCCTGTTTCTCTGAGGAGGATGATTGTCACTTCACTCAACCCTCCTCATCACCTCCTCCAAGGTTGCCCTTGTTCTTTGAGAGTGGTAAACCCAAAGCCCCTTCAGCAACTGTGATGCAATGCTCCTCTATTAATCCACTGGCAGCCTCATACAAAAAGCGTTCTGCTAGGGCACATTATGAAAGATGTAACATTTTCATACACCACTGCAAACAGCTAGCTCACTGCTTAACGACACACGCGCTCCCAGTTTCAATCGACTCTAATAAAAGCTGTAAAAAATAAATGCTTTGCAGCACAGTGCTTTTATCATAATAGCGCTATAATAAAGTTTGATTCATGTAGTAAATCCAAGTGGAAAAGTTCTATAAGAAACTACAGCTTCATCTCCTATCTAGAATAGGGTCAATATTGTTGCATTGCAGCCATTCAACATCACTCCAGGACTTGAGATGTTTTGTTTCAGAGCCTTAAGGCAAGGCAAGTTTATTTGTAGAGCACATTTCAACAACAAGGTAATTCAAAGTGCTTCACATGAAACCATTAAAAGCATAAAGGCAAAAGTAAAGGAGATTTAAAACATACATTGCGCCTGAATTTGAATCGATGTCTCCCTGAGTGCTTTGTAAACCAACAGCAGGATTTTAAAGTCAATTCTTTGTTGGACAGGAAGCCAGTGCAAAGACCTCAGAACTGGAGTGATGTGATCCACCCTCCTGGTCTTAGTGAGGACTCGAGCTGCAGCGTTCTGAATCAGCTGCAGCTTTCTGACGGACTTTTTACAGAGACCTGTGAACACACCGTTACAGTAGTCCAGTCTGCTGAAGATAAATGCATGGACAAGTTTTACACATCCTGTTGAGACATAAGTCCTCTAATCCTTGATATATTCTTCAGGTGATAGTAGGCTGATTTTGTAATTGTAATTAACTCCAATTATGCATACTCATTGCCCCTGAGTTAGAACAATTACACTAAACTCCACTGAACAACTAACGCAAAGCTCATCTGCTCAACTGTTCAACTCCCACAGTAGGAAAGTATCCAAGATCCCCCTCAGGGTTCACATTAAAGAGCGAGACTCCAGGAAAGCCTGTTCTGTTTCTTCAGCTGGCAGTAATCTATACTGCAGCAGTGCTGTAAGTAAAGCAGACTTGTGGTGCAGCAGATGTCATCCTGGGGCATGTTACAGTAATACAGAACAGCTTTTGTATCAATTTTTCACTGAAGACAAGGTAATGCAATGTACCTCCAGACAATTTGAAAACCTCAAACTTCACAAAAGCACTTCAACCGAAATGTGAGTCATACCCACAAATTGCTTTTGGGTCATTCTGAGTCATATCACCATCAACAACTTTGTTCAGACTGGAGAACTAAAACTTTATAGGTCTGATTGACCTGAAGTTCATCACTTTGGTTGCGAGTGGAGCTTAATGGGTGCACATACCTTTGGTCCAAACAGACCCAACACCCCTGGAAAGCCTTGGTCACCAGTAACCCCCTGATACACAGTGAAAAGAAAGCATGATCATCTTCATTACTGAACAAGCAGAAAAGGTTGTCATGTAACGGAAATTTAAGTGATTTCACAAATGAGTGCTCACTGGTTGCCCTTCAGGTCCCTGCTCTCCGTGTTGTCCTGGCAATCCCATCCCGCCAATAGAGCCTTTTTTCCCTGAAGCACCAGTTTGGCCTGGAAGACCCCTCTCACCCTGGAGAACAGACACAAACACACATAAACACGTGCGCATCCTGCCACCAAGTAACCTCTAGGCAGACACCAGACCGACCAGTATAAGCCGCTGGTGCAGCGACAAGCTCGGGGTCCCTCACTGGCTTCCCACCACACTTATTCTTGCATTCAGTGGGCTAGCAATCCAAGTCTTATCTCAACTGGCCTCTTAAAATACTAACAGATAAAGCCTCCCTATGTTTCTCACTGTTATGCTTATGTAACTTTAATGTTACATTGGCAAGGCCATGAAAACTAAGACGATGCCAACTCGTTCATATTTGCAACACTTACTTCCTGCAGCTGTTGCTGTGAAAATGAGGTCTATAGAAATATGGTGGCATTGGAGATTAGAAAACAGTCCAAACATAAAGATGGCACGTTTGGCGGCAAAGGAAGGCCACCCTGGCAGATTACAGCAGAGTTGGCACAGACTTTGCCCAACAAGCTCAAGCAACTAAAATGAAGAAAAAATTGTACACATTGTCCACCCATCATTCCCACCTTTGGTCCAAAGGAGCCTTGACTTCCAGGAAGCCCCATCTCACCGGTTGAGCCCTGCTGCCCAGGTTTGCCAGGTAAGCCCACTTCTCCATCTTCTCCTTGCTCCCCCTTAACACCGAAGATTCAAGGAATCATTTATTATCGTACATTGTTTAGTGAACAATAATGAGATTTTTTATTCATTCCTTGGAAAGGTGAACCGCTGGCAGTGTCCTCACCTCGACTCCTTTAGTTCCATCTTCACCAGGAACTCCATCCATGCCAGACAGGCCCTCAAGTCCCTCCCTACCCACAACTCCTCGTGGGCCAAGAGGACCCTCAGGACCCTTAGAAAGACAGTCATAATGTCAAAGCTTGCATTGGTTTTAAATATGAAGCCCCACTGTGAGTTATGTCTGATTATATACTGAGATATGTATCTAACTCACTGGTGGTCCTTTGGTCCCAGATGCACCTCTCGCCCCTGATTTTCCTTTCTGACCCTGGAGTATAGAGAGTTCATGTTCCGCAGTTCTTACATGGTTGCATGGCAGTAAATACAGTCCAATAATATCGCGTTAAGTAATTGAGCTTTCTAATAATGAAACCATGCCACTATCTGTCCGTCCTTACTTGGTCACCTTTGGATCCTTTCAGGCCCGGTTGTCCCTTTGGCCCAGAGTGTCCCTAAAATGATCATTGCCGTTTGATTTGAATTACACCGATTGTGTTTGGACGATATGACACAATGTCTATAAATCTTTTGCATTTTAAGAGATATAAGTAAGATACTTACAGGAAGCCCCGAGGCACCAGCTTCACCTCTCTTTCCATCGATGCCTATTTGACCCTGAAATAAAGACGTTTCTGCAGGTCAATGGACAGAAAGCACTTGAATGTAATTGACACTTTACCTGAAGTCAATAACAACATGTCCGTTTATTCATATTTCACTTACAAAGTGTCCGCTATCACCTGGCTCTCCTCTCTCTCCTCTGTTTCCAGGAGGACCCTAGGGTTCAATAATGGAAACAAATGAATGAAACAATCCAGACTAACCACTAACAAATGAGACAGGAAAAAACAGGTTTATGTAAGAAACTCACTCTGTCACCTTGGGGACCTGCCGGACCTTCTACCTTGCTGTCGTCTCCCTGCTCCCCCTCAACAAGCAATACAGGCACAGACGCACGACCACAGTCAATGGAATTTTGCCCAAAACCCAATGATTTGTGCCAAATCAATGCATGTAATACAACAAAGGAAGCACATCGCCCGCTGCATGCGCTATTACCCACAATGATCCCATTCCACATAAACGGAGGCAATGTCTGTTTCAGGGTTTTTTTATGGGCTTCATTAAACAATAACCACGGATGTGTGTATGATTGTAATAGCCACGTGTGGTGCATGTGTCGTATGAAATAAATAAAAGCGTGGAGCCCAACAGGCATCCAAAAGTAGGAGGAATAATTAGTGATGGCCAGGGGCCAAGCACAGCTGACACTTACAGGGATTCAAGCAATTTACCAGAGCATTCGTGCTTTTAATATAACTGCGATACAGATGTGTATTTATCGGCAGCATGTTTTAGTGCCAGGGTTACCTGTCTCACTCAATTGACAATTGTACATTTTGCAACGACCGGCATGATAGCGTGATACTGATTTAATTAGAACGCAAGCATGGCCATTATTTTGTGGCTATTGGCAGAGAGAAAGTCACAAATATCCACATCCAGATGGCTCCTGCCCAGGGACTACAAAACAAAAAACATGCAAATTAGCGTCTCTCTAAACTGTAGTGCGCCGTGTTCCATTTTCTGCTGCTCCTGTCAAATAAACACAAATTATGTTGCTAAAATCATGAGCAGACCAGGTGCTTGGCTGATTATGTACATTTGACAGCACCGAGTTAATTGGATGTGTCCTAGTTCATGTCATTGATCAAATCAGGGATGACTTTCGGAATATGGCAAGGATAAGACAGACAGAGGAAGCATGAATTAGGGACACAACTGAAGAACCAATGCATCAAAATAACTGACTGCATCAAAGACAATGACCTGCGCGACAGTTTTACATTGTTAAGTAACGCGGTCATTCCAGGTCTACAGAGCTCATTAGACACAATCAAAGTGCAGACGGCTATTAGAGACAGCAGGTAAATGTGGTTAACTACCTTTTCACCTTTTGGCCCAGGAGGTCCAAGGGGTCCCTGCGGTCCCATGTGACCCTACGACAAGAAGAAGAGTTTGAGACTTTAACCTCCCAGCCTTCACTCCCAATTCACTGTGTGAAATATTGTGTCGGTAATGTGGAGAAACAGACCGAGTGGAGGCAGAGACGGACGGGGAGAAAAGGTCTGTCAACTGATAACACACCAATGTCATCAATCAACACTTCATCTTTTGTTGCCATGGAGAATGCAATTTGAAGATCCATCAGTCAAGTCACGGTTATATGTGTCAACAATTTGATTATACTGTGGTTTCAACTCTGCCATGATCAATTTCTCATCACCAATCTTATCCGGAATAGATTATGCGCACATACAGATAATAACTAGTTTTATTGCAATTCAAATTTTTTTTTTAATCTCTTTTGCACAAGAAGTAAGAAAACACATTTTGTAAAATGATCCGCTGTGAATGAAAAGCTTCCCCCATCGCCCCAGAACTGGCAAAAATAAAGCGACTTCTTCGCTGGTATGGTGAGCTAGAGGAGAGGTACGTTCAGCTAGCTGCAAGCAGACACTGCACGCTAGAAATCAACGCGACACTCGCTTTTTCTTTTATTTTTTCTCGTATGTCCTTGTGTGGTCTCGTTGGGATGCAACAAATATTGTTTTGGTGTCTACTTTCTGCCCTCTAGTGGTCAACTTTAAGACAAATAAATAAGGTTCTATTTCATCCTTACTGACCGCCAGAGGCAGTGCTTAACACTGGATGTATCCCGTCTCGCGCATGCGCAGGTCGAATATTTATATCAACAAAGTCACGTGTGACCTCGGATGACCACCGTCATCTATAAGTTCCGGTGTCATCCTGAGCTCAGTCCTTTTTTCTTCTCGCGTCGCAGGTTAGCTACCATGGTAGCTTAAACAAGGATGTGTCTACGATCAAGACATATTAGAGCTCGTCGCTGTAGCCTTGTGACTACCGGTCGGAGTTGCGGTTCTCTCGCCCTCCAAAGGCTGCGACGAGCTGTCCCTCTTCGGAGGGAACGGTGTGTTCGCCGTTCGGACATCGAGCCCCGGACTGGTGGACGCCTCTATCATCGGTCGTCACCAGTCTGATAAGGGTCCGCTAAGTCGTGATGACAGCAATCGGTAAGATCGATTAACATTGTTTTCTATAACAGTTGTTTGTTCCACGGTTGGCAGAGCGCTTCCGCTCTAGTAATCGAGTGGCGCGCTAACGAGAGCGTAGAATTACGCTGTCGGCCCGCCCTTCACAGTGTTACGGCTATCACAGTTAGCAGAGTGTTCCTGCTCAGGCAAACTTTGTGAGACACTAGTCCGCATTGGCGTTGTGTACATGGAGATTTAATCTTTACATCTGACGTAATTCGCAGTTAGCAGTGTCTTCACTCAGGCTAACTTGGATGCTAGCTGGGACTGCGTCCATCAACTTTGTAAACCTTACGGCTGTCACAGTTAACAGAGCGTCCTCGCTCAGGTCAACTCAGTGGGAAACTAGCTAAACAAAGCTGATACTGGGGCTGTAGCCATCAACTTTGTATCCTTACAGCTGTCACAGTTAACAGAGCGTCCCCGCTCAGGTTAACTCAGTGGAAAACTAGCTAAACAAAGCTGATACTGGGGCTGTAGCCATCAACTTTGTATCCTTACAGCTGTCACAGTTAACAGAGCGTCCTCGCTCAGGTTAACTCAGTGGGAAACTAGCTAAACAAAAGCTGATACTGGGACTGCGTCCATCAACTTTGTATCCTGACGGCTGTCACAGTTAACAGAGCTGTCACAGTTAACAGAGCGTCCTCGCTCAGGTTAACTCAGTGGGAAACTAGCTAAACAAAGCTGGTACTGGGGCTGTGGCCATCAACTTTGTAGCATTACAACGATCACAGTTAGCGGAATGTGCTCGCTCAGGCTAACTCGGTGAATGCTAGTTATACTAAATCAACATTGAGGTTGTGCCCATTGATGGTTTTTACGCATTACGGCTGTCGAGTTCGCTCCGGCTAACTAGACTAAGCTAATACTCGGTGTGTCCATTGATTGTTGTAAACATTATGGACATATCGGTAGCGGATATCAGTTAGCAGAGTGCTCTCGCTCAAGCTAACTGGTGGGACACCAATATCTGCAGCAGCTGTCTTAGTGAAGAGTGTCCTCGCTCCCCTCTCACTGTAAGGACTGTGTTCTTTTTGTCAGTTTTTCACAGTAGCAGAGTGCTCTCGCTCAAGCTAACTGGTGGGACACCAATATCTGCAGCAACTAGCTTAGTGAAGAGTGTCCTCGCTCCCCTCTCACTATAAGGACTTGCCTGGCCTGTTTCCACAGTGGCAGAGTGCTCTCGCTCAAGCTAACTGGTGGGACACCAATATCTGCAGCAATTAGTTTAGTGAAGAGTGTCCTCGCCCCTCTCACTATAAGGACTTTGCCTGACCTGTTTCCACAGTGGCAGAGTGCTCTCGCTCAAGCTAACTGGTGGGACACCAATATCGGCAGCAACTATCTTAGTGAAGAGTGGCCTCGCTCCCCTCTCACTGTACGGACTGTGTTCTGTTTTGTCCGTTTTTTACGGTAACAGAGTGCTCTCGCTCAAGCTAACTGGGGGGACACTAATATCTGCAGCAACTATCTTAGTGAAGAGAGTGGGCTTAGAGAGTGCCCTCGCCCCTCTCACTATAAGGACTTTGCCTGACCTGTTTCCACAGTTGCAGAGTGCTCTCGCTCAGGCTAACTGGTGGGTCACCAATATCTGCAGCGGCTGGCTAAGGGAAGAGTGTCCGAAGGATCACTCGCCACTGACTGCCCCCTGCCTGTTCTCTTAACATTCAGCAGAGCGCTCCCGCTCGGACTGATTTGGAATTCCGCATAAACTAGTGGGACAAGGGTTCCACCAGAATCGCGGCCATGTTAAACTCTCCCGGCTGTAGGACCTGTATAGCTCCTCTTCAGCCGGAGGACGGCCCTGACCTCTTGCCCTAGCAGGGAGAACCCAGGCAGGACCTGCGGCATCACGCCTTGAGCAGTAAGGTCTGCTAGGCTGGCCGAAGTGGAACACCTGATGCGGGAGGGCTACCTCCCCCTGTCAGGGCAGCTGAATCCAGACCAACCTACCCTGGTCATTTGTATGGCGCTTGCACGCCGGGCATACACAGCAGCTGGAACATCCACCTGTGAGTGCCTTCTTCAGGCACCTTCCCGCCCTCACCACCTTTTCTGTTCCTCCCTCCGAGGAATATCTGAGGGAGTTGCGTGCATGGTGGAGACACCAGGGCTCTCTCCCGCCTTACATCAGACCATGCAGGAGGTGGCAAATCTGGCCTTGCACGTATGCCAGCCAGTTAGACGACTATGGCGTCCATCAGTTTCCCCTGAGGAGACTCTGAGGCCCGATGCCAGATGCCCTCGACCCAATGTCGGGTCAAAGATGACCTGCTATCCAGGGCTTGGGGCACAGCAGCGCTGTGCACCGTATCGACAACTCCCTCTCCCACCTCATGCTTTCCCTCGCAGATTCTCTGCAGCGGGCTACTTCGACGCTTCTGCTCAGTGATGCTTCATTGCAGGCGTTTGCGCTCATATCGAGGGAACGTGGATGTATGATGTCCACCCTGGTTCAGACTCGCCGCCAGGTTTGGCTGGCGCAGTCACCCCTATCTGAGACATGTAGGAGGACCCTCCATACTGTCCCAGTGGAGCCTGGTGAGCTGTTCGAGTCAGCTGCTGTACAGGCGCTTCAGCGGACTGTTAGAGCTAGCCAGACCTGGCAGCAGTTCTCTGGTCTTTGCAGGGACCTGCCTGCACCCCCAGACCTAGGGGTCCCATTTTTGGCCCACAAGGCCGTTTCTCAGCCTCCAGCTTACCCTAGTAGCGCAACAGGCCTCGGCGTCCTGCTGAGAGGCCGGACCGCTACCTATACAACCCAACTTACGTCCCCGTCCCCCCCGGCAGGGGTGCCAGGAGATGTCTCCAGGCCGGCTGTCGGGGTTCTTTCTCCCATCAGCGGATTTCCAAGGGAGAGTGGTTCACGTCTATCGACGCCTGTTCCCATGGTGCATCACCACAACTTTCAGTCCTGGGTGCTTCCATTCGGACTCTCCCATCTCCCCATGGGTGTCCACAGTGTGTTACTGCTGTCCTTTCCCCCTGCAATCGCAGGGCGTGAACATACTGCCGTACTTAGACGACTGGCTGACCTAGGCGCCGTCCCGGCTTCAGGCGTCACAGGACACTGCTCGCCTTCTCTCACGTGGCCCGGTAGGCCTCAAGGTGAACATGGAGAGGAGCTACCTGAGCCCTTCTCAGAGCATAACCTTCATTAGGGTGGCCCTATGAGGGCCTGTCTGTCGCCCCAGTGCGGATGGCTGAACAGCCTTCACTTGGATGCCAAGTGGCACAGATACAGGGCAATAATATTATCGAAACAGTGTCTATTCATCTATTCACTATCCCCATGGAGGGAGTGCATATCTGGCGAACAGTGTCCCAGGAACCGAGCCCCAGGGGCTCGGTTCCATTCCACCAGGAGATTGTCACAACAGTTACCTGCCTCTCAAGGCGGGTGCAGGGTGACAGAACGGGACAGCCTGGGGGCAGTTGTCTGCTGAAAGACCGCAGGTCCAGGTTCTAGAGCTAGCGCTCGAGCACTCCCTTCCATGTTTGAAGGGAAAGCATGTGCTTGTCCGGTGGACAGCACCTCTGCTGTGATTTCCCATGAACTATCGATGGGGCACCAGATCTGCAGAAGTTTCTACGGGGATCACCGTGGCCTTCTGACTTGGGAGGCCCCTTGCCTGACCAGCCTGTGGGCAATGTACCCACCAGGAGAATGGAACAAGGTTGTGGTTTTCCTGTTCCGTTACAAGCCTCCACCGGGAGAGTGGCGGCTGCATCCAGACGTGTCGACCCACTGCCCCCACTGGGTCTCCCTGACGGAGAGGACCAGCCCTCTGGGTCAAGATGCCCTGGCTCACACGTGGCCAGAGGATCTTCTTTATGCCTTTCCACCAGTCCCTCTGCTTTTGCTATAAGCTTGTCAGAGTTCTTCCCCGACAGGAGGGATCTCCTGTCGCAACTAGAGGGTCGGATTTGGCATTCCAATCCCTGCCGCCTTCAATTAGGGGTCACGGGAGGGCCCGACCGGATGCTGAGTGGCGGCATAGAACCAGTCTGATGGACTATTCTGAATGCCAGTGCGCGGTCTACCTGCCTGCAGTACAAGAAACAGGTGGAAGCTGTTCTCCGACTAGTGTGCGGCTCAGAACAAGGTCCCAGTACAGCGCCCCGTGCCTGCTGTACTGAGTTTCTACAGTCCCTCCTGGATAAGGGCCGGTCTCCCCTGCATGGGACCTACCCTTGGTACTGGACAGCTTATGCTTGTCCTTTTGAACCCCTGGCACAGGCGGAGCCTAGATGGCTATCAGCAAGACGGTTTTCTCCTTGCTGTCAATTCAGCTCAATGTGGGGGCGAGCTGCATGCCCTATCAGTGGAAGAATCATGTCTGAGGTGGAACTCAGATGGCTTGGGTGTCACTTTCTGGCCTAAGGCAGTGTTTCTCCCAAGGGGGTGGATACGTTCACATATAAACCGGCCTATCCAGCTGGCAAAGTTGACCCCCCCCCTCCCCCATCGGGAGAGGAGAGGTCAAGGCTGCTGTGCCCAGTGTGGGCCCTCAGAGCTTATATGGAAGCCACCGCCTGCATAGTCAGTTATGGTGAGCCTAAGAAGGGCTGTGCTCCTTTTTAAGAAAAAAAGGAAAAACGGCACCTGTCCCACTGGATAGTGGAGGCCATTGCCGATACATACAAGGCGAGCGGCTGCGCTCGGCCATCCGGGGTGAAGGGTCACTACCAAGAGTGTCTCCACACCGAGGGCAAGCCTGAGTGGTGTGCCTGTGGGGGATACATGTGCGGCGGCCTCATGGGCATCACCGAGCACATTCACCAAACACTACAGAGTTAACGTTGCCACCCCTCACCCACTGGGGAGGGTTCTTGGCCAATTTTCTCTGCCGGAGCTATAAGGGGTAGTTACTGTGCTTCCTCGTGACTCTTTTGGTATAAGTCATCCAGTGTTAAGCACTGCCTCTGGCGGTCAGTAAGGATGAAATAGAACGAAAGTTACGAACGTAACTACGGTTCTATGAATCCTGGATGACCGCCAGAGTTCTTGGTCACTCGGAATCCCGTGAACTCGCGAGAAGATTCCATAGGACTGAGCTCAGGATGACACCGGAACTTATAGATGACGGTGGTCATCCGAGGTCACACGTGACTTTGTTGATATAAATATTCGACCTGCGCATGCGCGAGACGGGATACATCCAGTGTTAAGCACTGCCTCTGGCGGTCATCCAGGATTCATAGAACCGTAGTTACGTTCGTAACTTTCGTTTTACCTCTATCCACACTGCCATTATTCAAGATAAGATATCTTATTTTACCCTGGTTCGAACAGAATCATGAGAAATCAAAGTTAAGTCATTGGCTGAAGAAAGACGAGTGATTCGATCTGCACTTAAAAGAAAATCAAATCAGCCCAAACGGCACATCATCAGAGTAGCGGATCCCACCGAGTGTGGAGAGAAGGGGAAGAACAAAACCCCACAGCAACTGAGATCCAGCCTGTGATTCATCAACACCAGGACAATACAGCCTGAGTCTCTGCTCCACTCCCAAACCACACGGTAAACCGTGAACCGTCACAATTACAATGCATTTTAAAACGTTCATAATCATGCATGACAACCTGTGAGACCTTTTTTTTTTTTTAAGTTTAAAAAGTACAATCAATGGTGGATGTAAGTATTATAAGTTAATCCTTCATAATGTGGTAGTTAAAATGCATTGTGTAACCCACGAATCAGATTCTTCTTTCTATCACTCTGACACGGAGGTATAACGCATTATGAATGCTGAACTTATAACACATTAATAAGTCCACCACTTAAAATACTTTATAAACCCTGTAATACGCTTTCGTGCATGATTAGACTGATTTATAAAAGTTTTATAAAGCCATATACATATATATGGCATATATATATATATATTAGGGGTGTAACGGTATTCGTATTCGTATTGAACCGTTCGGTACGAGGCTCACGGTTCGGTACGCATGATGAACCGAATAAGTTTGAAAAAAAAAATAAAAATTTAGTTTTTAAAAACCTTTATTTAACCAGGTAGTCCCACTGAGATAAAAAATCTCTCTTGCAAGATGTAAGTAACAATACTACATAACATTAAGGAGCAGTTTTTGTTTTTTATGCTTATGTGTTGCTAAGAAGACACCCCAGAAGATGGGTCACTCAGGTATAGTTCCATCATTGTTCAAAGTCAAAGAATAACTTTATGATGTTAGTTGTAATGAATAAATATATTTTAAAATCAAGTACATTTCTCTGGCATTTATAGTTTTCTACTGTACCGAAACGTACTGAACCGTGGCTCCACTGTATCGTACCGAACCCAACCATGAGTTTTGTGAACCGTTACACCCCTAATAAGCATATATATATATATATATATATATATATATATATATATATATATATATATTATGCTTATTATAGACATGACATTCATATAAAGTGGTGCCATAGTTTTCTTTCAACACAATATGTCAAATAGGCCTTTAATGTAGAGGCTTAATAATGCTGATTGTCACTGTTTTTAACATGTATGGAACAGACGGCAGATTTAAGACGTTTGTGAGGTTTGGAGCTGCAGTCGGCCCCTCCCTTTTATAACCTCCTGCATTATTGCATCGCTGTTCTTACCTCGTAACCTGATATGCCTGGATCTCCTTGTTGGCCCATTCTCCCTGGAGCACCCTGGGGAAATATATATTTTTATATATATATATAACACATTTAGTCCACATCCATCAACAACCGAGCAAGTCCTTGAAACGATGTCTCACCACTGGCCCGATGGTTCCTCTCGCTCCCTTCTGTCCGACAAACCCCATCTCTCCGTGCTCACCAGTCGACCCGGGCTCACCCAGGTGACCTTGGTGACCCTTGCTCCCCTGGAGGGAGGCCATAAAAGAGAGAGTTTACCCCCAACAGTGATGCAGGTAATACTGAAAGTCTATTTGACATGCTTACGGCGGGGACTGAACTGTTACTGTTTGTTTACCACTACAGCAGAGAACCGTTCAACCGCTTGTACAAGGCTGCAAATTAGACAGACGTCCAAGAACGAAAGGTGGATTTAAGCTCCAAGCAAGTGAACTGACAAACCTTTTCTCCTGGTTTTCCTCTGTCACCAACACTGCCAGGTTTACCTTCCTGACCCTGGCAGAAGAAAAATCGAAACAGGGTTGTAAGTGGACGAAACAGAGTCTTTTCATGGGAAATGAATGAAATTTGCAGTTGTGCCGCCGAGACGCTCACCCTGACACCGACCAATCCGGGAGGTCCAGAAGGTCCTTCCTTTCCTTGCAGACCGATTTCACCCCTGTCTCCTTCAGTGCCTTCTTGACCAGCATCCCCCTTGTCACCCTGAGAAGAGCAGCAGTCCATTGAATAGAGTGATAGACAATTGAGTTACCCTAACCAGGATTTTGGCCTGTTCAGACTAGAAAAAAGAGTGATATCCAATAGATATATATGACATATATCAATGAAAGCTCTGTGTGCCTACAGGTTTTCATGTTATTCCAGCTTGCAGAGTGCAGTCTGTAGCGTATAGAGCTTAGAGTCGACCAATCTGAGCAGCAGCAGGTTATGAATACAATCTTAAACTGTGTGCAGTATTCTCACAACACAAAGATGTGACGCAAGCACAGTGGGAGATCTGAGCTCTACATCTGGCTTGACATCAAACTCTTGATGCAGCATTCTGAACTCTAGCTGTGGTTCGTACACTGACAGTTTGGCATGTAAACAGAGAGTTGCGGTCGTAACATGACTGATTTATGAGTGAGACACAACTGCTGTCATTTTGAAACATTTTCAAGAGTTTGACATGATGTACAAGGTGCATCGCTTCAGGACTTCAGTTTTGTTGCAATTTCACTGCGAAGGTTGTTGGCCAACCAACCATTTATAGCGGACAAGCTGTTTTGTAGACAGCTGTCCAACCGACTGGAGGAAGATGTCACATATTTCTAAGAGGAAATATGTGATATAGAAAAACTGGAGAAGCAGATTGATAATTCTGTACAGAAACGGAGAAAACACTTGCCGGGGAGACAAAATGAAAACCAAAGAATTGTGGTCCCACCGCCTGAATATTCTAGTGAACAGCATGAAGTTTACGAGGCACTGACAAACCTGTAGTTCGATTTTCTGTTAAGACGTGGTTTTAGTTTTGACTTAACATTGAATTCTCTGTAGCTTCTGCTGTACTTCCAAGTCCTGTATCCAAAACCTCTTTGCTTCCACTTCATTTCTTAGACTTTTTATTCAACCTAGCCAACCCAAAGGAGATGTATTAAGAAACAAAAGTGGGTTATTAGTGGCTTTTGCTATATGGCTCAACAATCAATCTCAAGAATTTGGAATTGAATTTGCTTCAGACTGCTGGAGGGAGGCAAAATAATGTTTGAATCCTCTAATTATTCGCTGAATTCAAGTTTTAAATTTGCCTAACTCATAAGACAATGAACCATGACATTCCTCTTGGGCTGCACTGTGGCCAAGAAGCCCTCAAAGTAGTTTACCCTCCTGACTAACAGAAAACGTCCGACACTCAGGTTGAGTCTATTCTAATCCTCAG
Organism: Melanostigma gelatinosum; assembly: GCF_949748355.1. Lineage (NCBI taxonomy): Eukaryota > Metazoa > Chordata > Actinopteri > Perciformes > Zoarcidae > Melanostigma > Melanostigma gelatinosum. The sequence continues at coordinate 5,770,717 of NC_136639.1, forward strand.
TGTCCTCTGTGCTCACATTTTACCGCCTTCCCCAAGCCAAACACTGCTTGTGGGTCTGTCAGCGATACTTCCAGCAGTGTGGCTCTGCTGAATAGGCAGGCTTTTTGTACTTTCCATCTTTTATTTGTTTTCCTGTCACAATACTTGCCAGACTTTAGAGCTACTAAAATAGCCCCGCTATCCGTTTTCACGAAGCGTCAACACAATGCAGCTCCAACTGTACAAAAGCCAATACCTCACAAACAATGGTCGACTTGCCCTAATTACAATAAGCTGCTGCAGTAGACTGGAGAGTTCCCTGGGTCATGGGAATCAGGAAAGAATTCATCTGTGTTGAAGTTATTGACAGAAATTTGACAACCGACACTGGCCGAAGTTTATTTTCCTTTACTGTGTGCCTAGACCGTAAAAAGCACTTTTTAAAGGGCCGGATGAATCAAATTATAAGTCACAGCATGTCTTTTATTCTTGAACTTGCCTCGGCTCCATCAGGTCCACTTAGTCCAGCCTCCCCATCGATGCCTGGCTCACCCTGACGGACAAATCATACAATATATTATGGTCGCAATAATATTTGTATGTGTTACAAGCACAGTGATCACAGGAAGCAGACACAGATGGCCAAACATTGGCAAAACTGTATTAGAGGACATAAATTGGTACATTTTGAAAAACAAAATGTACCAATTAGTTTGCTCTTTGTGGCAACAACAAATGTCTTCTTTTAAATATTTTTAAGGGTTCTTCAAAAAAAAACCCTCTTTCACTCATCATTGTACAGAAAGAACAAGTTACTTACTCTCTGGCCAATCAAACCCTGCTCCCCGATGTTGCCGGGTAGACCGAGGTCGCCCTGTCAGCAGAAGAAGCATGATGGTTATGACATTGGTGATGTTTTGTATCTCTTGATGTACAGAAACAAAAACAGCTAAACAAGTAGAATACCTCGTTTCACGAACCTCCATGAAATTTCAATAGCACATTTATCTTAGTCTGTAGTTACTTAACCCTCTCCTAGTGCTTTCCCTACTTCCATTACGCCTGATAATAATTTCTGTACAAAATCAAATTCATGTGCATTCTTTTTCTTTTTCTCTCAAAATGCATCGTCTGGCTTTCTGGATAGAGGCCCTGATATGTTTGCATAGAACAGGAGGTGCTCCCTCCTCATCTTCACCTGCTCTCCCAGTTCACCAGGCAGTCCTCTCTCTCCGGCCCTCCCCAGCGGCCCCTGTCAAAAACAGCGACAGCCTTTAGTGTTCGCTGCCTTCGTGAAAGTCAAAGGCTTTCTTGCGCCAGCAGCAGTGTGATCAAGCTCACCCACGGCCCCATCGCCCCCAGTGGCCCAATCCTTCCAGATGGCCCTGCTGGTCCCTGCGGCGACAAAGCAGAGGCACCAATAAAAAGATTAAGAGTGCTTTCTAATCTTGGACGAATGCCTCTGAAAGTGACAGTGAAGGAAGAAAAATGCGAAGAGAAATAAGAACCAGGAAGAAAGTGCGTATTTGGAGAGATAAATTAATCTGCGGGGCTAACAGCCTTCAAAACACTGAGCCAAAGCTTCTGTAAGTGATGGGAACAGGCCTGCTGTTACAGAGACGCATTCAGGCTACAATAAGGCTGCCTCTCCAGGACGGGGGTGGTGTAAATCAAATAGTCTCTCTACTTCTCTGCTTGTGTCTGTGAGACTTGGGCAGAATGAGAGAAAGTCGATTCGGTTGTTCAGGGCTTTCTGGAGCAGGATATGGGTTTCATGACGCAGTGAATAAAAAAGTGTCAAAGTTGAAATTCTGAGTTTATATGCAATGGGAAGGAAGAAGAGTTCACAGCGGGTGCCGGAGAGCCACATGCCACAGTCGATTATAAAGTGTCATAGTAGAGAATTACATTAAAGAAATCCCAAAATCCTAAAAGAATGTTTTAAAAAGAGTCATAGTAGAGTATGACATCAAAATCCTGAAACAAAATGTCATAGCATATGTCATGCCAAAAGACATGTCAGAAAGAATTCATAGTATAGTATACCATAAAAACACAAGTTTATAGTCCATATAAATAAAATCCCAACACTGTTGTACAAAATGTCATGACATAGTATGCCATGAAAAATGTCATAAAAAATGTAGAACACCATAAAGAAACATCATAAAACATGTCAAAGTATAGTATGCCATTAAAAAACTGAAATAGAAAGTCATCATGTCATATAAGTCATAAAAGAGTCACAGTATAGTATTTCATGGTATGCTTTATGCTAAATGTCATAGTATCGTGTGCCACAGAAAATTGCATCAAAGGTCATAGTATGATTCTCAAATATGGAAAGAAAATGTATGTAATAAACTCACTGGCTCTCCTGCAATTCCTTTGGCTCCCGGAGGTCCAGAGGGGCCTTGAACACCCTGAAAAGAGTTCCGGGGTTCATAATACAGACACTATTGGTATTCACAAACATGATGAAATGCTACAACACCCACTAGAGTCACAGTGTGACACACAGGGCCTCACGTATCCGCCACTGCTCCCCAAAATGAGTCCATCCCAAAAATCAAGACTGACCTGAAAGAGACCTCTGATAGCCTCAAACACTTACTGGGAATCCCTTTGGCCCGGCTTCACCTGGCTCGCCAAGCTTGCCCTGCAGCACAACGACACAAAGGGGAAAATAAGTTCTACATGTCAAACTGATGGAGGCTTAAAGAGGCATGGACAGCAGGCTGAGCACTGTCTTGTCTCCTTCTTTATTAGCCATTTGGGAATGCACCAAATTCTGACCGTACCAACAAGAAATAATCAGAAGGTATAGACAACAGCAGTTGACGACATGCCATATCTTACGTAATCATATACGATGCCATTAAGCGTGCTGTATGACTGCTTCACTGTGTATTAATGAGATGGTCATTGTTCTGTTCGCTAGCACTAAAGCACCACACTCCTGATTCCTTGAGGACTTCAACAGGTCAAACATAATGAGGATTGTGATAATACTGCTAATGATGCTATTACTGTTATGAGGGGAAAGCAAAAAAAAAAAGAACAATTTCTCTCACCATGTCCCCGGGGAGGCCCACTTTCCCTGGTGGACCATCAGGGCCCTGCGAAGAAAACATGCAACTCAGTAAACTGAGCTCTCTGAAATCCCCCAGAGTTGAAATGTTCCCGACTGCCAAAGCACTACCACCAGCATCAATATTTTAGTCCGCTTTGATTTAAGGTTCTGTTGTTAGACTCGCAGCTTACAAAGAGCGTCCGCCAAAGGATCTTTAGATGCTAAAAATAGTTAATAATTACGGTCTGCTGAACAAAAGCTGCTTGTAGAAGTTCTCCTGATTTTCTTTTTGTCGCTCTGTTTCAGAAAGAAGTGGCATTGTGTTCACCCTAGCTTGCCGTGGGACAGACTTGATGTCTGCAATTAGAGAGTTGAAGGCCAGACATTTCTCTCAGGCAGGCATGTAACATTATCAATAAAGAGCCACAAACTGGAACACAGTCTGAGACCCTGAGAGAAAGTTCATCAATCGTTCCACTTTCTGACCACGTGCTCACCTTTACTCCAGTGGACCCTTTCTCCCCCACTGGCCCATCAGGACCTCTCGGACCCTTTAGAAAGAACATACATTTGTCATTGATGAATAGCTTGGGAAAATTTGCCCTTTAACAGACCTCAGGCAGACGTTGTTTAACATATTAAGTCAATGAATTACGGCACTTAATCTCCATTTTTGTCATCCCTATCTAGTGGCGCCTGGGAGGCAGCTTTCTTTGTTTCCTGTGGTTGAGGCCACATCGCAGCCACTCTGTCAAAAGTTGTGGCTATTTTGCAAATACTTGGCATGTGCGAATTAGCTCCGATTCACAGTCCAGTCCGCACTGTGTGGACTTTGTCCCCATCTCGCCACCACCACACACACAGTGGCCCCGCCTGCACACTGGGCTTATTGTAAAGACGCCTTGGGAAAAGGTCACAAATCCTGCAGCTGATTCATCCTTGCCTATAAAACTGGACCAAACTATTCGCTGTCCGGAAACATTAGTGGACTCTGACTGTGTCTTTTTCTGTCTGTTCATGTACCGTAAGCATCTGTGTATATATGACAATGATCCAAACGGAACAAGAGCAGAATGCAGCTCTCACCTATTTCAGGCCTTGATCATTTCACCGCTGCTTGCTAATAACAGACAAAATAGTTAAAGACCTTTGTCGAGAATATTAATCAATTTTAATAAGCTGTGTGAGCATCGAAGGCATTTTGAATCATCACATGAATAAAGCTGACCTTGTCATGTCCTTTCCTGCCTGTTCATTTTCAATCACTGTTGTTTGAGACGTTCAAATGTTATTCACTGAGATACTAATTCCAGTCAATTTAATATCGAGCGACATTTGAACATAACAGTGGATAACTTTACTTTTTTTAGGGCAATTTAAATAAACACTAATCAAGACCTGCCTCTGTGGTACTGGGGGGGGGGGGGGTGATCTGTCTTATTTCAAGTTATTGTCACTTAAAAAAAACATCATTTTTTAGAGGGGAAAACAATTGACTATGTGACTTAATAAGATCTACATGTTTTATAGTGCAGACATTCACCATCTATTTCAGCCTCTATAATCAGTTTTTCTGATGAATTCAACACCAGCAAGCATCTTAGGTGGAAACTCACCCACTTTCCCCCATCGTCTGAATTACTTCAGACAATGTAAGGAGTAGATTGGAGTTTAATCGTGTTGGTGTTAATTCTATTTTCCAAAGACTTGATGTAATGTTCAGCAATTATAGTCATACAATATTACGCTTGTGACTGCTTGTGATATCAGGGGAGCCGTGTAAAACCAACCGGGGTGAAAGGCCTTAATTACACCACTTATTTATGTTAGATCAATTATTCATTCAGTCCAATGATCCCGCTGTGCAACCATGAGCCATTTTTTCCAAATTACAAAACTCAATTTTGGAAAAGCCAGCGAACACTGGAATCATCCTGAGCTGGCGCACACACGCACACACACACACACACACACACACACACCTACACACACACACACACACACACACACACACACACATTTCCATGTACAGAAAATCCAGGGTGTTTAGTTTGTACAAGCCTCACTTAGAATGTTAGAATTTAACAACACATTCAAGTTGTTGTGACTATGTACAGATATTCAGTACTTTTGTTATTTTTAAGGTCTTTTTTTATTCTTTGGGGAAGGTTGCTAAGCAATCCTCGCTTTGGTGTTTTTGCTCTGCACTTCAAAGAGATGTAATTGTCTGATGGTTGCATTTTATTTCATTATTTATCTATAATAGGTTCAGGGCTTCTCTGTTTTGTGCTCATTCGTCCATGAATCGGGTGTAGATTGTGTTGTTGTGTCATATCGGTTGGTAACAGACAACAGTACGTAATCACCGAATGGTTATATCGTGTTTTAAGGCAGATTTAAGTAGCTTACCGTTCTGCCTTTGGGTCCTCTGATGCCGATGGATCCAAGTGAACCAGGAGGCCCCTGAATGTGTGTGAAAAAATGTTCTGTGAGTTCGACTGTAGCAACCTAAGCTAACAAGCTAAGATACAAGGCAAAGTTGTCTGTTTCATTCTCATCTTCATTAACTTTCTACACAACCTCTTTTAACAGCATTCAGCAGTTTAGTTCTTTAATATAATGTTGACTATGATCGGCTGCTTTTTAAGTGAGGTTATAGAGGTCAGGCTGATGTAGTCATTCAATAAGGGATTTTTGTTAAAGAGTAATTAACACCAGCTGGATATCTTATGTTTGCTGAACTCCAGTGGTTTAACTCCTCACTTTGCTGCAGTGATGTAGATGTGTACTTCAGGGCGGTGGCAGTACACATCACTGTTGGATGTCAGAAGGGCAGCACAGTACATTTCTGACAACAATACCTATAAATGATGCAGGCTGGGGTCAGAAGTGCAATAAACCACCCATTTTGAATGTTAGAATGGGAGTCATAACCACTGACAACGAAAGTCTGTTCGTGTGTCTTTCAACCAGAGAGTGAAACTCTGCTTTCCATCCTGGCGTTGAGTAACAGAAAAGGTCCAGATACTCTGGACCACACTACCGGCCAGTGTGGTCTCTGCTTTAAATGCAGTGCACATGAAGCTCTGACAATGATAGCAGTAACTTACTGGGATCCCTTGCAGTCCGGGTGGTCCAGTCTCCCCGGTTATTCCAGTGTGACCCTGATGGATGCAACATTACTCGAATGATATCTACTGTACATGATTCATCAAATACAACCTTAAAGTAGCTCTCATATTTCTGACTAAACTGGATGGCCTGATATTATCTGCCTTTTAGATGATTGATGTTTAGTAACTTGAATCTGTGTCTCCGAACATCTCGCACCCGCATCCCTTACGTATGTAATATTGAGTTCCCCCTGGCAGGAGAGGTGGGGTCCAGACTTACTCCTTACCATCGGCCCCGTTTCACCTGGCAGCCCTGGGCCACCTGTTTTTCCTCGATCCCCCTGGAGAGCCAAAAGCCACAATTAGGGGAACATTGATTAACTATCGATGGATTAAATGATGAAGCGTCCGGTCTACAAAACATAAAATCACAAAAATGAAGTGATGCCTTCAATTTGCTGTCTAATTCTGACCAACAGTCCAAAATTATTTAACTTACAATCACATAACACAGAACAAAAAAAAAGCAGCAAATCTGCACGTCTGAGAGGCTGGAACCAGACGGCATTGATTCTAAAATAATGTGTCGTTGACTTCTTGTTTCAGCACTAATCACATGCTACATCAACAGAGAGCAATTTAACAGATTCTAAATCAAAGTTGGTTGCGATACCAGCCAAGTGTGACAAATTGAGAAAGCGCTAACCTTTTGTCCTCCGACGCCAGTCTCTGCAACAGGCCCGACAAAACCAGGCAGTCCCTGCAGGACAGAAAATGTGCCGTCTTAGCCGTCTCTTATTTCTGTTGAAGTTCTATTTCTCATAATGGCCAGCACAGCTTTGGGACTCCAACATAACAGACACACAGTGAGCATCAAACAGAAATATCAGCAGAAAGAGGAGAGAGAAGCCTTTTACCCTCTCGCCAACTTTTCCAACCTCGCCAGTTATCCCGGTCTCGCCCTACAGCAAAGCAGCCAATTAGCATATCACAAACTTAGTCACGCCTTTGGTTTTTTTAGCCCAAATCAGTCGAAATGTGCTCGGAGGGTCGGAGGGGTAACGGAGAATTAACATCTAATTTACACATATTCGGATGATACATTATCATAAATGAAAGCCGCGGCGAGGATGTTCAGTTAAGGATGACAGCAGTTCGGCGGTGGATGTGTGAATAGTGGGTCTGACCTTGAGTCCATCTGGGCCTGTCAGTCCAGGGAATCCCTGCCTCCCAGGCCTGCCCTGAGCAGAAAGCAAAAAATGACAGAGAAGTGTACTGCAGCTCCACACTAAACAATAAACTCTCTCCGTCTCCTGTAAAAGGTGCAGTCTGCCGTCCCTCTCGAGGCCGGCGGCACAAAAACAAAACCAACTGTTGATGCCTAAGCCAAAGCATCCCTCGAAGAAACTTAATGATCCATTAAACGGAGAGCCGTTTGCAGCATCAAAGGCGTCTTATTACTCACTGAAGGCATCGTGTTTGTTTTCGGTAATCGCTTGTGGGTTCAACTTTTGGCAGAGGGCCGAATGGAATCAAGCATTGGAAAAAGATAGGACTTCATTGGAAGAGTCTTCTCTCGTGTTTAGCCTGGGATGACTCCAAACCAGCACCAGACACAAAGATAGTCACTGTGGATTTTATTTGTAGGGAAAGGTTCAAAGGCTTTCTTCTTGTATGGTGTAAAATCCCAAATCTGTCTTGCACTGCTTCTTCTAGAATGTTTAGATGCTATGAATCGAGAATGTAAATCTGTGTATGGTGGAGATATTTGAAAAGCAAACAACAAAGAGGATGATTTGAGATTTTTTTACTTTAATTACACATTTGAACTCCGGAGTAGATACCAATATAATGAATTATTGTGTGGATTTAGGTAAAAAATCCATCATCTTTTACAAGTAAATGTGACAAACAAACTATACCTGTTTGTTTTGGGTTATTTCTATGACAGTAAAGATCACAGCAATTTGCTGACCAATATAATTATACAGCGTCCAAAAGAAAGTCTTTCAAAACAGCTTTAGAGCAATAGAGGCATCAGTCAGCCAAAGGACTTCCTGTCCATGGCAGCTCCTAGTTTCTCCTCCAAAGCTACATTTAGGCAGAGACACATGGTGTACTTGTTGAGGTTTTGTGTGTGCATCCTAAAAGATAACCGTGATTGTATTTTATAACTGGTCTCAAGCCGCAGGGCTTATCCAATCAGCACTCACCTCGAGTCCAGCGGGTCCAGCGGGCCCGACCGATCCCTCGTCACCCTGACAAAAGAATCGCCACCGAAAGGTCAGGGAGAGAAAAAAAAAAGCTTTCTATGTTTAATTCATTTTCAAAATATGTTAAGTCAACCTCACCTGAAGACCAAGCGTTTCTCTTCGACCTGGCAAACCTCTTGTCCCTTGCTTTCCCTGTGGATGAAACACAGAGTGAACTTCCACTTCATTTCTACTCACTGACAATTCACATCCCAATCGTTAACGTCGCTCCGCTAACCGTGGGTCCTACGGGGCCGTTTTGTCCTGGCGGGCCGATGTCACCCGGGAAACCCTGTGAAATAAGCTTCATCACCATACAGTAGCACACCACATTTTGTCAACAACAACATAAATATAATGCACCGAGTCAAAACATAATACGAAATACCTCTGGGCCAAGAGGGCCTGGTGAACCATCAGGGCCCTTTTCACCAGGTTCGCCCTAAGAAATGTCACAAATGAGATTACTGTTGTCATCCAGATCACACACCTCAAAGTAACTTTAACAAAATTGACAATACCATAGCTGAAGTAAGACTCTGATAGCAGGAAAGAGTATGGCTGGGGAGAGAGCGGGTTCTACATGCTAGAGTCTCAAATCAGATCAGGGAGCACTCACGATATTAAGGACACTTCACAACGCACACGTGCCAATGTTGGTGATTCGTCTTCAGGCTAAAGCAGCATATGCACTGGGAATTTGCCACTCTTTTGCTGGGATGTTCATGCTATTCATGGAATATGTCTTAGACCAAAGATCTCTTGCATGCATGAGTGCCTGAAGTTTGTTTTGGTATACATTTGAAGATTTTAATTTTGTTTTGGGAGTGCATCATAAGCCTTACTTTGCCCTTCGAGCACACCACCATGCTTCAGAACAAAATTCTCAGCTCAAAATAATTTCAAATTTCAAAATAATCAGCTAAAGAGAAAAGGTAGAGACAACCTCCACGACAACATTCTAGAGGAGCCGTCTACCACTGTGTGCTCCATTGGATAGACAGCACACTTTATGAATGAAAAGAATGCAAAGAAATTGCTTAAGTTAAATATTATCTGTATGTGATGGAAAACTTTACAATGTAGCGATTAACATCCCAACTCTGCACGAAGCTCCTTTTTAGGTGTTGCATACATGTAGAGTGTCTTATATCATATAACAATGTGTGGGATGTACCTGCATGCTTGAATGGGATTTCCATGCCAGAATCTAGTTTTTCAAATATATATTTATTTGGTTTGAATGCGGGATGAAAAAATACCTGTCGTCCAGGTTTTCCAGAAGGACCCGGCAACCCAAGGGAGCCACGCATACCCTGCAAAACAAAAGCCAGCTCAGAATAAACAAGTCAAGACAACAAGTGGGTCTAAAGTAGAAGTAAAAAAAATCATCCACATGAACATGCTGCTCAGATAAAGAAACACACCAACTTTCTATAATCGGATTAAAAGGAAATGCACTTATAGCGTTTTTTGTAGCAGAAGAAGTTTCCATTTGTTAACCCATGCACACAAACTTCTGAGCAATCTGGACATCAGGGTGTTGCTAAAGGACACTTTGACATGCAGATAGGAGAAGCCAAGCATTGCACACTAATCCTATTATTCATGGAAGACCCACTGCACCACCTGAGCACAAACAGAGACTCACCGTGTCCCCTTGGAATCCACACTCCCCTGGCTCCCCTGCGAAGCCATCATCCCCCTGAGAAAAGACAAAAGAATATAAAACAAATCCAAATGTTAAATGCAAAGAGATTATTCAGTAAGCATGCACCACATGAGCGCGGGGTTTACACAAGCCGTGCATGGGTTTGTGTTATCGGTTAGCTTTCTCGGGATTCCAAAATAAGGTTTTGTGATTTGTCACCGCTAGGATTATTGTATATTGTAGGTTAGTAATGATAAAATACATATGCAGATCACCTTATCACCTTTCAGTCCTGGTTCCCCAGGGTTTCCAGGTACTCCCTGGGAGGCAAAATAATAATAAAAAAAAAAAGATATTCATGTTCAGTCCTGGCGTTTACCGAGGCTGTGGAATAAACTAATCACCAACCACTTGTCACTTCGTCTCATCAAAGTGAACTCAAACGCAACTGGGAGACATTCTGGTTAACCAATCCAAATGTACCCGATTTATATTGGATCCATACCAAAACCAGACAGACACGACCACAAAACCGCATCATTTACCTTGAGTCCTGTTATTCCTGGTGAGCCCATAAAGCCAACAGAGCCCATGTCTCCCTGCACACATCAGCACACACAAAACACACACTTCAAACACTGAATGTCCAGATGAATTACGTCATATTAATTTTTTTAAAACAAGGTACCAAAGTGTTTAAAATCCCAAAACGTAAAGGTATAAAATCAGTGAGAAAGACACAAGAACACTTACAATAAGACCAGGGACTCCACATGGGCCAGGAGATCCCAGCTCACCCTGAGAAGAAGGGAGAGAACAAAGAAAGATGGATAAAGAAGAGATGCAACACAGTCAGATAAGAGCTGTAGGGGGAGGGTACACATGAATTCAAACTGTGTGTTTCTATATGTTGTTTGTTCACTAGTGTTTCCCTCCACCGATAGCCTGAGCCACGTGTTCCTCCACTCATTTTAGCATAGCGAGTGAGCACTTGGCACTTGACACACGGAGAGGCTTGTTCCAAAACGATCTACCCCGCAGCCACATGCCATGCCGACATCCTCTCCGAGCTACGCATCCAGTGGAGAGACGGGTGACACGCGGCCCAGTGTGGCCTTCCTGTCGCCTCCTCTGTTCCTCTACGAAATGAAAGGAGACGAGTTCAGCCAAATGGAACATCCCCCGATCCCTCTGGAGGCAGAGGAAATGAGGCCTGGAGGAGGCTCCCAGAGGCCAGCCAACCGCGAGCAGTGAGGGTCAAACTAAAAGAGGAGGAGAGGCGAGTGGAACTGCTGATGCTGCCCTCGTAGATATCAGTATGGATTATGATGGGTGAGTTACTGAAAGACCGCACAGACGTATCTCACAGTCAGTCGAGTGCAGGAATACAATGTTCTTGTTCTAAAACAACATGCAAGATTTCTCCGTCAGGTGTCATTTTGACATGAAGATTTTTTTTACAGTGCCAAGTGAGTGAACGGTGCATTCATGTACATAATATCACTTACTGGGTTCCCATCAGGGCCAGGAGGTCCTCTCTCTCCTAAGTCACCGGAAAAGCCCTGAGCACACAAACAAGCAGGATGGTGATGTTAACCAGAGAGGGAATTGAGTGGCTTTATCATCTTCATGCTGTCAAAACACTTGAATCCATTTTGATATCACATGGTTTGTCGGTGAAGTTATCGCACCATGCACAGGGGATCAACAAAGTGTTTCCCAAAACAGCGGTCTAAGCCAGGCAAATCCCCTCAAACAGGCTCCCGGCACTTTATTCCTGGGAGACCGGCAGGAAATTCCACGGCTGAGTGTTTCCGAGCGACCGAGTGTCTGAGTGTGCGCGGAACCAAACCCCCCCCCCCCCCCCCAGGACTTGCCTAAATGACCGAATAAAGCTGCTTGGCACAGAAACTGTTGACTCTTTTTTTTTTTTTTTGCTTGGTGCTCGTAATGCTACAGAGGCAGAACAAGAGGTGTGATGCAGCCGCGAGGCCACATGCTCAACGTGTGTTTGTCAATGTGCCACGGTCAACACGCAGCCAAACCGCACATCGTGGCTCAGCACTCGCCTACAGCGGTCTACGGTTACGTTCATGAGAAACAGCAGCGAAGCCGAGAGATCTCTCATCGTCTGTCTGCAGACAGAGAGAAGGATCAAATGGAAGTATGAAGACCTCAAGAGATGGCAGAGAGACAGGACAGTTTTGTGTGGCAGACTGCTGATTGACAACATTAGGCCAATGTGGATAAGGTAATGAGCCGTAATTGGTGCAACTTGAAGCCCACTGGAAATGTGGAAAAAATGTGCCTCTTTCAGAAATCTCGATAAGTGACTTGGTTTGATCAGAAACACATGAAAGTCTTTGTTCTCGTATTGACATCAGCTTTCATCAAGGCTGGCGAGACCCTTCTCATTACGTGATCGGTCCGATGGTAATCATGCCATTCTGCTACGCACAAAATATAGCTTTATTTTAACTTTTCTACTTTTCATCCATAAAGTTAACACAGGAGGAAGGGAGCCGTTAAACACTGTAAAAAGTACATCGTCTCTGTGGCTCTCGTTGTTTTAGGCTTTGGGACATGTGGATCAAACATGCCGGCTCCTTCTCTTGTGTTTCTTTCCAGATTTTGTTAAACAGCATTTACTGCTGACTCAGGACGGACAAAAGCTTGTTGCGTAAAGTCACTGACCTCAGTTTTCACCAGAGGAAGGGAAATGACTTGCTCATGACTTGGCTATTATGAGGTTTTTCTTTTCTCGGCCTCAGTCTGTCACTGACCGCTACTGCATAATAGTTTAAAAAAGAACATGTGCAACCACACTCGGCCTGGGGAAACAGCAGACTTACACTAGTGGTCATGTGCTGTATCAGTATTTTCCATGTAAGCCTGGAAGGATGGGGAATTTACTCCCAGGCGCCAACGACGATAGACTTCTCTGAACTGTGGGTAGTGACTCTGAAGAGCCAAACCCACAACTGACACATCACATTATTATATCAGTTCCATGCAAAACAAGCACAGTAATAAACACACTCTAGAAGCTGTAATGTTTCCGAATCAACTTCAGCCAGAGAAGATTAATCATTTAAGATGTATAGACGAGGAGTCACTGACTTTAACTTGAGGTTAAGGACTTTCTGAATAATAAAAAAAAAGGATCTGACTGATAATTTAAATGTAATCTGCTGACACATGAACATTGTTTCCAATACATGCAGGCACGCTATTTAGGGTGCAGACATCTCTAGCATCACTGTGCCAGTGTGGAAGTTAGCACAACTTCTGTTCTCTTCTGAGACCAGGAGGAGATTTGGCAAAGTAATGCTCATTGAATACACTTTAAAGTAGCTCCGCGCTACAGTAAGAGTCTATAGATCAAGACAAACAACCCTCACTTTCATGAGGCTGCATTACAAATGTTCTCTGAGAAGTATGTTGAGAGAAAACTTTACCGGCCTACCCATCTTGCCCTTCTTCCCGTGAACGCCAGGAATTCCCTGGAAACAGGAAACAAAACACAGTTGAGACGGAGCAAGAAGATGGATACGAAGCTAAAGTAGAGATAAAAGTGAGTCATGCAAAAACATAGAAATCATTAGAGAACACTAAAAGCCTTTAGCCACACTAGCAGCCCTGTGAAGAAGCAACTTCTCTGGATCCTCATCACTTGTGTGGCAAGACCATGTGATACGATCTAAAGATCAGCTACAGCTACTAAATGGACCTCGAGGTGAGATTGCTTCATCAACTTAACCATAGAAGTTGTTCTTCTGTAGGATGCCAATTTTAGAAATATTCAGAGTAAGCTTGTCTGGTTCAAGTTATTCTTGCTTTACTCTCATTAGACTGAATTGTACTTTGTCAGCCTCAATAAGCTGAGCTTTTTACCTGAATGCTACATTAGCATGCTAATGTACTAACATTCAATATGAAACCTCAGCATGTTGGCTTCGTAGCATGCCATGTCAGCAATCATCTCAAAGCACAGCTGAGATTGACAGAAACCTGATAGCATTGGTGCGAAATAAAAAGACAAAGAATCACCAAAGCAATTCATGCTCTAAGGATCATGCTGTCCATTTGAATTGCATGGACATCCATCTCAACGTTTGTGACGTGGTTTACTTCAATTCGGAGGTTTACTGCCCTGGAGGTTCATGGGAGTTTGAGTCCTGGCTGGGTTTGAGTGCATTTAAATCCAACTCTACATTTGAACTTTATCCAAGACAGGAGAGAGGTTGGGATGTAGGTTGTCTTTATCCCTATAGGCTTGATCCAATACAGTTTAAAGGAGCGTGATCTTGTTAAGTGTGCCTGCAGTACTTCAATAATTAAAACCTATTTGCAACAGCTATTTACTCTCACAGCCACCAGTACTCACTCTCTCGCCATCAGGACCAGGAAGGCCAAAACGCCCGAGGAGGCCTATGTGACCCTGGAGAGATGAATAAAAGATGGAGTGCAGGCACAGGAAAGCCAAAGACAGATGAAAAAGAAAAAGAAGGTGGACAATGAGACTGAGCAGAGATGATGGACATTGTGTCAAACTGCTAGATGTCAACAACACCGTTGCGTTACAGCACTGCAGGCCTTTTTGCTGCGGTTGAGTGGTCTTGTAGAGCCAAGCCTTGAGGCAAGTGTATATGCCCATGGACTGCATGGTGCTGGCTTCCACGATGTAGTCCAAGGGCACATACCCTCACATCAGGGATCTCTGAAGAACTGCCGGCCAAACCTGCTCAGTGGAAGAAGAGGCAACAGCGGTCGGAAAAAAAAGGGGGCAGCGACACAAATTAGCATGTAATGAGAAGCTAACGTCTGAATGCGTTGCGTTTATGCTCGGCAGCAGAGCAATATAGTTTTACGATATTTGGCTCCCGTTAAAAATAAGAGCAAGCACGGAAAGGGATTTGAAGAAAGCCAGAGTTAATTGCTCCTATAGCACTTCACATATACTAACAGAACCATCTGCCGTTATCATCATGGAGTTAACAAGGCCAGAAGAGTGGCGTTTATGACGCTGGCCTTTTTTTTATGTACCCACACTGGTTAGGTCCCGGTCATTCATTTAGCAGGCATTTCACAGTTCGTTTAAGAAAGCGAAAGTTCAGAAGCTTTACTACACAGAGGAGGGTCATGCCTCTCTCCCCTTGTGGCCTTCAATGGAAGCTGAGCGAGGCTGCATGACGAGAAAATGAAATACAAGTAAACAGAGGACGTCTCTCTGAGGGAGCTTTAAACACATTACAGTGTGAGACATACACTATTTACTTTTATTCCCAAACATACTGCCTTTTAAAGAGTTTAATGACACAAATCCATGACAAAGATGTCATTTTTCCAACATCTACTTACCGTGTCTCCTTTTGGCCCCATTTTCCCCACAGGCCCGGGTAAACCCTAAATGTAATACATGACAAAACATATTTCTATGGTTACAAACATGTGGCAGAACTTTATTCGTGCTGTTGTCAAAGTGGAAAAACAAAGGGAAACATTTCTATGATTTAGGCGATGCAACCAAGTTCAAAAATTCATTCTCACTTCTTGATTGTAAGCTAATTTATTCCGATTTTTTTTTTTTATTCTGTCATTTGCGGCGTCAATATTTAAAGGCTGAATGAGTAGGATGTGTCTGTTGCATTCTGTAAATACAACATTTACGCCCCCTGACTGGGGGGTTAGGGTGCTTGCCAGCGGGTGAGAGCCGACACCATATTCACTCTCATGTTGGAACGAGATTTGTCTGCCTGCTCGCTATATTTACATGTTTGTTTTTTTTGGAACTGTGTCCTCCATTTCCATAGCTTCCTCACGGATGCACGCTTCCGATCTGGCAACTCGTCGCTATGTTTTCATAGAGGTTGGGACAAGATCAGGAAATACAGACAGAATGCTGCGTCTCTGAAGATAAAAACACAGCCGCACACTTCTCGTGGGTTATAAGTAATGATTGAGAGGGACTATATGAGTCTATACTGTTTTTTTTTTTTGGAGGATCCTACTCATTCTGCCTTTCAGCAACATCCACTAATTACATCCGTTCATTTCTCAGGGACACTGTCAGCAAATCCACCGGTGCAGAAAATCTCCTCCTGCAACTTTAAAGATCAACTCTCAGCTCAGGAGAGAACTCCCCACAGCAAAGCACCACGCCTTGACATAAACTCACAGCACTGGTGATTCACAGCCCACAGATGGTGGGCGGCGCTAAAGCCCAATCCATCACACACACAGTGTCTGTAGGGATCAGAGTTCTGTGCGCCGAAGCAGAGAGGCAAACACTGGGAACTCTATACGTTATCATAAACATTCAGGAGTGGACCAGTGAGCAAGCAGTTGTCTTGATATTGATGGAGTTTAAGAGGTAAGAGGAAACATGTTTTGAATGCAGAGAAACCCCAGTGCTACCCAGCTTTGACTTCTTAAAGGGATAGTTTGGGTGAAGATGAAGGTCGGTGCACCCCCAGCATGGAGAAACACACTCGGGAGTACTGACACATGCAGGGGCAAAGTAATGTACAACTAAATGTATTTCAGCCACCTAAATAAAAGACAGGCTCACCTGCAAAAGAAAAATCAATATCCGTTTAAGTGTAAGTTATATTTAGAATGTTTTCACTACTTAATCTTGCCATCAGACAGCCCTTTCTGACGGGGAACTGAACTGAGAAGGGTAACTTATCTATGCTCTCTTCAAAGCCACCAGCCTGCATTCACAAAAAAGGTGTTCATGTTCAGTTCAGTTAAAAAAACATTCGATATAAAGCGTACACTTGAACCGATATTGATTTTCTTTATTGAGCCGGTCGTTTCTCCAAGCTGGGGGCGCGACGACCTCCTGTAGGTGATACACTGACTGTGGATGAGTACCTCATACAACCCCACTTCAAAACACCCGAACTGTCCCTTTAAGTTAACACTATTCATAGAAGTGGAGCAACGAATGACGCTCTCAGTTTAGAAGGAAGCGTATTTGTACCCGGGGAGCCGAGGTATTATTCCCACCTTTATTACCTCTTCTTTCTTCAGAGCAGTGCTTACAATGGAAGACTTTTGACATTTTATTCCCTCACTAGACCGGGGGCATCTGCCGCTGAAGTTCCACCACAGCGTCTCAACATCTTTGTGCCCTTTCCCTTTCATTCAGCGGCAACAAAATATTTATTTGGATTGACCAAATTACCGACTGAGATGCCTATGGCTGAGATGCTTTGCCGGCATCCAATACCTTTAAATTACATTATTTTATCGCTGCGGAAAACAAACAAGGATGTGGTGTTCCCCCCAATAATCCCATATGTATTCATCATTATGACAGTGATGAAATCTTACAAGAATGTCGAAACATTTTCGATATGTGTGTGTGTGTGTGTGTGTGTGGGGGGGGGGGGGGGGGGGTGGACCTGCTCAACCAGCACCGCAACACTAGATTTACTGCACCTGCCTGCCAGGATAGCCTTTGGCCCCGGGGCTTCCATCGTCTCCCCATTCACCCTGTGGAGAGAGAGACAGAAGAGGAATCAGCTCTAGAGGAGGAGACCAAACGAGGGAAAAGGAAGGGAGAAAGCAGTGAAGGATGGAGGGAGGGAAGAGGTGTTCTGCAGGAAAACCATTGTTTGCTTCTGCACACATGGTTTCTGTTGGAGCCTCAATGATTGCAATGATAAGAAGCAAAAAACAAGCACTTTATTTATGAAGTAAACAACAATCAATTGGTCCGATAGACGAATTAACATCTCTCAGCTTTTCAATGTTTTTTTTTAGCGGAGTCAGTGTGGCGTCCTTAGGAAAGAGGCGCCACCGTGGACACTAAAAACCACTCAATTAATCCGACAGTAAGAGCTTTTATAATGGGGTCGAGCCACATGCTGGTAAGACGACTGTGAGCATAGCTTTGCCTTAATATGTTTATCCTCAACAACGCACAGTATAATACTTGAGTCATTCCTGCCTTGTGGTGAGACCAAACCCAATGCATCCCTCCGAGAGGAATGCTTAATTCGACACGTATGGGAAGAGTAAAAACAGGGTTAGTTAGTGAAGGCATGCAAGAAATGACAGGCTGGTGGTACAGCATGCTGAACGCTCACCACAGTCATTACACACTGGCGACAGTTATGTTTCTGCCAAAACCAGATAATTAATGTGCTGTGAGAGATCACAATGTTAATGCGGAATTAAAATGCTGTGAGGAAATCTTTGAAATGGCCACAGAGAAACTGTACTCATCGTAGCAAGTTGTAAGAGTAATGGAGTTACTGTTGCAATGAAAGGAATTATTTGTTATTACTTATCTTATGTTCTACTCGTTCAAGGAAACAGGGGTGATGCTATGCACATATGATGTTGTGATAATGCAAATGTTTTTTGCGTGTAAATCACCCTGTTCCACTGACGGTCAGTTGGTGGCAGTAGCACTTCAAGAAACTCAGGAATGTGCAAGTTAAAAGTCAGGGAAGAAGACTGCTAAACGTGAACATGGACCGTTGCCAACATCACTCCCGAGTTTACACATTCACTTCTCCCTTTAACGGACATTAGTTTCCCTTACAGAGACACGTAAATCCAGACTTGGACACTTAATCGCCAGTGACTCCACGTTGCACCGGAGACATGTTTACATCTTTGAGGGTAAAGGTAATGTACACGCTATGGAAACTCTTTTTTTCGTTCCAGTCCGAGAGTTTGTGAAGGCCTTATATAACTTGAAGTTTGACAGTCAAACCAAATGAAGAAGGGTGACGAAGTTGCACTGAATATAAAATAGGGAATGCTTTCAGACACAATTCAAATGCAGGTTTCACAATCATTTAAGATTTGTTTCTTGCAAATGATTTATGAGGAAGACAATGCATTCAAATCTTTAGGTGCACACGATGCATTTTGGTGAGGAAACACTGAAAATAAGCAAAAGAAAACTGTAATAACCTCACAGGGTATCTGTAGTAGTAATGTACAAGTTCCCCCAAAGTAAGACAAGAAGTAATGTCCTTCTGGCACAAGGTGTTGCCTGTTATCTTCACCGGATTACAAAACAATCAAATCGAATTCACTAACAAAAATAACAACCCTGAGAATGCACTGCAGGGCCAGTCATAAATCATAACTGGCTGTTCTGCATGTTAAACCATGCTGCTGTTTGAGTTCCCACAGGAAAAGAGTGCATCGTCTCCAGAGACGGGGAAAGTTCTCTCTTTTTTTCCTTGTGACACAGCACATTCTTCTCAAAGATAGCACACAGGATCGGGACTCAGGAAGGAGGGAGAGGAGGAGGAGGAGGAGGAGGAGGAGGGGGAGGAGGAGGAGGAGGAGGAGGGAGAGGAGGAGGAGGAGGAGGAGGAGGAGGAGGAGGGATGACCTCAGGGTGTCCAAACTATTTAGCCCACTTGTACCTCTGCCAAAAAACCTCTCCTTCCCTTTTTCCCGCCAAGATTCCCCAACAACTAATGTCTCTTCTCTCTTACCGTAATCCCCCGCCGGCCCACACCCGTTCTTTTTCAACGTCCCACCGTATCCGTGTTAATGCGTTCTCCTGTTTTGTAACTATAAATGGAAAGACATGGTGGAGTCTCACGGGAACGGTCTCTGGCGACTCTTGGCTCATCTGTTCGATGCGTAAACATACATTGACATGCAGCTAACGTAGAGCAGCCGGCAGACAGACAAACAGCATGCAGTGGATTTAGTCAGCATGGTAACACTTCAAAGAGCCGGAGGAGGGATTGTGTCTGAGGAACCAGAGAATTCACTTTAAGATGTTTTCAGGCGCTACTCTTGCTGTTCAGAAAATCCCTTTTGATTGTCTCATGATTGTTATTAAGCCCTGAGGTAACATTCACACTCTCACCTCAGACACTACTGATGTCTTTTAACGGTGCATTTCATCTCAAGTGTTTGCGGTATGCATTTTCAAAATTGCATAAATGACCTTTTAGCACTTTTCCGTTACACAAAGTGGCCTAAAGGGGGCGCTACAATCATAATTATTGGATTAATGATGTGATTATTACTGAGTGGCCCAAAGGAGAGCGACATTACAACTTGTAGGTAGATGTAGAGTAAGAATACTGATAAAGATGGTCTACATATTGTGTGCTATACAAGAGAACAAGTATGATATACATCATGGAGAATTGAAGCACTCACAGGTTCACCAGGGAGACCAGCAGGACCAGGATGACCTCTTCGTCCCTGTTGACAAGAAACAATGAGTTAGAGGTTTGCACATCCAACAATAAGTCTGAGTAAAAACACCATGGCATCTTATCTTGTTTTAAACCTAATCACAATGCCACGGGGAGGTACAACGCTAAAAAGAGATTGTGTGTGTGTCTTCGTGTTAGAAAATGTCAGGGGATCAAATTGAATCTAATTTTGTTGATAAAAAGTTCACCTTGTGTCACATTGTGTTCAACTGCATCTTTGTCAACAACTCAGGGGCTGAAATGATGTATTTTCCAATTGGCGAAGAGAGGACTTGCCTTTTGTTTCCTTTTAAAATAGAACAACTTAATAAAGACCCAAAATGTTGACTTTAAAATCGCTGTGAATAGACCACCAGGCAGCACAGGCTGTTAACCCTGAATAAAACACTTCTTTTTTACGATTCCTACTGAAGACCGACGCCGTTTTTATTTAGTGTTGCAACACAAGCGGCTTGGCACCAATGTACCGTGACTAAACAATTCAGAACGACCCTGCATTAATTAAACCAGCAAAGCAGTCGGACAGGAGGAAGTGAGACCCAACAAGGTAATTAATGGTCACCTTCATTGCCTCAAATGAGCATGCCAGCTGGTTACAAAATGTATTCATCTTTTCACAATCAAGGCCCACAACAGAGTCGATAGAGTCACATGAAGTCGTCTCTGAGGGAAGAACACATCTATCCTCTCAAGTGTGAAGTCATTAGCCACCAGCTGGGTTGGGCCCGTCGCTGGCAGACCATGTGGCGGCCATGCGGCTGATGTGAAGAAAAAAGTATCAGTCGAAATAAACAGATCACCATTAAGAGGCCCACACCGAGCACTCTGAGGCCTGCAGCCAGGGTGTATACGTCCCTCTGCAAACGTCCTGCGAGACAGTGACGTAAAGCAGGGCTCCACTTTTTCACTGTCCAGGGTTTATGTAACTAAATGTAAGAATTTGGGCTAAATTCACTACTGTGATTGCTATCTTTTTGATATGAAGTTGTTTACTTGCCAGGATGCTAAAACCACTTAACCCTCATTCACAATGCAGTGTGATTCTGCCTCTTGTCAAAACTCTTAAATGTGGGCCATAGCCTCCTGAACCTTAAAGGAATAGTTTGCCCTTTTGGAAAACCCACTTTCTTGCTGAAAGTTAAATGTAAAGATTTGTACCTCTCTCGCATCTGTCCGTTAAATATAAAGCTATACAGCCAGGAGACACTTAGCTTAGCTTAGCACAAAGACTGGAACCCTGGGAAAACAGCTAGCATGGCTATGTCCAAACGGTCCACCTCCCAGCACCGTTTAATCCATGCAGAAACGGAAGAGAAATCTAAGTGTGGGACTATTTCTTCTCCTATTTGTCCTGTTTACAGTCTTAATGCAAACCAAAGGTAACCATCTCCAGGCTGGAGCTTCATATTTACTGTACAGATATGAGAGTTTCATCACTTTTAAGCTCGTCAAGAAAGCAGATATTTCCCAAAATGTAGAAATATTCCTTTAAACCTGGGCTGGTGTTGTGAATCATTTCATGTTGATGGAGCATGACATGTTTGTTGGCTACGGAATCGACGGACATATGATCAGGATTTAAAATGAGGTTTGAAAAGTGTTTGGCTGCAAAACATAACGACTGACGCGCACTGGTGGGTCAGGCAGGTTTGGGAGGCTGAAGCAGAGCGAGACTGACGTGCCTGAAGCTGGTCAGTACAATCATGCTGGCAGGCTGACGTCCCATAAAAAAAATCATCTTTACTCAGAAAAGTATATTGATAACATGCCAATGGAACATTTCTGAAGATATATCAATACAAACCAGTCAGCTGAGACTGGAGCCTCTGATGTCATCATGATGTGGGAACTGTTACTTAAACCAACAGCAGAAGGAGAAAGTTGTGCATTCACGAAAGTGTGTAACACAGATGAAAACACATGACATGACATGTCCTGTCATGTCCAAAAGTCCTGACAAAGACATATAGAAAGAAACACTTTGAAACTATTTTCTTTAAGAGGAACATTTTCTGTCACATCCCCTGCAGCTCTTGGATTACTGTGACTGATGAAGCCAGATGCTGGTTCATCAGTCACAGTAATTCGATCAGGCGCTTCAGTTCTGTCAAACTCCTCATTGATGAATATTGGTCTGTTTATCTACTGACAGACAGCACTGTGCTTGAAGTTGGGAATAACTGACGGGATTTTTGGGAGGAGATGAGTCTCCTGCGGGAGCCAAAAGCGCTGCAGCCAAGAAAAGAGAATAGAATGTGGCCGAGCTTTCCAGAGAAGCCAGTACAGTCGAGTACAGTGGAACTGAGAAAAGGGACACGTCTGTGTGCATCTTCATGTGCATCATTATATGTATGGACTCAGACTAAATGGAAAGCTTTCACAGTTCTGTAAATCCATTATCTGTTAGTTCTCCCTCTCGATGAGGACCAAACTGTTTTAATTCGTGCAACGTACAGCAGTTCAACCCTGCAGCCGCCTCTTACACAATAAGTAACAGACTTTCCTTCGCAGACAAAAAAAACATGTTGTTCTTTCCGTAGATTTTCTTTTTTATTTTATCACAGAACTTATTCCTATTTAGCAAGCCCCGCGCTCCTTTTATTGGATAAATCAGACTCAGCAAATAAAGAGGTACAGTATGAAAACGTTATGATACAACGCTGAGGAGCAGGAAGGAAGAAATCTTGAGGGTTGCACAGCCAATAAAAAAAACCGTTGAGTGTTATTCCAGTGTGCCATAATCAGAGCTGGCTGTGTAAAAGGCACACTGGTCCAGGGCTGGTAATACTCTACAGTGTTTTGGTATGACACACACACACAGTCTTTCTTTACAGTGCAGACCGCTGACTGACTCCTCAGCAACCTCCCCGTTACATCTCCACACGTCTCCCACAGCGAGAGAGGCTTTCTCTGGCAGCGGGCCAAGGACGGAGCACAAAACTCAGTGAAAACTCGGGGTCCATGAAGCAGCGGTGGGTCACGGTTCTACTGGCTGGTTGGACATGAGCAGGCAACAGAACAAACCCTCCAGCTTCCTCTATGGCTAATGATGGAATTTCGGTGTAATTTGAATACAAAAGTGCACTGTAAGGAGTTTTGGCTTCCAACGTATTCTAGAAAAAAAAAAGAGTTAAGAACAGCTGCAAGCAATAAGGTGTCTGGTGGCTTTCAGAGGAGCCCAAGCCGATTACTTGTATTAGCTGGACGCAAACGGCGTTTCTATACTTTGTATGGCTGTCAGCGTTTACTTTCTGGGTTCCGAGTGTATTTACGGTGAACACAGACGGGATCAAAGGGGCCTGGATCCCACCTGAACCGATCAGCAGAACAGGGAAAGGGGATCTGTTACAACCACTTAACCTCAGCCAGGGGGCCGGGTCCACGCCCAGCAAAGATCCTCAATTACCATAAATCAGCAGGAAGAATATCGGCTCTTTCCCATGACTCCACGCTTCATGACTCACATGGCGGGAAGAGGTCTTCCTCCTTCGAGCTGGAGATCCTCGAGCACACCAGATGTTTTTTCACAGGCAGCGCTGGCCGATTGCATAACAGATTGTCGGTGATCCCGCCGAAGCATTTTACACTCATGTCCCAAATGAGGACGGGAGTATGTGTGTGTGTGTGTATGTAAGAGAGAAAGCTGCTAACAAAAGCTTTTCTCATGTTGTGGGACAGTTGTGTTCTAATTAGCATTCTTCTAGCATTTGAAAGCTGACCTTGCTTTATTGTACTGATGCACAGTTTCTGTTTCTTTCCATCTTCCCCTGAGTATAATTCTGACAGCAAACCGCAGAAGGAGCAGTGTGATGATAAACTGCAGTCTTTTTTTCCTCAAGCTTTTGTTTTTCTCAGCAGATGTTGCCCGTCAGGTAATTCAGCAGAAATTCCCTTTGCAAAGCTTCTTCACTCTCATTTTAAAATGAAAACATTCTGTTGCCTGCAATAAAGTTTACATTTATTTCAACACCACAGCAATTCATCGACTAATCTACATCTCGGAGATTCCCCGTCACTTAGTCAGTAGGGTAAATGAATCTCATACATTTGGGTTCCAGTGGAGAGTTGTTGTGGTCCACAATGGTGTTAAGTGCTATTTCCAAGGCTTTTACCCCTGTGAACAAGATGCACTTCTTGGCATGGAAATGAACTGCACAGTGTCACCCTCTCCAGCGTTGGGAGGTAATAGGTAGCAAAGATAGCAGAGTTGTTGTGGAAGATTATGAGGCCTGCCATTTATTGGAATCAGCCATCGCGACAGACAGCTGCTAGACTTGTGCTGTTGAAACTACAAAGATGGTGTCAAACACAACTCTTCCAGTCCATCGACTTGACATCATATTCAGTAATTATCAGTATCACATAAAGATCGGTTGATGACGGTGGGAGGCAGAGTAGTAAAAGACACATCATCCTGTTTAAGGTGTGACAAGTTGTGATACCACGTCATTTATTTCCCCAAATAAAGCTCAAAGAGAAGGGGAGACAACTGAGCCACATGTTACTCCGGACGACATATTCCTTTGTTACGATGAGCAAGGGCACTGTACTTCATTCAGAGTCAATCCCACCAACATCCTGCTGCTGTGAATACGCACTTAAGCCTCAAATGTGTGTTATTCCGCGCTGAAAATAATCCATAAAACAAGAGCACTCCTGTTTGAGAAATGTTGTCTAAAAACTACAGTGCCGACATGTTTACGATACATGAAAAACATTCACATGTGGAAGAAACAACTAAAGCAAAATGAACGTCTGAAACCAAACAATGTGGAAAAACAAAGTCAGTCAGTTGCAGAGTACTATGTTATTTTCACACTCGTGGGAAATCCAACAGGCTCTGGCCAACTTGCAATGTGTAATTACTGTGGGGGGGATTAACAGGCTTTGGGAAAAGGCCAAGGATAAAATGTACAAGGCCACGAAGAAAAACGCTGTGCTGCTAACCATCACTCGCTGTCATGATAACCCAGCGCATGTGAAGAAGTCAAATAACGTAAACCAACAATCCAGAGCAGGACCAGATCACAGAACTGAACCACAATCAGAACGTGTCCTACTTTTCCCAATAACTGCTGACAGAGTGAATGACATAACATGCATTTGGAGGACGCATGTAAAACGTCCGTAAACTGCCTTCATTGTTTTTGGAGGCCTGCGGTATTGA
Source organism: Melanostigma gelatinosum (assembly GCF_949748355.1). Taxonomy (NCBI): domain Eukaryota; kingdom Metazoa; phylum Chordata; class Actinopteri; order Perciformes; family Zoarcidae; genus Melanostigma; species Melanostigma gelatinosum. Next base: position 5,796,166 of record NC_136639.1, read on the forward strand.
TGATGTAACAGGCTGAACCCACATATATTTCGACTCACAGGGGAGCCTGAACACAGGTGGGCTCCTTGAAGCCTGCATTATGTTAGGCAGCTGTCCAAACAAGAGCTCAAACAATCCATGTTTGGCTGGAGTCTCTAAACATTGCAAGTTCACAGATTTCCCCCTCAAAGGCAGTTGAGGGTGCGTCAGAGTCGAGAGGCTGTACGTTTGATTTAGTGATCCTCGATATACACAACTCCAGTCAAGTCTAACTTTATGTCGGAAAACAGTTTGAGAAGGGAAGAAGAGCAGAAACACACGTGCAATATAAACGTGCACACATGTGGGACAGGGCCAGTGATATCTGATACTGATCAGTTACTTCCTTGTAGATTTACAGAAACAAACACAGTTGTGAGACAAATCAGATTGTGTACCTTGCGTCCATCTTGGCCATACAGTCCAGGGGGGCCCATGACACCACGCTCTCCCTAAAAAGGAGAAATCAGGTCACAATCAATACACCAACATCATTTTAAAAATCAAGTAGTTCTATGAAAGGAAAGATGACAATATGCATACTTTTAGCCCTTTTGGGGCATGGCCAGGTGACTGTCCATAATCTCCTTTTTGTCCCTAGATCATGTAGAAAAAAACAGAACATTTTCTTATTAATACTTTTAGAGACGTATCCCAGTCTGCACCAACGTTCACCGCATATTTTCTGCATTGCCACAGAGTTCCACCTCACAAGGCGCAGAGGAGTCCGCTGTTTACATTTACACTATCAAAGAGTAATGAGTTCATCCCACTTATTGGCGAGTCCAGCGGTCGTATTTACAGAAACGTGCAGTCCATTTATGCCCGGCGGGGACTCGGTTTACACCGAGCCAGCGAGAAGTGATGGGTAGTGATCGTGTACATTCTTCTGCCTTTTTCGGGCAGTGGGAATCCTGTCAGTGCTTTCTGGGTCAGCATTCAGCGTCCAATCGCACTGGTGAGAGAGCTGTCCAGAAATCGACGCAATTATAATGTAAGAGGTCCGTGGAGAAATAGAATATTTCCTGTGTTGGCGCTTATCATGTAAATAAATATGAAGAGAAACGGTGCAGCGCCGAGCTGGTTGGACTGCAATCAAACAACAGCTGCTGTTGGCTGATTCCACGTGTTCTGACACATTGCATTTAGCAAATTAAAGTTAAGGCATGCAGGGAAATCTGTGTCGTGACTCACTTTGGTTCAATCCTGATTTTTCTATTTCTTCAGAAATATCGGGGCAATTTCTTCCAGATTTCTTCGTGTAAAAGGTAATAGTTCAGTCAGTGCAAAGACGGTATGTTTTAATGAACTGGGTTACTGGACAAAGTACGACAGCAGTTCCCATCTACAGTATATCGGCCCATTTACACCTACATGTTCCTGACAGCAAAGACTTGGCATTGAAAAGTCTTTGTGGGGATTTTCTAAACAGGGCCAGGAGGAGTGCAACTCCAGCCAAGAGCGGCATGCATTCCCTGAACACTGTGTCTTTTCACTGTCTAAATAGTTTCAACTCAAAGAGAAGCTAAATGAAGTCATCTTTTCTGAAAGCTGAAGACCCTTATAAGCACTTGTACCTTTTAGGCCGTCATTCATTCCCTTTTCAAAGGCATATCAATTACTGACAGCGTGTTAACCTGAATTTAAAATAATCCACTCATATGCTCAGTACTTCCCAAACACGAGCATTTTCCTCCGCCACCGTCTCATGCAGGGATTCACAGAGTGCATGTGCAAGCATGGGAATGTACTCGCGAAAGTTTTAAATCGCATGATTTGGGCAAAAAATGTATGTGCTTGGGAAGTACTGAGCGGAAAACTGGATGAACAAGACTTGGATTCTACAGCATGAGTTGTGTGTAAATGTATTTCTGATATAGTATTGCTGGCGTTAAACCTGGCCTCCATTTACTTCAATTCATCAAGGATTTACTCGTAGGTTTTCGTGTTCTCTGTTCATCGCGGAGGCATGGGAGAAAAATAATTCAAGGTAACACACGGTGAATCATTTATATTCAAATGTTCATTTCAAGGGTGAAGTATCCCTTTAAGTCTGGTAGGCTACTCACAGCAGCAGAAAATGAATCATCATCCCATCTCAATTCTTCATCATTACGTCCTGATAAAATGACATATTCAAGACTGAATTCAGCTTACACAGTATGTTTTCATCCAGCTTGTTCATTTTTCTCAAAGTAGAGAACTGTGCCAGACCAGACTGTCTGCTGTTTGAGGTTTGTGTGCACACGGGTCAAACTGAGCCGAGCCAGATTTGGTTAGGCTCCGCTAAGTCGTATGTACAATATAGGAGTTGTGGTTTTTTTTTCCCATGTTAAAGCAGGGCAAATCATGGTATCAATTATGTTGTTTTTAAATGTTTAAAGACAGTGTGGTAAATGGTGAAATTCAACCCATTGGAATGGATTAAGTGCAGAAATACGAGCAATTTTCCATTTTATTCCAGCATAGATTAATATCAAGACTGTGATAAAAGACTGACACGTTTTGGAGCTCAGCAACTCTCTTTGTGTTGACGATTCAAATCAGCTGGACCACAGACTGATGTCGGGTACTTGCAAAGTAGTGAGTCAGAGAAAGACTTACAACTGCGTTTCTCTCCTGAAGGGAAACAAATGGCTTTTTGTGAGGCTAGACAAGTTGTAGTGTGAAGCCAAGAGGACCTGACCTCAGACATGCAACCCAAGAGAAATCACAAGCAAACATTGGAAGAAAATGGAGAAAAATCACAAGAATTAATTGCTCTTCAAAGTTGCATTGTTGTTCAAATGCTCTTGTTTCATTGGTTAGATATGGACCAAAGAGTTTGTACCATAAAACATATGGTATGAATAAATATACATACACACGATGAGCCTTAGCCTAGTTTTTCCTTCCAAAATAGTTATTGATTTGTACCTTGACTCCAGGAGGTCCGGGATGACCAGGGTTTCCATGAGGGCCTGGAGGACCCTGAAAACAGAGACACACATGAGGAAGACACTGTGAGTGAAGGTGATCGTCGCGGTCATTGAACAGGCCTCCAATTCAGCAGCAAAGAGCGGTGAGTTGGCGCTATATGTGCGGTTTGCACAGCTGTTTGCACATATTGTTACCTGTCCACATGCCCGGCTGTGTTTTGGGACGGGTCTGCCTGCCCGTCCACGTTATGACATATGGATGTGATTTTCCTCATCCTTACACTTTTCCACTGGTTTTCTGGGGGTCCCACAAAGTGAAGGGCACTCATCCATCACGCCATATTCCCAAATGTCTTTGCGCCACAAACTGTCGGTGTCTGTGATGTAGAATGTGCTGAGATGTAATTCATTGAGCTTGATCAAAATGGCCTATCTCCTGCAAGTCAGGCCAGGTGGGAGGAAGTCCAGGAAGCAGAGATTGAGGAGACAAAATGGGAATATGAATTCAAGCAAGCTGCAAAGAGGGATTGTTTGGAAAACAAAATGAATAAAGCCACAACTTCCCGAGGCAGCCAAGTGAGGAGCCTCCGGTTCAACACTGCACGCTTGTGTGGAGTGGGGCTGAAATGCTGAGCATGGAAAATCTTCCCCCGGCAAAAAATGAAAGCATTGAAACATGTTGAGATGGCCCGAACAGGAAGCTACTGTATCTTCGACCCGTTCTTTGAGTTGTTCAGACTTTCCAGAGAGACCCCCCCCCCCCCCCCCGAGCATGAGGTGAAAGCGAGGGATAGGATTACTCTGAGTCAAACAGACGGAGGAGGCCAAGAGGTGTAAGTGTACGCTTGGGTGATCCAGTCTGTTATTTATCTGCGCCAAATTATCAGACTGTGGAGAGGAGTCAAACAGCCCCCCCCCCCCCCCCCCCAAAACAGGCCAGACCTCTCCCCTTGCAGGCACTCGCTGCTGGACATATGGAGACACTTAACAGAAGCTCATCTACAGATTTCCTCCTCCTCCTCGTCCACTCAGAGCGTTCCCCCTTTTCACCAGCTCGATATTAAAACGTATGGAAGTCGTTATCCGCAGAGAGGAAGCAAAGGGAGGAGGACACGCAGAGGGAAAAAAGGGATGTCTGGACAGAATGTTACACATTGGGTTCTTGCAGTACATAAGGTGAGGAGGCACGTCGCCGATGACGAGGTGGGCGGGCGCTTTCCGGACGGAGGCGAGCATAATGGGGAGAATGAGTCACTTTGTCCATCTATCTGCGCGTGGGCGAGAAGAGGATTGAGGATCCTCTTTGCTTAATTAATGAAAAGAGCTCCTGACAAATAAAACAGACGAGAGTCAGTACGTACACACAAACACGCACACATGCACACACACACACACACCTGAGGCCTGCATATCATGGCCACCTGTATGCCAGAGTCGTGAGCCGGTTTTCGATGTGGGCCAATGACTTTGACAGGTGTGACACATGGAGCGCCACTGTTTTTACTGGCCATTAACCCCGAACAGACCCGCTAACACCTTCACTGGACTGCACGAAGGGAAACCCTCTCTGGCCTGATGACTATTCAACACAATGTTTATGAAAGGATCTTATTTTGGCAAGATCCTTGGTGCTAACTGGGTGCTAATTAGTGCATCTGGATTCGCAACGAGCAAGTGTTTTTATTAATCCACTAACTGTCAAGTCTATAAAATGTCACATAAAAGTCCAAAACATAAAGGTATTCAAATGCTCATATTTGAAAAGCTTCAACTAGCTTGTCTGATATTCATGCCAAATAAATGACTGGTTGTTTTCAGTAGGTCGGTTTATTTCCACCACAAAGTGCGATCTGCCTTTTTTATTATTGGGGCCTTTGATGTTTCTGAAGGTCAGTGACTACTTCTGTTGCTGCAGCTGTAAATATAAAATGAATCATCAGCAGTAAAATGAATATTTTTCATTAACTGGGTAATGGTTGACTGTCTGGTGTGTTACAGTACATAAACATTTTAGTAATACATGTAAAATGGTTTCGATTAAAGGACTACAAATCCAGAGATTTACAGGTGCTCAGAGTTTTACTGCCAGTGCTCAGGAATGCACCGATTATGAACAAACTGAGTCCTGGCATCTTCTGTGAACCTCCTGCCACTTAACTTTAACTCTATAAATGTGCTCCTGATCAGCTTCAGCTTCAGTGGAAACTGTCAGTGTAACTAATAAAAACAGAATAACTTAGTCAAGCCTCTGAGAAGACCGCTCATTTGTGCATACACATGTAATTCATTTCAGAAGAATCTAAATTTTACAATATACATCAGTTCAGTTCTCTGCAACCAATCAAGCTTTGGCAAAAACAGAGCTTCCACTGCTTGAGCGTCCGTAGACTCCTTATTTCATGTCATAATAGTGTCAACCATTCTTTAAGTAATTATGCAAATGTTTAAAATGTCACAGAAACCCAGCGTCACATATACTGAGGTCTGTTTCTCTGCACAAAGCCCCCTTTGATCCGCTCTCAAGCCTCTCCTTCGGGGGCCACGTGAACTCCGACGCTCTGCCGGGCTTCATGGCGGTGTCGAGGAAGGTGGACGCTCTCGCCCGTGTGAGGTGCTATTCGGTGGTAGCAGCGCTGAGACGGTCTGCTCAGTCAGGCGAGACACCTTACTGTCAGAGAGGAAAAGTCCTAATGGTGTAGCTTCAGCACTTTCTGCTTAGAAAGGTGAGATTAAAATGAGACAAGGGTCTTCCAAAGATTAAAGCTCACTGCTAATCCGACAGGAGAGTACATTCATAACAAGACCTTAGCAGTCTTTCCAGTATATTTAGTTAAACTACATATGATTCATGATCTCTACACATGTTTCTACATTATTTTCCCTGAAATATGGACACAAATTGGGGCAAAAGTGGCCCAACAATGCAGCAAGAACGTATATGCTTCAAAACTTAATGATAAAATTCAAGCAAAACGGTCGTTCCATTGCAACACTAGCCTGTAGCGCTGCCGTATATCAAAGGACGTCAGTAAAATGTCCGCCAACAAAGTGTCGTGAAAAGTAAAAGAAAATTCTTTATATACCTCTAACAAAAAAACCTGTATCAAGCAATAAAAAGAGATTATAAAATATGCATAAATATGACTGGTACTTATTAATGTATTCAAACTTTTTGCCCAGCTTCTCAGAGGAACATAAAGTGAACAATGGACACAAAGGAAAGCTAAACAAATATGAAGCAACCTTAAACTTATTCATGTCCAAAAGAGTCAAAGTAAATTCTTTGACTCAAGTCAAATTGTGTTCATGTCGTGCTACTAGCTTCTGGCCAATAGCCGGTTGCTTGGGAACAGAGATGTTAATACATCCACCACATAAAGGAATACATCTTAAAGCAAAGTTATGGGGGAGACTAACTCAAAAAGCGACTTAAATACAGAAGTTACCGTGAATCAACTTTCTGCACATGAAAGTATGGCATGTGTGAAATGTAAAATCCTCTACAATAGTGAAAGTCTCTTTTATTCCTACTGTTTGTACAAGTAATGCCCGGACCAAAGTCCACTTAAGAGCTTTCTGTCGATCATGTGTGTAGCTGTGAGGTATTTCTTGCTAATCACGTGAACTATCCAGGAAAACTCTTGATGGTTCAAGAAAACAATCATTGAAAACCTGACCTGCACCCTCAGGTTGTTTTTTTCGGGTTTTATGCGGCCTGCAATCGGGTCTCAAGAGCTTGATGATGAATGAACTCTACATAGGTTGGTGTGCTACTGCATAGAGCTGCTGAGCTCCAGACAGGGTCTTAAATGCCTTAAATAAGATGGGGACAAAGCCCTCTTTCTTCCTAGTTTAAAGAGATTGGGTTCCCACAGCCCACCCTTCTGAGCCCTAACTGCAGGGCTACCACAGCCTCACGGTGCCGCGGCAGGTAGCTCATACGCACACTCCGCATCAGCACAAGCTCCCTGCAGGAGAACCTCAGCAGGAGTCTGCAAAAGAGCAACCAAAACAACGCATCCCTCCATTTTATTTCACTGCCTTCAGGTTCTAGCATATTTATTTCCGCTTAGGACTCACTGTGATGCCAAATTCAACTCCCGCTTTGTTATTAGGGAGGTGAAGAAGCAGTGGACTACATACACCATCAGACGAAGGTCTCTGAAATTAAAATAACAAGCTGTCCCTTGGGACAAATCATCTCCCGGTGTGTTCTCTCTTCTTGCATTTCTTCTGAAAACATGAGCTCAAACTAACATCTGCTCTCACTCTGTTTGGTTCCATTAGCAGTCCACGGTTGTAGACTGACATTTTTGAGATATGGCACCGGAGGACTGAGTCTAATACACTAGAAGCATTCACAGATGTTAGCATAGGAGCCTAATTTAAGTGCTGGTACCTCTAGTGTACAGGATAGAAAAAAGTGCTTGCTCTGGAAGTATATATATCTTTACTCATGAAAGTTACCTTATTTATTTTAGTGTCAACCTAATACCTACCATATGTGTTCAATTTATTATACATTGGCAACCCACAGATTTGTAGCGTAGGGTTGCAGCTTTTATAAATGGACCTTGGCAGCAGAGAAGCACAGTTTGATCAAACCCAGAGCCAAAGCAAACTAACGTCTGGCTGAATAATGCTCCGTAGTCTAAAGATGTCACTGAGTGCTTGATGCACAAAGGGCTTCCATATCAGTGCGCCGCTCACGGTGTTATCTCACTTTAATGCAGATCGGACATGATGAAAGCATCGTTAAGATACGGGGAAATACGTCGGGAACATTTTGGAGGGGAAATGAAAAGTGGTAATGGAAAAAAAAACAACAGAGGAAGGTAAATGGGAAACTGGTCGCTGGTTGGGAGAAACTCACCCTTGGACCCTTCTTCCCTGGCTTTCCTGGCAACCCTGGAAGTCCTTGAAGGCCCTAAAAAGAAAATATAAAAATATGTCAAGGATAGAGAGAAGCAAGTCTAGTCCCTGCCTCTTGTTGTGTCATTACAAGGGACTCTTGAACAGCCTTGAATATTAAAAGACAGTTTTAAATGTTCGGAATAAAAAAAAAAAATCATTCAAGCTAGATATTGAATCAGTAAATACATCTTAAGCTTTTTTTCTGATTCTACATTGAGTGAAGTTAGCTGAGAGTTGCATGGTGATGTGCTGTATCGGAGCTCGACCAGTCCTGTCCCTTTGCAGCCAATATAATCAACACAGCGCACACACTGTTGAGTGTGACTCATTGCACTGGCAATGGTCGCCACTGGTTCCAGCTATACAGCCAATCACATGAATTTTGGGCATTAGATATATAGCTTTAAAACAATTTCATTCATGGATTGGCAAAGCTCTGAAAGGTCGAATCCAATGAGGGGTCAATCTGAGGAACCTGAGTTTGCTTTGAGATGTTTGATTGTTTCTTACTTTCCCATGGCTCCAGAAGGTTAAAGACAGAAGAAACATTCCTTTATTAGTCCCACAGTGGGGAAATTATTCTCTGCATTTGACCCATCCCTGTACATATAGGGAGCAGTGGGCTGCCAATGACAGGCGCCCGGGGAGCAATTAGGGGTACAGTGTCTTGCTCAGGGACACTTCGACACAGGACACGGTGCAGCCGAGGATCGAACTGGTGACCTTTCGGTTGGCGGACAACCCTCTCTACCCAGTAAGCCACGGTCGCCCATGTTCCTGATAAAAGGAAACGTCCCGAGGCGGTCCGGCTGAAATTGGTCTCGACTTGGACAGGAGCAACGGCTATAATTATACTCTTTCAGCTAGCATACGCTCTGAAAAGCCAAAATGCTTTCAGCAACCTTAAGACTCTTTAGTCTGCAACCACCAGGCTGTCCACACACACGATAAGCTGTTTGAGCTGCGGGCCAAAAGACAGAGCTGGAGCTCACGTCTTTACGGAAGTTATGCAATTTTTCATGTATCATGACAGACTTTGTAAGATCAGCAAATATCACATGGCTTTCTGAAAAAAATGACATAAAAAAACGTATTGTGATTAAACTCGTGATTTACAGCCCTAATCAAAAGCCGGTGTACCTCACTGCTTAAAGTATTGGAACTTTTAAACTGACGTAACGTTAGGCCTGTGGCACTAGAAAGAGCGGCAGCGGGTAGCTATGACTGAATATCGGTAATGTTAGAATGACGTTGACTCAGAAACTACATTTACTTGTGGATTAGTCACGTCTGGCTGATAGCAGAACTGGTTCATTAATTAAGTCAGTGTCTGCGAGGATAACGACGCGGCGTATATCGGATCTGTGCATCTTTAACAAGATGCAATTCTGCTGACCATGGCCCACTAACGTCAATCCTCATCCCAGTAAATGGGGTTGAAATATGTCTTCCAGTCATCACTAAAAGGGTTCGAGGACAATATTATACTCTATACCTGACTCAGCAATCTGTTTCGACTTCATCCCAGTAGAATGGTGAAAGCCCTCAGGAAGAGCCTTTACCATACGCCAGGGACAGATCGGTTTCACGACTTCTGGCATATGCAGCGCTGTGGTTTCCCTCGCTGCCAAAGCAGCAGAGCTTTACTTAAAACATTCTTGTCGGTCAGACATTACCCAAAACAAGACGGCGAAGTCCTTCTAACAATGGAAAATGTGGGTAACCATCGTGCGTTCGACAGAGGAGCCGTGTCTGACGGGACCACATGCTCAATATGAATGCAGTCTACAGTCAACACTTGTTGATCAACGACAAGATTTGGCACTTTGCTATGAATTAAAGAACTCAAGCTGATCTAATGATGTTCACCTCATTAGTATTTTTTCACTTCTCGCATTTTAACCCGCAGGCGTGTAGTGTGATGTGAGCAATAGCCTGGTAGGTCTCATGTTTCTTTTACAGACGTGCAAATCCAAAATATGTGTCACTCTTATCAAAAAGGTTCGTGGTGGGGAAATATTGGGAAAATACTACAGCTTTAAATAACGGGGATAAAGCACTGCCTTCACATGGTGTAACCCTTTATATTCTTACCCTTAATGGTTAATTGTACTCAAGTGCTTTCTCCTTTCTTCTCTTTTACCTTTGGCCCTTTAAAACCTTTAAAAGTATCCGTTCTCTGAGCAGTCACACTTTCTCTCAGAGGAATCTAACACCTCAGCGCCAGCTCCTCCGCTCAGACGAACACCAACCGGCAAAATGCCAGAGTATTTCTACCACTGCTGCTAAAAAGGAAATCACACATTAATCGCCAACAATTAGACGGAGCCAGAGAACACACCAACACACTATTGTCGAACAAGCAAACATTTCAGGGATGCTATGCTTGGTGACTGCTAGTACTGATAACCAGCAGATGTTCTGGACATCAAAGAAAGACACATTCAAATAACAAGCTGTATGAAACTTCTATATCATTGTAATCCATTTAAATTGGTCGAAAACATTGAACTATGGCGGTCAAAAGGTAAAACATGCATGTATAATAATTCAAACCCCCTATTTCACAGAGTATTCATTCATAAAATAAACACTAAACCACCAAGTCATAAGATAAATGTTCCTGCACAAAGAATCACGTGTTGTGGCTCGAAGGCCTGATGAACATATGAACATGAAAAACGTGTGTTGTGTTCGAGTGGAGCTTGCAGACTCACCGACGGTCCTGGTTCTCCCTTTTGTCCAGGTGGTCCGTCCAGCAGTGAGAACTGGGTCGCTTCCGGGAGAAATATTTGGAAGCCATCTGTTGCCGCTGTAGTGATTGGAACCAGTGAGGTGGGTTCGACATCCTGCACACTGGTCACCTTTGGCTCAGGTGCCTTTGGAGCTTCCGTGGTCGACGGGTCTTCCCGGTGAAGATAGGCGTTTGGAGGAGGCCCCTGCGTGAAAGCGGCGTGGAGGTTTGGCCGCTGCTCGGTCGGTCGGGTGGAAGCGGGTAAATCCATTCTTTCGCCAATAGGTTTTCGAGAATTAGTATCTCCGTGCTTTGTGTTCCTTACGTCACTGCCATGTGAAGTTGGTTTGGGAAAATCAAACAGACTTTCCAACTCTGGAAGAACCAGCTGAGAAACAGACACAGCGCCAGGTTTCGGAGAGCTCACAGTCTGATATGCAGATGTTTTGTTCAGCATTGACAAGCCGTCTGCCTTTTTGGATATCTCCGCCAAGGACGGTTGACTTATGCGAGAGACGGTGATGTTTGGGTGCGTGGAAATTAGAGGTAGCAGGGGTGGAAACACGGGCCGATACGTGTCGGCTTCTCTGCATTGTTTCTTAATGCAATCACAATAGTTATGAGCTGCCTCAGCAGAAGGATAAATGTCAAACTGACAGACGGCGCCTTCAAACGACACCGAGTTGTGGTTCATTTTGCCCAGCAGGAAAGAGCCCTCCGCATCCAGAGCCTCCTCTTTTTTTGAATGCAAATCCGCGTGGATGCTTCTCTCTCCACAAGAAGTGTGTAAGGAAACCCGGCGGCCTCGGATATCCAAAGCCAGACTGTGCCACTGGCCATCGTGGACGTCGTAGTCGAAGATCACAGCGCTCCTCTGCCCCACGCGTACCAGGATCTTACCCTGCAAGAACTGCACTCCGAGCTGCACTTTCCTTTTCTTGGACAGAACGGAGAAAAGGAAGGCGCCGTTGACGCGGTGGACAGACAGGCTGAGGATCAGGGACAGATTGGCGGCGCTGTAGGAAGCAGGGATGACGGTGTGCAGAGGCGCCTGGATGCGGGCCCTCGGGGTGAGGATGACTCCGGACTTGAAGGGGATGATGCCGTTAGGGATGGATTGCGCGTCCATCGATGATGACCCGCCTGATCTTCGCCCAGAAAGCCCGAGCTGCTGCAGAACATCCACATCTTCAGAGAAACAGAGGAGAGAAGTCAGTGACTCTTAGGTTGTAGACTTCAAGCACCCAAAGATGCCTTTATTTTTCGCCGAAATAACAGTAATTTACCACTTTGATATAAGGGATCATTATGTTGTGAAGCCAAGCTGTGAGTTCACGAGTTAAAAGTCAGACTGATGGAAATCCTGCGGCAAAAGCAATTTAAAAAGGCTGCATACGATTTCCGTTCGGGCCACACATCAACCTCCAGTTCTGGTGATTGCCGCAAATTATGTAATCGTTACATCAGAGTTAATTAGAAGGATCTTGGGAAGCGGAGGCTGAAGGGATCCCTGGAGAGGACAGCGTTGGGGTTTCAAGACACGTATTAGTGCGGAAACAGAGAAGCCATCTGACTTCATCTGGTGCTGTCTGTTGATTAAGGACGATCGCTATGACGGGGGCCCATAAAAACACGGCGCAGTGTGTTCTGCGGGTTTTAATTGCGACTTGCATCTCATGGGAGGAGAGTGTGGGCCATTTTCACACATTACAGTGTGTACTGTATATTGCTCCTAATTGGATCCACAGCTCTGTGTGAGGATTTAATTAAATCCACATTTCGCAGCCTTTATTTCAAGAGCGTTCTTTACAATGAATGCACATTTTTCAGCAACAGTGATTGTGAGCCTTTTCAACCACAAGCATCGCATTGTCTGCTGGTGACCGAGCATTACAGTGTGCACAGAGAGAGGACAGCAAGAAGTAAAGTTAAAATCAGAGAAAAAAAAATCATTTTATTAACCTCTCATTAAGGGACGCACGATATATATATAGGAGGCGTGATACATTATCGGCCAACGATCTTTATATTATTATGTATTATTCCGGCTGAAAATAACACAGACTGTGCATCACTACTTTAAATGAACTCTCAACTCCAAAAAGAATGATGTCCTTTCATTAAAAGCCCTTTAACCCCACGTTGGTGCCAACACCCCCAAAAGAGAACCTCTGAAACATAAACACAAAGGTTATGCGAAATCTAACACATTATTTTTGGAACTAAAACATTCAGTCAAATCAGTTTTTGGTTCAAACATACTGGAAATGTTCCAATTACCGTCCTGTTTTCTATCGTTGGGCACCGGTGCAAGTCATCAGTGATGTCAAACAAAAGTGTTCTGTTTAGTTTAGTAACGTTGGAAAAGAAAGAAGAATTGATCCCCAGCCAATCAGCATATCCTGAGTCCAGTACATTAAAAACAATAGCTAAAAGATTACATACAGAGCTCAACTGTCCGTCCTCTTTCGGACTAATACAAAACAAATGTGTGCGAGACTGAAATGAACTGCTAAATGACGTATCACGGCTCAGCAGAGGAGGAACAAATATATAATAGAGACACTAGACATGTTCGGGAGGGAGACTCTGCTCAGTGTGTGCAGACAGTGGGAGGTCAGCTCCATTGAAAAACCCACACACGGAAAAGAAACATCAAACAGAAAGGGAGAAACTCTGCAGTTGAATTTTACCACATAGCACTCATTGGAACCCTGATGCTGCATTAATGCATCCTCTGAGCAGCATAAATTATTATCTTTTCCCACATCACATTCAAATTGACCCGAGAACAATCGGAAATCACAAATGTAGTACATTCCTAAGGATGTAAGCCTTTATCTTATTACATATGAATTACCGCTTTCTGCCTAGATTGGTACCACGGTTGAGGTAGAGGTGTGTGTGGGGGGGGGGGGGTTAACCAGTAATTATAGGGGTTGCTGGTTTGATTCTCAGCTCTACTCTATACTCTGAAGAAGACCGTCATGTCGAAACGTTGGTGATCGACTGTTTTTACACTTCGTTCCCAGCACTGAGCCGTTACCGGGAGAAGGCCAGTATTACGTATCTACGGTTTGGATGCTGCACTGTGGCTGACCTCGAGGTAAACCTGGAGTATTACACATGTGTAGCTATGGTAACTGTGCAAAAAGACTAACATTGAAAAGCCCGTGCACATCGACAGCTGAGTTTCTTTCTGCAGTCTGAGGTCAAGACGTAGAAGCAGTGACTCATGTCACTGCAGAGGAAAGCGTACAGCTGTAGTACGGCCAGCACTCAACTAAACGAATCCATGGCTTGTGATTGGAGTCACTTTCCATACGCATGATTTTCACTGCGTACTATGTGGACAACATAGTATTTATCCTACAACTGATGCAGAACACTGTGCAGGTTTTTATATGACACATTTCATTGGAATATGAGAACACATCCTTGAGAGACTTCGACTGAGCCATTTCCAATTACATCTATCAAAATAAATGTCCAAAGCAATTTAGGAATTGCATCATTCTAAAACACATTTCACATTGCGTTCATGTACAAAGAATGATCTACTTTAAGCTCGTTGCTCATGTTCCTGCTGAGAGTATGGGATGTCGTGAGAGCAGAGTGCGATGCACCTCGTGCTCAATTTGCACGGAATTAAAAAACTCCCGTGAATCTTAACCCGGGGTTTTGTCTACAGTTACAAACTAAATCCAGTTCAAGTGTTCAGTACACAACATCCACTCCACGGGACAAGGGCGGAAAAGAGCGGCCCATCTCCAACAAAGGCTTCAAATATTATCCAGGGAAGAGTGAACAATATTGAATCAGAGTTTTTTTGGCCTTGACAAATTAAACAGTGATGCTGACGGAGATACGGCCGACCAAGCTGTTAATGGAAAACATTGATGCTGATCACATCGGTCTGGGATAATCCCTGGACAAACAAGGGGCCCGCGCCGGGCGATGTAATTACTTACGGTGGATATTTTCACATTCTTTATCCATTCTGTGTTCCACACCAGTTCATATCATGATAATGAGACATAGTTTATCGTCACAGTCTGGGAGGCACATTTGTGACGCTGTCTGCTCAGAGATGTGTTTGCATGTTTGCTTACCTTGTGCCTGTGTGAGCCGTAGAGAGCAGGTGCAACAGAGTATCGTCCAAAGAATCAGAATTCTCCTGAAGAGGAAGACAAAGAGGTTAGAAATTGCAATGTACTGTGGCAGATAATCAAGGCACAAATAATATTTGTCTTTACAAATTCATAAATCTTTCAAGTATGTTTTGATTGTTTGGTCTCTAAAATGCCAAGAGGTATGATCATTTCCCATAAAAAAAAGGTAACCAGAGCCCTGAAATGTTGTCCTTCATTTTAATACTTGTTGTGATCAGAAGCTTAATGCTATCATTTATTCATTAATTGATTCAATTATTCATAGTCGCATGAAACAAAGAAAAGCAAGATAATCTTTGCATCTGCATAATCTGTGGCGACATTGAATCAAAAGTTGCAGAATAATTTACGGGCGGAAAATAGCAAACACTAAAACCTGCTCATTCCATTCCCTCTTTTTTCATATAATGTTAATGATCTTTGTGTAATGTCCCTGATCAACATAACACAGTCCAAGTTACAACACGAGAAGCTGAAGTTGACAAACTAAAGTGCTCGACACTCAGTTTCTATAACTCCTGTACACAGATCTGATCCGATGTGGCGCTTTGATCAGAGTCAAGACGCTTCAAGACGACAGGCTTCGTCTTACCTTGACGGCTGACCTCCAGATAAGCTGGGGCTGGGTGAGTGCGCCTCTGACAAACACCAAGTGACAGATAAAGAAACTAAGGTAACGGAACTCGTATATCAAGGCTGCATGTGATCTTCAACATGACAACCGTTCAATAACTGAGACAAACCGCCTTTATTACAGCTCGTATCAATGCACTTTCTGACTGCAGGTTTTAAAAAAGTAAAAAGTGCAGATCTTTCTCAACCCATAAAAGACCACGTAAGCCTTCAACTGCAATTAGACCAACTGTTTTTACATGACAACTGTGACGTTTATCACCTCATGTCAGCCAATAAACAGCACATTTTACAGCATGGATTTTTCTTGAGACGTTTTCTTTCTGGAGACAGGAGTGTTGATTGCTCTTTCGTGAAGATAATGTGTCTCTGACGGTGTTGAGTGTGAACTAATCGCTACCAGCACCAAGGTTTTTTTTTACACTCTCGGAGCTGATGTTTTGGTCGTGACGCCTGTTGAGCGAGCGATGTTTGTGCCATAATGAACTCACTCACGGCAAATCTATTACATTTGTGGTTTCCTAGACAGCAGCGGGAAGCCACTGGTCAACCACTGACACTGACTGTCTGTTGGAGCTTTTAAAAGTTCCCCTCCCTCCTCTTTACGACCCATCCGCTGCTCTCACACTGACATCAGCACAGAAGAGGAAGGGGAGGGGATGCAGTTTGTGATCAAGTCTCTCATATGTCCAGCAGTGGTTGTATGATGCAACATTTTGACTTTTATTTCCCCTCCCATTGGGACAGGAGGGCCAACCAGCTGAGTGAGATGCACAGCTGGGAGGGGAGAAAGGGGGGGAGGAGGAGAGGACTGTCTCCTCCTCTCATACATCTCCCTCAAATCAGTCCCAGATCGCTTGGCAGCGCAGTCGAGTACAAGCTGCAAAAGACACAGCTTCAAGAACAGTCCAGCAGGCTACACTGGACTGTCTAAAGAGCAGAAATGTGTTTCCATAAGCTATGCAATTTATTAAAAAGTGCAGGCTAACACCTGTTCAACTTTAAAACTGACTCATTTTTTGAAAATGAACATGTTATTTCTCAGTATATATCTTAAACTTGTCTACTTGTGTAAAATAGCACAACTTATATCAAAGCTACTTGCATCCTAACATGAAAAACGCTGTCAAATGGACGTTAATTCAGACGCAGGTTGTGATGTCCAAGAGCACATGACTTCATATTAAACATGTATTCAACAAAACAAGACAGGGAGACAAAAATAGCAATTTAAGGATGACTTCAAAATGTATCGACTCACCCCCCGACTCCAGCGCTTTTGAGTTGGGAGTGCGGGGCATTGTCCGGCTCCATTGCGGTTACTTCATTCTTTCTTGGGAGTTTTTACAACAGTCCGGACGAGGCAGATAAAAGTTGTTCCATTCCAGGTGCAAACACTCCGGGAATAACCAGCAGTTATTCGACTGCTTTCTGTCATTGTCTTGTCTCCTCTTGTCCCTGTCGTCTCCTTCCAGAAGGACGCTCCGGAGAGCTCCACCTGTGCGCTTCCGATGTTTGTTCCGTCTTCCTTTTGCGCGTTTTGTGAAGTACAATGAACCTCAAGTCAAGTCTCGTGCAGCTTTCCCAGCGAACCGTTGCAGGACAAGACGACGGCCGCCGTTGTGTGTGTGTGTGTGTGTGTGTGTGTGTGTGTGTGTGTGTGTGTGTGTGTGTGTGTGTGTGTGTGTGTGTGTGTGTGTGTGTGTGTGTGTGTGTGTGTGTGTGTGTGTGTGTGTGTGTGTGTGTGTGTGTGTGTGTGTGTGTGTGTGTGTGTGTGTGTGTGCGTGCGTGAGTGTGTGTCGACTTCCCCAAAATGAAAGTTTATTGTGGACTGAGGAAAATCTTGAGCACCGGGAGAGGGGGAACACCTCCCTCTGTCGCCCTCCGCTGACATCGAGGGAAACCTGTAGCAGAGATGCTGCAGCTTTCAGCTTCTTCAGCTGAAGGTGAAGCAGGAACCAGGAATGCATGTGTTTATGTGCATATGATGCTGGTCAGTCAGCTGGCACGTGTGTTAATAATTAAACGGAGAAATGTGCATCTGTCAGCCACGAGCATTTGTAGTTTTTTCTGTGCTGCAGCAAGCAATTTTTACATTTTGTTTTAGAAGATCAGGCTTTGCTTAGTTGTCTGTGCCACACATGACACAACCTCAGCTTTAAAGACATGGCCGAGAAATCCTCCAAATGTTTTAGGTTTGAATACCTACAGTACCAACCGAGCAAACTGATGAAAAGCTTGTGATATGGTCAAAAGGCTTCTACAGCAAGCAAGTAAGTGGACCTTGAGTTGAGATTGTTTTGTCAAATTAGTTAGTGCTCTCCTGTGGACAAACCATGTAATGGCAACTCTGTTTCTAAATGACTACAGACAGTGTAAGTGAGTCCCAATCACAACAAATAACCTCCATATAATCACATCACCAACAAACTGTCTTTCTGAAATAAATTCAATTTCTTTTGACAGTTGTGGTATATCTTATTGTCTTATCCTTTACAGTATAATCAGTTTGACAGATGACGATTTCCAGTGTTAACACTCTGATTGTTTGTACTAAGTTCTACCAAACTACGGTGTACTATGATTGACATATGTTTAGCTGTAACAAATGACCAATTCATTTCATCAAGTGAAAAGTTAAACCAATGGACCAGCTTTTTGTGACAGCCTTTCTTCACATCATCCACTTCCGTTCTCACCAGAGATCTGGGTTGCAGACCTGCGCTGGTTCCAGTGTGTGTGTGTGTGTGTGTGTGTGCATGTGTGTGTGTGTGTGTGATGTCGGGTGCTGTGAAATTCCTCTGCCAAAGAAAGTCCTCATTGACCGGCCTTCAGCAAACACGCTGTGACAGTGTCCAGGGGAGACCCAACAGAGCGCCGATTCAGCTGCCTGCAACTGGATCCCTCGTCCCTCACACAGAGCCCCCTCTCAGCTCGTCCTCTCAGGGCCAGGAAGGAAGGGAGCTCACCACCTTGAAAGAGCACTTCCCATGTACCTGTCCGAGCTACGTCGGATGTGGGCTTTCTGTTACCACGAGTCTCAGTTGGCGGACAAGAAGGGCAATGTCCTCGCGGCCCGTGGAAGAGTGCAGAGAGGAAGATCTCCAATCTGGGGTGTTAAGTTTCATGGGGTTGGTAATGATTACTGCAGCAGCCTACGGAAGCGGTTCTCAAACTGTGGCCCAGGGACTGAAGAGTGTTCTTGAAGGCATACCAGGGAAGACCCTTTATGGGTTTAAAGGAGTGGTTGTAGATATTTGGGGAAGTAAGCTTATTCGCTCTCTGCAAGACAATGACAAGATTGACACCAGTCTCCTCTGCACGTTGGTTAGCGTAGCTTAGCATAAACACTGGAAACAGGGGGAAACAGCTAGCCTGGCTCTGTCCAGAAGAAACTAAATCTGCCTACCAGCACCTAAAGCTTACTAATTAACACATGTATTAAATCCGTTCACAAGCCAAAGTGTAAAAAATGATATATTGTGGCTTTAAGGGGAGTGAGGAAGTCACTGCTCACAGCCAAGTGAAAAACAGTCTGGCATTTACCTCCCCGTAAAACCACAACCGGACGTTCTTACACTCGTAGTGTGTTAACCTGACCCACCAGATGGTTTGATACTCAGAACCATCTGAGAAAGCCATCATTGGAAACGGGGCAGACACCATGCTCCATGGGTGACATCACAGAGAGTATACGTCCATATTTTATAAAGTCTACTGTAAGTACCGACAGGTCAGTGTGGATTTACTTCAAACGAACGTATGTAATCATTATGTTGAGTCTTCCGAGACATGGACGTGTTTGTAGACTGATTATATTGGGATGCTGCAGCTGACGGCAAGAGCGCCCCGATTTTATGACCGATTTTATGACCGATTTCCTCCCTGACAGCAGTTCGGTCTCCTTCTTATCCGAGCAACGACTTTCCTCTAGTCTCCATCAGAGGTTTTCTCTATCGAGGCCAAAACCCTGTTTCATGGAAGCCCTGAATGAGCTCTGTGGAAAGAGAAATTAAAGAGTACATTTTGTTGAAAGACATCCAGGGGCAAGTTTTTTAATTTGTGTTTTATGAGTTGCAGTTCTTCCACTCATCACATATGACTGCCATCCTGGGCCACGTCTATAACCAGTGACAGGTGTGGATAGGCGCTGTGGCTGTTTATACTCCAGACCAGCGGTGGGTAATGGAAGTCAGCTGGCCTGTGTACTCCGACATAACGATGGATATTAGAAGTTCAGTGTCTGCAGGAAATTGGAGGATTTTCCTGCAGACAGGCCATTGTAACCAGTATCCCCATCCCATACGCATATGAATCATCTTCAGTTTAAAGAGCAGTCACACTATTTATGAGACACATTTGACTGTGCACAGTTCCAAGTATTGTGGTGATTTAAAAACGAACTGATTATGATCATTTTAGGTTATCTCTCTCTCTTTTCTACTTTAATAATAATAGCCCTCAAGAACTTTGAAAATAGCATGTCCTGCTCTAGCTATGGGAGGTCTTATCTGATAAACACGGAGTCTTTCGTTTTACTTCCATGTCTTGGGGATTTGGGGCCAGCTGAATGCAGCAACCTCTGTCCAGGTGCAGCTGGATCCAATAAGTGCGTGGCCCGGCGCTGTGGTTATCCATTCCATTACAACAGGACATTTAGAGAAAAGTGCTGTTGATTCTCGTCGGGCAAGTCCAAATTAGAGCCATACAATCTGTGTTTTTAATTTTCTGCCGCCTCGGGAGGGAACTGTATAACTTCGGGGAATGTTTTGAATTAGCTTCACAGCTACAGAAAAGTTAATGATTTCAAACGACCAACCAAATGAGCAAATCAATTAGAGCAGAAACAACAGTCAATGTATTGTCAATGGCAACAATTGTGAAAGTTCATAGGTAATGGTTTAAGTAATGTTTCACATAAATAGCTTTATGAGAAAACTTGATCAAAAGATTTCAATGGTTGAGCTTTACAGCTCAAATGGAGGTTTCATGAGGGTTGCGTCCATGCAAATAACGAGTGATGAATTATTCGGGACATGTTTTGGGGTTGAGCTACATGTCAGGTAAACCTTTTTTGTTATTTTCCTTGTGGCCACAGGTCTGTTGCAGCTATCAGTCATGTGAGGCACTCGGTTATGCTGCAGCAGTTCACACATTTCCTGCTTTAGCCATCCGTACAACGTATTCACAACACATCATAAGTCAGAGAATGGAGCACAGCATCGCAGTGATGTGGTAAACCAAGATTCTCATAGTCCTTGTTCTTAATTCTCCATGAAGTGGTAATAGTGATCATTTTAAAAGCGAAAGGGCTTGAACAAAAAGTCGGAATCTTTTTCCGAATGCCACATTAGATGTGGTAATTATTGCCAATTCCTCACCCCGCAGAGCAGCAGAAAGGCCGACGGCGCTGCCAAGTCAGAGGCATTGTTGTGGTGACATTTGAGCGGAGGATCAAACCGCTGATGAATAATCCGCATTGAAAAGCTGCTCTTTCTGCCAAATGTCAAACAGCAGCATGATCCTTTGTTCATAGAGCAGACTCGACAACTTTTCATCCATCGTCATCGCGATGCTGTGTCACATACTGTAGTGGTTGTGGCAAATGCAGAGTGCACTGAATATACAGTTGTTTATCATTTGAGGAGTTTAAAGGCTTTCGTATTTGACTCACAAGCTGTTAATCTCATAATTATTATAATGGCACTTCTTCGCTGACTATGCCCTTTGCCTTGAATTCCATTATTTCAATTTCCTCCAGTTTCACTCTAATAATCGCACATTAAGCTTGATTTGCTGTGTCCTATAATGGTCTAAATCAGTGGCTCCTAAACTTTTTGACTTAAAATGAAACAACTTTTAACATGTGTGAACCTGCGAGAGATTTTCCCTTCTGACATTGTTTAACTTTAATAATTTTTAATAATTTGTGGATATCACTGTAACCAGGCAATATTTATTTTAAAGAAAAAATGTCTTGTTTGTTCTTCTTCCCATTAATCATCCCCTCATATTTATTGGCTGTCCCACCTGTCAGAGAATGAAATACAGCCGTAACTGTACTAATAATGTAACTGTAGCTTCGCCTGCGTCATCGTCACAGCAGTATGCAGTCGATCCATTTCTCTCCCATTCTGGACAATAAAGGGAGCTCTGTTATGGTGAGGCCCCACAAAGAGATCTCAGCGCTACATCCCCCCCAAAATCTAGAAAACCTTCACTCTCATCCTCAGCCAGGCCTTTCCACACTCATCCTCTCCTACACTGTGTGCACCAAGTGTGAGCCAACATCAACTTCCTGCTCCCTTCGTTTCCTGTAACAGTTGGGAAGATGGAGACATTCGCCGGCAGTTAATACAGAGCAGACGTAAATGGTCCCAGCAGAGGGTTTTCTGTTCCGAGCGAGGTCCGCCGCCCCCGGGGCTTCCGTAAACACATAAACACCACCTGGCTTTCTAAATGTGGCCTGAAAGCAGGTCCACACACGCATGCACGCATGCCCATCCATTCCCTCCTGTCATACACTGACTCAGTCAGTCCCAGCACACTTGGGTGTTAGTGTTGGTGGTGGTGAAAATAACGCAGTACGGAAGCCTCAGTGTACAGAGATTCTCCGTTAAGAAACACATTCAAACACATCCTGATCTACACTTTCTCAATAAAGGCTGTTTTGTCCCAGATACCATTGAGAGGTTTTTAATTGTACAAATACAGACACACTAAAAGAGTTTGATTGGTGGAAGCTTACGGACTAAAGGAGTATAAATAATGGAGGTATGGACAAATATTTGAACGTTATGCCCACTTAAAAGGTCGGGAGCAGAGACTGTATTTAAGACGTGGAAGTAGTCACAGTGAAGTCGCCCATCTGGAGTTCAGCATTTTGGCCGTGACTGTCGTGAATCAAAATGGTGGCCCAACCAGCAGACAGGCTAAAAATGAACTTGAAAGTTGATAAAGTTTATCCATAAATACAAGATTACAAAGATATCGAAAGTTCGTGGCTGTAGGTTCTTATCAGTTTAAAACTGACCAATGAGCCTGCTTATTTCTGGGCTGTACAACAGTGGATACTGCAGCACTGTACGGCTAAAGCAGCAGGAGATACGATACAGGCCTGAAAGGGGAAACTGCCCCTCAACCAAACCTGTAAATTCCGAACAGATTGAGCTCCTGTGTTTGAAAGCCCGTGTTTTATTTGGAAGAGCAGTTGAAAGAAGCTGGTAACACAGCAGGATTTGTTCCAGGCCAAATACAGATAACATCAGCAATACGGACAACGGGGTCACTGGTCAGAGTTTTACTTGAAACAGAGAAGCACGGAGGCCTTATCGGAGGAGTCGGTGAAGTACAGCTTGTGCTCAGCCAGGCTTGATGGTGTACCACTTGGTTTTGTGCTGAACCTATACTACAAATGTGGCTGTTGAGATCTTAGAGGTTCAGTAGTCAAGAAGAAAGAAACTTGGGCTCTTTTTTCTTTTTTTTAGTGCTGGTAACAAAATCTTACCTGTCTCATCTGCAAGAACTGAGATAACAAGAATTGACCTCGGAAACTAAAACACCTTGAACTGGAGATGTTTTCTTTGCTGCACAGAGTTTTGAATGTACG
This sequence comes from Melanostigma gelatinosum, assembly GCF_949748355.1. Lineage (NCBI taxonomy): Eukaryota > Metazoa > Chordata > Actinopteri > Perciformes > Zoarcidae > Melanostigma > Melanostigma gelatinosum. Next base: position 5,819,164 of record NC_136639.1, read on the forward strand.
CCACCACAGCACCGCAATTAAAGCTTATTCAGTCTGATACGACGGAGCAGATGTAATCTTCAGGTGCGCCAGTCTCATTTATCTGTCATCCTCCCCGGGGCTTCGGAGAGCGTCTTTATCGGGGTTTCACGGAAAGGAATCCGCAAAGACTGCCGATGAAACATGGAGGGATTGGTTTCAGCGCAGTCACTACTGGCAGCTCTGAGAGGAGACCATAATTACCACTTTGACAAGCTTTGATCACAGGTACAGTTATTCTCAGAATGTCTGTGTTGACAGAACAATGAGATGACGGCCTCGGAATTCATATGAATTTGCCCTCGTGTTTCCCTTTCCTCCCCCCTCCCCGTTGCTTTGGTTCTGAATAGAAGCTCTGTCTAGCACATGACGAGGCAAGAAGGACAAAATGAGGGTAGTTGACGTAGCACAGATTAGCTGTCCGTGACTCTTTTGATTTGAAGAAGTGGAGAAAGGGGATCTGTTGATGGGTACTGAAGGAGGGGGGGGGATTCGTGGGTAAACCATCCAAAAGACCTGTAAATGTTGTGGGTGGAATGAATCACTGTGGTTTCTGCTTTTTATTTTTGTCAGGAGGCAGCAGATTATTCAATACAATGACAGAGGGATCAGTGTGCTGGAATCAGTTTTAGCAAAGCAGGAGGTGTGGAGTCAGGAGTGGTAACGCTGGTGAGAAGAAGAAGGAGATGACACTCAGAAGGAGAAGAAGGCGATGGAAACTCAAGGCGAAGATGAAACCTCACCACAAAGAAGAAAGGCTCAGTTCATTGAGATCTCTTTGAAAGCGCATCCAGACCACAGTGCGGCCCGGAAGCAAACATGCCTCCTACACCACCTGCCTGGGCTAAACAAAGATGCAGCATTTGTTAGCGGGGCCACATCTTTGTGTGTGTGATGGTCAAATGAGTCAGGGTTTTTGATTTCTCTCTCTCTCTAACCGTCAAAATGTAAACAAAGAATCGTATGAGCTCTCAAGTATATTTGACCTCCTCCTGTATCCTGCTCATGAGTCCTGCACTGATGTTGTTCTCCTGAAGGCTCAGGTGCGTCAGCGGGGACCGCGTCCTGCAAAGCAACGCCGCGATGATGTCGTTTCCTCCCACGTCGCTGACGCCGTTCCTGTCCAGATCCACCTGCCGCAGACCCGCGTTCTCCCTCAGCACGTCGGCCAGCAGCCTGACCCCCGGGTCTCCCAAGTTGTTCTCGTCCAGGATGATGCGAGTCAGCGAGCTGCTCCCCCTGAGGCTGTCGAAGAGCTCCTTCCACGCCGCCAGATCGGCGCCGCCGGTCTGCGCCAGCCCTAAGTACTGCAGATAGGAGTGGTGCCTCATGTATGACGCAAGCACTTTTACCCCGTCGCTGCTCAACCCGTTCCCCCCGATATCCAGTTCTAAAAGCGCAAAAAACCCGAAAGAGCTCCCCCCGGTGGGGGGCTGCCGAAGCGCGCTCGGCTCCGGTGGGAGGAGCGCGGCCTGCTGGATGGCAGCAGCGGCTCTCGCCGTCTGCTCCTGCAGTTCGGCTATTCCATTCAACAGGGTCAGCACTCCATGGTCATGCAGTTTGTTTCCAAACAAGCTGTAAAAAGAGAGGGGGGGGGGGATAACCATGGAGATTTATTTAGATTGCTCCATGAACTGCTCACTTCAAAGGGTACATGTGTCCTTGCACCATGATCGGTTTTTCCTTGTGCGAAATCTAAATTATGAGCTACAACATCCTCTCTATTTCACACTGAATCAATTTAGTGATTTGTATCTGTGTGTTCTGCAGCTTCAAGATCGTTACACTCCGTGGGAAAATTACTTTATATTTTTTGATGTTTCCCTGTTATTGAGTCGGGTCTAAGAAGGCCTCAAGATTTCAAGCGTACATATTCATCCTCGCCCAGCAAATACTTGTATTCCTTACAGCGACATGTTTGATCAGCTGCACACACTAAAGGAATAGTCCAACATTTCATCTTGGTTGAATCCATACAAAAAAACGCAAACTACAGTGCAGGGTTATGTGTTAGACATTTTCTTGGCAGAGACCAGTAACCGGTAGCCTTATATTGAATGGAGATATAACAGATTGGTATTAATCTTCTCATGTACCTCTCCAGCAGCGTATTTCCCAAAGTGTTGATCTACATACTTCTTTAAACCCAGCGCTATTCTTTTGATCTCACACGTGTCAGCATGCATTGTGAGTCTCTAGATCTGTCAGAAAGACAAGTTCTTGCACATTCCCTGTGTTTCGTGGGGGAAAAGAAAATAACTCAGAGAGGTAAGGCACTTGAGGCATTTCTTATTCATGTAAACGAGATGGATTGTGTCATTCAACAGTGAAAGGTGAAGATTTTATTCTGCAACGACGAGGCTGGCTTTGGAATAGCTGCATTTTTTTTACTGTCTGTTGTTTTACTTTTTTTTTTGAAGTTCCTGGATCTGCTTGTTATTCAGTATGTGTTTTTCTGAATTCGGTATTGTGGATGAGCGGAGCCCGGGACTTACTGTAAGCCTCTGACCTGAGGCTTCGCTGTCAGAACGTCCAGCAGGATGTGAGCGCCATATGGGCCAATGAGGTTGAGGTTGAGGTTGAGCAGCGTGACCTCGGACAGGCTGCTCTTCAGGGCCCCCGCCAGGCTCAGCAGGAGGTCGTCCGTCAGGTCCGTGTTCCTCAGGACCAGCTGCTCCACCTCATCGGACGCGCTCAGCACCGCCACCATGGCGTCCAGCTATACAAACCAAAGAGATGGACACAGAAGCACGCTGAAGTAAAGTATGTGCTGTTATTTTTTATGGATTTGGCTTGGTGCAAGATGTCAGTAGAAACTCCGAAAGGTTATCTTGTCACAAAAAATTAAAAAAAAGATGGCCAAAGGTTGTAGGGCTATGAAAACATGTTGTTGGAGTTTTTATATTCTATAATCCTACGGTCTTTTCGTAAAATAAACAAAATCCCATTTTGTAGCACGGACACATAATCTTTTTGCCCCCAGACAGAAAGAACTGTTGCGCCGAGAAAAGACTATTTCCCTGCGTGTGATGGCAGCATAGCTTCAAAAGCTTTGGCCGGGAATGAGACGTGAGCGGGACAGGTGCTGGAGCTTTTCTAAACACAGAGCCGGGCTGAGAGCCCAGAGAGACATATGGCCTGGCTGACGCCACTTTGCTAGACCTTGAGGAATTTTTCTGCTTTTTTTATCATGATGGGTGCGAGCGAGCCAAAACGCCTGCCTGTCCCTGATAACCTCTGTGACCATTTGTTACCAACGTGTGTGTGTGTGTACCAACCTCCCAGTGATTGCCCTTTGAATCAGAACATAACAATGAGGTAATGCCCTGTCCCTGTTACTTTTATAGATTTGATATTTACATATGACATATGACATTAAAACTATTTTTAACTGCTTTCAATCCAAATATGTGAACAGACGACATTTGCATCTTTAATTTCACTTTTTCATTTCTATTCTATTCTTCTGCGTCTTTGAGGGACAATGTGTATTATAATTGTCCTATTGGCTGAAAGCTAAATGTTTATCATCCTGCAAAAAGGAAAAATACTGCACATGAATGCGAAATGCATCACTTTAAAGGACACATTGTTTGCCAAGAGCTTATCTGGCAAAAGCACAGATTCGCAGTCATTTGTGTTGTACGAACACACCTGCTCCTGCAGGTCTCGTTCTTTAACAGGCTGTGCGTTGCCAGCACTCTGGCTGGCCGTGTCCTCTTCCTCCTCTGGCTCTCCATCGGGCTGCGGCACCGTGTCACTTTCTGCACTACGCTCCACATCTGAGCCCGGAGCTTTGGGGCGCGATGACAGCCTCCTCTGGAGCCGCCGCCTCTCCAGCACTTGGCATAGAAAAGGGGCACAGAAACAACTCAGGCGCAACGAAACTGCCTCTCCAACAGCCAAGTGCACACTGACACACGCTGCTGATGCGGGGATGTAATAATATCATCTAAAATTCAGTTTGAGCTTTCGTGTTCAATAGAGAAGCAGGTATTCTGCGTTGAGCTTTATGCATGCAGGCATATGTGCGTGCGTGTGTGTGTGTGTGTGTGTGTGTGAACACTGTCTGGACAACCTGTCCCACACGTCATCCATCTTCCCTCACGCAGACATAGCACGATGCGTCACTTTTTTTGTCTTTTCTGCTAAAGTGTGTTATGTAAATCCGTTACAGCACTCCAGGGGGATTCCAGTGCGTTGCTGCTGCGCTGCCGTTTCTCTACTCACTGTTTGCCTTGAACCAGTTGTGTTTGTTTGGGCCCCGCTCCAACGCGGCGCTCATTTCCACGCATTCTTCATAGAAGTCCTTCAGTCTTTCCCCATTTCTGGTTTTCTCATTAGACCCGAGCTCCTTCTGTTTCTCTCCGCTCTGCTTCGTCAGTGCTTCCTCATCCTGCAATGAATCTTTGAAAAAAAACAAAGAAATATTGTTCTTTCCCATTGTTGTCCCCCCAACGAAGAATATTAAATGGAAATACCACATGCAGATGGATTGAAGGTATCTTCACATGAAAGCATGGAAGGTTTTCTATTCTCCTCTATTTTTCTATCTTCTCTGTTACAGGAATGAAAGCAGCTAAAACTCACCGAAAACTTTGCTGGTCTTGTTTGATGGTGGCTGCTCTGTCTGCAGCGCTGTGACGTCGCTGGTTGTTCTCTGCTGCCTGTGTTCTTGTCTGGCAGACGATGCTTGGTCTTCACATTTTGCTGTCCCCGTTGGCCTCTGCGAGACCTCCGGGCCCTTGCTGTCTTGTCCGTCTTCCCTCTTATTTACGGCTTTGTCTTTGCTCTCCTTTCGATTAGTTTGACCCTTGCGTCGTTTCTTCTTGGACGCCTCTTTAATCCCAGCTGCAGCGGGGTCTTCGCTGTCTGTCGATCCTCCGCTGCTTTCCTTGACATGGTTTCTGGTCCTCCTCGCTGACTTCTTCTCTGGTTTGGCTGGGATAAACAGAGGGGACGATGGACATGACTCCACGGTGCCTGCATTGGAGACAGTAGACACAAATGAAAAAGGAACAATTAAGGCTTTGTGGGATATTTTGTCTTTAAAGCAGTCCATTGAAATCAAGGACTGGGCCTAATGTCAAAAAAAATGTTGATGAATGAGCTTTAGGAAGTAATGGAAAATGGAGACACTCATTTCCAGGCTTTGTACCGTTGCCAGGGCTCTGAATGAGGTTTTCCTTTGTGCCGTTGTTCAGCTGCTGGCAGGAGCTGTATTTATTTCTGAGACTTGTACATCTGAAAAAGATGAAAAATGTGTTTTTGTTGTGGCTCACATATCCTCCCCTATACCAACACCAACGCTATTCCCTCATGCCATGCAATATGCGTCCTTTCCCTTCAACAATACATCATATCTGCAGAGCAGAGGATTTTACCCGATCAGTTTTGACTGGTACTTTTCTGCCAGTTTTCTGCCAATTCTTCGCTGTCTGTCTACCAAAGGTCTGACCTGTAACAGGGGATCCCACCAGCCAGCCACGCCAATCGGAAGCAGCTCTTCCTGCCCTGCTGGAAGCCGGGAGCGTAGCGGTACTCGCAACAGGAACTGATTCTGGCCGCCATGATGCCGTTAACGTACAAGGTGACGCTAAAGGGGAAAGCTCTGTGTCTCTGAGAGACAAACTGGAACTGCTCTGAGGGACACAAGGAGGGAAATATTATTCATAAAGGTAGTTATGACGGGCCCTAGTGCACGCTCGTTACCAAGCAAACCCCAAAACACTTTTCTTACTGCACGCTTTTGAAAGGAGTGACTGCTCGCTCGGCTAGCCGTGCTCAGCTTGTCAGCCTTGACAGGTTTTGCAGATAAACTTGCCACCGTATATCATATCATCACATGATCAAATGGAGATGTTACATCAGACAACATCAACAGATCTATAATACCCAGCAATCATCATTGCATATGACAAAAGCACCAAAGAAAATAAGAACTTATTCACGTAATTGCAAAGTTTTTTATTTTACATTTAGTTTTTATAGTTTGTCAAGAATAAGCATAAAATCATAATATGTATCGTTTCTGACTATTTTACAAAAAAACGAGCCATTGTGGAGACGTGTTTGCCCTTTCCGAGGGATGATATTGCAAATGGCAATACCCATTAAGTTGTGAGTGCTTCTGTGTCTACACACACGGATTATAAGGTTAACAGCTCAGCAACCACCTATTTGCAAAAGATGTATCACATCCAGATTGTTTCTGTGATTTTCACAGTCCTTCAGTAAGCTTTTAAACAAACATCAACAACCTGTATTTCACTGTTAAGCTGACAATTTCAGTCTGCAATGAGAGGAAGCTAAAAAGCCAGTGATAGTATGTGTATGATTCGTTATATACGTAAAGCTGCAGTAATACTGAACATTTGTACTGCGTTCTATCTGTGGGCTGGAAGCACTACAACCAAATTCTTCTGTATTAACAAGATAAAAAGCAAAGATTTGAAAAACCCAGAAAAAAAAATGTGTCACAGGCTGTAAAATCTGAGATCTGAGTCCAATTCGTTTTCGTTTTGTTGCTCTGCCATCATGTTTAGTCATTTGTAAACTATTTCCAGCCAGTCATTAATGTCCTGGGAAGTTAGATCACAAAAACGTGCATTTTGGCACTTAATTTCAGTGGTCATGTTGCTTTTATTTGTCCAGTTTTAGAGATTTCTGTTTCCACCGCCGTCCATTGAAAATGAATGAACTTTTGTTGGTGGTGCTCACAGCATTGAAACATGAGGATACACAGAAAATCATTTCATCTGAATATTTCTTCTTTAAAAATGAATGGAAACTGTTTCCACTCTTCACATCAAAGTCACACACCACTCTAGCCAATGTAGGTAGTGAGCACATACAGTGTAAAAGACACAACAAATAGAACTTTGCTAAATCATATTTTCTGTTTGGAATGTGCATCCACGTCCTTTGTTGTTTTCCTTTATCAAAGCTACAGATGATTTTGTAAACAGATCACACACACACACACACACACACACACACACACACAGTCAAGCAGAAATCCATAACCTCTTTCTGTTTGCCTGACACAGTGATCCCCTCCCTGGAGTGGCGGCTGTACAGTGTGTATCATGTACCGGCTGCAAAGATGAAAGAGTCTCAGCTTGTCTACTGATTTTTTTATGTGATGGCTGTCTATCACGTCACAAATCAGCTTTCTATTCTTCTTTCAACTCAAACACTGCCTCCGGCCATATCATCATCCTTTTTTACAGCGTGGCTTTGAGGGCAGATGAGTAGTTCAATGTGTGAAAAGAGGTGGAATCCTAAACACGTGTAATTACACTCACCTATTATTTTGGACTTGTGAGAAAACACCTCAGGGTTTTCTATAGATTTTTCATAATGAGTCTAATATGGGGTCCGAGCACGTGCAACTCAAACAGCCGCACAAGCAAATTACTTTTGCGAGCGCTTTCACATCACTCCGCGCAGAATATCTCTGTTCACGCTAACATTAAAGCCCCGCGAGGAGCAAACGATGCTTTGAGGGCGAGTAGCGCTCCCTGGTGTTTGAATGTCTTGGTGACAGGATGGAAAACCATGCAAGGTTCAATTTTTTCAATTCAATTTATTTTGTGTTGCCCAAAATCACAAATCACAAATTTGCCTTGGAGGATGTAGTCACAAAACTTTGAAGGTGAGTAATTGAGATATGAAATGAAAGCAGTTTTGATAGCTGTGGTCTGAGCAAGGGAGGCAAAGGGGAAGTTGTGCCTCCACTTTATGCCCCACTATATACTATATGTGTAGTTAAGATCAAAATGAGTTCAAAGATGGATGCCCCCCCCCCCCACCCACACACTTTATGCCCCTGGCTAGGCAGTCTCAAGTTATATTTTAAAGCCTAAATACTGTTTTTCAACCATGAAACAGCTTCACAGCTCTTACCTCCTGGAGTCACCACGCCTTTGAAGACACATATATTCTCTCCTCCGTTGACTTGCTGGAGTACCTTCAGCTCATCCTGAGTTGACCCCAACCCTGACCCCCGACAAACTTGTCCTAGGTAGGTCATCGTCACGGTGACGTTGGATTTCTTTGCCTCTTTCTTTGCCTTTAGGTTACTCTGATAAGAAGAGAGAGGCGGGTGGAAAGAGAGAAAAGGTTTGACTGAGATAGGAAGTTTCAACATATTGCCACCGGAAGTTTAACAGAGTACCTGTTTTTTAGGCTGACTTCCAGTTCTCTGAGAGGCAACGGAGGAGAAAGATCCTCTTCGTTTGTCGTACAGATACGGACAGGACTGACTCAGAGACCCTCTCATTGAGGTCAGACTTGGCGCCTTCGTTGCGATGGCTGGGAGGTAAACATCGTCTTTACCACTTCTGCCACGAAGGGCTGTTGCATCATCCAGCTATGATGGGACATGCAATAATCAAAGGGGTAAATCAATCATACATCACATTCAACCCTAATGTAAACCTGAATAACCCTCTTCAACAGCACAAGAAGTCTATCACTGGTTATAATATAATATTTGAGTAAAAGAAAATTACCATAAAAAGTAATTAATGTCAAATGACAAAAAGACTTCTCTAGATATTAGGTGTTGGAGAGAATTTTTGATCACAAATATTTATTCAATTTAATGTTTGATTTCAGATTAGTTTTAGTTGTGCATAAAAGGGGCATAGAAAGAAAGTATCAAAATCTACAATGATTAAATTAGAGCTCTCAACCTGTATTAAAGTTAAAATACCACTCCCTGTAATAATAACAACAATAATACACTGTTCAAAAGCTGAATGCTGACCTTGTAGATCTCCACAGTGTCGGGGTTCTCGAGGAGGAGGAGTTTGCTCTTCCCTCTGATCAGGCTGGCGATGGAGTGAATCATTTTAGCATCTCTACCAGGCTGAGCTGGGATCTGTAAGATGAACAGCCATCAATGAAGCTGTGGAGCTGAGAGTCAGACATCATAAACATGCTGAACACTTACAGGAGTATCTCTGTCTCCTCCGTGGACCCCCCTATAGAAGAGATCCTGGAGGAGAGTCTGGCTGTTTCTCCTGATTCTTCTCATTGAGTCCTCCTGATATACAGAAACATATCGATTTATACATGCAGCCCTTAAAATATAGAGATATTTTACGATAACTTTAGGGTTTAGTTTAATACAGAGTTATCTGAATGAATGAATGAATCCCCAAATAGATAATAGTATAGTATAGTAATAATGGGCTGTATCAGCAACTATTTGCATTGTATACTGTGGTAATTTATTATCACTGTGTGCTGATTCAATGTTGGTGTAAGTGGAAAAATAACTATCTGAAGAATATATTTGATCTCTCGCCGAAAGAAGGATCAGAAGATTTATACCACTTTTATGTCTCATGGGTTAAATACGAGTTAGCTTAGCTTAGCATAAAGAGTGATAGCACGCGAAACAGTAAGCTTGGCTTTGACCAAAGTTTAAAAAAGATATTTTTGCAGAAGGGTAATAAAGGAGCAAAACTATGGGGAAAAAACACATTTGATGGAAGGCTATGGAGCAGAACATACTGGCAACAGCGTGGTCATAATAACAACAGGATGGAAATCATACTTTTGAAGATATGCTTTTACATTAAGACAATACCTGGCTGCTAATTAGGAAAAAAAAACATGTGGATGAAACCAGGACTATATTATTACCAATATTATTACTTTTTGTAATATAACCAGTGATCATATATAGTGTGAGGGAAAGCGTAGGTAAAAATAGCACGTGGAGCATAATTCAGTGTGGTGATGAAGTACTGAGACGTTATTGTACAGGTGAAGATGGGTTATGTCCTGTGTCTATGGTTCAATTCCCACCTGGGCATCATGTTAAAGTCCACCTTGGAGGAACTGAATTAAGACGACATTGATCTTTTTTTTTCCCACTGTAAACTAACAAGCCTCCATTGTTCCCTTCACAGCCCGTCAGCGGCTTACAGTTTCTGTAACCTAATCACTTCATCCGCGGCCATGTCATCTGCTGGGCTGAGTGCTTCTGGGACAGGACGCAGCAGGCAGGCAGCCATGTCCTGAGATTAGCAGCCTATACGTACGCATGCATGAGTGCACCTCAGACGGTAAATAGCAAGAAAAATGGGGCTTGTGTGGTCAAGAAGTTTGTTGTAGCTCCCCCATGTTAAACTCTTCACTGCAGTTACCATGCACAGTTTCTTGCACCCTGTACGTTGCTGTAAAAAGAAGCTTTTCTACCAGTAAATAGAGCGGCATGTGTTTGTGATCAATCTGTAATCTAGCCTGCCTTCAGTTTAAAGGCTATTTAATAATGTTAAAACTCTGTCTTCTCAAATGCACAGTGAATTTATCACTCACCTTTTTCCATTTCCAGTGGTGTAAGAAGTATTCGGATGCTTGACTGAAGTAAAAGTAGTAATACCTCACTGAAAAAGACCTAATTTGCATAAAAAGTGCAAATGTATTATCAGCTAAATTTACTTTTAAGCATCAAGAGCATTGAGCGCCTTGCTGTAGCTGGACCAGGTAGATCTATTGTTACCGGCTTATTAACCTGAGTAGTTTCATGATTAACAATGCATCATATTTAATACGCAGATTTACTGTTTCGTTCGTCTTCAGTTTCGAATGTACTCAAGTAAAAAAATCTCCTTTTGAAATGTAGTGGTGAAAATATTACCTCAACATTTTACTGAAGTACAGTACTGTTCATTCCTTAGTCATCTTTAGTCATCACCTTTTTTTTTTTTAAACTACAGAATAAAAAAATATTTCAAAGTGGGTTCAAGTTTACAAGAATTACTGAACTTGTCTCTTGTTGCTTTTTATACCTTGTTAAAAAATAACAGAATTCTTTCGAATGACTATCTTTAATAAGGTGTTTCAAGTCTCCTTCCTGTCTTCCCCCGCTCACTAGTGTTCCATCAAAGCCTCCCAGGACAGAGGTCTTACCTGTTGTCTTGTCCAGGTACGGAGCTGAATGTGTCTTTCCACCAGGTGATCGGATACGTCCACAGCTGTTGATCTCCTGTTCTCTGCTCTCCCTTCACACGGCCAGCCAGTGACACCTGAGCGGACGACACCTTTGGCACACCCCCCCCCCCCCCCCCCCCGCCTCCTGACACTGTTTCCTCATCCATCTTTAATCGTCCCCAACCTTTGCTCTGTGCACTCTGGCCGTTTCATGAAGAAACATTGGAGATTCACCATTTGATTGATGAGAGTGTTTTTGTGTCAGTATCTTGATTTCAGCTCCGTATTTACTGCCCTTTTGTTTGCTTGTTGGTAGGCCGATGCCAGTGCTTTGATTATTTAAGTTTTCATCAAGCATTCAACAGGAGGAGGAGACAGGGCCCGCTGTTTACACGTCATGCATCTTGAGTTGGTAACTTTTTATTTTTGAACTCAGCTGAAGCATTACATTAAAATTTGGATTGTATTTTAGTTCCCCATCACTTCCACAGGAAGCACATAAGGAACAGTATGGACAGGAGGAATTTTAGAGCGATCTTCATTTGGGAATCTGACTGTTGTTTTTTAAAGTAAAGGAACGATCCACATAAACAAAATAATTTGTCAAAATATGAAAAACATAAACAAATGTGATCAACAAAAGGCTGTTTGGCAAAACAATCCCAAATCAAGGTCTATTTACTGGCTTTTTCCAGAGCTCTCAGCCATATCGCACAAAGCAAAGCTCCTAAGCTGCTATTCCACGGGTAAAATCGGAAGAGCGGCTGAGCTTGCATGTCAACAGATCCATGACCAGACCTTGTGTTACGGATGAAATCTCTGGAAAGAGCCAGTAAATGGAGTTGGGATTGTTTTGTCACGCTACGCTTTGACAAAAGACCTATTTACAAGATGGAGAAGGAACTTTCACGGCAAAAGAAAACGGTGACATTGCTGTTGTCAGAAAGGGACCTCAATCATGTGATGGTTGAATGTTTTGAACTGGCTACAGAAAATGGTCAGGTTTTACCTTAATTAGATCCATGGAAGTTTTGACTGCATGGTTGACAGACACACTGAGGAAAAATACAGATGTTGCTCATCTCATTCATCTGAGGGATGAAGACAAGTCTTACATGTGACCATCATCAGTATCGGCCATTTCCATCAGTGGATATAAAACATGTAAAACAATGAATGTGTCATTCTTTTGAAAAAAACAAAAAAGATGTCATCCTATAAATAGAGACCATCAACGTGCATCTCTCTTCATACCCAGAGCCTGGGCAGGCCCTGCCATCATATGGTGATATTGTTATATGACAGCCATTTTCCTGCCGTTGCCCCATAAAGACCTGCTCCTTCTCTCTCCATCTCTCCTCTGTGAGCTGTCTGAATGGTTGCACGCCTCAGCTCTCACAAAAAGCCCGACCCTCAGTGCGTTGCAGTTTCTTATGCGCTCGGTGCATCCACAGGTCCGCTGGAGGCCAACGGGCTCCGCGTGCCTGCTGGATCCATTACATCCATGAACTGATAGGAGGTCTGAGTGTATTTGCCTTGGCAGTCCAGTACATCCTTCCTGCCATGTTCACTGAAGCAATGTGTCACTTTATTACACACCCTCCGCCCTCCGGCGTTCATCATGTGACGCATTATGTGAGCGGTGCTTAGCAGGAGCCGTGATTCGTCATTTCCCGTCTGCTCAGCACCTTTTTTGAGCGCCCGGGATTTGTAAAAGTCATCGGTGATCGATGTGGAAACATAAGTTGCTGCAGTGATTATTTGGAAGTGAGGCCAAATTGATAGCTGATGTCGGAGTTTATAAGCTGTGTTAAAGCCATATATCACTGTGTTTATAGACAACTCGTGTAATATCCTGCTCTCAGGGGACAGTTTAGATTACTGACCGTTCATCCTGCCTCTCATTGTGACAAGCAAAGAAGCAGGATGTATTTCATTTCCTCCTATTCTTCTTATCGAATGCTGTGTAGCTAATATATAACAGCAGTGGCCCGCGGCAGTGATTGCCAAACTTTTTCTGGCAGACAATATGGCCTTCATGGAGCAACATTTTGCATGTCCACAGTGTCTGTGGTGGATCCATGTCTTCACATGCTGAACACATGATCCAGTGGAGGAGTTTGATATTCATACTGACCCCTTGGAGTCGCAGAAGTTTCATCCATTTAATCTGTCACTTTCAGCAATCCATTTCGATTTGTCTGCTAACTGGTTTTTCTACCCCCTCAATTGCAACACTTAGCGTGAATTTGTTTGATTGATTGTTAGCTGAGCTACCTCACAATCTCTCCGAGCTCCCTTGTAGCTGCAGAAGTAAACAAGTACCCCAGGTTGAGGATTACTGTCAATAAAAGCAGGACTGTGATGGCAAAGTGGCCGGTTCATTCTCTGGACCAGCAGGACAAATCTGTGGGAAATGAAAGAGTTTGCCACATTCAGCAGGGCCTTTAACCCCCAGTGGAGAGAGTGGATCTGCTCAGTGGCCGGTGGTTGTAGCCTCTGAGTGTGAATGTGTGTAATTATGTCAGCGTAAACATAGCATTCCTGCAAAAGAGAGCATTGCTTTCTCATGTGCAGTACAGTATATCAAATACGAGTTTGGTCCTGAATCATATGATCCGTATCGCTTATTTAGAAGCCAAAATATCTTCAGTTGCACAGTTGAAAACTGGCATTCATCCTCTGGCCACTGAGGTTCAAAATACTCTGGAGGAAAACAGATTGTGAGGTGCCTCATTGTCCTATTTTCCTTTTTACTGTGCATGCTATGACGATTGAAGTGAGTTGATTTTCCATGAAATGACTCTACAAAACCCTATTATACGGTATATTGCTGTGCAAAAAGGAATGGTTGCCAACTTTTTCGCAAAGACCTGGAAAAGAAGGCAATATGGAGTATTTAGTATGAGTATTTACTCAGATTTCTCCAGTATTATACAGCCAATTAGTTTGCCAGTGATTTACATATACTGTTTTAGACAATTTGTTCGTGAAAGTTGATCGAGTTGGTTTCATTCATTTCTGGACTTTTTTTGTAGTAGTATTGTTCAAAATGTATACACAGCTCTCTCGATGGGGCTTATGATTATGTTGTGATTTTTTCTTGTGACACACAAGCCTCTCCAGTGATTTATTTTTGATTGTGCTAAAATTCCAACAGTATCAGTTAGGGGTGTAACGGTACGCGTATTCGTATTGAACCGTTCGGTATGAGGCTCACGGTTCGGTACGCATGACGAACCGAATACGTATGACACTGGCAAACTAATTGGCTGTATAATACTGGAGAAATCTGAGTAAATACTCATACTAAATACTCCATATTGCCTTCTTTTTTTTTTTTTAAACCTTTATTTAACCAGGTAGTCCCATTGAGATAAAAAAATCTCTTTTGCAAGATGTAAGTAACAATACAAGATGTAAGTAACAATACTACATAACATTAAGGAGCAGTTTTTGTTTTTTATGCTTATGTGTTGCTGAGATAGTATAGTATAGTTCCATCATTGTTCAAAGTCAAAGAATAACTTTATGATGTTAGTTGTAATGAATAAATATATTTTAAAATCAAGTACATTTCTCTGGCATTTATAGTTTTCTACTGTACCGAAACGTACCGAACCGTGGCTCCACTGTATCGTACCGAACCCAACCGTGAGTTTTGTGAACCGTTACACCCCTAATATCAGTCATTAATCACACTTAATAAACCACTCAGTGATTGTTTATGGAGCAACTTCAGGTCGTTCATCTTTTGCTGTCTCGGACTCAAATTTCTCACTTTCTCGTGGCGTTGGACGTTTAAACTCTTTTCTGTCTGGTTTAACACAAACTGCAACATACATGGTGGATGCACAGCAGAGCTCGGTTGTATCATTGCCACAGTGAAACAAAAAAAAACATCAGCTGCCGTGTCTTCTCGCTCATGTCAGCATCTCACCACTTGAGGGTGCAAGAAGACCAATCAGACCAATCACATCATGCTGCTCTCTGTAATATCACTTCATTGCACATAGGAGCGGGACGTCAGCTCTTCTCCAGGCTCTTCCAGTGGTCTGTCGTTCATCACCTCTCTGTCCAGAGGGCTGCGGCATCCCTCCCTGCTGTCAGACGCATTAACTCAGGGCTGCTAACTGGCAGGTATAGTTGGGTTTCCACAAATGACTGGACCTGCAGCACACTCTACTGTTGTTGCCAAGCAGTCTAATACCCGTAAGAAACACAACATCACACGGAGGAATTTTCTGAAAACTGGGAATTGGCGGATCAGAGAAGTTTATTGCACACACATGTAGAAATATCCTGCTTCAGTTTCAATGCAATCAAGGTTGGATTACTGACCAGGCATATAGCAGCAACACATGTTCCCCAGATGCATTTTTAACCAGACTGTATTAAGCACCACATATGCATCCAGTTTAAAGCTGACTACTGCAATATTCAGAACATTGAGAGCAGCAAACAACTATTTGATATGTGAAAATATAATGTCAAGCTGAGCAGATAATTCAGTTGTGTTCTAATCCAAGCTTCTCTGTGCTTTGTTGACTTGTCCATGCATGCTTTTCGTGCATGTTAGTGCATGTGAGCGTGGCCCGGTGGCTAGCTCACAACTGTGCAGCTGATAACGCCTTCCTGACCGGCGGTTTAGTCGAGGAACCCCCCCGCCCTCTGGTCACCCGTCAGGTCAACACTGTTTGCTCTGTTAGCTGCAAGCCGCCGGCTCAGCTGCTGCCATGTTGAGAGGCAATCTTCTATTTAGCACATTTAATTAATAATAGCAATGGTTTATTGGCAGCTAGACCTATGCATTTAAATCACTTTTCTTTTCTTTTTTTCTTGTCCAGATGATCACACCCTTGTCATGCATCGTTGTTACATATCTTTAACATCTACTTTTCTTTTTAGAACTTAGACAGACTTCACTGGACATGCATTTTAGGAATTTCTGCTAATAGCCATGCATACGGTTTAACAATGGGACCTCATGTGATACCACCCGTCTGGGATCTTAAGTTAACACCATATCCATGTACCGTGTCAGCAGATGGCACAAGTGGCCCGTTCCATCTGGTCCCAGCTGGAGACTGGCAGAGCCATGTGGCAAGCTGGCACCTCTTTGACTGGGAGATGGTGCCGGCTGTGTGTGAGGGAGCAGCTAAAAAGGGAAATAATGCAGACTGACATTATTCATTGGACATAGGACATGAAAAAAGTTGTATCAAAGCATGTGAACGTGGAGTATGAGAGCTGGTTATAACGGATATTGAAAAGAAAGTACCCAGTAGTGTGTTGTTATTATGTCGCATGGCAAAAACTGATGATTGGATTGTTATTGCTTCTCGTACTTTACTTTGCTGAGATTTGTGTTATTTTTGTATCGCACACTGTAGTTGTTTCATGTGAAGTCTTGCCTCACAGTGTATTTTCAGTTCTTGATCAGCAGACACTAGGGGCAGCGTTCACGGGTTAGCGCTGCTTTCTCAACTCAATGTCCTGCGTTTGAACCTGACTGTGTGCAATATTTATTTGCATTTGTGTAATTTGTTCTCCCTGTGCTGGGTTCATTCTGATTTACTCTCGCAGTTCAGATGCATAGTTATTTTTCTTCATGTGAATTTGTCTGTCTGACGAGGTGTTAGCCCTGCAGAAGCAACTAGTCCAGTGTGTTTGTGTGTGCTTTTTGCATGCTTGGATAGCCAGGCTCCTGTCCCACATGAGCCTGAACATGAAAATGTGCTTCACTGTATTCATGAATTAAAATATTCTGTGTGGCCTCGTAAGCTGTGACTCAGTGAGTTTGGGGTTGGAGGTCCAATCCCAGCTCTTCCTGACTACATGTCGATGTGTCCTTGAGCAAGAAGCACTGACACTAAACCCTAACTGCTACTCCTAATAAACCGGACAATTGTATTTTTAATAGAGTTTACCATATAACATCATGGAGGAGGGAGATGGGGATGAAGGGAGCTGGGGTTGGAGAGGTAAGGGGGGAGGAAGAGGTAGCTCCGGATGTTCAGCCTCAGCTGAAGAAGCAGCCTCTTGTTGTTTCTTCCATCTACAGTATGAGGCAGAGGCAGAGATATCGCTTTCTTCATCGACACGGACTGCTCTGACAGACCAGAAACCAACATTACAACAGTGACTTTTCTCAACTGGGAAAAAAAAGAATTTGCACAATTCAAGGTATTATCTGCTGGCAAAAGTTATAATGGGACATGGAGGAACGTGCTAGCTGCAGAAGATCATATGTTGAGGTGGAGAGGGCACAAGTGTTCCAACTTCCAACACATCGTGCAGCCTGCATCATATTTATACAAGGATGCTTTTTTCTGTAATCTCTCATTAGACCCCTGTGAGATGAACGCTGAAGGTAACAGTAGCACAGAGCCTTGTGCAGGTTCATAGTGGTGTGTGGGCTGGATTCTGAATAAGGCTCTTCAGAGATCTGTCTGGGAAGCCAATGACGATGTGAATCTGACTACTAAGCCCCTGTTTTTCAGGAATACACTGATGAACATTAGAGCTGCCCACTCTCGGCTGTAAACAGTCTGTCTGCAATGGCTTTTCGTTAATGAATGATTGTGATTATTACAATCATAATATTTCCCCAGTACCAATTCATATGTGCATGCAGAAAACAGAGTTCGGGGCATTTATGATATTTTAATGTGGAGGTTATAGTTAGGTTAGGGAGGTTGGTGAATACCAGGTCAGTGCTTGCAGTGTGATTTTGTGGGTTTGTGTCCACATGACCAAGCTCTGTCTGTATTTCTAGCTGCACGGGCCTAAGAGAAAGGTAATAGAGTGCTGCACGGATGATGTATTTTTTCTAGGCCAAAGTTAGCAACGCGCCCTGGTTCCCTCGACAAACAGCCAGTTGGATCATTGCAGAAAAAAAGCTCTTTGGCAAACAGACGTTTATGATACTTTTTGAAGTGTAAATGCAATTGCCGGAAGTAAAAAGCAAACATTGGGCCATAAATAAACCACACCACGGTCCCATCATTTCACTTCACCTCCACAAAGCTAATGGCGTGTTGTAGTGTCATTTAGCCACTAACTCCCTTTTTAAGACACGTAAAAGCATTCAAAACTTACAAGAGGGGTATTTACTGACGTATGTTACATCATAGAACAGAACGTTCAAATCTCTCTCAAGCTTGTGTTAACCACAGACCTTATTTTAGGGATATTACCAAAAGCATGTTCAAAAAAAACATTGACTTCGAGACGAGGGAACCGGAAGTCCTAACTCATTTCCAGGTTTTAGGACTCATGCACAGGTGGTTACCCTTTGACCACAAAATATATCCCATCACAATGCGATCACGCAGGTCGCATTGAAGAGTCAAACGTGGACACACGTGCAGCTGTTAAAATAGCTTTTTATTTCCGATATTCTAAATAACTTTTTTAAATTATTCTGTACATCATGGCCATGAATTAACAAGAGACATGCCGAT
Source organism: Melanostigma gelatinosum (assembly GCF_949748355.1). Classification (NCBI taxonomy): domain Eukaryota; kingdom Metazoa; phylum Chordata; class Actinopteri; order Perciformes; family Zoarcidae; genus Melanostigma; species Melanostigma gelatinosum. The sequence continues at coordinate 5,837,598 of NC_136639.1, forward strand.
TATCTTTCAGGGGATGAAGGTCTAAACATTTACAGATATGTTTTAAGATTCTGTGTTCGCTCTCCTCCAACGCCCTTAAATAGCCAGCACTACCAGATCCTTCGTCAACAGTGACACCAAGTCAAGTCGGGCAGCTGTTGACTTTATAGGGTCCTCTTATTGAGCTCTATTTCACGACCTCTGTATCACTTTCCCCTCAACTGGGATTTGGTGTCAGCATTTGGTTTTTTACAACCGCAAAATGACACGTAACCTCTCCACAACCTTTAAAGACGATGGGTGGCGTACAGGGTCACTAAAATGTTTTTAGTACTGAAACGCAGTCTTTACCTCAGTGAGCGCTTACCCTACTTTTCAAAATGTACAGTTCATCAATCAAGTTTTATTTATATAGCACCTTTTAACCAAATCAAATGTAACTCAAAGTGCTTTACAGATGATTGACAAGACAAAAACAAGATGAAAATGGACACTAAATTAGGTTAAGAAAGGTCAATTAAAATACAGCTGAATACATGGTGTGAGGGTTTAATTTAAGGAGAATTTAAGGCTGAATTTATATCACACTTTGGACATGTGATGACTACAGCAAGGCCCTAATCTGATATGATTTAGTAAAAATCACCTTTAATGAACAACATAAAGTTTAGATAATGACCATTGTCACATTTTCACACAAACTAACATGTTTGATATCTTCTCCTGGTGGTCATAAAACCATGCAGTATAAGACATGCTTTGAAAAATGTCAAATTCAGTTCCTAAAAAAAACAAGTTCAAGAGACTATGGTTTAGGTACCGTGTATGTGAATACCCAAAAATAAGTAAACAGATTAAGATCAATTTGACAGGAGAAAATCACTAAAAGTTACCATAACTCATTTCAATAGAGGTCCTGGAATGTCAAATCATGGTTAAAAACAAAACCCTCTGTAGACCTGCTATATTTAAGACTTCCAGACTCATCTCTTCACTTCCCATTTCCTTTTTAAGAGGTATATCCATTCATCTAATCCCTTCCTTTTCCTATGAAACATCTTCCAACCTTACCCAGCAACACAAACACCCAATCAGCATTCCCGTTCCACCGCTTCCACCTCCATTCCAGTGTCTTCCCCCACTGTGAGTGGGGGATGACGTGTTACGGTTGAAGATCACTTACACGCCTTATTGTTATGACTTCTGATTGGCAGAAAAGTCTCCGGAGACAGCTGCCGGACAGCTAGCGTGTCATCGGCCGGCTGGGGGGCATACAGGCTCTCTGGCATGCGAGAGGTCCAATGAATCAGGAGTCAGCTGCGTGTGATCACTTGATCACAATGCTGCCACGCAAACTACGTCACTTGTGTCTTGAAATGATGGAGGGTCACCTTCAATGGCTGATGCGCACAATAAGTATGTTTTACGCACATTTTCTGAACTTTCCTGGTCCCTCAAACAAAAAAAACATTTATGGTGAGGACATTTGTTGCATTAACACCCATAAAAAAAGCTCCCGGGCTCATGATCAAATAGCAGGACTTCCATTTATACATCTGCATTGGCAAACTGTCTGAGGTTGACTTAAAGGAACACACTCAGACACTCGAGGAATTATTTCCCTCAAACCCTCGGCAGCAAAGTTCAAAGACAGTCGTGTCACAGAGGCATTTATTCAGATTTATGAGTGTGAGGACGTTTCAAACCACCAGACCCAGCTGTTGGCCAAGAAATAGCTCGAATGCATGAGTTGCATAACATCTCATCCTCTGTTTCTACGTGTTAAACAATAAGGAACTTATGAAAGTGACAGTTGTGGAGCTGTTGGATGTGGCTAATTGTTTCCCTTTCGGTGCTCTTATTAGAATCTGGGTAAGATTGCAAACAAGTGCACCGTAAAAGAGCCCATGTAGCCTGAGAGTGAGTCACCGTGACATAGATAGTGAGAAGATTAAAGAACCATCTCAACACCTGTTCCTCTGTAAAAATGTCCGTTGATTCACTCCCACTGACTGCTGTGTTTAGTCTGCCCTCCATGTCTGTTACGCAATGCTTTGAGAAGAACTACTTTTCTGTCATTTACCTCTTTTGCTCCTCATTTTAAATGCCTTCTGTACCGGACTGAGGCCAACCAATGCCTGATTGATGACATCACCCATACTTATTTGAATGTCTGAGTCGACACCGTTTATTGAAAAAAGTTGTGGAATTTTACATTACCACAAAAAGATATTGTGCTTTGATTAATTATCAGATGTCCACCACATATCCTCCTGATTTCTCCCACTTCAGCAGGTTTGAAAATAAATGTTCTACCCAGTAACCCACTTCCACTGATATTTTAATTTTATACTTCTCCACATTGATGCGGGTCAAGGAAGGACACACTGCAGACACTTTACATGAAGAACTTGTTTATGGTCAAGATGGCAGCCTGTCAGCATTTTTTTTTAATCGTCACAGACCTAAATAAACACCTGACCTCCTAAAAATCTGGGATTTTACAGCCTAATGGCTCAAGTGGCCGCAGGCGGGCGGGCGTCACCAAGCTGCCAAGTTCACAAAGTGGCAAAATGAAAGCGGCCAGCCAAGTGTTTGGGTCTCACTGTTGTACGTTCTGGACATTTCCGAGGAGGAAACTTTAATCGTCTCAGTAGCAGAGTCTCAGCTACTCATATCTGGATAATTAGAGGGATCTATTGTCTGCCTTTATACCTCGAGAACTCACACTCATCTGCTGTTGGGTTAACTCTGAAGGCCTCGTCGTCAGGAGCACAGCAGCTGCTTCTTCTGGTGTGGGTTTGCCTCTATCTATCTATCTACAGTATCTATCTATCTATATATCTATCTATCTATCTACAGTATCTATCTATCTATCTATCAACAGCATCTATCTATCTACAGTATCTATCTATCTACAGTATCTATCTATCTATCTATCTATCTATCTACAGTATCTATCTATCTATATATATATCTATCTATCTATCTATCTATCTATCTACAGTATCTATCTATCTATCTATCTATCTATATATCTATCTGTCTATCTAAATCTAGCTATACATATAGCTATCTATGCATCTATGCATCTATATATCTATACATCTATGTATATATGTATATATGTACTGTATATATTGTAGTCACTATACCTGCTACTGTAGTGTCATGCTCAAGATGAATGGTATAATCTCTAAAGGGTGACAATTCAGGAATGAAGGAACAGAGCGGAAACCGAAGTAAACAAAAGTAAAAAGAAAATGTCAAGTCAAAAATGAATTGTGTCTTTAAAGTGTCAATAGACACGTTTTTTGCTTTAACTTATCATCATGAAGATAAATGTTGCTTGTACAATCTGGCGGCCATAGAAATTGACACCATTCGTTTTTAGATTGGTTCTGTATAAGTCTCGCTTTCCCGTGTTTCTTTAATCTCTGGTAGAGAGTTTTCACATCATTTGATTGAGTGAAAGTAGTGAGGCACACTTTAAAAAGTCTCCATTATGGTGCTTTAATGTTGCAGTTGGTTGAGGAAGAGCTAATAACAGCTTCATATGTTGGCTAGTTAATCGATGTATTCTTTATTTTTAAGCAACCATATGACTATTTCCGAAAAGTAACTGGTCACTGTAGCTGTTCAATAACTTACATGGAGTAAAACTACAATATAATGTCATTATATTCATCTATTTAAATTCATCTTTCTATTTATCCATCTATATATCTCTTTATTTATCTGTTTATCTTTCCATCCATCCACCTATCTGAGTCATCGGCATAATGCTAAAGAGTCAAACTAAATGTGTTGGTCAGCCCTTTAGAAGCGACGTACTGGCGACAGAACAGCAGTGACCACGTAGAATCTGCATTTGACCTCTCTTCCTTGACCCACATGAGATGAATCACCGTACCATCTGAGGCGTTTCCGCTGGAATCAGTTATAAATATAGGCGTCCTGCAGCATAGTCACGCGAAGAAGTGATGGAGTGGCTGAGAGACTTGTAACTAATATCTGGAGTCATGTGGGGAGAATGTGAAATGGTGAAGACGAATGCTTCTGTCACCAGTAATGATGCAATCAGAGTCAAACAGAAGGAAAAGCCTCTCCGGTAACTAGTACCTCAACCTTTTGACCCTCCACAACACATGGCTGGCTGTTCCTGGTCTAAACTCACTCTCATCCGGACCTAAAATTAGCCACACGTGGACAATTCTTTGGGCATGACAGTTGTCAAAAGGAGGCTGGAGTTAGGGTGTGTGAGAGAGAGATTTGGAGAATTTGCATGGGGGTCGGTGGTGTTGCTAAGAGGGAGGAGGTTTTACTTCTCGCAGCGGACGAGTACAATGTCGTGTCAGTAGTGGCAGGGTGGAAGAGCGGCGCGTGGCGATAAAGCACAGGAGGCCCGAGACCTGACTGACACCAAGGTGCAGCTGAGAGGCAGCAGCACAAGTCTTGACTGCAGAGCAAAGTACTGAGGAGATAAAACATGGGGTTGTACAATGAACAAGGGTAAGATTATTCATCCTGACTAAAAGCCGCTGTGCTGGTTCATTTAGGAGATGCAAAGTCGACTTTGAGCAATATTTGTGCGTCATTCATCATCGTTTGTGTAATTGCCGCAATACAATTAACACTTGGAAGAAACACTTTGATGTGATATTGTTGATTTGAAATTAGATTTACAAATGATGTTACTTTTTTAATACTTTTTAGAACATACAAAAAGTTACACTGTCACTTTGCTTTTTTAACTTTAGCGAATGTTTTACAAGCTGTTTACGTCGATATAAATATGCATCTATATAGATGTAATATAGAGAGATATCATTACTTCTCATAATGAATATACAGTTAGTACTTGCTTGATGAATTCATTCATTTTTGCAGTTACTGTACACCTTTCAACTCTATATCTTAACTTCTGCACTATTGTATGTCTTGAACAAAAATAATGAACTTACGTGATTTTCTTTTCATGCATATTAAATGATCATTATCGGAGGGCGCCTTGGATCTAACACATTCATTGCCAACGACTGCTTTTCTGTAATCGTTCAAAAAAAAGTATATTGTTAAAAATTGTAAATCTCTGAAATTGGACAATGATAACTATTATGCTGAATACCGGTAGTTCCCTCAAGAGTAAATTGTGACTGCCATAATAACTGCAATGTGTCTACTCTATCACTGAATGTTTCAGGGCGGCCCTGGAACAACGAGAGTCCCACCTCATGATGATCAAAGAGAGCAAAGGAAGGACCCCCCTCTCCCTTCGCAGACAGCTCAGCAAACTTCCCCCTAGAGACATCTTCAATCACATGATGTTCATGGGTCAGTTGATGCATTTGGTTTTACGTCTGACAAGCAGACTTTCTGATTATACTGAACTTTTATTTTTACGTGCAGGTTCTGTTTTTCTGTTCTGCGTGGAGGACAGAAAATGAGCAAAGTGTCTACTGCAGTATCACCAGAGCTAGGAGGAGCATTCTTTAAAAATAATGATCATATTTAAATGATCAGCTTTACGACATATGGACATGACGTCAATACATTTACCTTAATTGACTTATCATATGATCTATGGACATGCCATTAATTGCTGATTACATGCTGTATCACTACAATAACGTTATATATATATATATATATATATATATATATATATATATATATATATATATATATATATATATATATATATATATATTATGTTGTATCCAGGCAAAAGCAAAGACCATTAAAACATACTGACAGGCGACAAATTAAAAGACAAACCTCAGTGAATGAGGGAAAATGATGGGAATCAAATGATCTTTGCAATCAGTGGATCTTGACCGAAGACTCTCTCTACCACGACCATCAAAACACAAAGGCTCGCGTAGGGCTTGTGGTCGCCCAGCACCTCACTGTACTTGTTTTTCTATTGGTCACCCATATGTGGCATTTGCATCATAATTTAGAGTTGACTTTGGTGATTTTTCACTTTCCTGGATTGCACATCTTTCTGCCAAGCATTACCATGAAAACCAGACAAAACAGCTCAATACTACTGGATCCATGCTTTAGTGTGTTCACTGCTTCTACATCATATAGAGAAATGCAAAAAAGAAAATATATTTATTTTCCTCGCTGCGCCATAAAGATAGGCCTGGTGCTGAGTCATACGTTTTGAATTGTGATAAAATGATGAGCGCCCTGTTTTGTGTTGGCAGTCGGGGGATGGACCCAAGACGACCCATCCTGTCCGGTGGAACAGTTCTGCCCCGAGTACAATGAATGGAGAGCAGCAGCACGCATGGTCAACAACCGCGGCAAAGTGGCTGTGGGTACACTGGATGGCAAGATCTACACAGTGGGTGGGGAAGATCACATCAGATGTTACAGCAGTGTGGAGAGGTGAGAGACGGGACAGCTTGTTTACATGTGAATATTACTGGAAATGAATAACATATGTTCTGCAGACACAGAGGAAAACATAAGAAGGAGAGCATGTCATTAATTAAACCTAAAATACGTCATGTAAAACAGATTATATTGAAAAACAAAGTTATATGCATTTCTCACTTTCTTCAGTTGTTTTTTTGTCACACCAAAACCTAACTCCTGATGTTAATCTAACTCAACATCACATGACTGTAGTTAATGTTGTTTACATCAATGACCAGCAGAGGTCGGCATTGAGGCAGAAATTAGATGAAAACCTTTGAGACATTAAACCACAAGCCATCTTTTTTGTGAGCAAGAAACCACCCAAAATCCTATCCTTTGCAGGATTTGCTTCTTTTTTTTGTCCAAAGGCTCTGATGCCACACGATACACTCATTTGTTTAATAACTCAAAAAGTGACCACTTGCAGTATTTGTTGACCTTTTTTTCAGTGGATAAAGCTAAAAAAATCCACTTCCCACAGTCAGCCACTCCTTAACTGGATTCTAGCCAGCTGACCCCATCATGATCCTCCCCGGCTGGCAGCAGACCAGTATAGGGAACCACCTGCTCCAGACTGATCTGCTGTAATTGACCCAAACCAGCTGTAGCTCTCATTTTAGTTACCAGAGTGCATCTAATCTCTGAAGGGTGGTCACCGTGCTAATATTTTCTGGGAACTGTTGACATATTTGCCAATTCGGAGAAAGTGTTTTGTGGGATGTGGGTTTGTATCGAATGGCCCTCCAGTGGAGAGGAAACACTGCATGTTTACACAGATGCCCACACAACTCAAATTCATTCTCCCAGTGCGAATGTGTCCCTGAAAAGCAAACCAGCACACGTCTCTATGAAGGCGTGTTTGTGTTGGCTCTATTCGAGTTGTCAATAACAGCAGCACCTGATTTAACCTCCCACCAACACACCCCCGTCACTGCAGGTACAGCCCCGACACAGACAGCTGGAGGACAGATGTAGCACCCTTGAGCAGCCCCCGCAGCGGAGTCTGTCTGGTGGCGATGGACGGATACCTGTATGCCATCGGGGGACACGACGGCGTTGCTGCCATAAATACTGTGGAGAGGTACAGAAGGATGCTGCAAAAGGTCTATATAGTATTTTGAAATGAACTGCGAATCATCTTCATGCAAACTGTAAACAAAGGGTGATCTATTCGACATTAAGTGGGACTACTATGCATTATTTGACCTTTTTTGTTTGTTTGTTGTTGTTCTCTTTCATTTGTCTAGGTATGACCCAACAGTGAACACATGGAGCAAGCAGGCAGCAATGCTGACCAGACGCACCAGAGCGGTGGCTGCTGTGCTGGAGGGCCACTTGTATGTGATCGGAGGGAACGACGGCGACATGGCTCTGAACTCAGGTGAGAGATGTGGTCAAAAAAAAAGAAAAGACATCAAACCACACAAATTGTCAGCCTCAACGCCCAAAGCTGATCAATCTCAAATTATATGAAACAAAAAGTCCAGCAAATCCTCACATTTGAGAAGCTGGCACCACCAAACGTTAAGTATTTGTGCTTTTAATAAATGACTCAGAGGATAAATTGATTCTGAAGAATTGCCAGTGATTCATTTTCCATCGACTACTTGATTCACTGACTAATGGCTCCAGCACTTCTTTAATTTCTCATTGGAAAACTCAATTAAAAATGGAACTGCACACACTTTATTTTAAAGCCAGTGCTTTTGAGTGTTGATGGGACTTTTTACAGCTAGCACAAGTAGTAGTGCAACTTAAAGAAGAGAAATGGGCTCTTTGCAGATGACGTCGCACATCGGCGTGTTTTCTAGATGGAGGGCAGGCAACTGGCACGCAGGTTCAATACTGCAGCAATAATGCCCTTGGTTTACGCTGTTTACGGCTGTTCTAACCGATCAAAAAAGGGCTATTTTTGAGTCTGGAGGAGCAGAGTCATTTTGCTAACTACATAGCTATAGCTAAAACTGACGAAAAACATAAACCATCAATGTTTTCGGCGATATCACCACCATGATCTGTGTTTTTTGCCGGTGTTTCGTCATTGTTTTTGTGCGGGAGAAAGCTAGTTAGCTATCTACCGGGAAATTTGTTTTTAGCGATGCTAGCTACCCGGGCAAAAAAACAAGACGGCAGTCGTTCAATGCTACTTTGGTTCCGAGGTCGTGGACCCAACCGCACACAAAGTATAGATGTAAGCCTCTATACTCTTCAATGACTTCATCTGGCAAGCCGTGTTGTAAGACGTCTGGAGGACGAGGTCATTTGTGACGTTGATCGCCTCCACACCGGGCAAATCGGTCAAGTTGTGGGAAAAATTGCTCTTCTTCATTTCATCACGTGATCGCAAACAAGCGATGACAAATGAAAGAAGCTTAAAGGGATGCTGGTCGTTTATTTATGTGGGAATACTACTTAAAACTGTTATTTTGTGCGTGGAGGCATTTGGGGAATTTACTTGTTCCCACCATTATTATTATTTTTTTTTTTAAATCTCAGCTACCTTTGACAACTTTTTTGACGTGTGGCAGGACTTTAGTCACACATAACGACTTACTTGACCTTTTATTCTAACCCATATTCACACATACACACACACACACACATGCACAGACGCACACACACACACACACATTCTTTAGCCCTGTGACCATGCCAAAGATAAACAGGGGTTATGTTGTGCTGCCTCTTTCTTGTCACTGACTATTTCAGTCTGTGAGAAGAGCACGTCAGTGAAATTCCCACAACCTTTTGTGAGCTTTTATTGAAAAATAAATAGATCTAAATACATCTTGCATGGCATTTTCAGCTTTTTTCTGTTATTTCATTGCATTAACTGTACCCTAGGCATATAAACCCTGCCTGTCTGTAAGGTATTACTCATACGGTGTGTGCAGCTGTGTATTAAATGGTGTATGTGGCCTCTTATGACTCCTGCTATCCTCTAAATGTCCCCCAGTGGAGCGATACAACCTTGTAGACGGTACCTGGTCGATATGCGCCCACATGCTGAGTCCCAGGGAGAACGCCGGCTGCGCCGTGTACCTGGGACACATCTACGTGGCTGGGGGCAAAGACGAGCTCAACCTGAAGCTCTGCGGTGCAGAGAGGTTTGACCCAGACACCATGAGGTGGACTCCTGTCAAACGCATGAGGAGCAAGAGGGACGACGTGAGTAATGGATCACCAAGACACCACAGATGTAAGGCCTCCCCGCAGGTCCGGTTTATTTTTATAAACGATAAGAAAAGATGGGAAAAGTCAATACGACTGACACGACTGAGGGAAAGACACAGTTCTTAATAACAGATGACCTCAAATATGTCTGTGGAGGTTTAAGGTGTCATCACTATTTTTGGATCCCACAGACTAAATATTTGTTGTTTGTTCTAAGAGCAAAATAACGGGTGAAACTCTGGTAACTTTTTTTCTGGCATGCCATGGATGGATTGGCATAACCTTTAACATGTTCACCATTTTAGTTTACCGTGTTAACATATGCCAATGACCACAAAACAGAGATGAGGCTGATGGGAATGGCATTAGTTTTGCATGTGTTTGGTCATAAACCAAATATGGAAGAAATAGAGACCTGATGATGGTGCTAGATCAGGGATTCCCAAAGTGTGGTGTGCAGTGAGGTTCTGGCTAACAGCAGTCTGAAACCCTCTTATTTACGTCGCCACCTGAACACCAAGCATGCCAGTGCAAGTCAAAAGCCCCTTACATTTTTTATATCGAAATTGGAGGAGTTACAAAACAGCCCAAAACAACTGCATTCTCATTCCATGTGTGGTTGATTGTAAATTAAATGTGATGCAATCTGCCTCTGAGCCTGTGCGTGTGTGCTCGCCATCCTGATTGCTCTTTAAAAGTCACGCCTTGTGTAACTGAAAGTTATTGAAACTTTGTTGCAGTGTTTCAGGCCGTTTTCACACCTTCAGTTGTTTGCTTTGTTCTGATTCAGGTTAATATGATACAATGTTGCAGTTGCCCCTTTGTTCGGTTTGTGTTTACACTGCAACATTTAACAGCGGACTAAATATTGTAAACAAACGCCACGCGCGAGCAAACTGTTCTCTCATTGGTCCGAAGTTTGGGAACCGCTGTGCTAGATGAAACATTCAGGGATCACCAGAGTTATTGCAATTCATCCTGATGGGGTCGCTATTGAGGCTAAAAGGTGTCTAGAAAACATATTTTGTGTATTGTGTGCTAAAACTATTGATCTCATGCTGTTATAAAAGTATATGATGATGGCACAGTGTAACTTAAATTACTTAAGTAAGCTGGTCTGCAATATTCATAATATAGTCACAAGAACATTTCAAATATATTTCATTTAGATTTGTTTGTTGATGTCATTTTCTATCATTCCCACTAACTCGTGTGTGTTGTGCCTCAGATGTCCCTCGTAGTGTTCAATGGTGCCTTGATGGCTGTCGGAGGCTCTGATGGTGTCACCAATCTGAAAACAATAGAAGCTTACTGTCATGAAACCAACACATGGAGGTAAGAAGAAAGCTAATGCCGTGACTTCCTTCATGCTCCTTAGTGCTCTTTGCTGTTGCGTTATTTGAACTGGGCTTCCAAGAGATTACTCGTCATTCAAATAACGCCCTAAGCTCTGAATCATTTTTTGTTTCCATTCCCTGTTAATGTGGTTTGCAGGAACTACACTGAAAATGCCAAACACAGCAAGGATGCAGTGATAACCAAACCATAAATACAGTAGCGGAAAACACAGTGTATCACGTATCCAGAATATTTGGGCGTAAGGATCTACATTTGTTTTTTTAATGTGAAGCAGGACAGACGGGTGAGACTATAGACAGAACTTAATACAATGGAAAAAGGGTAAAAAGAAAGAAAAGTTTGGCTTTATGGTGTGAGGTGCGTGTATAAGAGTGTCTGCTGATTCCTGAAGGTGTGAGTGTATATGCGACTATAAAGGAGCAAGTTTTCCTGATACGAGGGTTTAAATTAAGACAGAATGAGCTGCATCTCATGGGAACATTTTCATTTTGTATCGTACTTGTGTGGGAAATTAGGATGCAGTGTGGTGCTGTAAAAGGTGTAAAATATGTTCTTTGGTCAAAGTGTTATGATGAATAAGGAGAAAAGAGAAAAGCCTCATTACCCACTCAGAGAAATGACCCCTGTTCCTCTTCAATTTAAATGAAACATTCCATACAGATTACGGTCTATCTTGCCGTTACGATACAGTCATACAACCAATTCCAAGCTAAGGACAAAACAAACTTTACATCAAGGAGGTCTGCTGCTTCGATACAGTCAAAGAGAGTCCCTTTGTGATTCATGTATAGTAATGAAAGGCTCCTATATCTTACAAACGCCTTCGGGCTCCGCTGTTTACTGAGTGCTTCAATGTCTGAGTCTTGTTTTCTCCCTCCGTCTGTTTTTAGACACTTTGGAAGCATGAAGAGCAAGCATCCAGGCGGGAGAGTGGCTGTGCTGTGCTGAGACAACGCTCGTTTTATGTGAAGAGGACAGAGGTGTCGGAGAGAAATAGCCGAATGAGTGTACGGCTCGTGATGCGGCTTAAATGAGGCAGGATAATGGCTGAATAACTTAAGGATTCACTCCAATATGAGACAACGCTGCATTCGTCAAATCCTAGCTGCTGTTACATCGCAACTAGGAGCATTACATTAAAGCACATTATAGGTTACCAGGTTACCATTCAAGTTATGGATCATTTTATGTCTCCAGCTTATAAAACAGACCTTTTTAGAGAGATGAATCAGCAGCAAATACATTACATTTCCCCCCAAAAAAACACATGTCAAATATTTGGATTTGGATTTACCAATGTGATTCAGTACCACCATAATAATATCCAGACCAATACTGTTTTTATGTACCAGCCGAGCCAATTTCATCGCTCTAACCATGATATTAGACAAAAACATTGCGACGTCAAACATGACAAAGTGATCGGTGTTCCACAAAATAGTGCATTAAGCAGCACTTGTACATGTCATTTGTGTACTGCCATTTTATTGATAAGAGTAATGGGTATGAGCCAAAGAGATGGACGTAAACACAGAAGTAATTCAGATGTTTGGTTGAAGAATGTGCAGGATTTGTAGGTGACAGAATGCTCCATCTTTTCAGTATTGAGTATTTTGCTTCAATCTTAATCTTGATGTATGCTTTTGAAGGAGAAAGTACTGAATGTTTTCAAAGTAATACAGTTAAATGGTATAATGATGTGTGAGTACGTGGGTTTTTTATGTTGTAATCCTTTCTGCTTTGCTCAGGAATGTTTTCCCCTTAGGAATAGATATTCATCTGTAGGCTACTGTTTGCATGTGTACATCATGCTTCTGTCAATATCTGTGACACTATCACATTTTCAATTACCCCTCAGCATCGACTGTAAACAAATCACTGTTACTATTACGGTATTTCATCATTTAGCTTGTGTAAAACACTCAACAGCCAATAGGCAGCCACGGAATGGGTTGCAAAATAACAAAATCAGCTGGATCAAGTTGTTGGGAAAAAGAAATCTGTGAGAATCAAGATGCTGCGTGAGATAAACGCGTGAGTGAAATCTGACTGCTGGCATGGGAAAGCAGCGTAAGTGGCTGTGTGGGTTTTTCGAAACGATGACGCTCGGAGCTCTTGTCCCCTGGAGAATATAATGGGCTGAAATGTGGAGAGGCTGAGCACACAGAGCGACGCAGATTTTTTTTCCGGGAGAGACGCAAACACACACATACAAGCCAGCGGTGTCTCCAGCCAGACGCCGAGCGCACTCAGAATGAATATATTTTTCAATTTGAGGGGGACGATTGTGAGACAGATAGCAGAGGACAGAACAATTGCAGGTATGTTTTAACAGAAGGGAAATAACGGACGTAGACTATAGGTTGTGGATTTCCTAGAAGTTGCCAAGACTTTGCATGCACTGTGTGTACTCCATCTTTAATGTTGGACATTGAGATATTATGATAAGAAAATGAATAAATGACTTACGATTTGGGGACGGTTGTAATTCCAATGTGTTGTTTTTGGCAAATGTCTTTGGGGGCCATTTAAACCCTTAAGACAGATTTACTTGTTTTTACTGAATGATATGCAACTGTCACAAGTACATGTCACTTTCCACCTCTTACCACCAGATGACTCTGACTGATGTAGCGTACACACACCAGCACAGGCGTTTCACACCATTCTATTGCTCATAAAACAGAAGAAGCAGTCTTATGTATCCAGACACAAAGGCACAGACAAGTTGGAGGGCAAGAAACCATGATGATGCAGAATTACAGTTTCTATTCTTAGGTTTATTCACTTCACGAAACGCCTTTATTGGTTGTGAGAAGTTCCCTGTCAGCATCAAACACATCAGTTTTCCTCAGCACGCCACTGTAAAGTTCTCCAGTAGATGGCGAGGCACCCGTGGGTGACGTGAGCGTCCTCCTGCTGCTCCGTCTTTTGGGGGAAGGAGGGATGGAGGAGAAAGATGCTGATGCTGACAGGAAAGCATGGAAACCATGCAGGGAGTACAGCGCGCTCACATGATGTCCTTATTCTAGAAAATGTTGTGAGACAGAAGACTGCAACGGAGAAAGAGCCAGAGGAAGCGCGTGACGTGTGGGAGCAGCTGAAAACGGGATTTGCGAAGTAATTAAAAAAGAACAAGGCAAATCTGGTTCATATTCGACCGCACGGGACTAAAAATAACAGTTCATCCATGCTTCCGCCGAGCAATGTAGTTCGTCAACACTATACCAAATAAAGTTGTTGCTAGGCGACCATGAAGTCGCTCGGTATTGGTGGCGGTTTTGGGGACTCGCGCATTGATATTGAAATGAACATGTCAGGTGTGCGATAAATTACGACGGGGATTTTTATTTTAAAGGCGTGTCGGCCAACCAGCGCCGAGGAACCGGGACTAGTTTCTCACCTCATCAACCTAAATAACAGCAGCATGGAAGCCTGCAGATAGGCAGCTCGTCAAGCAGCAGTGTTGGTGTCGTCGAGGGTGACCTATTGGACTCGTGGTCGCCACCTGACCGCTGGAGTCGACTCCCCCGCCCCTTTTAGCAATTACCGGTTTTTCTAACGATGATAGGGCGTTCGCAGCCTGGGCGCGTTGATGGCAAACATCCTCATCTGTCACACAGGCAATGCTGCATGGGCAGTGTGTGGAGGTTATCTCAACCAATCGCGTGTTTACGATGATGGGCCCTCGGACACACGCGGGACCGCAGCCAGGTAAACGAAGTTGGTAAAACAAAAAAGAAGAAAAAGTCTGATTTAGCCTGTGTGCCTGACTTCATTTATAGGTTTACTCAATGCCAGCGGGAGTGTTTGTTTTGTTATTGTGTCTCCAGGCAATAACATTGCCATTCTAGCTGATCTAAACATCTGTGGTAATATAAACTCTTATTGTCTTAATGTTGTGGACGTTCAGCTCAGCTCTTGGTAGTGTTGTTGCATCCTCTCTGTTTTGCAATGGTGCTCAGTCAGATGGAGTTACTTGTGACCTTCCTCTCTGTTCTCTAACTATTTATATATAGGCTAGTGTCTCTTTAATATTGATGCTGGACTTAACTGCAGACGTTTGGTTGATCAGCAGTATAGGAAACTGTCATGATAATCTTCTTTGAAACCAGAAATTGCTCTGAAATATCTGTTTGTTCACGCGGAAAGTAGTTTGGAAGGCTTTGCGCTGTCACCAACAAACTTTTCTTTGAATATGATGTTTTGTTTTAAAGATAAACCCTTGACCAAATGAATTAATATATTTTTATATAACCATAAAGACAACTTACAGGACACATTGTTTTAGATATTGCTTATGGTCTCTGCATATTAATCCCACGTACAGTAAGTGACATCGACCTTGGGCCTATACCGCAATTCATCATATTTGAAGATCTTCTGGGTCTTCTTATTTATGGAGAGACACATTTCTATCTATGCCCTGCATGCATTTTTCCTCGCTTCATCTGCTTTCTTTGGTCTGGATCTGCGGTATATTCTCTAAGTGGAGACCGACTCCCACTGGGAGCAGTTCTGTTCCCTATCATTGTGGTCACTTCGCCTCATCCATTATGTCGTCCCTCAGAGGTTGCACACTCAGTATTTCAAGGTTCATCTTGGTGGACTTGCATTCATCGTCTCTTTTTTTAGATACTTTTATATCATCCAGTTCTCTCCTAATGTAAAGGGGACATTGAGGACACATCCTGTTTTCCTCACCAGCACACCGCTTTCTCATCCCCCCCCCCCCCATGCACTCGCTTTCCTCTGTCTCGGGGTTTTTTGGTTTCACGGGAGAGCGTGTCTCTTGGTGCTATTAGCCCACTCAAGGCTGCCCACACGGCACTATGACCACACACAAATACTCTGTATTACCCACTTATTGTTCCCTCTGGCTTACAGGAGGGTGGGATTCAAAGTCTTCTAAACAGGATGCACCAATAAATTATGGGATTATACCTCTCAGAGCCATCTATGAATTAAGATGAACATTGATTCATTCAAGTAGAAACACCCACACGCGCATGAATAAACCATGTTCAGCTGGACATGCATACGTTGTAGCTGAGGTAGAAACGTCGCTGTCCTATTTCTAAAGTTATATTCCTCTCCCTGTGTTGCTTCGTGGGCAGAAAATTGGTTTAACACCACTTTGATAAGGTGATCCCCCCCCCCCCCCAGAGTGCCTTCAATATATGTGTGGATCATAGCTGATTAACCCTCCTGAAATGCTAGTTTTCTCTTTGTCAGAATATACACTATGAATAATGAAACGACAGTGAACACATTAATATTAAACTGTGTAATCCCGCTCTGTTTAAAGAGCGGCACATTTCAGAGGTCGGGCTGAACTCTTGAGGACAGGTAAGCTGAGACACGGGCAGTGAATCATATTGCTTCCTCGCTAAGTCTGAAAGAGGTGAACTGGATTTTGTGTGTTTTTAAACTCTCTCTCACTCTGTCTTTCGTGTCTCTTTCTCTTTCACTTGCTCTCTCCTTTGTCACTCATTTCGCCCCCTCAAGAGGCAGCTATGAGCCCTCCCCGCCGATCCTCGAGCCCTCTGCGCCGATCCTCCGGTTCCCATGATGACAGGTAATTTCCCGAAGCTCTTAATTCCCCTATATGTGACACTGAGTGGCATGGTGGTAACGCATGTACATAAGCGCACACGACTCCGTAGCTAGCACTGTGTGCAGTAGACACACACGTGCACTTTTACTGTTATGTACAAGCAGGTGGGTTGTATTTTCATACTCGTCTCCGCAGTAATCAGTCCCTTCAGTGTCAACTTTGACTTTTTTTTCTTTTTCTATAATTTATGTGATTGTGTATGTTTTTTTTAAAATTAATACATGACACACGTGAAATAGGACAGTTACGTCAAACCATTTGGTTCAGACGTTCATGCATGACTTACTTTGGCTCGGAGAATCCGTCGACGTTGAGCATTTCTTTCATCTGATTTCTCTGCTGCGTTTGACACTGTAGACCGAACAGCTTAAGAGTTCGGGCACAATCCTCATTCAAGTGTTTAAATGCATGCAGTGTTCATTTGGAATCAGTATGCACACAGATAAACTTCTCCTTTGCTCATTTATTTTGCCCCAGATCAATAAATACAGCGATTTTCTGTACTCGTGTGTTCTTACTCATTATGCAACCCTGTAACTGCCTTTAGACTTCTCAGTACAATTCCCTCCCCAGCAATGGACTTTTCAGTCATTGGACCTCATGCAAGACGTTTTTGTATTCTTAACATTCTCTTGCTTTTTTTTAGTACGATGAGCTCATACGAGTGTTCCACCTCAGATTCAGCGAACGCTCCTAACTTCAGATAACTGTGTAAATGACAAGCGTAAATGAGCGTGCATTCATGGTAATTGGAAATGGAAATTAGCATAATTAAAGCATCAATCATACCATATAAGGCTATGCGTCTATGCCCCTTATGTCATATATCAAAGTACTGCTTCCGGAGAAAGTCTATAATCTTTAACAGAGTCTGCAGCGGAATTAAAACACCCGCTAAAGCCAAGGTATGGGGGAAAAATACCAAGTTAAAATTAATTCAAAATACAAGAAAATCTGTGAATACGTCAAGTTCTCCTAAATCACTCGTGTACAAATCTGTTCATACGTGTGGTTCTTGTGTGAAGCCCAATGTCTTATATTCACTGTACATACACAATCTTATCGTGGTCAGTTAGCTTGGAAAAATGTGCTGTAATGTCGCTGCAATGTACCAGACTCTCTGCATGTCGATGAGCAGATGCTGCTGTCCTCCTCGTCCCGCAGGCCCTCCACTGACACCCTGCAGAGGAACAACAGCAGCAACTCTGGCGTCATCCTGGACATCTCGGCTCTCAAGATGGCAGAGGTGGACACGGAGGTGCCTCCTCTTCCGCCTCGCTATCGCTTCAGGGATTTGCTGCTGGGGGACCAGACATTTCAGAATGATGACAGGTAGCATGAAAAACTACTGTATATGAGAGGCTGCTCAGGGATGTTCATGGAGGGGCCTGTGTGTGTGTGTGTGTGTGTGTATATGCGTGTGTGTATGTGCATACATGCACTTAATTCATCTTCAAATCTCCCTGGACACTTGAAACACTGTTTTCACACGTTTCTATTGTATACAACACATTCCAGGAGTTACTTTGTGCTGAATATTGTAGTTTCCTAAATCGCTGTACTCGCATTCCCTCGAGCTGCCTCGTCTACTTCTACCTCGGTTACTGTTTTCCGACATTTCCCAGAATGACTACTCATGACAACCCCCTAGAGATGTGGCGTGACTTGTGCTCAGCTGTTGGTTTTATGTGTAGGTGGATAGAGCAGTGGAAATAGAGACAAGCCGAGGTTTTTGGAGTGGTAAACGTCTTGAACAGATCCTGTGGCTGAATTGCACTGCGGACTATCTGCAGTACTGGTTACACAGAAAAAAACAATCCTGTCTGTGAATATAACCTTGTTTGATTGTCACATTAGTACAGTTTTTTTAGAACGAAATGCAAGTATTACAGGTAGTTTGAACATACTCTGTCTTCTTTAAAAATCCAGAGTGTTTTCGACGGTTGTTTTCCTCTTGCCCTGAGCTGAAGTGTTTGGGAGTCTCCTATGAGTTACATTATTGCTGCGGTTGGAGAGGCAGACCAACAGATGTTGTTTGCAGCCAAAGAGAGGGGGAAGAATTAGCCGAGCATGAGCCCCGGCTGAGTGCCGCGGAGCTCTCCGTGGTGCTGAAATGAAGCCGTCTCACTGAAGGATCAGCAGCCACGTCAATATTGGCTTGCAAAGAGCAAACGGAGAGCAGCGCTTTGCAGTTTTTCCTGTGGCTTTGTCAGTAACCTTAAAGCTAACATGATATTCTTTACTTGAACTTCATCACACTGTTAAATCCTCTTCGCTGTGTTTGTTAAAGGAGCTTCTCAGGACTGGACTGTTAGCTGTTTTCGTCCAGTAATATCGGCAAGGGCCTTTTTCTTTAAATAAACTGAGCAAAGAAGAGGTAGAAGAGGCAGTCGTCTCACATCTACTGAAGGGGTCTTTGGAACCTTTTCTTGCCTCAGGGTTACATTCCTGAATAAACATTGTATTTAGCTTGTGCAGCCGGCCCGGCCTGCAGCAGCACCGTAGATCATTTTATCGATGGCTGAATCTGACAGCGCGTTATCTCGCCTCGCCAGCCTTTTGGTTATCCGCAGCAGCCACAGCAGTGTTTTAGCAACGAGTCGATCAGCTTCAATGGCTTTTGTGTTTTTACAATTGGCTTATTGATCTTGTGTGAATGGACGGTGAATGCCGTTACTTGTGAAATCGCATTTTGAAAGCAAGTATTTTGCAGTAAATATAACATTCAGTTTTTCCACCGTCCTTCATCGTCATTCTGTCCACTCACCCACTGTCGCCAGGGCTCCCTGCAGTAAATAGCTGTCAGTATATTTGAGATAAATGCTACATGTAACCTTTAGAACAGCAGTCTAGTATTTGACCATTTCTCCCCATTGATCTGTGGTCTTTCCCAGGGATGCAGGGATTTCTTGACTGCAGATCCTTATGGCTTTGTTTTTCGAGCTGCATGCCAGTTTTATCTGTACTGTTGACATAACAAATGGTTTGAGGCCAAAGAAAAATAAAGCAACACTGAAACACGGTATAGGTTACAGTGCACATCAATTGCGTGGAAATTCAGTCAACAGGCAGTGACATAGATCAGTTTTCTGCCTTGTAGACCTTGAGATGCTAGAATATGGCAATGAAGGAGACTACGTGATATTGCATGTGTAGTCGTATGTTCGTGTGTAAGAGAGTGTGTGTGTACGCATGTTTCATCCAGTAGATCCTCTGTGAATTGTTTTGCTGATCGCTATTCAATTGCAAAGGGTAATTAGGGTTTGTTGCTGGGTTACCAACGCATGTATGCCTGTGTGTGTGTGTGCATGCTAGGTCTTGTCACAGAGCTACAGTAATTCACAGATGCCGACAAAACAGCCATTGTTTCTTCAAAACAAGTAACAGCTGTAAACTGTAGCTTATCAGACACACATCTGCACAATGTGTGTTGCGAAACCAAGATGCAAAAAAGAAGAAAACACGATTATTGATAGTGTGTTATGGCGCTAATTGCTATTTTCCGAGCTCCGGAGTGGAAAAGGAAGCAAACGACGTCACTGAGCTTCGGTGACGCTCTATTTCCTGGTGGTTGATCATGATTCCTGATGTTGATTATTTCCTGTGTCGATGCCTTGTCGATTGTAAAGCCTCAAAACAAATGGTCTTTCGCATCTGTTTCCTGGCATCTGTCATAGTTTGCTATGAGAGTCGGAGGCAGTGGGCGGAAAGACTCCCTAAACATTGCTAGAAGGGAGTCCCGTTATGCAGCGGGCAGAGCCGTCAGATGATCAAACAGGTTGTAAATAAGATGGTTTGATCGAGTTATACCAAACCAAATATCATAAAAATAAAGGTTTGTGCCAGAATGTCCAATTTGAACTAGGAATGAGCGCTGCAGAAACCAACATTTACAGAAGCGGATCCTGACGCCATCCGTGGGTGTTTGATCAAGTCTTCCATCATGGTGTATTTTATATTGGTATATATATGTAGTATTATATTGCGAATCCTCTTGGGGGGGGGAAGCAATTTGAGAAACTAACCCCCGTCACAGGTTGTGAGTAGTTCAGTTGAAGGGTATTGTTCCTTACTCATTTCAAAAAGATGTAACCGTATTTCACAAGACAGAAGAAAGGAATAGAGAAAGGTCTGAAAAATACACATTAATCATTCATAACATTGTGAAGCAGAATGTAGTTCTTCGGTTGTTGGTCCGTACCAGGGTTGGATTGACAGCTTTCACACCAGCCCAAACAATCGTACGAGCAAAGGGAACCCAGTTTGTTTTTACTGAACTATTCAGTTTAGCCGTGTAAGCATCCGTAATGTCTCCAAATATCCAGAAAAACTGAGCAGAATTTTCCTTTGTAACAATGTAAGATTATTGCACTCATTGACCGTGTCTCTTAGTGTTTTTACAAGTTGTATAACTTTCTCAGTGTGTGTCGCTCCAACAGTATTAGGGCAATAAGTCCTTCTGTGCTGTTACATTATGTGGTTCCGTTAATGTCTTTGTGTCTGTGGTGTGGATTTGTGTGTGTGTGTGTGTGTGTGTGGAGGGGGGGGGGGGGTCTCCCTCCTGAGCTGTCATTATCTCCAGGGTTTGGTGTAAGAGGGCTGTAATTATGGCTTGGCTGTGTGGGTGGTTGGGTGCTGAAGAGGAGCAATCACGCTGAAGTCATGAAGGCTGACAGCCAATTGGACTGTGAGTGTTTGAGTATTGTTTGTGCAGGTGTCTATGTATGTGCTCACCTGTGTGTGTGTGTGTGTGTGTGTGTGTTCACCTCCTGAGTGTCTGATTGTACATCCGAGTGTGTGTACGTAGGCTTATTTCTCGGTCTGTCAGCCAGCGCAGGAGGGCAAGCCTCAGTCAGCGTCGGAAATAGAAACGACAAAGCCATCGAACACTTTTATACATGCCGACAGGGTTTGAAAACGGAGAGAGCATCAGGATGAAAATTGGTTCCATCTATCTTTCCTCTGCGTGTCATCAAGGCAGGATGCTGATGGTAGTATAATGTCGACAGAGTGAGGAGTGTTAATTGGTCGCTGAATCAACTCTAAACACCTCCTCATGAGTCAAATAGTGGCACTTGGAATGGTGACCCAGCACTGACATGTTCCGCTGTCGAGCAACAGCTCGTCCCAGACACTGATCGTTCACTCGTACTGCCGTGAAAATGTTTTATCTCCAATATGACAGCTTTACAACAGCCCATAAGAGGCCTTGTTTTTAACCTTGGTCATCATTTTGAGTTGATTTAGATTGATTCTGATATATTTCATAAACCAAAGTTTACCCCAGACCACAGAATCAAACTCCAAGTGGAAAAAAGAGAGATTGCAGACCCATTTTGGCAGCAGCTGTTTGTTTGCACTGATTCTGTGGCAGAAGCGACTGCTGGGATTTGATGCCTGGATGCTTTCCACCTGAGTTTAGGAGGGTGTTGATAAGACGGAGAACAAAGACACCCAGGGAGACGAGAAGCAGAAGGAACATAAAATCAGAGGAAGGCACAGTTATCAGTGACACTAATGTGAGGATGATTGGGTGCAATAAGTCACGGAGGACTTGAACGCTCGCAGGCTATGTTTACACTGCAGGCCCTCATGCTCAATGACAAATCCTGGTTCATGTTGCAGAGAGGATCGGTAGCATAGTTTTTGTAACACTGTATATGTGTGCTCTCTGTTTATGCATGTATCATGAATATACATTTCTGATGATAACGATCACAAACAATATGTCATAAGAATTTTTTTATTATTACATACAAAGAGCTTGGTCTCATGAAATGCATAACAGTGGTACAATTGCTTTAGTTGCGTCATACATATTCGATTTTTTGAGATTTTCTGTATTGTGCTGCATTTTCATACTGTAGAATATATTGTCCTGAGTTTTGCACACAAAATTCCAATTTTGACTCAATGCAGTATCTCCCTGAACAAGTGAGTTTCCTGTTAAATGTTGTGTCCGGTACTCCGGTACAGCTTGCTCTAAGGTTATGGCACCTGTGACAGCCGAGGGGGGGAAACCCTGTGGTCAAGACGATGCAGAGTGATTATGGACTGAGGAAAAATTGCATGAAATAACATCTCGGGTAAAAGAGGGGGGGGGACCACCTTGGATACTATGAATTGTGACCCTACCGTTTCCCAACTCGACGTACTTGAAATGCTGAGTGCTGTCGCTGGTGACACGCACGGCTCCGCTTAGCAACCAGAGCTTGCAATGTAGACCATAGGTGGCATTAGTCACCACCATCAGCACAGAGTGGGTGGGCGACACCGCTAGACTTGTTCTCATCAGCAGCGGAGTGGCTGTGTGTCTCCGGCGTGCTGTCTGTTTGAGAACTGCCGTTGGTATTTCGGTGCCCCGAACGCGTTGTCCACATTCTGTCTGTCTGTTTCACATTCTGTCTGTTTCGTCACATTTTAAGGGGGTAAGTTTCTCTGAGGATTTGTGCCGCCAGCGAGCAGAAACTGGAATGGGAAAAAGTAAACGGTAAAAGATGAGGCCGAGCCGAGGCATTGCATTCCTGAAAATGTTTAATTTGGACAATTTCAAAGATTTAGTTCCCCTTAACACAGTGGAGGTATTAGTGAAAGCAGCAGAGCGTGCTTAAGCATCTCTCCTAAAGCCTTTTATTGGTGTTCATATGAAACCACATTACAAAGGGATAAACGCGAACATTCAGAAGTGGTTGCCAGGCTGAAGTAGTGCAGCTGTTGCCGTGTTCTTCACATGGTCCCTCAAAAACGAATCCAAGTGGTTTCCTCTGTGGCTAAGCATTGATTGGCAACTGTTACTGTTGTGCCCTGTCACAGTGGCTGAGCGCACATACACTGTATATCAGAAGTGGAAGTTGTCACCGTGATGTCGCCCATTGGTTTGTGGAATAGTGTTGTGAAACTTGTTCAGCATTTTGGTCGTTGCCATCTTTGTTTTTAACGACCAAATGTGACGAGAGTTGGTGGAGTTAGTACAACTAAGTATAACTGAATGTTAGGGGTGTAACGGTACGCGTATTCGTATTGAACCGTTCGGTACGAGGCTCACGGTTCAGTACGCATGACGAATTCTTTTTTTTTTTTTAAACCTTTATTTAACCAGGTAGTCCCATTGAGATTAAAAATCTCTTTTGCAAGATGTAAGTAACAATACTACATAACATTAAGGAGCAGTTTTTGTTTTTTATGCTTATGTGTTGCTAAGAAGACACCCCAGAAGATGGGTCACTCAGGTATAGTTCCATCATTGTTCAAAGTCAAAGAATAACTTTATGATGTTAGTTATAATCGGCAACAAATGATCACATAGAGGTCTCTTAGTTGCGTTTGTTGTGAGGTGCTGATGAACTTATTTGCCTGTTTTGGCCCCACTGAAGTAATCAGAAAAATGTTTCATAATGAATAGAGCTGCTGTGCTTCACTGATCACGGATGTGCAGCATTATTTTATTGAAGAGCCCAGTTGCAGCCTCTCCTACTGTCTGTTTGCTTCGACACTATAGTCCCTCATTCAGTATAATACAAGACGGATATCAGTAGTTTATTTGGCTGTTTCAGCTGAATGAAAGGGACAATGAAAGATACTTTCAGTCATTAAAACCACATCAGTAATTACTTTTTTTCAAAGGCCCCAAAGATAGAAAAACAACAACATAAAATTGAGTTAAATGATAAAATGGGTGAGCAAAAAACATTGAAATCGATCCGACCACGGATTTCTGAATATTTACATTTTCTGGACATCATGAGCAGGTAGACTGTTATTCAAACAGTTCATCCATGGATCAATACTGTACGGTCTGGGCTGAGATTCATAACCAAAGAAGACATTAAAAGTTATCCAAATAAGAAATTTTGCAGCTGTTTCTAGCTACATCGCAAATTGGCAAATAAAAGCTGATTGTCCTATTTAATGCAAATGAGGATGGCACCACCACGGCTTTCTGGCACATCATCATGCTGGGAGCTGTTGTTTTATTCATGAAACTGTTGAACGTGGCCTGCTTGTGTCTTTTAATGTGGCCTAATAAAAGTGCCTGCATATTTCCAGAGAAGTTTCTAAGGGAAATGGTTGTATCCTAAAACCCCAAACAGTCGTATTCATTCTGTTTTATTGGAAAGCATATTAAATGAGTAAATGCTGCACTCGCTGAAGTAGTATTTCTTTACGGTTCAAGGGACTCATCTTCATAAGAGATTGAAAGGAATGATTTAATGGTCCCATGGACAAAATGAAGACGATGACATTTATTTCTTTCTTTTGATGGATGGACCACTGGCTCTGGCAAACCCATTACACAAGTGAACAGCTGCGACATCTTCATTTTTGGAAGAGAATTTAAGGTTATGAACAGTAAATGGGTAGTTGAAGTTTTTTTTTTTTTTGCACGAAACAGCAGTCGGCAAGCAAAAGCATCCCTGTGTGCGCGGCGCTCAAGTGTGTGTGTGTGTGTGCACTCGTGAGTGTAAGCCTGCCAGTGGCATTGGCTAGACTTCTTCCTCCTCTCTGGCGATGCTGTGCACAGGCAGACAGCTCGCCCACAGCAGCGCCAGCTCACTGCCTTAATATGTTTTGACAGAGGAAGCATTATCGCAGCTCTTGACGCCCATCTGCAGCACGGAGGGAGGCCTGGTTGCTCACCAAGACTGTGAAATTCTCCGGCCCATCAATGGCGTGTTCTCACAGGCAGCATGTAGTTCACAAATGTCCCATATGTTTACTCTATCGAACATATGCAAATTCCATCAATGAAGAATGTAAATACAGTTTTCATCCAACAATTAAGGTGGGGCAAAATCTCAGATTTTTCAAATCCCATCTGATTTTTTTGACGATATACAATTACCTTTTAATTTATTTTTTTTAGACAAACTAGGCCTACAAAAGAATTACGAAGCAGGATTTGTAAAAAAAAATAGTTGAAGTGAAAATCCACTTTCACCTTTAAATGTCGTCCCCAACCATGTTGTAGTGGCCATTTGTCGGCTAAATCAAACTTAAACAAATAATAATCAAACGCCACTGATGCACCGTGGTCGGTATCTTTACGCAGCCAGAAGAGAGTAAAATGTCCAAGCAGGATTCAATTTTGGTGTATTTATTAAATAAAGCAAATAAAACAAGCAAACAAACTAATTAACAAACTCCTGTCGTGCTGTCTCTCCTGTCCTGTGTAGCTGGTAAAAACTATACGCCCACCCCGGTGCATGCTGGTCCTACCTTTCTACTTGTTTAAATAGCAACAGGTGCCCACAGTAATTACCCAAAAAATAATAGAAACAAACAAATTACTATTAAAGAGAAAAATAATCTTAACATATGAAACATCTACAATAATTAAACAATACTACTTATAAATGAAATAACAAAATACAATATCAAATAAATAGCTCCAACATTCCAGCCCCTAATTGTGCATAATATCACAATTATTATTCTCAAACTGTCACGGGAGTTCACAGATAGGACCCAAACGCAAGACCACAGGAGACAGAAGTGAATGTTAAACAGGCTTTATTTATAGACAGGTGGGTGCAGGTGTGGAGCCCGTGGTCCGACACCCGAGTGGCAGATCGACAGTGTGATGTCCCGTGGCTCGACACTGGAGAGTTGACAGATCGACGGTGTGAGTCCCGTGGCTCGACACTGGAGGGCTGGTGAGTTGACGGCGTGAAGTCCCGTGGCTCGATACTGGAGTCGACAGAGTGTAATCCGTAGACCACAACGAGAGCAGAGCGGCAGAGCGCATCCACAAAACATAAGGAGGGCAGAGCGGCGAAGTGTAATCCCCAGACACCAGGAGGGCAGAGGAGCGGAGTGTAATCCACAGACACAAGGCGGGCAGAGGAACCACGGGGTTTCAGCGGGAGAAGACGGTACGACCTGACACTCCCAGACTGCAGGACCAGAGTTTATATAGTGGCAGGCTACTCATTAAGGGGCCCTGAGTCTGGTGTGTCAGGCTGCAGGAGGTGATCAGCTTGAGTGTCCTCAGCCGTGCACGATTAAGGGTGCGGCCCTGGGAGGTGTCTGAAGGCAGAGGACAAACAGAGCACATGGCACACCACAACAGACAGGGGAATCCTGGATCCTGACAGTACCCCCCCCTTAAGGCACGGATTCCAGACGTAACACAAGACCCAACACAGGGCGGGTGGAGGGGGTCCGGAGGAGGGATGTCCCCACAGCTATAAGGCCGACTAGGGTGGGCGGCGGGGGTCCGGAGGAGGGGTGACAGGCTCTGACCCGCCACGGGGCCGCCGAAGAGCGTCGGCCCCCGGTGCTCCGGCGGCCGGCCGGGAGGGCAGAAGGGCTCCGGACACGGGTGCTCCGGCGGACGGCCGGGAGGGCAGAAGGGCTCCGGCCACGGGTGCTCCGGCGGACGGCCGGGCGGGCGGAAGGGCTCCGGCCCCGGGTGCTCCGGCGGGCGGCCGGGCGGGCGGAAGGGCTCTGGAGAATAGGATGCTGGTGCCGCAGTGGCAGGTACTGGAGGTCTCTGCTGCTCCGCGACGGCAGCGGGCACTGGAGGTCGCTGCTGCTCAGAGACGGCAGCGGGCACTGGAGGTCGCTGCCGCTCAGAGACGGCAACTGGAGGTCGTTGCGCCTCTGGGACGGCGGCCGGGTGTGGGAGAGGCTGCGGCACGGAGGCGGCGACAGGAACTGGAGCGGACTGCGGCGCTGAGGCGGCAGGAACTGGAGCGGGCTGCGGCGCTGAGGCGGCAGGAACTGAAGCGGGCTGCGGCGTAGAGGCGGCAGCGGCAGGAACTGGCGTAGAGGTGGCAGGAACTGGAGCTGCGGCGGTAGGAACTGGAGCTGCGGCGGCAGGAACTGGAGCTGCGGCGGCAGGAACTGGAGGTTGCTGCTGCTCCGGGATGACAGCGGCGGGAACTGGAGGTCGCTGCTGCTCCGGGATGACAGCGGCGGGAACTGGAGGTCGCTGCTGCTCCGGGACGGCAGCGGCGGGAACTGGCGGTCGCTGCTCTGGGACGGCAGCGGCGGGAGCTGGAGGTCGCTGCTGATCTGGGACGGCAGCGGCGGGAACTGGAGGTCGCTGCTGCTCCGGGATGACAGCGGCGGGAACTGGAGGTCGCTGCTGCTCCGGGACGG
Source organism: Melanostigma gelatinosum (assembly GCF_949748355.1). Classification (NCBI taxonomy): domain Eukaryota; kingdom Metazoa; phylum Chordata; class Actinopteri; order Perciformes; family Zoarcidae; genus Melanostigma; species Melanostigma gelatinosum. Next base: position 5,865,262 of record NC_136639.1, read on the forward strand.
CAGCGGCGGGAACTGGCGGTCGCTGCTCTGGGACGGCAGCGGCGGGAGCTGGAGGTCGCTGCTGATCTGGGACGGCAGCGGCGGGAACTGGAGGTCGCTGCTGCTCTGGGACGGCAGCCGTGGGAACTGGAGGTCGCTGCTGCTCCGGGATGACAGCGGCGGGAACTGGGGGTCGCTGCTGCACTGCGACTGCGGCGGCCGGGACTGGAGGTCGCCACGGTATGGAGACAGCGGCGGCCGGGACTGGAGGTCGCCGCGGTACGGAGACGGCGGCGACCGGGACTGGCGAAAGCTGTGCCGCAGAGGCGGTAGGAACCGGAGCTAGCTGCGGCGAAGAGGTGACAGGAACAGGAGCCGGCTGCAATGCAGTCTGACTACGGGGAGCCGGAGTCGACCGGGCCACTGAGTGTTCCGCTACCCTTGCATGGCTCAGTCTCCGGCTGAGAAGGCGCTTGACCAGATACTCAGAGTTCCCCAGAGGGTCAAAAACTCTCATCAGAGCAGTCACAAAGTCCACATACCCCACAGTATTAGGCTGGTCGCTGCTCACTGTGTACATGGCCCAGTCCAAAGCCCTTCCCCGCAGTAAGCAGACCACGTAAGACACCTTGGACCTGTCTGAGGCGAAAGTCAGGGGCTGTCGGTCAAACACCCGTTGGCATAGCAACAGGAAGCCTTGACACCTCCCCAGTGTTCCATCATAGGGACTCGGAGCCGGCACGGGGGATTCCCAGACCGGCGGAGCGAGGACAGGAGAGGGGAGTGCAGGTGATGGGTCCGGTGCTGGAGCCGGCTGAAGCTGGCCTGTCCGAACCAGTCCCTGCAAGATGCGGCCAACCCCAGAGACCTCAGCTTCCATGGATTGCAGGGCTTGACGCATCTCCATGAGCATCTGCTGGGGTGCCTCCAGCTGCGTGCTATATCCGGCCAGCGTAGCTGCTCCTGTGGTTGCTGGGTCCATTATGGTCAGGTCGTTCTGTCACGGGAGTTCACAGATAGGACCCAAACGCAAGACCACAGGAGACAGAAGTGAATGTTAAACAGGCTTTATTTATAGACAGGTGGGTGCAGGTGTGGAGCCCGTGGTCCGACACCCGAGTGGCAGATCGACAGTGTGATGTCCCGTGGCTCGACACTGGAGAGTTGACAGATCGACGGTGTGAGTCCCGTGGCTCGACACTGGAGGGCTGGTGAGTTGACGGCGTGAAGTCCCGTGGCTCGATACTGGAGTCGACAGAGTGTAATCCGTAGACCACAACGAGAGCAGAGCGGCAGAGCGCATCCACAAAACATAAGGAGGGCAGAGCGGCGAAGTGTAATCCCCAGACACCAGGAGGGCAGAGGAGCGGAGTGTAATCCACAGACACAAGGCGGGCAGAGGAACCACGGGGTTTCAGCGGGAGAAGACGGTACGACCTGACACTCCCAGACTGCAGGACCAGAGTTTATATAGTGGCAGGCTACTCATTAAGGGGCCCTGAGTCTGGTGTGTCAGGCTGCAGGAGGTGATCAGCTTGAGTGTCCTCAGCCGTGCACGATTAAGGGTGCGGCCCTGGGAGGTGTCTGAAGGCAGAGGACAAACAGAGCACATGGCACACCACAACAGACAGGGGAATCCTGGATCCTGACACAAACGAGCTATTCCTATAATAAACATGACCTAAAGTTAATCTTCTTCTTGACTCCTACAACAAAAAGAAAGATTAGAGAGAGAGAAAATAGAGGTCGAGAAAACATCAGTCCATGATGTTTAGTCTGCTGCTTCCAAAAGCAGACAGAGCTTCGTCACCGGCCTCTCCAGAATGCTGGTCCTGGTTTGAAGTCGCACAGACCGCACCAGCCCCTTTGTATCTGGTCTTGCCTCCAAAACTTTTCCCATCATCCAAGATCCTCTTGGAGCTGTAGAGTCCGCAACAAGGACAATGTCTCCAGCAGTGAGGCTTCTTCTTGGCCTTGTCCACTTTTGTCTCTCTTGCATTATAGGCAGGTACTCAGAGATCCATCTCTTCCAGAAGAGTTCAGCCATGTACTGTACTTGCTTCCACCTTTTCTTGATGTACAGATCACTTTGAATGAATAGTCCTGGTGGCATGATTGGTTTGCCTTTTAACATTAGAATGTGGTTTGGTGTGAGAGCTTCAAGGTCATCTGGGTCATCTGAGACTTTTGTGATGGGTCTGTCATTTAGAATTGCTTCAACCTCACAGAAAATAGTCTGGAGCCCTTCATCGTCCAGAATTTGCTGTTGCAGAACTGAGGTGAGAACACCTTTCACTGAACGAATCAGGCGCTCCCAGATGCCGCCTTGATGGGAAGCTGCTGGGGTGTTAAAGTTCCATTTTATGCCATCCTGGACCAAAGCCCTTTGAATTTTGTCATGATTCAGAACAGCCAGACTTTCCTTCAGCTCCCGGTTGGCTCCAACAAAGTTTGTGCCATTATCCGACCTGATAGTGGAGACTGCACCTCGTCTACAGATGAACCTTCGTACTGCATTTATACAGGAGTCTGTGTCTAGTGTATATGCCACTTCCAAATGCACAGCACGACTGGTAAGACAGGTGAAAAGCACTCCATATCTCTTCAGAAGACTTCTTCCTCTTTTAACATTGATGGGCCCAAAATAGTCAACTCCAACATTTGTAAAAGGAGCTTTATCAGGCAACACTCTCTCCTCCGGCAAGTCTGCCATCTTCTGTTCACCAAGCTTTCCTCTGTTGCGTCTACAAACAACACAGTCAGATATGACTTTCCTGGCAGCGGAATTTGCATTGATGATCCAGTACTTTTGCCGTGACCTTGACAGCATGTGATTTCTTCCAGCATGTCCCAGCTGATGATGGATATGGCGCAAAATCAGCGTGGATACATGCAGGTCTTTGGACAAAATAACTGGATGTTTGGATTCTGCTGGCAGTGCTGCTTTACTCAGCCGACCACCAACTCTGAGAATTTCATCATCCATTACTGGGTCTAGTTTGTACAGCGGACTTTCTTTGTGGATGTTTTTAAAGCATCCTTTCAGTGAGGCAATTTCAGCTTTGAACTTGTGTCGTTGTACATATTGAATGATTGACTTCTCCGCCTTAGCAAGATCTTCAGGTGTTATTCTTTGTCCTTTGAGTGTGGCTTTAAAGCTTTGAACTTTTCTTTGCACTTCATGCTCCCGATTCTTCAGATCGTCCTTTCTGAGGCCTGCAGAAGCACAAAACTCCTTTCTCTTCTGTCCCAATAACAAGAGACGTTCCTTGACCTTCAGAAACCAAGCCACAGATGTTTTTAGTCTAGTCCAAGATGAAAAATAGTAGATCAGGTGGTTGGTGGCATTTTCCAAATCCTTGATGATAGCATTTACCATTAAGTCCCTTTTGACCTCTGGGTCATCTGCAGAAATCACATCAAGATTCCCATCAAGTTTAGGCCACTCCTTCTTTGACTGATAGAGAAACTCAGGTCCACTTATCCATCTCCTGCCTTTCAGGAAATCCTCAGCTCTCATTCCTCTTGATGCTTCATCTGCTGGATTATCCTTGGAACCCACATATCTCCACTGATCTACATCTGCTGCTTCTCTGATGAAAGAGGTTCTGTTTGCCACAAAAGTGTGGAATCGTCTGGTTTCACTAGAGATATACTTAAGGACTGTTGTACTGTCCGTCCAGAAGACTGACTTCTCCAGCTTGAGTTGCAACTCCTTCCGAAGCATTTTATCCACACGAACTGCAAGAACTGCGGCTGTGAGTTCCAGTCGAGGAATTGTGGTCTGCTTTAGTGGGGCAACTCTGGCCTTTCCCAAGAGAAATGCAACATGTACTTTATCATCAGTTTCCAATCTCACGTAAGACACAGTTCCATAGCCAACTTGACTGGCATCAGAAAAGTGGTGAAGTTGTGCTGTAGCAGGTTCTCCAAAGTCTCTGGGCTTAATACAGCGGTCCACTTTGAACTCAGACATCCTTTGCAGGTCCTCAAGCCAATTAGACCATTGTTCAGCGAAAGAGTGGGAAATAGTGTCATCCCAACCCAAGTTTCTCCTACAAAGCTCCTGCAGTAACAGCTTGGCTGGCATGCTGAATGGGGCTAGAAATCCCAAAGGGTCATAAAGTGAGCTGACCACTGACAAAATGCCTCTTCTGGTGTTTGGCTGTTGTTGTAGTGATGTCCTGAACTTGAACTTGTCAGTTTCAATGCACCACTCTAGTCCTAGTGCTCGCTCCATTGGAAGTTGGTCTGTATCCAAATCCAGTTCCACCATTTCTTTTGGTCTTTTGTCCTCAGCGATTGACAGCAGCACTGTGCGGCTGTTGCTGATCCATCTTGAAAGATTGAATCCTCCTTTATGACAGAGCGCATTCAAATCTTTGATTATTTGCAGTGCCTCCTCCTCTGACGCCATGGATTTCAGGCAGTCATCCACATAAAAATTATGTTTGACTGTATTTGTCACTTCTGGAGGGAAATGTTGGACATTATCATCTGCAGTTCTCCTCAAAGCATAATTTGCACAACTTGGTGAGGATACAGCTCCAAACAGATGTACTTTCATCCGATACTCCAGTGGAGACTGCGCAGTGTCACCATCAGACCACCAGAGGAAGCGGAGAAAGTTGATGTGCTTTTCTGAGACACGAACTTGATGAAACATGGCTTGGATGTCGGCCATTACTGCAACGGGCTCTTGCCTAAATCGGACGAGGACTCCAATAAGAGTGTTAGTGAGATCAGGTCCCTGCAACAGCTGGCAGTTCAGTGATGTCCCTTTAAAAGTTGCTCCACAATCAAAAACAACTCTTAGTTTGCCTTTTCTGGGATGATAGACTCCATGATGAGGGATATACCACACCTTTCCATCACTTTGTTCGAGTTGATCAGCAGGTACCATCTCAGCATATCCTTGAGTTATCATGTTGTTTAGGAATGCGGTATATTCCTCCTTAAATGGAACATTCTTGACAAATTTTCTTTTCAGGCTTCGGAGGCGCTGTTCTGCAACACAGCGATTGTTAGGCAAGACAGAATTTTCCTGTCTGAAAGGTAAGTCAATACAGTAATGGTCTCCAGTTAATACTGTTGTGTTGCTCATAACATTCATGAACTTGATGTCTTCTCTGGACATTTCAATCTGCTCCTCTGATGATCTCTCATTAAAGTCATGGTTATACTGTTTAACCAGCATTCCTTGCAGATGTTCCACAGAGATTCGGTTGGCTGTTACAGCAGGGCAGCCACTCTTACTCCTACTGCTCTCGCCGCGAAGTGGACCATTAATGACCCAACCAACTCTGGTTCTGACCGCATAAGGTCCTTCATCCTGGCTGTTTATCAGCTCCCAAGGCTCCATCACTTTTGGAGCATCAGTTCCAATTAGTAGCTCAACACCTGCGTCAATGTCGTGGAGCTTAACATCCTTGAGGTAAGACCATTGATCAAGATCCTCCTCCCGTGGGACGTTGAGTGCAGAAACAGGCATGCTCCTTTGAGTTAAAACATCAGGTAACTCAATGAAATCGTTTGTGCTCATACCAGACACTTCAAGGCCTGACAGAATATGTGCATTTACGATCTTCTTTTGATTCATTGTTCTCAGCAGAATACTAGTCCTTTTACCCTTCAAGTTCAGTTTTCTTGCCAAGTCCTCTGTACAGAATGTGCCGGAACTCCCTGGATCCAAGAAGGCATATGTCTGCACCGTTTTGTTACCTCTCTGGCTCTTGACTTTGACTGCGACAATAGAAAAGATGGAATTATCTTCATAACCAGCCCCGATATGGCCGCAGGTTTGAGACATGGTGGTTGAGACACTTGGAGGGCTCACAGACTGTTGGGCTTGTTGAAAGGTTGTTCTTTTGTCTTGCCACTCTATGTGAAGGACTCCTGGGTGCTTTTGGTGACACACATTGCAATCCAAGCGACTCCTACAGTCTTTGCTTGTGTGGCCTACTTTCAGGCAACCAAAACAAATACCCTGTTCTTTGATAAAATTAATTTTATCACGATGTCCTTTAACTTTAAACTGTGAGCATTTATCCAATGAGTGACGACTTTGTTTACAAAACAGACAGTTGTGAAGAGAGGAAGACGTCTTGTTTCCTGTGTACTGAGTGATGACTCCTTCTTTCACTGCAGTAACGTTGGTGGCAAAGCTGCTTCCTTTTTTCCTTTGCTTCAAGTAACTAACGTTGGAGACCTTCAAGTTGGTAGGTTGTGAGTCCTGAATGTTGCCAAAAAGTGGATCTGAGGCAATTCTGACTTGTTTTTCAATGAAAGCAACAAGATCCTCAAACAGTGCTCTCTGGCCACGTCGCTCTTGCAGATCACAAGCAACATTTCTCCACCGTTCCCTTAACTTATAAGGAAGTTTCAAGATGATGCTCCTCATATTAGATGGTAGGTCCAGTTCCTTCATATGCATCATTTGCTCTGTTAGATTTGAGCATCCTCGAAGAAACAGGGAAAATGATTGCAATGCTTTAAGATCTTCACTTTTAACAGGCGTCCAGCTGAGAAGCTTTTCCATATACGTAGATGCAATTTTGTATTCGTTTCCAAAGTGCTCTGCGAGAAGACTTTTGGCTCTGTGGTATCCCTGATCTGAAGGTAGATGTTGACAACTGCACACCAAGTCTCTTGGCTGCCCCCTGGTGTATTGTTCGAGAAAGTGCAAACAGTCACTCCAATTAGTTGTCTTCTCCTCCACTCCATTTTCAAAAGCTCTGATAAAAGACCTGTACTGAAGAGGGTCTCCATCAAACACAGGAATGTTTCTTACAGGCAGGACAGAGCACAGATTTTGCTGGACCAGCAGAGCAGCGATGTCATTTTGTCTTTGCATCACATTTACAATGTCATTCTGATGGGGTTGAGGTTGCACAAGTCCTGCTTGACTTTCATTCACAGTTTGTGTCGTTTGACCTGGAGAATCAGTCTTTACGAGCATCTCATCAATTTGTGTGTTTGACCTTTGTTTAGTCCTAACAACCTGTGGTTGCACTATGGGATCAGACACAGAAATAACATCATTTTCAACAGGAACAAAGGTGTAGGCATGGGGATTTAATAGTCTTGCTTCTTTGAACTTGTTCCTTTCAACATAAGAGTTCATTCCGTCTGAACATTTTGAGCCACGCTGGGATGAATTTATTTCCAAGACATGAAGCTTTGCACTTGTTGCTGCCAATTCCGTTTGAAGTTCCAATTGTTCCTTTTCTTTCTTCAACTTTTCCTTTTCCCTCTCCAACTTTTCCTTTTCCCTCTCCAACTTTTCCTCCTGAGCTTCGATTAGATGTTTCCTTTTTAGAGCAGCAACGCGCTCCATCAGAGCTGCCTTGTCAGCCTCAGCTCTAATGCGTGCAGATGATGTTGATGAAATCCGTGATAGCTGGGAATGTGTCTTTACCGAGTTCATCTTTACACTTAACACATTAGAAGCACTATCCTCAGGGTTTATTTCATCTGCAACACCTTGGTGGTCGAGATAATCTTTATATGGCTGCACATATGGGTGACCCATTTCAGACAGCCAGCCTTTTACCTTTTCAGTGAAGTGATAGAACATTGTCATTTTTTCTTTGAAGTACAGATTTTGCCTTGTAACTTCATCTTGAGGTAAAGGTAAGCTCACAAAAGATGTATGCATGTCATTTGCATCTTGGTAACACTTGATGAATGTAAAAAGCTCAGCATTCACTGAATTTACATTTTTATTGGAAGTCATTAAATCACTTATGTTTCTCAAACACTTTTTGGCTTGTTTGCATTGTGCGGTCCTCTTTTGCTGGTACATTTCCGTGTAGAACTCCAAGCCTTTAGAAGTCATTTTAATGTCTCTTCCTGCTGACGGCTTTTCAACATCCGTCGCCTGAACGTCAGACATTTTGAACACTTCTTCCAAACTGCTTGTCACACATCAATCAAATCCGTCGGACGTGAATGCAGGTAAAGTGCAGCAAAAAACAGCAAAGGTGCTTACAGGCCGCTCCTCCAATTCGCCACACACATACACACTGAAGTCGGGCTGTTTAATGAATGAAAGCCGCCGATAGTGGTGCGCGGGTGTTGCGCAATGTCCATTTGTAGCGATTCAACGCAGTCAGGCTTAAACATCCAGAAGCACGTACATCACTGTGAATACAGACTTTTAAACTCCACTCGTTTCACCGTCTTCCTATACGGCAGTCGTATCACGTACCCGTTTCTTCTGAGATGTTTCAGCGCTGTGTTGATCTGGTCCAAAGCAGTTGTCCCGCTGATATTGAATCCAAGAGTGATGAATGAAACAATCCTCTTTGATCATCCATACGAAATCCAAAAACGATCCAACCAGTTGTGGCTGTGGTGGGATCGGTCCTTTGAGTCCAAGAGCTAAGCTTTTACTTTAGTCCAAGGGCGTAGTTTTTACTTTATGTAGTGGCCATTTGTCGGCTAAATCAAACTTAAACAAATAATAATCAAACGCCACTGATGCACCGTGGTCGGTATCTTTACGCAGCCAGAAGAGAGTAAAATGTCCAAGCAGGATTCAATTTTGGTGTATTTATTAAATAAAGCAAATAAAACAAGCAAACAAACTAATTAACAAACTCCTGTCGTGCTGTCTCTCCTGTCCTGTGTAGCTGGTAAAAACTATACGCCCACCCCGGTGCATGCTGGTCCTACCTTTCTACTTGTTTAAATAGCAACAGGTGCCCACAGTAATTACCCAAAAAATAATAGAAACAAACAAATTACTATTAAAGAGAAAAATAATCTTAACATATGAAACATCTACAATAATTAAACAATACTACTTATAAATGAAATAACAAAATACAATATCAAATAAATAGCTCCAACACATGTATTCTAATAAGTTTGATAAAATCGATTTTTCGCCCAGCTCTACCAACAATATGATCACATATTCCCTCAACTGCACGTTTCTGCAAAACTGTGACAGCAGTGGCACTTTGTTGCAGCATGGTCTCTTATCAGCTCTGTCTCAAAAATACTCTTCCCTTTTTTTTTCTTCTCTGTTCTCATTTTTTGATCTCAGTGGCTGGAAGTTGGGATCTGGAATTCATTCAAGTTTACGTGCCAGGCTCTTGAGAGTGGAATGCTTTACCAGACATACTCAGCTAATAGGCTTCACTGCAGCTCTCTCTCTCTCTCTCTCTGTCTCTCTCTCGCTGGTTTTATATCCCTGCATTTTGCTGCATTGTCAAAATCCAGCCAAAAATAATGTCTGTAAATATACCAGTGTGATTCTGAAGCAACTCAGTTGGCTAAATATAATGCAGTAATTCTGGAGCTCTGGCTACAATGGAAATAAACTGCATCCTGTAAGCATGCGCCCAACAGTAAGCTCATAATAATGAGCTGGCGATGAGAAATATTACCCTGTATTCATGTCTGGCACAAAGGAGTATGGCAACTAATCCCAATCCAGTATTTGGATTTGCATTTGAATCATGTTTAATGCTCTAGATTTTTCTTTCCTTTTTTTTTCATCATTGTAGCATGATCTGCTTTATTTTACTTTGGCCGTGGTGCAGGTCCCAGCAGGTATTGTGATGTACCTGAAGCATGTGAACTGGTTGAGCATCTTGTTCAAGGGCGCTGCATTGATACGACCTAACAGGAGATGAAACCCAGGGCCGCGCTGCCACCCGTGTCATCAGATAAACGGTACATTACGTCGTCACTGGCTGATGCCTGTTTGGAGTGTCATCTTGCTGCTATTGTCAGATCAGATCAGACTCCCACAATCTGCAGTTCTCTACTTCCCCACAGAGTGTCTCTGTGCTCAAGTCTGTTTCTAGTGATGAACTTGCCTGCATCCTTTTCTCTATCATTCTCCATTTTTTTTTCATTTTCTTGGAATTCTTTGCCCTGAACTCACATTAGTCCACAAGCACTTATACAAGATGGACATAGTATCATTAAGAACAGATTGGTTTTTCACACATGATTAAATAACAACAAATTGTCCGTTGTTCTGCATATTTTTGTTTCCCATGAAATGCATTACTGATTATAAGTGCTGCTAAGGATAGGAGTGGAGAATACCCTTACCATTATTTACACGGAGGAAGTTGACTCGATACATACATATAACATTGTCACAAATACCTTTACATGCATACACGCACCAACAACAATGGGTTAATCAGTACAACCAGAGTCTGCTTTATGCCAGGAAACACCAAGCTCCTCCAATGAAACAGTCGGGGCTAAGTAGCTTGCTCATGTACACATTTACATCAGCTGTTTAGAACAATTTAAATCCCTAAATGTTGCTATGCAGTCACAGATTAAAGATGCATCCCTCTCTTTGCAGGCCCCACCTCTCGAATCCCAAGGCAGCTATCAACACATCGTTTGATGCATTTCCTGGCTGAGCTCCAAATGCCATGTTCAGTAGACGTGGATTGTATTATGTGTTTCCTAAATGCGTTACTAATGCGAGTTGAGTTGATGTGGCTACTCTGGCTACATTAGAAATAAACTGCATCCTGTAAGTCTGTCAATAAGGCCTGTAGATCATGATCAGGAAATGATAAATATGAACCCCTCTCTCTGAGATCGACAAAATAACGTGACGCAAGCGCATGGTGCATAAAGTATTCCCAATAACTAATCTCGTTATCCTCAGGCGAAAGTTGCTTCTTGATCAATATACCATTACCATTCAATCTGTGAACCATTTAGAAATCTTCAGGGTTACATTAGAACTAAACTGCATCCTGTAAGCCCATGACTGTCAATAGGCCTGCATCATGGTAAAATGACCCGCAAGGCTACTGATGAAGCCCCGTCACAAGTTAAATACAGGATATGTCTTGACGCTCTTAAACGCTGATGAAGGGAAACCTGGTAGTTACGCTGCCCGTCAACGCCGTCACCTCACAGCTGGGATGCATTTTTAACGGCCCAATCTGTGGGACCCTCTCCCTTCTGTTTCTTCCACTCTCCAACCACAAGCCCTTTCTAACACTGAATCAGTAAAACCAAAAGGACTTTATCTGGCTCTCTAATGTAAAGATTCTCTGTTTGCTCTCGTGGCCCACAGGCTGTGATGCACCAATCAGTATCATCCCGACACTGAAAGGATACCCAGGCTTTGGCTATCGGCTGATGCAGAGAACCAATCCACTGTTAATTAAAAGCTGTATGCCTCACTGTGTGGAAGAGTGTAAAGAAACATCAGGCTTGACTGAAACAAACATGACTGCAACAACTTTCCTAACTTTGCAAAACAAAATGCAAATAAGTGTCTGTCTGTCTGTCTGTCTGTCTGTCTGTCTGTCTGTCTGTCTGTCTGTCTGTCTGTCTGTCTGTCTGTCTGTCTGTCTGTGTGTGTGTGTGTGTGTGTGTGTGTGTGTGTGTGTGTGTGTGTGTGTATATATATATATATATATATCATTTATTAATTTTGATAAAGGTATCCAATACCGTCTCGGCCTACTGTCCCAGATATCCGATCCAGCTATTTGTATCAGTGTTGGACAGATAACAGTATTGGTGCATCTCTGTGACCTAATATGGGTCACACAGGCAAACTATAGCTGCAAACCCAATTTGACATGTTGAATTTAATTGATGAAAACATGTTTCATTTTGTATTATGGTTAGAAAATTTGCTGCAGTAAAGTATAGCAGTTTGTTTAGAGAACTGCAGCTCAGTAGAGACTTGTTTTCTTAAAAATGATGCTGATTGATAATAATCTATTGAATCTATCAGCGTTTCTGATGATTCTTCATTATTTAGGAAACGTATAGGAGAGATGACGTGTCTCTGAAGCTTATTCACTTTTTGAATTTACCTGACAGATATCATGTCTCGTGTAGGTTTCGCTCGTGTCACGTGCATGCAAATGGGAATGATCATGCCATGGGGTGTTTATCTAGGCCACCTGCTCGTGTGTCTGTTGCATCTCATTATCCCGGTGAATCGTGTGCGTATACGTAGCCAAAACGAGCTGCACGCAGCTGATAAACCAGGATCGGCCGATATGGAAGTGAGGACTGCTTGATTGGCATAATTCGATCTACCTGTGAGACATTCAGTGCATGCGTTTTGAAACAGTAATCATAGCAATGATGGACGTGATTGAGTAATTGGCACGTTGGTCAGATTGAAAGCAACCGCGGGTCATCACGTCTGACACTCATTATTATGTAACTCGGTGGGAAGCCCGTTGGTTTAGCCGTGCGCTTGACGCTCCATCGTGACGACGTGTGAATCTCAAAGACGCACGGGGGGGGACCTCACATGTCCATCGGGGATGGAGGAGCGCTCGGCGTGTCTGAGGAACCCGTGATGCGGAAGGGAGGGAGACGCTCTCCCTCCGCCTCCGTGCAGCACCGGTGAAGACAGGAGATGCGGTTTTCCGGTGGAGTCGGTCGCTGAGCGTGAGCAGCCGCTCCGACACCAGCAGGAGGAAACGTTTCGGCCGCGCTCTCTCTCTCTCTCTGCTGGAGGGTAACGCTCGGGAGGCGGAGAGCCATGGCAGGCGCCAAACTGACGCCCTCTCCCTCGGAGATCGACCCAGATGCCAAGACGGAGGCGCAGAAGACCCCCGAGCCCACCTGGGTCAACCCCTCCAGTCCTCTCCCGACCGCGGGCTCTTTTGGGAGCGATGCCGGCCAAAGGTAGCTGCCGCAGATCCGCATGTTTCCGAATGCAGCACGCTTGCACACATGCTTGCATCCACCAAAAAATAAATGTGATGCCAGCGCGCGGTGCATAACGTCTCCCGAATAACTTGGCTCGTAATTATCCTCATAGGCGTAAAGCTGCGGCGTGATGAACATCCCATTACCATTAAATCTGTTCACCCGTTTGTTGTTATTTCCCTGGGACATTTGTAGGAATGTGTAATCGTTACGGTTGGTAAGCTATTGTCCCCATTGAGGTTAAACCAACGATTCCAGTGCGCAACCTTCTAAGTCAGTTATAGACAGACAGCAGCATGATCGCAAACGCTTCTGCCGTCAATCATTTCCTCTCGGCATCACGGGGATGCACGTATTTAATAACTGCAGTATATTGTGATTACAATATACTGCAGATGCTGCATTCCCATTACAATTTGACAAATCCTTTGTTTTGATAGAGTTGCAAAATGTTGCTATGCTACTGCATCCAAAGCTGAAGTTGATTTTTGATGCAATACAACCAGATTTATATGAAACAAAAATGCAAACCACAGGCGATTGTGTTGACATACCTGCATAAAGACGTGTAAGCCGGTCTGCACTGCTCTATAGAATTGGCATGCAGACTTCCACCATCAGGACACTCCTGCCATTTGGTAGACAAATGAGATTGTGGTTTGTGGGAGATGGGCTGATCCAGTAACAACTGATGGAGACTTCATTGTTCTTTTTTTTCTGTCGGAGAGAGAAAAGAACTTGAGCTCAGCAGATATGCTGCCATCAAAGCCGATTGGCACTCTATCTGCAGGTTATACGAGGTTGGTTTGGCCAAAACCGGAAAGATTCTTCTTGTTTGGCAGCGTTTCAGAGACCACTGCACAGCCAATATGCTGGCGGTGCGGCGTGTTCTGTCTCAGTATTGACGGCACACATTTTTTCATTTTTGCGTATGTTTTTAGGATCTGTAATGCAGTAGCATTTATTGTGTAATGCATCTGTCTGATGGTAAAAGCAACAGCAGTGGCATTGGAAAAACAAACGTTTAGTCCACATAGAATGTCGGTGTCAAAAATGGTATCGATTAATAAATGTGATGCAGGAAAATAATCTGTCGGATTATCGTCACTTCAATCCTAAACCATGAAGCTCTACTCGGTGACGATTCTTTTAAAAAACGTCTCTCCCGCCGTCATTTACCATCAATAATAAAGACCCATTGAGTAATCTGCAGGGTTTCAGGCACACCCCAAATATTAATCTCTTTTCAATGCCATGATGTGTTGCAGAGTGGACAATGTAATCCCATACCAAGAGAATGCAGATGGTTTGGCTTTCAATGGGTAATACGATTCTGAGTAAGGACCATCTTTCTTTTAGTTGTCTTCATTTTTCTTTTATAATGACCTTTAGACCAATGCAGTGTATTGTGGGGAAGGGCACAACTTCAAGAGGTCTTTTGCACCATATATTTAATGTCCAGCACCTTCTTAAAGGGTGAAGGTCCATATGTGTTATTTTCAACACCCACAGTGGTTAGCATAAGCACTTACCTATGTTACCTTAGAAAAATAACCAATAATAATAATGTGAACTCTTGCACTAGCTGAGTCAAAGTTAGCTGTGCTTGGAATCATTTGGAGTTTTGATCCTTTGAACTGGGGTTGCATGTATACTCCCATGTGTAAAATGACTGTTTTTGTCAATGAAGTCTCATAGCTCGAAAAATCAGTTCAGCTGTCATCATGTGGGATGTATAGATGAATGTGTAGCTTGTTTATGGTGAGCATGATAGCAAACATATAATTCTCCTAATCGTTGTAATGATCGATCACAGTGAAGATGATGAAGACGGGGGGGCAGCTGGCCATCAAAAACTAGCAAGAATTTCAGACATCCATCACGAAAACCTTTTTCATTGAGATAATACTGACGTCAATGAAAGTGAGGATGATGAAGCTGGCAGTGTCGCGTGGCAATAACGATCATAAACGACGATGCAGATGATGAAGCTCGTGTGATGGTTGCAGATCTGTCGGAGCGATCAAAGTCTTAGTCTTACGAAAGCCAGCGACTCCACCGACACCTGCTCTGAACATGCTGACGGAAGAACAGATTGGCATTGCCACGCGTCAATATTGTTCAACTTCTGGAAGCCAGACTGCTTGAATGGTGATCTAATAAGGATGGGGCTGGAAAACCCTAAATGAATCAGTTGGCCAGTTGCCCTGGGCAACCAGACTTTGACCACTGTCAACCATTTAGTAGGTTACCGCTCTTGGCAACAAGTTGTGATATCGATGAATGTTTGCCTTTGATCACCCTCCCATCACACTGCTTTACTTTAGTATCTTACCTTCCTGTGTGACGTAAGCTGGCGGGCTGACAGGAGGCTCTCAGGACTCGGAGCTGTATAGGTTGTGAAATGTGATCAGCGTGGGATTTGTGTCCAGCTGGCTCAGGAACCAGAGGATGTGGTGGGAGGAGTGAGTGAATCAATAATCTGGTCCATTGTGCGACATAAATTGTAAAGAAGTTATCGAACTGTGCATAACTTACAGCAGCAGTGCATCCCCTTGATGTTTGTGGAGGATTCTCTCTGCAGTATTGACATTCACTGTAAATAACAGGCAGTAAAGGCACTAAGTGAGACTTGGAGGATGTTCAGAGGGATCGTACATCTTTTAAACACAATTTATTTTGGCTCCATGCTGCCTCGCCACCACATTGCCTCTTTGTGAAAAGTCTATTTAGAAAACAGACGTTTGGTGTGCAATGAATCAAAGTGTTTGCTCGCAGTGGGAGCTGTTAGTCATATTCTCATTAATGCTAGACTCGTATATTACACGGGATGAATTGAGTGTTTTACTGGATACAGGCCAGCAGAGTAGCAACTTGATAAAAAGCAGGACTTTCGATTGACTGATATGCAGCATCGACTTTACATAGTTTGCTGACATTTCAGCAACACTGAGCTTTCTACAGAGCTGTCAGTCCAAAGCACTCTGCTTTTCATAGTTATGCTTTTTAAGTTTTTACAGTCAGCAATGCCCCTCAATATCAAAGCTATACAGCGAAGTCTTTGATTTTTGCCATTCATATTTCCACTTTTTGATTGAGGCTTTGACAGATTCCTGAGTTCACTTTATTCATTTTCATTGTCAATGCATTTTTCAATTGCTAATTAAACAGACAAATCTGGGATGTGCACTTTAGACTCAATGTCAAGCAGAAGAATGGTTTTTGTATCTTTTTTTGGAGGAATCGGGGAGAATCTCAGTAACTTCTCTGCAGAAAAATGGTCGTTTTAAGAGCATTTGTAACAGAATAGTGACTGGTAACTTAAATCTATAACAATTAATATCTCAATCAGTATTGATTTTTAAAAAAGCTTGCAACATTGTGATACTTTAACTGCTTTAATGTACTTTGATTGTACATTCTTGGGCACCAAAGCCGACTTTTGTCTTATTTAGATTTACTTCTCCGCTGCTCACACACCTTTTTGTTATCCCGCTGCAGACAGTTTGATGCAGAAATCCTCTTCAAATGAAGCAGTGCATCTAATACAGTCATTTAGATGCATTTAGGGTGAAAAATGAACTGTGAATATCCTGTTAAGTCTGAATCCACATTTTGAGGTCCCGCCCCAACAGCTGCCTTGGGTAATATAGATTAATCTACAACAGCGAAATGAGGATTTCTTTCGTTGTAAGCAGCAGCAGTCAGTTGGGAAATGGCTGGAGGGTAATGGACATTTGCACTGTTTAAATAAATACTTAGACAAGTGTAGCTGTAATTACAGAGCAGCAGCTCACTGGAATAGAAGAGGATGTGTTATATTGTATTCTCTTTGCAGGCGGATGTTTGCCTTGTTGTGGGTGCCTTCAACTTATCATTGGCTTAACTTGGCTTATCATTACTATCTCACAATGACAGAGGAATAATCAGTTTTCCAGCTGATAACGATTTTTCGGCATTTCCCAATGTATTTAAAGTGTCTTCCAGTGTCTTCTGCCCTTTTTGTCTTCATGTTTATTTATAGCGCCCTGCTTTCACGGAACAACTAAACTCTCATTTTGATCCGAGTACCTGAGGTTTAATGAGGGGGTTTTAATGTGGTCCTTGGGGTAAATTGCATGTTGTCCGTCGTTATTATTCGTTCAGGATGAAAATATCTCAGTGATTGACTTGAGAGTTGCAACCCGAAAATAACGAGTGCTGTGGTTGCTAACTAACAAATTAACCTTTTAAAAAAGACGTTCGATATCAAGAGAGAACATCTAAAGTGTTAGTTAAGCCTCTCACACTGAGATACCCCTGTGTGCTTGGCTGCATGCTGTAAGTGTACATGCACGTAGTAATTGTGCACATGCATTGGCCAAATCATCGATCGCACGCGTCGTTCACTTGCCTTGTCTTTCCTCCTAAGAGCATTTTAACAGAATCAATCAAAGGGCCGTATAAGAATGCGAGGATGTGTGATCATTTGAGCGACGCTTCCAAACGGAGGGGCTCACACAGCCAGCGCTGGATGTCAGATGAACTGAATCTGGGCCGTGTTCCAGAAAAGGATCACAACCTGTGCTGTGCAAAGTAGCACCAGCACAAACCTTCGTAATCTGAGTTGCTTGGTAGAGAGCTCTCTAGAACGCTGTTATCATTGAGTCCATCATGTTTCTGGTGTTTTCATCAGTAAGCTGCACATGCTTAGAGCATCAACAAGGAGGTGGGCACAATATCACAAGCACCTTTTATTTATTCATTTATATATATACTGTATATTGGGTTCAGTTCAAAGCAGAGGAGGAAAAAAAGACATTAAATTCTCAAAAGAGACAAAAGAAACACAAACCAACAACATGGGGAATGTGTTTGCAGCCCATTTAGTGAATTTAATACCAATAAAGGTAGAAAATATATAATATCGATGACAAAAATCATATACTGTCCAGAACAATACAGTATAGCCACAAAACTTGTCTGCCTATTGATTGCAACATTATCCGTAATGACCTAATAAACTGTCCCAGAGATTGGAATGGGACGGCTGAGTGTTATCGTTTCATGACAATCGTTTCTGTTCTTTCATTTATTGTTTTACTTTGTTACTCGTCAGTTCAACAGCTGGTCAGGTCATCTTTAAAAGTAAGCGACACTGTAGCTGGTAAAGTAACCCAAAGGTACAGAGGTACTGTTGCTATGGTTACCTGCAGTTTAAGATACCTTCAGACCGATTTAGAAGTGAGGTTTAGCTGTTGACCAGAACCAGGTCTGGGGGGGGGGCGGTCTATTATTAGGTTTTAATTGACACCTGCCAGCCAGTCAAACAGGTATTCTCTGTGAAAATGGTACAATAGAAAGAGAGTATAAAGGTGGTTTGTGTCCACCAGCTTTATTTACAGATCAGCAGTACTTGTATATAGGTTACATACAACATATGTTTGCTGCCGAACTTGAGTTGCCTCCGTGGTAGTGAGGAACAGTATGGGAAATGTAGTATACGATGACATGTTGGCGAGCTTCCTGATGCAGGGAAAACTACAAATCCCATTTGCCCTTGAAATTGCTGCAGAGATGGTGTGCATGTGTGTGAGGCCCTCCCCCATTCTATCAGGCAGCCCTTGAGGCAGTTGTCAGTAAATGTATTTGAAAGCACAGTTTGAAAGTGCTGGTCATTTTGCACTTGTGTCAGTAGCTCAGCTCATACTTGTGATTCCAGATCAGCTGCAAAGAGGTGAGGAACTATTCGCTTCTTTGTTGCATTTGTTTTATCATAATTAGAGTGAAATGTGAAGGGCATGATGCTAACTGCATGAATATTCGGATGTGTCGGCTTCTTTGGTTTATGACGAAGAAACAGAGGAGGGAACAGAGTCGAGTGACTGTTGTAGGCTAATGGGGCAAAGGGAGCCGCAGTGAACCATATCCTCTACACTGCTAAAGCTCTGAGCAGCCAGATAGCATCTTTATTGCTCATTAAAGTGTTGTCAAATAGACACAAAATGGACACTGAGATCACAGCAGATCACATACTGTACTGTATTTATGATGAGCAGACTACCGTAAGCATTTCCAAATTGCTTTTTCACTTCTGAACTAAGTTTTTAAAGGGGCAGCAAATGACATAGTATCGTCGTCTTTTGTACAGTAAATTGTAGGACTGGGCGATATGGAGAAAATATAATATCACAAAATGTTGTGCAGGAAAACCAGGAAAAGACTAATCTTATGCCATATTACCATATACAAAATGTGAGACGATAGCTAGTCTCAAATAAAGTTGAAAATAAAGTTCTCCTCTGCCACATACAGCACATCTGGCTGTTGTATCCTTCAATGCAGCTGCACTGTACTGCTATCAGAAAGTGTCCAAAACACCCGGCCATCCATCTGCATTTGTACCTTTTTAAAAAAACAAATGTATCTCTCTCTTGTATGCACTACATGTCTAAAATAAAGTGAAATGAATTAAATGTTGAATTGAATCTGGCTTTTAAAAATGGGAAACTCTTTCATGCAATGTGATGATAACTAAAATAACTGGATTTTCAGTTCATTAAAGGTCTTACTTACAAAAACCTCCAGTGAATTACAAACTTCCGGTCGTGATTGTTTTAAAATCTCCTTCTCTGGTAGCTTTATTAGAAAGTTACAGAAGGAACATTGTTGGCAATAATCTTCCACTAAAAGCCTGAGGGCTGATTTCCAGAGTTGACGATGTCATTGCTTCCTGGGGACCGTACTAATCGACTACGCTCTGTTGTTGAGATGCCAAACGGTGCTTGATTAGTTACTGGCATAGTGCAGTTCCTTTCTTGTGATTTATTGCTTCCGGGCTTTAATGGACACTCCATTAGTCCTTTTTTAAAAAGGCTGGTTTTGTCAGAAGCTTTTCAACGCAACAGCCTGAACTGCTGAAGAATGAGCTTATGAACACATATTCCTCCAGCTTTGCTGCTTTACACAGCAGACAGACTTTGATTATTTACAATTTACAATATCAATCTAAATTATATTTTTATACATCCACCGCTGAAGTTGATATTTTTTAGGCGTGCTTTGGACTTGAAGCATTTTACTCACTAGACTAAGAGTGTACTCACATCTACAATAACCTACAGACATAGTACTCAATTCATATTTCTGTTGACGTTTTAAAGCTTTGGGAAATTTTTCTGCCGGTTACATGTAAGGTTGAGGGACTTAAAGCACAGTATAATGTCTTTATATTACAAAGAGAACGATGTGTATTTCGGCCATATGTAGTTTTGATTTGTACATGGTCTGGTTCATACTGTACTTGCAGGTTTGTTGGGAATAGAGTAAAAGTTTAATCTATTCAGTCCTAAAATGTATCTGAATTAATGGTACGTCTCTTCATTATAAAAAAATATATATTATAAAAGCATTTTCAAACATGGGTTTATCGTTAAAATGAATCTCGAACAAACCAACCACTATTTCTGAGAGGCATAAGATGAG
The DNA here is from genome assembly GCF_949748355.1 of Melanostigma gelatinosum. Lineage (NCBI taxonomy): Eukaryota > Metazoa > Chordata > Actinopteri > Perciformes > Zoarcidae > Melanostigma > Melanostigma gelatinosum. The sequence continues at coordinate 5,885,380 of NC_136639.1, forward strand.
ATTTGATGTCAAATGGGCCGCCAACGACACGAGTCTAAAGGTAAAATAAATAACCTTTTTTTACTGTAGCAGGACAGAGTTTTCTTTACAATACAGAGTAAGATATCAAACATTTTCTGGAGGAGCTCTGTCGTCTGTTCCTCTCATGTATGTTATTTAATGCTTCCGTACATTTCTGTACGGCGGTAAAGGCACTTTTGTTTTCTTTTGAAGAAGACGTTTGACTCATTGTAACAGGAAAGACACAAATGTGGCTGCATTTCATAATTAATGCCATTAGTCACGCCTGTGTTTATTAGTTCAACCAAGTTAAACTGTCTACCGCCCAAATCACAGTGGCTTTGTGGGCTTCTGCCTCAGCCAAGAAGTCCAAGTCGTGCTGTTACCTGTGCCCGTGTAATTACTGGGTTGACTGTTATATGCAGTTTTGAATATTTGAAAAGAATTTGTGCACAATTAAGAAACAAATGACGGACATGATCTCTGTGGTTCAGCGTCAGTAAGTGGTTTCCAAAGGAAGCCGTAGCCGTAGAGTGCTCAAGACAATTTGTTCTGCATCAAATCAAAACGTGTGTTTAATCTTCGACCCCTAGTCCATCACAATTGTCCATATGCCAGCCATTAAGATCAATATCTGGGTGTGTCTCCCTGTCTGTCAGTTCCCTCGGTGTTACACACTTCCCTTTTCTCCATGGTCACCTCAACCACGAGGGTGTGTCCACTGATCCCCCTGTGGTTTGCATTAATTGTCCCATCTGTTCGTTCGTCAGCTGAAACAACGTTTTTGATCAACTTAATGTGCAGAGTTTGCCTTGCATGCCCCCTGTGCTCTCAGATCCTCATCTTGAGCCGTCTTGCTGCGCAAACTGAACTCAGATTCTTCTACAAGGTTATCCAATAGTTGCATTCTGACTCCAGCTGCAAGTGAATGCAAATAGATGACAGTGGCATCCTGAGTCGCATCCTTTTCTTTTGCTCTTTCCTTCCCTTTCCTGCTTCCTTGAACCCCACTCTCTCCTAACCTATGCCTATCTGTGTCCATGTGTGCTGCGTCCAGGTATCAAGAGGAGTACAGTATGGACTCAACCAATGCCCAGTAAGTCCCTGGCAGCATCATGCTTGCATGGCATGGATTGTATCTACAATGGTAACTTTACACAGGACTGTTTTGCGCGCACAAAAGCACATGCGTAGTGTTGTTCACTTCAGATTTTGCATATACTGTATGTGGACATTATGCCTGGGAGGTAATATCACCATTACATGTTATCTGTAAAGTGGGCAATGATTGTTGTGGTAATGGTTGCAGAATGCTGAGAATAACCCGTTCATGTGTAGCTGCCTTTTCAGCAATTGTTGTGGCAAAGACTTTAAAGACACATTTAGCACAGAACACAGTTTTGATACATTCGATCTTGTCACAGTAAATGGTGAAAAGGCAGCTTGTGTGTTTTTTTTATGAATGTATTCCAGGTGTATGATCTGTCCCTTGACTGAATGTGCACACCAGTCGTCACTCTATCACTGTTGTGAATGTTAAATCTTGGCTGAGAGATGAGTCTCTGGACACACTGTGGGTTGTATCGGTGAAATAGGTGCTGAAATCACCAACATGTCAGTTGTTTGTGCTGTACTGATGCTGTGTATGATGCTACTTACTCACTGATCACACTAAAGAGTGTTCTTTAATGTCTGGACAGGAATATCCAGAAACATTTGAAGCTTCGAAGGCGACAACACAAGCTGTTGTCGCTGCTTTTCAGTGACGGCACACACACACGCCCTCTACACACAACTAACAGCGCTATATGTCCCAGAATAACTCATAATAATTCATGTTGATGCTTATTTCATGGGCTGTTTGGGATATTTATTTAAACTAATTCAAAAAACTTCTCAGCCTTACTGCGGAGATGTGGTGATAACGGAGGTGAAGCGTGGAGGCCACATCAGTAATTGACAGTAATTGTTTAGAATTTGTGTCAATAATTCTTCATGTTTTGCTTCTCTACATGGTCAATGTGTATTTCATCTTGTTAGTGTTGCAGTGGAACACCAATAAGATGTGTTAAACAAAATAACAGCCACGAGAAATCCAATCATACAGAGGCCAGTTTGCTTTCAGGACCAAAAGCTTGTATATTTATGACTTGTAAATTCATGAATGGCAGAAATGGGTCCTCTGATCGTCATAAGAACAGAAGTGCAATGGATTTAGAATCTGTAAATCTCTGTCCCATGTTTAGCTTCCCAGCTCTTATCCATTTTTTGGCGTATCTAGATTTTATCCAGATTGATTTTAGAAAGTCTGGGGAAAAAAAATGAAATGCAATTGTTGCAACTCTGATCCAAACCACACGTGGTTTGAAATGCTATTCCAGTCGGATGTGTCTCAGGCTGGAAGCTCCGACTGCTTAAATTCCATTTTTAAGGTGTGGAGGTGCTGAGCATACCATGCTGCTACTAGCAAAGCGCTATGAAGGACAACAGAAGAGAACAACAGTCCGTGGACAGACGCCCAGATAAATTCTCTGGCACTTTCACTTTCTGCATGCTTCCCTCTCACAATGTTCACCAGAAGGAGTTCTGCAGCGTTACCTGACAGCGCAATTGTTTTGAGGGCGAATGCTTCCTCGTTAGAAGTCCACGTTACCAGCGTAGCGACATAGTTATTATGCCTACGTCGTTACCACAGCAGCCCATCAGATATGTTAGTGATGTCTGAACACACAAATCTGATCATTTGCAAATAACAGTCTAGACAGCCTGTCTTAAAGATCTGATTTCAGAAGAAAATCGGATTTGCCTGCAGTATGATTGTAGATTTAAATTGTATTTTAAAAAAAATGTATTCATCCAGCATGTAGTCAATACATGCTGGCAGTTTTGTATGTCAATGGCAGACGTGCTGCAGAGATTTCATCACTCAGCCGTGGTGGGATGTCTCTTGAGTGTGGTGTTTTCTGGGGCTGTACTGCTGTTGGAAAGTGGATTGTTATCCTTGGGGATGTGCTAAGTGGAGAGCTATAATCATGTGTTGACAGGTTAGTGTACTCTTCATCACTGTTATCCTCCTTTTTTCCCCCTGCTGATCCTACCTCTAGAAATTCAGGCTGACCGAGCATATTGCCTTTTGTTTTATAAAAAGGAATACGGTTCATAACCATTGATACAAACACATATTTAGCCGTTTCTCTACTGTTTCCATGAAACACTACATTAACACACACTAGCAAAGACAAAGCCAGTGATCTTGAGGTTCTTCCGGTGGCCGAAAACAAGATCTTATGAAACTGTACTCAAACATCACAGGAAATGTCTTGGTTTCAGTTCAACAAAGAGCACGTTCATCGTTGCACATTCAGAAAACCACAATGTTTGATGTTTGAACACAAGCCTCTCTCTGTGTTCAGCAGCAGCACATTATGCTCACGGTGCATTCTTGGTGGGTGCTCCAACCACCACAGCTGGGTTCCTCTCAATATGGAGGCGCTTTATACCGAGACGTGCCTGGGTACTCCGCACACTAGGTAGGTAGCGGGTTATAACAAACGACTTCTGGAATACATTGAGCATCAGAATTGTGATCTGTACTGTACGGTAGTCGAAGTAACTTAAGGCGGATTTTATTCTGTAACGCGATGTGAAAGAAACATTGCCTTCGTTTCTGAAGGCTTTATTTGACACTGATTGACATGTGTTTGTAATGCTGCTACCTACTGTGGTCTTTTCAAAAGGCATGCTGTTATTTCTGTCTCCGTAGTGTGTACAGAGGTGTGATAAGACTAGATCTCTGTTGTCTGAAAGTGGTGCTGTCCGGACAAGAGAAGACACATTTTCTTGACAGCTTTTAGAAAAGTAACGACAATCGAGCAGCAAATGAAACATTCAAATGTTCTTTGGCTTCACTTTCATTTGGTTGTGAAACAATTTCACATTCAGGGGAGAATCGCTGCCATCATCATTTCCCCTACTAAACAGAACACTCTACTGTTGGGGAGGGAATGGTCTCGCACCTTGCTCATGTGAAGATTTTAGAGGCCTCTCTTGGATATCATTTCTTCTCCTATTTCTCAGACAGAGCACATTTAACTTAATCTGCCATTTTGCAGCAGATCTTGTACAACCCTTTGTGGCCTTATTTACAAGGTCCTAAAAATGCCATCATCCAATCTGACAGCATTCATGCTCTCATGCCCCGTTCATGCCCTGAGGTGTTTATTTTTACAGTGCTGAGCCTCAACCTATGGGGAATTTAGGGGTTTGGATCAGTAAAACCCCTGTTAGAGCCTTTTCTGGTAAGCTTTTATCATTCATTTTTGTTTCCAATTACCTCAATGTAAATATAACCCAGTGGCAGTTTTTGGTGCTAAAACAGTGAACAGTGTCACCTGACCTCGCATCTCAGGAAGCTGATATTGAGAGTAGGTGTCTTGAAAATAAGTGGGTGGACTGTGGAAGACCCATGTTTTGGTTATTATTATTTTCTGGGGAGTGTTTGTTTGGATCTAATCAGTTCATCCCTAACCATCAACTCGAATACACCATTCAAACAACCCTTGGACCACACATACCATGAAGGATCATCAAACAGTGAGCAACAAGCCTATAACTGGACAGCACATTGGTCATTCATGGCGTCTGTGGGCGGCCGCCAATTTAGCTCAGAAGCCGACGTAACCACCTTGCATAGATGTTCTGTTTCTTTCACAGAACTGGCCAACAGTCTAATGCAGAGTTGGTCTGGTTTTGTTTTGCATTCATTGCACTCAACCAGCATCCTCCTAAATCCTCTGTTTTTCTGGGTTGGACATGTTCTGTAATTGTCTCTTTTTAGAAATAAGGAAAATCTCTTTCATGTGGATTAACCTGTCTCAAGCGTGTTGTCCAACTATTCAGCAATTTAGCTTCTGTGCTCTTGAAATCTTCACTTCAGTCAACAGGAAGATTAATTTGCGATTACACAAACAGTGTAGTCATCCATAAAGTGAGCAGCACTCATTAAAACTGAGCATTTGTGTTAGAACTCCTTGATGGACGCGTGACAACGGCTTTGAATCAGCGTCTTTGACATGCTGATTCAAGGCTAAAATATAATAAATTGTGCTGCTGTGCACTTACACGAGCAAAAGCTTGAGAACAAAATGCTTCAGGGATTTCTACGTCCTTCAACACATGTGCACACACAGAATAGCTAGGACCCTCTCCACAACTCCAATGCACAAGTTGAACTGAAGTAGAGGATAACAAAGATATCCACAGCTTATGAACATTCATATTTGTTTTGATCAGGTCCATTTCTGAGCCACATGCCACATCGGGTAAGTTAAGAGAAACATTTGCGTTGAACCCTGGTGTGTAGTTTAACTCTGGTCAGAGATAACGGGACAGATGATTGCCACATCTGTTGATATGCAAAAAGTTGTGGTAATGTAGTTTAAGTGGGGTACTTTATGCTGATTGTACACTATACAATGCCCTCAACGAGACTGGATATTACAAGACTGTACAGGATTTGATATCGAGGCTTTACTGATGCTGCTGTTTACCTGTGCTTGCCCCTGTAATCTTCTGGTGTGTATTCCATATGGCGCAGAGCATCTGGTCTCTTCCCTTCACTGGAATTAATGCAGGCGTTGGAACAGCTCTGTTCTCTAAGCCAGAATATCTCGAGGTCAACAGACTGTGTGATGTTTTATTTACAGAGTCTATAATGCAGTTGTGTACTGTGTGTTTCAGGCAAGGGGGCATCAAATTGTAATCCTATCACTGGCAACGGTCACGGTGTACTTCGTGTATTTGTGTTTGCGTGTGCCACTTTAACACTGAGAGTCTCTTCCTAAGGTTAGGAAGTAGCAACCTGTTGGATGCTGTCTGCCCTCTTGGATATTCAAACTGCTCTTGTTTATATTTGCGAAGGATGACTAATGTCCATAGATTGGTGCTGATGGTTTGCAGACGACAGAGATGCCAAAGAAAAGAGCGTGAGTACTTCAAAGGTACTACTGTGGGTCTGCAGTAACTGGCAAAAATGACCAAAATGCACAGTGCCTGGCAGAGATCTGGAAGTGTTTGACGGGGTCACATTTTCCTTTTTTGGCTCTACTCATCACTTTTACTGTGTGAATTTGAAATCAAATTATTATGAAATTAAAGTGCGGACTACAGACTTTGAAGGTGTTCATATTTGGTCAAGTGTGGGAATTGTAGCCACGTATTTTTTTATTTTCGCTAATTCTTGCATGAGATCCAATGATATTAAACAACCAGCAGAAGAGTTAGAGCAAGGAAGAGCTATGCTGCTAGAATGACTAACAATGTTACAATAGCAGCACTGCACGGTTCAGCCAGTGTGGATTCAAAAACACCCTCAAACCGGGCTAAAAGTCAGTCTTTACCCTCGTAATCATCTGAATAAATCTGATCAAATACAGAGCCAACGCTACAGACAATGTGTCTCCGCCCAAATGTTTACAGACTGTAATACGGGTCAGGTGTCTGTAGTCAAGCTGGGTAAACATGAAGCCTGTGTAGCTGTTGCCTATATGTCTATTCTGACAGCTGTGTCAATGGAGACGACACACGTTCCTGATCTCCTGATAAGCCACCGACGATAGAGCAGTCGGGGGGGGGGGGGTGTGAGAGTGTGTGGTTGGTGCCTATAGACAATAAAATGTGCGTGTACGGCTAACTACTGGCACTGGAAACACATAAAACACAGCCTGCCGCGAAGCTGTCTCCATGGCAATAGAGCCTGGAAGAGGGAGAGAGGGGAACAGCTGGAATGTGGTTCATATCTCATGTTCTTTCTTCCACCTACACTCTTAATCTGCACATACATGCCTGTCTTGGGATTTGGCTGCTGTAATTGCCCTCCTACTCTCCCCTCTTGCCTTCTTGCACTCTTTATTCATCTTGTCAGGCAGGGTGGAAGGCTCTCTAAAGCAGGGGTCTCAAACTCATTTTCACTGCGGGCCACATCAGCATCACGGTCGGCCTCAAAGGGCCGGTTGTAAATGTAAGACTGTGTAAATGTAACTACTCCTAACATGTTGGTAAATAACTGTCTCTGCATTTGATTATTGTTTATTCAAGTGTAAAAATATTGTACATGTAGTTATATAAATGTAAACATATATTTAAGCACATTTCTGTTATTATAACTTAAATCCTTTTAATTTAGGGTTAAGAAACCCACATTCTATCAAAGATCAAACGATTACAGAAAATATCAAAGACAAATATCAAACAAGTTATTACAATAACTTCAATGCTTACAATCCTTTCAAGGGTGCGTTTGCACAATCCCACATGAAGTATTTCATGTGTTTTTAAAGCCACATTTGAAGTAGTCTTCAATGTACTCACAATACATTTTCATTTCAAATGTACAGTAACCAGCCAAAGAGCTGCTTCTGTGTTTAAGTATCTCATCATCATGTCTTTCTATCATAGTTATGACTTTCTATCTCATAACTTCGACTTTCTATCTCATAATTTCGTCTATGGGGATATTTTTATTGTCAAGTCTAACTTAAAAGAAAAAGAAAAAAAAAGATTTTTTTTTTTTTTTTTTGTGCTGGCGGATTCGCGGGCCACATAAAATGACGTGGCGGGCCGGATTCGGACCGCGGGCCGGGAGTTTGAGACCCCTGCTCTAAAGGGTCCCTCCTGGAGCAACCAGGCCATCGTTAATTCCCCTCCATGCTCATTAGTGACAACAAGCTCTCTCTACAGTACAGAAACTGTTAATAGGCCTGTCCCACTCCCTGTATTCAGCTACAGTACAGTACGTAACCGCGCTTAAGCGGTCGTTTGGTCAAGTTCCTGGTCAAAGTCCAATATGTCCGCCAAAACCTTTATTGCTTCGGATTCGTCAGTGAGAAAACAGTCCATGTGATTTGAAGTAGCCTAGGTTTTCAGGAGGGAGCTGATTGTCATTTATTCATGGACTCTTTTGTGATAATGGTCATGGTATAGCAGGACGTTTGTTCATGTTCTCACTTGTATATGTGAAGAAAATGGTCTTTACCGGAGTGAGACAGACTGTCGTACACACAACATTTCAGATCATGTGGTTTGGTACTAAATGGGTTTATGAAATATCAAGAACGAATGGAAAGTGTTAAACCCTCCTTGGTCCCCGTTACGCACACATTGATCAATTTGGATGATCGAATGTCTCAGTAGAGCATTTAATAAGACCTGAACTTTGCATGTGTCATATATTTACAGTATGCATATAAGTCCGAGCTGGTGCATTAATAGGAGACTGTCAGTGTTTGAAAAAAATGGGCCATTTATTTATGTAATAATCTGCATTATTTAACAAGTACCAGTGCTGCACATTGAGTTTCAAGCGCATATGCATTTGTGGCTGATTTTGTTGCACAGTGAAGGAGAGCTCTATGCAACCACTGATGGTAAATGGAGGGTAATGGGATTAGTGTAAGATCTGCTGTTTTGCCCTTTTCCTGCACTAGATGTCAACACAAAGCACATGCTTTTCTTTTTTCTTTTTTTTACTGGAAAGCTTCACCCAACACAATTATAGCAATGGCACAATTAACATTTCCAACATTTTTGTTGAACAACAGCAGGATGCAAACTAAGGCTGGGTATCAAACCTCAGTCCTTGTTGTGTATTGACGGAAATGTATCCTTTGCATCAAGTATCGAAAGGCTTAATAATGGTTTCCTGAAACATCTGGGCACGGTACTTTTTATCCAAACAGGAATAACAAGAATAAATAGCATATATATTTTTGTTGCAAAACGTGTTTCTATTGCATAAACCAAGTATGTCATTTTGGGATTGTCTCAGGTATTGTCTTAGTCTGTAGCCAAAGTAATCTCACTGCATATCCACTGCTTTGTCTCCCGCCTGATTTATATGTAATACCAAGGTATGATTGACACTGTCTGGTCATCTCTGTGTATGTATGTTGGCGGGCGGTGCTGCGTGCATGCTCACCTGTGTACATTTACAATGACATCATGTGACTGCTCCCCACAGGGTGCAGGTGGAGTTCTATGTGAACGAAAACACCTTCAAGGAGAGGCTGAAGCTTTTCTTCATCAAAAACCAAAGGTCAAGTAAGTACAGCCGACGGGGAGCGTCCCGCTAGATATGCTCAGATCTAAATGAACAAATAAAAGCATAATGTAGGAAATTGCAGTCAGTGATGACTCATAATTAAATTCCTTTTTGTCACTTGGGACTCAGTTGGATTTTATTGGGACATTAGCTGGCTCATTGTGAAGCGTTGTACAGTATGTGCGCACAGCAAGGACAGAGTATGGCTCATTTGTTGAGAAACGAGGCAGCGCTGCAGGGTTTTTTCTCAACAGGAGATAAAAGTGGCAATGCCACAACATCACTGAAAGAGACATTGGTGCAAGCACAGCAGTTCTGGAAGCCACTCGTTTGCATCGAGTTGTACAAACGTTCACGACGGGAGCTCTGTGTCTCTGGTAGAACACGTCGTTAACGTATCCTCGGCACTGACGTCTGCCGTCTTTACCTCAACGTGTCGCCATCACTAAGCCTCCGCAGTCTGTGACATGAAACCGCAGACTCGGAAGAAAAATGTCAGACCAGGCTGCGGGGGTCTGTTGCTCTATGCCGTCGCAGCTCTGTTTGTAATTCATTTTACCATCGACACCGGCTTCATCTGAAGAGGTCGTGTCACGAGATAATTGGGGAAGCTGCTGAGGCTGATTGGAATTGGGTAATACAACTAGCACCACCCTCTGCCCAGCAGGCATGTCTGCACCCAAGTGGCTGTTTCCGCAGATTTGGTGGTGGTGTGTGCTTACCAGTAATTGACTGCACTTATTCAAACAGGGAATTGTGATTCGACAAAACATTACAATCCCCCTTGCCTATTTCTGTGCCATCCCGTCGGTCATTTATCTTGCTCTGTGTAGTCCGTCTTCATATTAGACGCCCATGACAGTGCCGGTGTCATTTCATGTGTTATTCTTGGAGGGTTTGAAAGCCATGCGTCAGAGGATACCCGTTGTGACGGGGTGTCAGAGCAGCATAGAACTACATTAGTCATGCTTCAGGGCTTTGACACATCTGGCCTCTTTTAGCCTTTCACTCAAAGCCGTTTATGCACCCAAACGACTGCTGTTCAGGCAGTATCAACCTTCTACTGAGGAGAGATCTGGCGGCGCCTGTCGTCAGCAGTAGACTCACAATGACAGAGGCGGTCATAACAACTGGAGGGTCTGAACTTTACATGGTGGACGATGGTGTAAAAAAGTGTGCAGAGCTTTAGAGCAACCCAACCACAATGTCGGAGACCTAAACAAACTCATTCTCAGGTGATCATCTCTTCCGGTAAGCCAGACCGTTTGTCTTTGTTGGTCCGCAGGCCTGAGAATCCGCCTGTTCAACTTCTCACTGAAGATCCTCACCTGTGCCCTCTACATGCTGAGGGTCAGCCTGGATAACCCCAAGGAGGTCAACGACAACCCATGGTGAGAGTCACTCTGCAGCCCCGCTTATCAGTCATCCCCTTTTCCAGATGTGCCGATACTTCCTCGATAGGTTTTGATGCTGAGTGAAGTTGATGCTGCGTCCTTTGCTTCAGAAAAGGCTGTAACTGTCCAGAAACTGGTTTTTGAAGAAACCTTTCTCTTACCTCCTTATCACCTTTAATATCATCTGTCATTATCCTCTGGCATACCAAATTCATGTAGTTAATTTCACATATAATACCAGAGGATTTTTTTCCCTTTCCATGTGCATAGAGCAACAAATATGAAAGAAATAATGAGACCAGAGAACATTAATTTAGATTAAAATGTTGCTTTCATCACTTTGAATATGTCTACGTTTATTTATTTTTTTCAAATTGAGGAGTTCCCGAAACTAAACTACATTAAATGTGTGTTTTTGATGACTTCACCCAGGCGCCATCTTAATGTTTTCTTATTTATTTTGAAAGGATTTTACTTGTGTGTGTGTTGCTCCGTCTGTGCAGTCATGTGGAAGTAGTGGATTGTTTGTATTGTTCTCACTGCCAGCAGCTTTTAGAGACATGTGGGTTTCTTCTTTATGGCAACATAACAGCTGAACAAAATGTTTCCACACACACACACGTTCACGCTCTTTTTGTGTTTCCCCCGTTAGTGTTTTTCTCCACACTGCAATATGTCGGAGCAACAACAGTACAGCAGCCTCGGCAGAAATCGACTGGTATGTTTCAGCCTTCATGGCATTTAATTATAAACTGAAGCGCGTACATTGTTGATGTTGCAATTACATGGCGGTGCACCGAAGAAAACTTTCATATGCTTTTTGACAGGTCGTTGATTTTCTGCGTTGACAGACGGGAGTCTGTATGGGCGATACAGGTGAGGCGAATAACACTCCGAATGAAAGTGGACGTGAATCAAATTCCACTGTTTGAACTAAATCTTCAAGCAACCCAGAGACATGAGCAGCCATTTATTAGATACAAGCAGAGCAGAAGAGATGCGTTTGCTGTTGCTGGCTTCACTGGTCTCCCTCTCTCCTCTGCTCCAGGTGACAGTGGCCTTAATCAGTTTCTTGGAGACCGTGCTCATCACATATCTCAGCTACAAGGTAAGCAACTGGTGCACAGTTTCCCTCTTTAATCCGAGCCGATGTCTTACAGCTGTCTGATTAAAAGTCCAGCACACCTCGTTTCTACTCCCTCGTGAGCCGACAGCTTTCAGTGTCCAGTCCAAGTGCCCATGCACCTATCGGAGACACGGGGCTCGAAGACTTTAGCCCCTAAATTTAGACTCAGACATCACGCACAGTTACAAGTTAGATAAACCAGGTCACAGGGCTGGAAGTGCTGTTTTTGTTTCATCTATGCGAGTCCTCTAAAGGTGCACTTTGTTCCTCTCCAATGGTTGTTCTGTAGGTTTCAGCTTCCTCCCCCTGTGGTGATCCACTGTAGTTTTGTCTGGGTTTTATTATTTGCAGTTTCTTTTATCCTTTTTATGTCTTGCCATGTCCTTTTTTCCCTTTTGTCAGAGGACTGTTTAGGGACTCACTCTACGTATATTTAAGAAGGAACAAATCTCCTTTTTTCAGCGACTGCAAAAATGATTTGATGTCACACACTTTCATTTTCTCCACTAAGCTTTTTAGAAGCATTATCGACGACGGCCCCCACTAAACTGAACCTTGTAAACTCTGCTGCTCAATATGTGATTAGTATTCAGACCCACACACTGACTGTGCTTAGTTGCCACCATACTGTCCCTGTGTGTAAATACTTTATGAACTGGCCTACATCTTGCCAGTGTCCACAAAGTGTTTTCCTTTTCTTAGCTTAGCTTTCCTTCATTCAAGGCCTTATTAATAAATACATAATTCAGCATGTAATAGTTCAAGGGCACTAATAATCTTAATTTACAGAACGCATGTCTGAAAGCAAGAGCAGAGAATTCAACATACAGTAACTTACAAAGTAAACTCTTCAAAAAGTCATTAAGATCTAGAAGAAAGCGTTTGTGATGGCGAGAGATTGAATGACAAAGAATAGTATAATAATTCTGTTTCTGTATATACACACTGCACAGTGGCAAAGCGTCATTAACATGCTCCACAAACATGCACTTGCATTGTGCATTGAACGCCTGAAGAACAAAACCAGGTCAATGAGGAGTGTTGTTTCCCGACCCAACTATAATTACCAACCTCTCCGTTCCAGCTTTGAGGAACTCGGATCAATACAGAAATTGTTTGTACCAAAGAACGAAGCATTTTTAATGGTGTTATTAGAGTAACACGGACTTACAACTCATTATTGGGACGACAGATGAAAAATAGCCTTTTGGCTAACTGGCACATTTGCAGAAATGTTTTTATTAATGTGCACTGTCCCGTTCAAATAAACCAACAAATAAATAACATTCAAAAGCATTGTCCTCTTGCCTGTTTTACGGTATTGGTTTCATGTCTCGGCTGACATTTCATGTCTCGGCTCATTATCTTCTCTCTGAAACAATCTGCGCTGTCGCTTATTGAATTCATTGAATCACTTCCCATCAATTTGCTTTCCAGGGGAACATTTGGGAGCAGATCTTCCAGATAACCTTCATATTGGAGATGATCAATTCAGTGCCATTTATAATCACAGTGAGTAATTCATTTAATGAACTGAGCAGTCAATATGGTCCATTAAAAAATGTATTAACACTCAAGGCCATTGCTCTGAGCAATACGATAATCGAATGTTAATGTCCAATTACTGTGTACCTCATCTAAGGGTCAATTTATTTTCTTCCCTGTATCGAGAATAACGATTTCCTTTCAGCTATGTTGACGAATAACGATGTCACTGATGTTACTCACCCTTTCTCTCTTCCGTCTTTCTTTCCTCTCTTCCTTAAGATCTTCTGGCATCCATTGAGAAACATTTTCGTCCCGGTGTTTCTCAACTGCTGGCTTGCCAAAGGTGTCCTGGAGAACATGATCGTAAGTATTTTCAACAGCTGTAATGCATAAAAAAAAAGAGCACACGGAACTCATGTTTGTGCTTGTTTGTTGTTTTACCACTGAGGGCTTTGAAGGTACATTATCCATCCTGTCACAGCCATATTGGAGGCCCTTAGCTCATGGGTAATGCAATAAGGCAATAAAGGCGGACTGGGTTCATACAATTTAGCAATCCGAAGAGAATTCAATTGAGCTGACACTGGGCACCAGCCAATGCATCTTTCTGAGGCAAGTGTTATTTGCTACTAGTTTGTGTAACATTGTTGGCAATGGTTGCTGTTAACGCTGGTTGCTTTGATAAATTAGGTTGCTGGCTAATTTAAACGCAAACACCAACCATTAGATCAGGGTAACTGAGCCGACTCTTGTTTAGAGAAAAGATAAGAGGCGCTCGGACATTTTTTTCACAATTTCCGAAGAAATTGTATGAATTATTCTGGTTTAAAATGTAACAGACACACATCTATATTACAGCATTGTTTTTTCAAGGTATGTATCTTTTGTGAATGGTTTCACAGGCAGCTACTTTTGACTCTCACTCGTTCAGTTGATTTTCATTATGCCACCAGCAGCCGTTGCTGGGGGGATTAATGATGCAACTGCAAAGCGTGCAAATACTTAATGTACTGTAGGCCTGTACGGAACAAGAAAATGATAAATTGTAGTTTTTTGGGGGCTACAGCACATGCAGAACCAACAGCAAATGCAGGCAATACAAAACACTGCAATGCAGCATACAAACAGATAAAGGATAAAAAAGCCGGGTTCACAGGATTCTGCTGTTGTCGTATCAATACTGTCCAGGATTTACCGTACAGTAGGTGCTGGTACATGGAATTCAAAGCAATTACATGATATCCACTGTGATTCAGATGAGACCATGACAGAGTAAGAGCCTCATGCCAAGGCGGTAGTTGGGCAGATGGTAGAATCCGAGGCCAAGCGGACCAGCACGTGGAGAGAAAACAGGGACAGTTTGGAGAGGCGATGAAGGGAGGCGGTGGCAGGCAGAACATGCTCACAAGGTGCAACGGGAAATGAGTCGTGAGCTGCTACATTTCAAGACGGGAGTCGGAGAAAACACAATGTAGTATGACGACAAAGGACAGTGGAGTTGGTTATAGATTGTGTGTAATGATGTATGGGTTTGTTTGTTAATAATTCATATCCATCATCAAGGCAAAGTTAATAAATATAAAGACAGTAACTGCGTTTTTTTCGAGCATTGTTTGACTTGAGAACTTACACATCTTATAGTTGGCAATGTATCTTACTTATCAGTCATTGGTATGGATATGGTAATAAAAACCCAGCTATCTACTAATCTCTTTTCCCATGTCCAGAATGACTTCCATCGTGCCATCCAGAGGACCCACTCTGCCATGTTCAACCAGGTGTGCATCCTCATCTGCACCTTAATGTGTCTGGTTTTCACTGGGTGAGTGAACCTCTGTTCTTGTTCAACACAGACATGCATTTCCGCCTCAATCTGTTTCCTGGACAGTGCACCACATGGCCCAGCAAACATTATCTTCACCACAGTTGCAGTAGTATGTGGTGGACGAGGTAGATCGTTCCAAAATGGTGATGAACAGCAGTGAAACACAAGAACTAACAACAAGAAAACACGGCAGGGCAGTGTGATAAATTAAGAGAAAAACACAGCTGACCGTTCTTATTCTTCCGTACATCATAGTTTCACAAAAACGTGAATGACCCGAGAGCCATAGTTTGGTTTGTCCAATCTGGGCTACTGTAGAAACATGACGGCCAGCTGCGTGAACAGGACCCACTCCGTATGTAGTTACAAACGGCTAATTCTAAGGTAATCGAAACACAAATATTTATATTTTCAGGTGATTATACTCTTAAAAAAACGTAACTTATAATATTATACTCCATTTCTACCAGTATATCCCTCTAATTGTCTACAGACTGTACCTTTAAGCACCTTCTTGTGCCTTGGCCTACACCCACCTCCTCCACACCAGTCTGTCCAGTCAGAAATCACCATTGATCGATTCATTAAATCTCCAACTCGTCAATGTAAAAAACACAAAGTACTTAGCACAAGCTGGGAGGCGGAACCGACGGAGCAATCAATACACTGATGTGGAGCCTCAGGTGTATTTACTCTACTGCCCTTTGACCTCGGGCAAATTGAGTTTTATATCCAGTCCACCGGGCTAAAACAGCTTTCCCTAGTAAGCTTACATATTTGAATTATCTTTACCTGTAGGAGACATGTCGGATGCAGCATCATAAAGTGTACTTCCTCATCTTTCTGCAGAGCTTGTGGCATCCAGCATCTAGAGAGAGCCGGGAAGCACCTGGACCTGTTTGACTCCTTCTATTTCTGCATCGTCACCTTCTCCACTGTGGGCTACGGGGACGTCACGCCACAGATCTGGCCCTCCAAGCTGCTGGTGGTCATTCTCATCTGTGTTGCGCTGGTGGTGCTCCCGCTGCAGGTAGTGACTGCGGCGGTTCCACGCCTCATTAAACCTTGTACTCGGTGCCGTCTCATCGTTAGCAATTCTTGTCATGTTCTGCATCTAGTGATGACCTTTGATCTTTGAGTATTCCCCAGATGTGCTGGGGAAGCAATGCAAATGAACTCCTGCTGCCTGGCAAACTTTCACTCCAGTTGTCCGTGTCCAGAAAGCGACTCAATCTGTCATCTATTATTAATTTAAGTCTTGTTGCATTTGACATCACGTCGGCGTTGTTGTCGTTTTGTCAGTTTGAAGAACTAGCGTACCTGTGGATAGAGAGCCAGAAGTTAGGAGGGAACTACAGCCGCCACCGGGCACAGACGGAGAAACATGTGGTGTTGTGTGTCAGCTCGCTGAAGATTGACCTGCTGATGGATTTCCTCAACGAGTTCTACGCTCATCCGAGACTACAGGTACCAAAACAAAACAGTTGTATGTCGTCGGTATAAATACCATACATGAAAAATCAAGCCTGCTGTTGGCCAGCAGCATAGGAATGGTAAAGTGATAAGCAGGATGAATATAACCATAGATTTATGCTGAAATTCACCAACTTTATTCCATTCATAGTATTTTGTGTATTGCTGGAGGATAAATGCAGGATATGCAGCTAGCTGTAAAAGCCTGTACATGATCTAATATTGCAAGATTCAAGTAAATGCATCGGTAAACCTTGTTTTGCAGGACTACTACGTGGTGATCCTGTGTCCGACGGAGATAGACATTCAGGTTCGCCGTATCCTCCAAATCCCTCTGTGGTCCCAGAGGGTCATCTACCTTCAAGGATCTGCCCTCAAGGACCAGGACTTGATGAGGGCCAAGTGAGTTTATTACATCTCTGATTCCACCTTTCTTTATGAAACCGCATATACTGTCTGCACCGAATAGTGTATGTGATGGCAACTCAATGTGATTATCAGGCTGTATGAAACCAGGTCCTGTCATTCAAACTGCATATAATGTCGTTTAAAAGGTTTGACTTTAAGTCGAGCACAAAATCTATGTTTTATTAATTTTACTTTCTGAACAAGAATCTTTAAATTACAGTAAAGTTTAAGTCCTCCACTGGAAAATCAGAGTCCAGGGTACTTACGCGTTCACTTGGCTGCCCTCTGCTCGCACATCAGTGTAATGGGATCGCAATCTACATTGATCATCTGCTCACGTGCTGTTACGCTTTGGTCACAGGACATTAGTGCTCACCCCTGCCTGGCTTTTCTACAAAGCATTGATCTCTGTAAATCATGAACTTTACGTTTGGCTGAATGTCCTCCTCACAGTCATCAACCCGTCAAACGTCTGTCTTTGTTTCTTTCTGTCTCTTCTCTCCATCTGTGCTCAGGATGGACGATGCTGAGGCCTGCTTCATCCTCAGCAGCAGGAACGAGGTCGACCGAACTGCTGCTGTGAGTCTGGTCAACAGGAGTCTTAAAGTCCAGTACAAACTATCTCACGATAACAATCATTTAAATGGAGCGATTCCTCCCCTCACACTCCCCTCCAATACAATTTAGCCGAGGACGTTTGAGATATTCATACGACGTTGTGATTTTGTGGCCCTGCCATTGAGTGAAACTTTATGGTCCATAAAATTCAGATTGCATTTACAAATGAGTTACTGGTTGAGTGAAATGGAGCCTTTTCTTGTGCCGCAGGATCATCAGACTATTTTGAGGGCTTGGGCTGCAAAAGATTTTGCTCCAAATTGCCCTCTCTACGTCCAAATTCTCAAACCAGAAAATAAATTCCACGTGAAGTTTGCAGGTAAGTGCTGTGAAGACTGCCTACTTATTGATTACTCGATTATTTTACTCAATCCATTTAAACAAGGTAGCCATTTTATAAGTTAAACTTCCTTAAGCTAAGAGTAACAAACTAAACTAATGTTTAAAGAGCGGTCTAGTTTAAATCCTAATTTTATGATTTAAAGTTAAATCCTTGTTGGTGCAACCTCAGTCTAACATATTGTATCATTGCAATTTATCCATTGCAATCAGATCACGTAGTATGTGAAGAGGAGTTCAAGTATGCCATGTTGGCACTGAACTGTGTGTGTCCCGCCACGTCCACCTTAGTCACACTCCTGGTTCACACCTCCAGAGGACAGTGAGTACACGCTACCACTTTACAACATCAACTATTAACATTAGCATTTGTGGATTTGCAGTGCTATCCATGCTACGGCCCTGCAACTTTCTCAGAGTAATATACTGTACATGCTTTGCAACTTGAGGTAATTTCAAAGTTATCAAATGTAAGAAAGTGCTCCGACAGTCGAAGTAATCTAATCGTTTGAATTTTGATCCCTGAGGAAATACACTTATTCACATTCTTGCCTCGAGGTAGATGCGTCGATCGATAACAACTCAAATGTCTGTCCATTAGATGGGCTGCGATGATTAGCTTAGCTTAGCATAAAGGCTCTGTCAAAATCAAGTCAGTAAACATTACGCTGGTTCTTGCTTGGCAATAAATCTAGCTGTTTGTTTTTTTATTCTGTGAAAGGTGACCACTATATCTTCACTGCTCTTCCATTTTAATTTGAATAACTTGCCCTGACTTGGGGCTGTGAAGGTGACAGGACTGGGAATAGACTTCCTTTTGGCAGTCGTTAATTTAAATGTCATCGCATTGATCAAAAGTCATGAAGGACATGAATTGCCTAAATGAAATAACTTCAGAGCCATTTCTCTCTTTCTTCATGATTGTGAATATAAGGTCGTGAATGGTTCGATAGATTTATCAGTCTAGGGGGAAATAAGGTCCGGAATTATTTTAAGGTGCCCTGTTCTATGAATTGAAATGACTTTTGAGTCAATATATTATAGTCTGACATTTCATTTAGACATATATGTTTATTTTCTTAAAAACAAGACTGCTGTATGTTAGCAACAACATTGTAGAAGTCTGACACGTCATGTTACTGAAGTATCGATGATGATAATGCTGTTTCAGGGAGGGGCAGATGTCCCCGGAGCAGTGGCAGAAGATTTATGGACGCTGCTCTGGAAACGAGGTCTACCACATCCGCTTGTGCGACAGCAAGTTTTTTGGGGAGTATGATGGAAAGAGCTTCACCTACGCCTCCTTCCATGCCCACAAGAAGTTAGTAAAACTTCCACTAGCTTCGTCTCAACACACTACAATGATGTTTGACCTAATCAGAGTCATTTCTAATGTCTTTGGGAGCAAGAAAATAACAATTTTGAACACCCCCCCCCCCCCCCCCCCCACACACACACACACACACCTTTACTGCCCAGGTATGGTGTGTGTTTGATCGGAGTGAAGAGGGAGGACAACAAGAGCATCCTCCTCAACCCGGGCCCCCGCCACATCATGGCTGCCGCAGACACCTGCTACTACATCAACATCACCAAGGAGGAGAACTCTGCCTTCATCTTCAAAGAGGAGGAGAAGCACAACAAGGGCCTGTCTGTGTCCGGCCTCTACGACGCCCCCTCCAGGCTGCCCGTGCACAGCATCATCGCCAGCATGGGTGAGACTCGCAGCTGAAAAGGAGATGGAAGATGCTGTGTGTTCAGTCTGCAGACAGTTTTACATTCGTCAGGTTGAAAGGGTTTTCATGTACAAAGAGGAAATTGATGCTTTGTTGCTGATGCTTACTTACTCACACTTCTGAGTGGTGGCTGCCTTGGTGATGCCGTACGCTTTCGCTGACTGTTCTGCACGACTTTTTTCTTACATGCGTTTTTTACTTTCTTGGCTGACATTATTGTGTTGTGCTTTTTCTTCGACCTGTGAAAGTTGATCAGGCCACTGCATATGGTAAGTTTGCGCATTGTGCATCACTTTTCCACACATATTTAGTCGTCCTGCAATTTAAGGAGTACAAACTTTACAATTGACAGGATGATATGCACTGTGCAGCACACAGTGATATTTTATTGTTCGTAACACCTCTTAATTCTTTTGTGATTTTCATGATCTTTTTAAAAATTTAAAATCAAATTTTCTCAAAGAAGATTATATATGTATTGTACATGCAGTATATCATGTATTTGATATATGTATTGTGCATATATCATCATGTATCTGATATGCCGGATATATGTGCATACATCATAAAGCCAGTGTGATGTATTTTAGGGATATATGTATTGACACACATACAATGTCAATACTGTTTGCATGTCTTTTGTTGTAACTTGAGAGTCCAATTACGTCGATGAAAGCAATACATTTTCTCCTCAAGGTAAAGCTGAGCTAAAGAAGGCGATCGGGTCGTGAGTGGCAAAGATGCTGAATAAGCTAAACATAGACTGTATTACGAATACATATACAATATGAAAAAGCAGAGGAGTGTTTTCTGAGATAAAATGGTTTTGGATTCACCAAGACATTAATGCGCAAACATATGTTGTTGTCTGAGCAACACGTGACAGTAAAAGTGCTGCACATGCTATGTCTAAATGGCCGTCTAGTTTTCTGCTCATGCAATAGCCTCACGTCGTTTCCAGGCACGGTGGCCATAGACCTCCAGAACCCCGATCCTCCCGAGGAGAGCAGCAAGCTGACCCTGCCGACGGAGAACGGCTCTGGGAGCCGCAGGCCGAGCATCGCGGCTGTCCTAGAGATCGCTGACTCCTCCACCATTCTGCCCTGCGACCTCCTCAGCGACCAATCGGAGGACGAGACCAACCAATCGGACGAGGAGGGTTCTGTCGGGTCAGAGTGAGTGATGTTATTGACCCAAAGGAGATTTTGTGGTTTTGTATTGTCATGTGGCAGTAAAATAAGTGAAATGTCCTCATATTGCCGGCGTCCTGTGCTCTATAGACTTGATTGATGTCACCTGTCGTCCTCCTCTTCCTCATGTCTCAGTGGTTGTAGGAGGAGAGATTGATGGGTTTGAAATCGGCATGTAATCCGTGTGTCATGATGCTGTAATGGTGCAGACATGGCGGTGATGAATGTGTACGTCATGACAGGGAGGGTCATCACTGTTCCTCTTGAGTGAAGCTCATGCTGTATGTCCTTGTTTAGATCTTCACCTCTCAACGCTATCAGTCGCCATTCTAGCAACTCAGCGAGTCAGAGTAATCGGTTTATCTCAGCAGTTTCGTTCTTCTCGTTTCCTTCCCTGTATTTGGTTTCATTAGCTGGAGATAACGTTCTAACCTCTGAGCTCCTAACCACTTGAGTCGTTTTTATTCTTTAACAAATGTCAGACGCAGTAGTTGAGGGGATGGAGGCAACTGCATTGTCTGCAGGAAACGGACCGAGCTGCTCAAGGTGCCACAGTGCCATCACGTGGTGATCCGGTATTATGCATCCATTAACAAAGTCTCAATCTCTTTTATTGGTAAACTAGAGGGCACCGTGAAACTGATTAGGGTAATTGCATCTGGCATTTTACAAATCGACGCTCGCAGAACCAAACTAACACAATTGTTGCGAAAACAAAATGAGACACGATTAAAACTAAACGGACGACAAAAACATTGTAATTGGCCGTGTAGTTTGTGTTGAGCAGGAATGAGTCCTTCGGGCTGACAATCATCAGTCATTTGAACAAAACCGATTTTAACAATAAACGGAAAGATGTAAATGTTATTTGCTGGCAGTCAGTGATATTTAGCATGATGGAATAATGATGAAAGTCTTGAAAAGGGATTCGGGGATGCACTATGTTTGTGTGAGGTTGTGTTTCGCAGTTCCTTCAGAGCCTATGGGAGGAATAATGGACAACATGGTTGCACTATATGTCAGTCATGGTGACAGCCGGGGTCGAAGGCATTATATGTGTGTGTCGTCCGTCCATTCATCCCATTCTCATGAACACAATATCTCAGGAACACCTGGAGGGTATTTCATTACATCTGGCACAAACATCAACTTGGACTCAAAAGTAAAGGTCACCTCATAAACCACGTTTGACTGGTTGGCGGAGGCATACAACCACGAGGTGGTGATTCTCATTGCTCCAGTTCGTTGACGCTACGTTGTTACAATGTTCAGGTTTGGTAAATTCTTGTTTGTTTTGCCATCAGTTTTGTGAAGGGCTACCCTCCCAACTCGCCCTACATCGGCAGCTCTCCAACTCTGTGCCACCTCTTGCCACAGAAAGCTCCATTCTGCTGCCTTCGCCTCGACAAGGTAAGTTCACACACAGGAACAGACACAAGCAGTTCAGGATTAAACCAAAAACAAAAATGCATTAACCTTTTTTTCACAATCTTTTATACAAAAATACAAAGTGTTATGTCAAAGATCTGCTAAAAGCACAGTACAAGTGAAACCTGACTGACTTCCTGTTGAATTGTCTGTCTCCGTCCAGGGCTGCACACACAGCAGCTTTGAGGATGCCAAAGCATACGGCTTCAAGAATAAGCTGATAATCGTGTCCGCAGAGACGGCGGGAAACGGTCTCTACAATTTCGTTGTCCCTCTGCGTGCTTACTATCGGCCCAGGAAGGAGCTCAACCCCATAGTGCTGCTGCTGGACAACCAGTAAGACCTTTAACAGTCGTATTTGTTTGTTCTTACTCCTACAGGGACGTAAAACCACAGACGCTTTCATGATAACTTCAAAAAACTCGAGAGTAATGCGTTTGTATCGAGGCCGCTAACACATGGACTACCTACACCGATAATTATGTACAGTTTAACACCATAACGATGAGATGGTATGCAGATAGACAGTAGACTGATACAGCTGTGCATTCATGTTGATAAAGGTTTCGTTGTATTCAAACTTTTTATTACAAATCTGTAGTTAGTTCTTTATTTCAATTACCGTATGTCAGAGTTTGATACAGATAAAAAAAAGAGTGCTTTTTTAATATGAGCATATAATGAAAGTGACAGAATTGTTTGCCGTAGAGTGAGTTATTTTAGCTTGATGAACATGGGATAACTTAGCCTCAAGATATAGGAAAATGTTTTTTACATTGTTAATAAAAAGCGTTTTTTTTACGTAGAGAACTGAATCAAAGTTCAAAATATGTGAGGAAATGGATCTGGATGTGCCCGTTTGTGTGTTTGTGTTTTTTTTGCGTTTGCTTGTGGACACATGAAATCGATTTTTGAAAAATGTTTCCGGTGCTCCGTGAGTTTGTAATTTAAAGCAACCGAAAAGCAGTCAGCTGAGCACAGTTGGAACTGTGGGTTAGCGTTCCTTCAAGATGGAGAAAGTCCCTGCATAAGAAAGCCGAGCCAGCCGTGTGTTAGGGTGTGTAAACATTTGTGTGTCTGGCGTGTGTTTTCTGCTCCAACTCACTTTGAGTTTTATTGACTTCGGCCAAATCTCTACGGTCGCCGAAACCAATAACCTATGCCGACAGAGAGCCAAGAAAGCTGAGCGACGACCTCAGGGGTTTTCATAGCAACCAGTTAAATCCTCTTGCAGAATTCAAGAATTTTAAAAAACGTTTCCACAAAAAACTTTTTCTTTTCTTTTTTGCCATCGAAATGAATCCAGTTAAACCAGCCTCTGCACTTCCCTGATCAACAAGTTCATTTCAGGAAATTGCAGCAGCAGTGTCATAATGTGTCACTGGAGTTTTCCAGAGATAATTAGTCTGGCAGGCTCATTCGTGATGTTTCCTGTTTCCCGCAGGCCAGACAACCACTTCTTAGAGGCCATTTGCTGCTTTCCAATGGTTTACTTCATGGCTGGCACAATCGATAAGTATGTATTTGGATTATTTATAAAGCTATAAAAACCTGCTCGCTTGATTCATTGATTTTGTGATCACGTTCATCTCCTTAGTCGTTTTTCCATTTGTATTACAGCTACCTGCCTCGTGAATAAATCATATTCTTATTCCCACTTACATTAGCGAGTTATGACCTGTGATTTAATAACCCAGGTTGGACCTTTAAGTCTTAAGCGAGCATAGTTGATTAAGATTTCAGTAATGTGTAATTTGGTTGCTATGAAACATTGTTGTGCTGTCCAATCAAAAGCAATCAGCGATATAAAAAGGGAGTGACTGCAACATCAATGTTGTAACTGTCTGCACACATGGAATGTGGAAAAATTATGATATTAATCATAGTTTAGTATGACTTAGAGATAACCATAAATAAGTCGTAGTATAGTATGTGTAAATAAATGACAAAATATAATCATATAAATGCCATAATTTATGTGATTAAATGTGATCGTATAGCATGCCATAAAAACCTCCCGGCATAGTATTTCATTAAAAAGTCAATCGTACAGTATGCTGTTGAAATTTGATGAAAAGACTTATAGTATAGTATGCCATAAAAATGTGTCATACTCTAGTATGTCTTAAAATGAATGTAAGGCAAGTTTATTTGTAGAGCACATTTCAACAACAAGGTAATTCAAAGTGCTTCACATGAAACCATTAAAAGCATCAAAACACAAGGCAAAAGAAAAGGAGATTTAAAAACAATTAAGAACATTCATTGAAACAATAAAAACAGTAAAAAATAAAAACTGTGTAAGAAATAAAATGCAGTAGTAAAATGCAGAAAATTGATTAATATATGAATTGAATGTGGTTCAATTAAAGGCAGCAGCAAACAGAAAAGTCTTCAATCTTGATTTAAATGAGCTGAGGGTCTCAGCAGACCTGCAGCTTTCTGGGACTTTGTTCCAGATATGTGGAGCAGAAAAACTGAACGCTGCTTCTCCATGTTTAGTTCTGACTCTGGGAACAGAAAGTAGACCGGTCCCAGACGACCTGAGGGGTCGGGATGGTTCATAAGGTAGCAGCAGATCGGAGATGTGTTTTGGCCCGAAACCATTCAGTGCTTTGTAAACCAACAGCAGGATTTTAAAGTCAATTCTTTGTTGGACAGGAAGCCAGTGCAAAGACCTCAGAACTGGAGTGATGTGATCCACCCTCCTGGTCTTAGTGAGGACTCGAGCTGCAGCGTTCTGACTGACTTTAAACTATCAGATGTAGTTAAACTATCTTTGTTACAAAATATGTCACAAAAATGATATAAATGATAGAAATATAAATACATTGAACATTACAGATATTACCATTGTTATAATATCCAGGACTATTTCCTGACATGACATGCCGTTGTGAACACTGTTGTTTTGTGAATGGACCAGCTTGGACAACCTGCTTCAGTGTGGCATAATCTACGCTGACAACTTGGTGGTTGTGGACAAGGAGAGCACCATGAGCGCCGAGGAGGACTACATGGCAGACGCCAAGACCATCGTCAACGTCCAGACTATGTTCAGGTAACACGGGCAGCATGTCATTGTGTAGAAACATACAGGAAACAGTTGGTACCATGCGGCTGTTTGCGTTTGAGCCACACCTTCGCGTTGGCTCGACTGTGCATCAGACTCCACTTAATTAACTCCCTCATCTGTTCTCGTAAAGATGCTGGAAAGCAAATGCTTGTTTTCAGAGTTTGCCAGAATGGTTCATCTCAAAGACAAAGTGCTTCTTTTTTTTTTTCTTCAACAACCGAAATTAAAAGCATCCATCACTGCCACGTGGGGTCTCCCCCTCAGCACGAAGCATTTATTCCCTTCCCTGACATCCGTCTCTCTTTACTGTCCCCCTCGCTCAGGTTGTTCCCCAGTCTCAGCATCATCACGGAGCTCACACATCCGTCCAACATGAGGTTCATGCAGTTCAGAGCCAAGGACTGCTACTCCCTCGCGCTCTCCAAACTGGAGAAGGTGAGCTGTTGAGAAAGAACCATGTTACGACTTTGACTTCGGTTCTCTGTTCTTCCTGAAAGTAACTCTGTGGTCCGTCCATGTTTTCAAAAGGCTGATCAAAGCTGCGTAAACGAAGATGATCTCGAGCAGTGTAATGTTTCAAATGAGTCTTAAAGGATCGAGGGAATCGATTATTCATTCTCAACCTCAACTCTCAAAAAATCGCTCTTGTATGTGTTGTGTCTTCAGTGGTAAACACACCATTTGTCTCTCCCCCCCTGTATATTTTCAAGTGCTTTTTCATGTGCCGTTACGTCTGTTCTTCCAGCACTGATGGTAAAAGAAACGGAAGGAATTGTGAAGACTTTCACCAACTTGCTACTTTAGGAGTGTCTTGAAGTCCTTTTGCAGATGGAGCAAAAGAGCAATAGTTCAGTAAACAAACGGGAAAAGGTGAGATTTGAATATCTGGTTGCTCTGTTTCTCTCTCCAGACGGAGCGTGATAAGGGCTCCAACCTGGCCTTCATGTTCCGGCTGCCGTTTGCTGCGGGCAGGGTGTTCAGCATCAGCATGTTGGATACACTGCTTTACCAGGTGGGATAACAAAGTGTATATATATACATAAACGTCTAACCCTGAGTTCTGAACAAGGCGTTGGTGGCTGGGCTTTTTCACAGTCGTTCACCGCCGTCCTTCTCTCTGCCGTTCTTCTCTCAGTCGTTTGTTAAGGACTATATGATCGCTATTGCGAGGCTGCTTCTTGGTCTGGACACCACGCCCGGCTCTGGGTACCTGTGTGCTGTGAGTCGTTCATACTGCTAAGCGTTTGAGTGAGTGAGTTTGTGCTTGTGGCTACTTGACTCTTTATTCTCCGTCCTCAGATGAAGATCACAGAAGAGGATCTGTGGATCAGAACTTATGGCAGACTCTTCCAGAAGCTTTGTTCCTCCAGCGCCGAGATCCCCATAGGGATCTACCGCACGGAGTCGCACATGTTCTCAACCTCAGAAGCAAGTTCAGTTTTACCAAACGCTTGATATCGGAGACCTCGCTTTGGGTTTGGCTTCCGGTTTGGCTTTAGCTTCTTTTCATTGTTCATTCCCTCATTCTGTGTTTGCTTCATTCCTTCTTTTCTTTCTTTTTTTAAAATGTCCTTCCATGATTTGCAAATTTTCTACTTTTATTTTCTTTTTGAAATTCTATTTTTCCCTCCATTCTCCCACCCTCTCTTTGGTTTTTGCAATCGTTCTAACTTGCTGCTTTGAATGCTTTTTCGTGTTGCTTTTCATCCATCGTTGTTTCCTCCTTTTTGCATTTCTCTCTTCTACTTGTTTGATGCCAGGGGAAGGAAATTAAAAAAGGAAAATTATGCATTTGAGGCATTGCCAACAAAAGGTTATTCGACAACTTTCACTCATTTTTGTGTGACGAATAAAAAAGAAATCAGCCATTTATGATATTTAGCAGGTTATGTAAGTGGCTAATGTCAGATCCAAACTAGAAATGTACCATTGCTCGATAATAGTGTTCATTTCCACCATTTTAATCGTGAATAATACAATTTTAAATACACTATATTTAATAATTCATGTGCAAACTTTTGAGGCTTTGGATGATTTAGTTTGCTTTGGATGCCTCCGTCTTTCATTGCAATTCTTTTTGTTTGGATGTCTGTTTGTCTGTCTTGTTTCAGAGCAAGGACAGTTACGCACAGGTAAGATCCGAATGTGCTTCTTTAT
Source organism: Melanostigma gelatinosum (assembly GCF_949748355.1). Classification (NCBI taxonomy): domain Eukaryota; kingdom Metazoa; phylum Chordata; class Actinopteri; order Perciformes; family Zoarcidae; genus Melanostigma; species Melanostigma gelatinosum. The sequence continues at coordinate 5,912,735 of NC_136639.1, forward strand.
AATTTATACTATATTTTCCTCAAATGTCCTCTTTTTGCTGACAGCACACAACGATCAATAATTCAACACTGGCATTTTTCTGGCTTATCAAAATGTAAAGCTCATTGCCGTCACATCTTGATAATACAGGCGCCTGAAATATGAAAGTTTGCTTTCATTGTGATACACGCAGGTATTTCTTTGAAACAAACTGAACAAAAAAATAACAAAACAGTGAAGCCAACACGAACCTGTTCACACACAGTATCCAGCATTAACACTGCCACCCTGCTCTCCCAGTCTCAGGTGTCCATAAACATGCAGCAAGGCGAGGAGCATCGCGAGCGTGGAGAGTCCTGGAAGGAGAAGAAGGCCCACAGAAACTCCACCACCAGTGACCAATCGGAGCACCCACTGCTGAGAAAGAAGAGCATGCAGTGGGCAAGGCGGCTGAGCAGGAAGACCACCAAACCGTCCAGCAGAGCAGAGCGCATCTCGCAGCAGAGACTCAGCCTGTACCGGCGCTCCGAGCGACAGGAACTGTCCGAGCTGGTCAAGAACCGCATGAAGCACTTGGGCCTGCCCACCGTGGGATACGGTGAGTGGAGCAGCTGACGGCACGGGGTTTAGAGAGATGATGAGTCGTCTTTGCTTTATGTAGACGTTAACTCAATGCAGTGCTTTACAACATGTGACTTATATCTGTATGGCATACTAAAAAAGGTATTGGTGGTTATTCATTTTCATCACAGTAATTTCAGCATAATTAGTCATTATGTGCATGAAAATGGATAACGATGCAAATGATGTTATTTTGCAGATTGGAGTCTCGGTACTGTCAACATTTCTTGAAGGCCACAGCTGACGGAGGCAGAAATAATGAAATTGGTTGTGTTGAACTTTAGTGGGTAGGGCCTAAATATCTCAGGTTTAAGCTTAGAACTTTGTGTGACGTGTCATGTGACGTGTCAAGCAACAGATTTGTTTTTACAGTTTATATATCATATTATGAATACGTCAAAGGGTAGTATGTCCTAGTATACTTTGTCAAAAATTTAAAAAATCATACTGTAGTATGTCATAGAATGTCATAGTATGTCATAAATAATCATACTGTAGTATGTCATAAAATTGTCATAAAAAAGTCGTAGTATAGTATGCCACTAGGAATATAATTTAGGAAACAAACTGGTGTAGTGTGCCATAAAGAATATCATTAAAAAGGTCCAAAACAAAGTATGCCATAAAACAAATATCATAAAAGTCATAGTATAGTATGCCATCAAAAATATCATAATCTAGTATGTCCTAAAGAAAGTGATTGTAAATGTATATTATCGTATGCCATCAAAAATATCATGAAAAGTTATACTATGGTATCTCATTAAAAGAACGTCCTGAAGTATCCTAGTATCGAATGCCATCAAAGATGTCATAGTATAGTTCGTCACAGCTTATATCATAAAAAATGTCACAAAAAGTCATAGTATAGTATGCCATGAAAAAATGTGTTTTGATTCATCAAAACATCTTAAAAAGTCTTAGTATGCATCATGTAAAAATGATAAACCTTATAGAATAGTTAGAATAGAATATGTTATAAGTTACGTCACAAAAAGGTAAACATGTAATATTGAGAGTCTAACACATAATATAGGGATAGAATATAGCATGTACATTAAGATCAATATTCTTTTTATTCAATAAAACAAGTACTAGTTCAGGACATTCCTTTGCTCCACCAACTCTCAACCAATTCAATTATTTCAGCCGTGAGTGCGGCCGTGTTTGAAGACAACTCCAATCTGTGCTCCAGTCATTTCATGTCATCTTCCTGTCGAATAAGATGTGGTGCTGTGGGATAGTACAAATGATTAATATCGCACTACACCATCATTGACATCGACTTCATCGCCTCACATCCCTTTCACACTCATCAAACTCTTCCTCCATGTGCCCATCACACATTGCACACCACATTCACAGTCACGCTCATACCTCAACGTGTGGATGTGAGCACGTCACGCATGGAGATGCAGGAGCACCGAAAACCTCGTCTCCATTGCGTTTGATCACAGACTGCAATTGCCTGCACTCTTCTCTGCTCACTTCTGTCCTTTTTTTTTGTTGTTCTTCAGTTCTTCTCTCCTCCCAGCTTCACGCTTTCAAAACAAAAGCAGAATCATGCTCCAGATGTGCACTTTGCGAAATATTATGTTTCATTACGTTTCAGGAAGAAACCCAAAAAGCTCTGGATCATCTTATGAACCGTTGAATGTCAGTGAGGATTACTGCGGCAGGATCATAATATGTGTCAGATGAATCGTTTGGAAGTGATTCTGTGCACACACACGCACTATTTCCTGGCTGCTTTGCATCGCTCTCCTTTAAAAAAAAAAAAAAGTTCTTTTTTAAACTGCAAATGCATTTTGCTGCCTGCCTGATCTTTTTCTTGTTTCCCCCCTTCCTTTGTTCTTCTCTGTCTCTCTCTGATTCTTCTATCTTCCCCCCTTTGGCTTGTAGAGGATGTTTCTAATCTCACTGCGAGCGATGTCATGAATCGAGTAAATCTAGGATATTTGCAAGGTAATTCCGTGTGCTCTTTATAACACATTCACGACAGTGTGAGCGCCTACGTTCCATCTTGTGGAGGAAGGAATTTCACCAACACCCATTGAAGATTAGTGCACTGAACTTAGACGCAGATCTTGATTTATCCATTTTTAGAAGTGTGTTTTTCCCCCTTTGTCTGATTCTTCGTAGGCTGTTTTATATAATTTGTAGTTAATTATAAATTCACAAATTAGGATATTGACGTTGACAGTAAATGCCGTTGTTTAGAGTTGCAGGACATTTCAGAGCACCCGTATACAGAGGGGACCAAGCCGTCAGGTTAGCTGGTTGACCACAGTGCTGCAACTTTACTGCATGAGTGTGTGAGTGTGTGTGTGTGTGTCTGTATAAGTGTGTGTGTGTTGTGCCAGAATAAGTGGTAGATGAGCAGCCAACCTCTCCCTACCTCGCTCTACTGTCTCTCTCTCTCTACCTGGTGTTTTCTGCATTGTGTTCCCGTGAGGTGACGTCCCACATGGCTAGAGTACTGCAGGGCATCAGAGTACGGCTTAAAGAGTGGAGCGGAGCGCATTATGTCTGTGGATGGAAGGGTAGATGTAGAGTTCAAATTCAAACATCAGATGTATGTAAAGAAGGATGTGTATCGGAGGCGTCTCGATGTAGAAAATGTAAGAAGTCTGCCTTGTCTCTTATTTCCATATACCGGGACACCTCAAAGTGTATCTGCACACTTATACCATGGCCGCTTCGCCACAGGCAAAAAGAGGAGCAGTTTATATCGCCATTCATTCCTTAAAATGTGTTTGTGAGTTAGACTTAAATCGTGCTGTTGCTATAGTTGCCTGCAGTTTAATATAGTGTGTCATTTTAACGCACACGACTATCATGTCGACGTGCTGACTTTAGATTTAAAGATCCTGAACCCTAACATCAGTTGGTCTTGTTTTTGTTGACCTCTCGTGGTTTAAGTGAAGTCAGTTAGCGAGTCTAAATGAACAACAACAAAAAAGAGATCAAAGGTTGAAGCTTCCAGCTTCTGCCGCCCCAAGTGGTTGCAGTATGACCCTTCACCGAACTATCTGTCAATCAATATCCAATTTTCATTACTAGTTTTGACTAAATTCCGAGCATTGAATACTGATATTAACATATTTGGAACATGACTGGGATAGAGGTGTAAGTGAGTACAGGGCAGACGGAATTGCTGAGTATTAATACAGGAATAGCAGTATGTCTTGTTTGTTTTAGGGGCGTTTGCCTTCAGTCTGATCATTAGCGAGTGACGGGTTGATGGAGCCCAGGAGGTCAAAATCTAGCAAAAAGGTGGAATAAAAGAAAAAACTAAAACCACCAGAAAAAATGGGCAATCAAAGTCGGTTTGATCCGTCCTGGCCTAAAGAGCCACAACAACAACACGAAAAAAACACCGGTGACTCATTCCTTTCTGCACTGTGTGTGAGGGTTTCTTTTCCCAAAAAAAAGACGAGATAAAGGCGTATCTTTTTTTTTTCTGTGGCCATGGTATAATCCATATTTAACACACTGAGCAGTCTACAATAACAAAGTGTGGATTGGAGGAGAAAAACAAATTGGTCCGGTCTTTAACATCACTCACATTGTTTTCGCTCCACTCTCCAGCACTGTAGACCAGGTTTACCTCACAGGTGATGATCCAGCAGCAGGTTGACCTCTTCCACTCTCACACTCCCAATGTCTTCTGCTTCACTCGGTTTGGTTTCGAGTCGCTCTGCGTTTGGTCCAGTCTGACGGATGATGCTGGAGCATGTCCCTCTCTGTGTGTGTGTGTGTGTGTGTGGGGGGGGCTGAGCGTCGTCCTTTAGCATGGCAACCTGCCGCCTTTGGTCCCGTGTGGAATGCGCAGGAGTAAAAAAAAAAAAAAAAGGGAATGGTTTGGATTTGTGGCGTAGCCGCGGACGCTGTCTGCATGTTGGCTCCGTTGTGAAGCTGCGCCTGGGGAGCTGTTTGAGTCAGCAGGCAGCATGGGCCTCCCCTTGTTCCTCACAGTGCCCTGTCAGTAACGGTTAGCCCTTCTCTCTCTCCCACCCCCCCCGCCTGGCTTTATAAAGGGCCACAAGCAGGTGGGTTGTCATGGAGGCACATGTCCCCTCCTTTCACTTCCTCCGTCCATCACGTAAAAGCAAGTAGGAGCCGCCGCCAGAGAGCACGCAACACACATACAGACACACAATAAACAACACACACACACACACTGACATAAAGACACACAGTCATATGACTCCTCAGGGGAATGAGTGTAACAGTCAGTTTCCTCTTATTGATTCTTGAAACAATATTAGACCTCCATAGTGGAAAACAGTTTCCGTGGTTGGCTTAAGTATATTGTTGCAACTGTTAATGTATTCATAATGTGGAAACCATTTACAGGTAACTTTATAGAAGGCCGAGTTATATATAGAGTACATTCAGTAGTTTATCTGTTCATTTTGTATTTGATAAAGATGGATGATTAAAACATTTTACAAATAAAAAAAACTTATTTTGTGTTAAAAGTAATTTGATTTCATATTTAGTTTATCAAGTTCTTGATAAAACACTTGATAATTACATGAATTAAGGATTGTCCTGCAGATCGTTTGAACTTGTAAATATCAAAATTGGTCTCAGCCTCCAAAAGCTGTTGTTGGTCGGGCTTTCGTCAAAATATTTATTGAATCAACTGTGAAATCTACTTGTAAATTCTGCCATTTATTTCCCATTAGATGTTTTGTCAGCATGATTTATAAATTCCTCAATTGGATTCGGTAACTAAAATTTTAAAAATAGTTAAATTGTAATTGTTAACAGTTGTAAGAAGAACAACCAGACTAGGAGAAGAGCCTCACCGATACTAAAAGGGTTAAAACGAGGGAGTCTCATATCGTCAGTGGTTAGAGGGCTCATTTCCTGGCTGATGTATCTCTATAATGGAAGAGCACCATGGAGGGATCCAGAGCAGCACTGAAGGTCTCCTCTGTCTCTTTCTTCCCAGACGAGATGAACGACCACCAGAACACGCTGTCCTACGTCCTCATCAATCCTCCTCCTGACACCATGCTGGAGCTCAACGACACCGTGTAAGAACCCGTTTCTCTTATGGCCTTATGCACTGTATATGATATCCTGCATATCACAAGCAAGGCCAGATGATCTTAACGTCTTAACACGCAAGATTACATGGTCTGAGATTGTAGATTACAAGCTAAAATCTGCAATTTTAAGACATTAAATGCACGTTTACGCATTTATTTCAACTTCAAAACAGAACAACCAATGTTTCGAAGCAATGCGGGGAGACCAGTGTGGCGACACCACTTCTTTTTCCTTTGGTTGCATATTTTGCGAGACTTTACTACTGTTAAGAAGCAATAACTTTAAAAAAAATACGCATAACAAACTGCACCTGGTGTGCAGTAGGTTCACATCGACCAGTAGAAGACTGTGGGTGTTTTGCTGCGTGTCTCATCCATTAAGGTTGCGACTGTGCTCATCATTTGCCAGTACATTGTGCTGCCCGGACTTAAATCCATACCTACCGCTCTATGCTGGCAGATGACGTTGACTCTGTCTCCACAGGTACATTATCCGGTCCGACCCGCTGGCACACATGCCGGAGGACTCACAAGTGGGGCAGGCACCTGGCACCAGGAACCGGCAGGACTTTGGCACAGCGACGAGAGACGAGACTCACCTCTGAAAATCAGTCCTCGACACCCTGACACCTTAACCTCTAAGCCACCGCCCGGGGCCGACGGAGCACGTTTGTCACACACAGATGAAGGCTTGTCTCGGACCAAGAACAGCGGTCCATGGTGACTGTGCATCATGCGTCTCTCAGCCTCAGATCAGAAAAAAATCTACCTTTGTTTTAAAGAGACGGCCCTGAGAGACCTGCTGTTTCCCCACTGAGCTGCTACAGGAGGATGCATGAAGAGTGCCTCGTCATCGACCCCGACTCCTCTCTCGCACACCTTCAGTACTCGCACACTTGTTACCCTCGCACCGGACAGGGAGACTTGGTGGATGCCGTGAGAGGTCTTTGGATAGTCGTTTTCGTGCACACGCTGCACAGGATATCAAATCATTTCACTCGGGTGACGTTGCCCTCGCGGGGCCGACTTCCTCTTCGTCCGTTTCTGCCTAAACTCGCAAAGAACCGAATCTCGGGGCAACGTTACCCTCGTTATGTTACATGTGCACCTTTCTTAATTTATTACAAATGTCGGTTTGCTTTTTGTCGGTTTCTCATCAGGCAGGATTTTCGTTTTCTTTACCAGCACAAACTTTTTTTATGACAAAGTGTCATCTGTGAATATACACACTGTCGTGGCACGTTTATCAGCCATATTAGCATTGTCAGCATTTCTCTCTTTGTTGTGCTGTTTTGGGGACCGATTTTTTTTTTTTTGTTGTGATGGTAAAAAGCGTAAATATTGTTCATTTATTTTACCATTTGAAGTCTGCTGTCCCGTATGTTACATTATTTAGTTTACTCTATTGCTTTGTAAATAACTTTTAAATTATTTGTAGATTTTGTGCCATTGTGCATGTGGGATGTATTGTGATATCGGTGTTATTTTTAGTTTGGCGCCTGACCCATTTATTGGCCGAGCAGATATCATCAGCTGATGAAAAATGATGTCAGGCTGAAAAGGTAGAACCAAAAATGTATTAATTGTGCCCACAACACATTCTACTTTATTTAATGTATATTTAAAGTCTTATTTTCTGAGCTGAACTTCAGCATATTCATGTTATATTTGTGTGGTTTCTAGTTTATTTTTATAAAGTATTAGTGTTGTGTTTGAGACATATGTATGTATTAAGTACATAGTCAGCCAAGGAATAGTTTGAAATCATGGGAAATGGGAAATATTCATTCACATTGTGATCCTCCAGTTCCATAACTCTTTAAGGAGTTGCAGTTACACTGGTAGCAGAATGGTTTTGCACAGACAGCGACGGGCACAGTCGAGTCCATTCCTGTCCTGTAACGCGTCTCCAAATCAGAAGTTGGAACATACTTGAGCTGAAACAAAGTGCTCTCCTCTCCAAATTGTACAGGCCACACCTTGTGTAAAAAGGCAGTGTGCAGTAGTTAATCTCCATTTATCTTTGGTTTAATCTGTAAATAGGAACTTTGTAAATCGTTTCAGTCTCTCTTGTTTGATGGAAAGTGAAAGAGGACTTGAACATTTGTTTGCACTAAGCTCCTCGGGGATGTGTAGAGCGTAACAGCATGACCCTTTAATCCGTACAACACAGTGGACAGTATTCAGCTCTGTGATGCAAAGAAGTCAAACGTGCAGTAACACGTCATGCTTTTTGTTCTTTTCATTTACCTCGCAGATGTTTGAAAAAAAAGTATTGTGGTGAGAGCCATGTTATTGATTTGTTGAAATATGAAGAGACAGTGATGATGGATTTTATTTTATTTGAGGCTGCAGAATAAGCGCTTTTTTACATTTAACATGTAACAGCATGTTTTGATATACTAGCTTGCCAGGAACAATACATTTTGTACATTTAGTGGGATGTCCCATGGCTGGAGAAACCCATATTCAAGTCAACTGCTTGCAAGTTGGGGCCATTATTTGATACTGTGTATTTATATGAATGGAACATGCATGTTGTGTCCAGGTGTTATCAAAAGCCTACGTATCCCGTTTACCTCCACTTTATGTTTTGAAGTCATTGTCAAAAAGGGGTTGATCCATTTTGTACTCTTATGAGGAGCGAGTGTACTTCTCCACCTGAACAAATAAATGCTGCATGCAGCCAGATACAACAAATGAAAAGACCTTTTTATTTTTTGATCCCAGATCGTCAAATGACAACTTGATGAATGTGGAGACAAAACATGTGGATGAATTTGTATTTGTATTTGATTAGAGTGCTTTTATTTGAGGAGTATCGACTTCATCTCGCATTATCACAGAGATTACATTTAAACTGCAGCAGAAATCAAAATAAACAATTCCCTGAAGGATATTTTGGGAACCACACGTCTTTCTTTGAGTAGCATGAGAAGATCAACACCACTTCTGTCTGTATGGCAACAATGAAGATGAGTTAGCTTAGCATAAAGACGAGCCACCAGAAAACCCACCAAACAGCAGCTCTAAAGCTTTACAATGAATTAAATCTCTTGTTGAATCGCAACAAAATCTGTAAAAAGGTTTGGGTTTGCATCTTTACAATAAGATGGGATGTGTTTCTACATTGTTAAATGTAGCTCATGCAATGACATTACGTCTGATGGATTCTACAGTAACCTTTCAATAAAAAGCTCATTTAAGTGTTCTCCAAAATGTCAAACAATTATTTTAAGTGTTTACTTCATCTCACACAAAGATCATTTTTTTCATGTTTTTTCAGCAGCAGGTAAAAATAAACTATTTTCCTCCAACTTAAAGAGTGATAGAATAAAACCACAACATTGTACGTCGTGTTACGTCATTTCTAACTTTAAGCGAACCCTTCTCTAAACTCCTTTCGGCGGCTCTGCCGTGACGCCGCTGCTTGTTGGCTTCTTTCTGCTTCCACCGGTCTCGGGTCCAGCGGCCGTTGTTCTGCACGACTTCGTGCAGCAGGTCCATGAAGGCGTACTCGTTGCCGGACAGCAGCGTCTCGTCGTCTGGCGAGGCGCCGCCAGAGAGAGCCTTTGGGCCGTCCTCTGCTCTCCGTCTGCTCGTCACAGCTCGCTTTGATTCGCTCCTCTGTTCCGCCTCGGTGCTGCGCTTCTTCTGCGCACGATTTGCTGCAGATTTCAGGTCTTGATCTGGACAAAGGTTCCCCTCATTCTTTCGCTGCTCTTCTAGCCTCGTGCCAGTGTGGGTGAGAGCCTCACTGAAACAAGTGGTGTCGTCATTTGGTTTGGAGGACTGACAGTGTCCTAAACTCACGGGAGCTGCGGTCATTGTTAAAGGATCTTGGTTTGGTGCAGTCCGTAAACCTTCCATTAGATTGTTCTCAATGTCTTCTTCCTTTTTGTCCCAGTCAGAACCGGCGGGACGCTCTATCTTGAAAACTGTCTTCACCTCAGCTGGAAACGTTGGTGTCCAAACAGCGAAAACATCTGTCCCCTCCTCCTCGTCCTTCGCTTTACATCTGGCCTGCCACTGAACTGCGGTCGGAGGCCAGGTGGAGATCCTCCCCATGATTTTTCCCGTCAGTGACCTTTGAGCTGACCCGTCAGTGGACTGTTTGTTGAAATCATCAGGACTGAGCTTATTCTGGTTTGTACCGATGCTCAGATAAGGCACAGTGTTGGTGGTGTTGACAGAAACACGGTGGGAGTTTTCACCTAGATCGCCACCAGCCTCCGCTTGTTTCCCAGCTTTTATTACATCAGCATCATCCGTCTCAACTCCTCCATCTACTTCAGTTTCTTCTCCCAGCTTCTGCTTTCCTGCATCTTCTGACTGAGCCTCCGTCTCAGTTCGCAAAGTCACTCCATCTTTGACAGGCGCACAAAAAGAAGACATGAAGAGAACGGCATTAGCCGACTTCGCTCTGACTCCAGCAAAGGGCGTCCTCCATCCCGTCTCCCACTGATTGATTTCTCTTTCCTCAGAGTGTCCTGGAGACGGAGCACGACCGGATCTGCCGTCTTCTTTCAACTCAGGTCCGTTTTCCTCTGGACGTCCAGGCGTCACGGCTTTGCTGTTGCGTTTCCTCCGATGCAGCACCGCCAGGAAGAACCCCACAAACAGGAGCAACGAAAGAACCACTGCGGAGGAGCAAGTAGTTAGAACGGAAATGAATTTTCAAGCATCCGTTCATCTTTTTCAGGACGATCAAACAGAAACAAACCTATCACAACAACCAGCGTGAAGACAACGTTTGTATCCGACGGTCTTGATGTCGCACACGTTTCTGGAAGGAAAAACAGACACATGAAGCACACGTTACATAATGGTTCAAATATCAAAGACCAGAAGAACCACACACACACACACACACGTCATCCCAGTGGGTGTAGATGTAGCTCTGGGCAGGTCAGAAGGTTCAGGGCGGACAGAGACCTCCGTCACTGATGGAGGCGACATCACATGAGCTGCTGAAGGGAAACAACGGACCGACTAAAGAGATTCAAGCAGCTCAAGCTGCACAGTCCTCGAAATGTGTTATTTTAATAACCGGTCACGCTTTCATCTCGTTTATCTGCACCAGGATACACACGGGCTTCAGAATACTGATAGTTAGAGACAATCATGATGAATCATGGTTTAACTTCTAGAAAAAGAAGAAAACATTTTAGTTCCGCTCACTGATTTTCTTTTTCAAACACATGGTCGGTCAAACTCCATCTCTCACTGAAGGCCATGAGATAAGGCTGAAAGCTCCAGTAAAGTAGATCTCGTGCCACACATTTCTTGTCAAACCAATATTTGCAAGGCTTAAATAACATGTAATCCTTAATTATTATTACTCAACACAATAATAGAAAATATAAATATTAAAATCTATCATTAAAAATGTAAAGAAAAACGAAAATAGATATTTGTAGGAAGTGTTGTGAACACATTGGGCCTACTAAACAAAACATTGTTTGAAATCAAATTCAAAATGGTGAACATCAGTGGAGAATTCCTTCCGGTATATTTGTCTTGAAGGAAAGAATCCAATTTAAAAAGAAAACTTGATAAACGGCCACATGGTGGTGCTGTTCACACAAACTATCACATTTAACGACGTATTTGAACAATGAGTAATGTTATTTTTTGGAAGAGTCCTAATATCATGTGAATGTTATGACTACCGGGTGAAAAGGTGATATTCGTTGTTGGGGTGTGGATGACCTGAAAGGTTTAATGATATTAAAATAATATCACCAACCAATTCTGCTGGTAAAGGAATTCATATATGAACAAAACTAACCAAATGTACCAGGATTTAAAGTAGACGTAGTGACCGTTGGGAGGATGTCAGAGGGGTTTGTCTCTGATGTGGGTCGTGCTGGAGGTGTTGAGAGAACAACAGAGATACTGAGCACACATTGAATTAAAACTCTTATTAAAAAACCCAGAAACGGGCACAAGAAGAACCACATGTACCAGTGTTTGAGGACCTAGTGACGGGTGCATCAGTGGGTTCGGGTTGGACAGAGGTGCTTGTCTCTGATGGAGGTGTTGTCACAACTTTTGCTGGAGGGAACAGAGGTACTGAGCACACATTGTGTTTTTTAAAAAGGGGCAAATAATCCAAATTGTAACCGTGAAGAATTCCAAACTGAGAAAAGAAGCTGTACCAGATGTGGGTTTGCGGTGGGCGGTCTGCGTCACTGACGGTGGAGGCGACGTCACGCACACCGACACGTTCCACACAGGTCGACCCCTCAGAGATGGAGGACTCGCACAGGTCACCTCCGTCTGTCTGTCGAGCAGAGATCTGCTTCGTAGATCTGAGAAGAGAAGCAGCTTTAGGTTTGTAAAAAAAAAAAAAAAGGTTTTAGAAACACGCAACTTCATGTTTTACAAACCTTTTAGGAAGTCGACAAAGTCTTCAGCTCCACAGGAACAGTCCCAGGGGTTCCCAGACAAGTCCAGCTCAGCCAAGATGGTGTTGGAGCGAAAACTATTGGGATCGATGGTTCTGATGCGGTTCTTACTCAGACTGAGCCTCGTGAGGTCGATGAACCCGTTCAGATTGGACTCACGCAGAACTTCAATGTGGTTTTCTGAGAGGTCGAGTTCGCTGAGGATGTCCGGCCGACCGAACCATTTTGGGTTCATATCTGTCAGACAGTTCTGGTTCAAACTGAGATTTGTGAGGCGCAGGAAAGAACTGAAGGCCCCTTCAGCGATTCCTGTAACAGCAGCGTCGTCGATTATGAGACTGGTTACAGAGATGAGGCCGTCGCTGCGTAACACAGTGGAGTTTATCTCCCCGACGTCATTCATAAACAGCACCAGAGTTGAAAAACCAGGCCTGAAAGCTAAGAGCACAGCAATCAGTCATCTGCAACACAACAGCAGTCTTTATCAGCTGCATTCATTGCATGATTGGAAATCCCTTTATTAAAATGACTGTCGGAGAAAGAAATGGTATCGGTAGCGATGCAGATACAAGACGAGTGCATTAAAGGGAACCTGGATGTCTCGCTGCATTTGAAAGCCAGCACTTATGTACGCACGATCAACCTATATGTTGCAGCAATTCTATTTATTATTTCATGACACGATTTCAAAGTTGTGCTGCCATCTAGTTGACAAGACTGACTTCTGCAGACCATCTAGAAATGCACACACTTTAAATCCATGGATGTTAATGTGACGAAGCATTTCTACATTAAAAGAGTTTATGATTGGCAGAACTTTGAAGAGAACATTTTAGGTAACAAACATTTAGAATAATTTTGAGGAAATAAGATACAATTTGTACTGTAAGTTTCTACAAAGCTGTGGTATGGAAGCAAGTAGATCAGAAGATATCACTTCAAGATATCTGGCTAAACAAGGAGAGTCCTCACCTTGTGGAATGTTCGAGCAGATCAAAATCTGTCCCACTTCACGACAAGAATGACTCAAACGCACGTTTATCAGCAACAAGACGAGAGCAGCAACAGCTGTGGAGAAACAGAACTCAGATCAGCTCTGACTTCAACATTTCATAATTTTTATCACGTCGTACAAGCGTGGAAGACGTGCACTTACCCTTCATGATGGACGCTGGGTGCAGGTCTACAGCTTGGACTCTACCTGGACTGAGTTTACAAAGTTTGGGGGGGGGGGGGTGGGGGGGGTCTTGTGATCACCTGAAGAAACACTGTTGCCATGGCAGATCATAGCTTGCCATGGTTATGAGCGCTGGCGTCAAGGCGCTGTTCCGGTTGGGTGGTGGAGTGTGAGGCAGTTAGCGCCAGAGGAGGAAACCCAGCATCATGTTGGATGAGACACGTTTGCCTCTTTGCTTTGAGAAGATTCCCACAACCCTGTGTCGTTAGTGTCAACTCACAAATGGGAAGAAAAACTGACATTTCAGTGAAAAGATGCAGCTTCACCTGTTGCGAAAGAAATGTGAAAAAACTAAAAAATAACCCGTTGGTTGTGCAAAGACTGAAATCAGTGTGGTGTCTAAAGACATAACATAAACAGTGGAGTCTCACAAATGGACAAATCAAGCCATGAGGAAAGAATAAAAATGAAAAATGTGACTTTTATTCACTTGAACATGTGCTCCGGTTCAGTGCTTCCATTTGTAAAATAAATAGATGGCATGGGATCAGAGATAAAATCAACAAGGATGAAAAGTACACCAGTGTAACAAAAATGGTGACCAAATGCCAGTACAATCGTTTAGTGAACATAGAAATACACTTGCATACAATTAAGGATCTGCCACCCCGTCCACCCAAAAACAAATCAATATGCAGCAAAGGAGAACTCAAGTATCAGCTTGTTTTTGGAGACAGCAGTAGTATCGTATCAACTTTAAATGTCAGTATTAAATCTTAGCGTTTGGTTTCAACAATTTTTATGAGCGCACAACAGCAGGATGATCAATTAGTTCTTCGTTTTTATGCCCATTCGAAAAGGTTAAATTCCCAACAAACAGAAAGTAAAGTGCTCGTGCAACACTGGTCGTTCTCGAGGCCAACAAACGGTTTGTAAAAAAGCACTTTTGTATTTCTTTTAAAGACGGAGAGAAGAGAACATGGCAGCTGTTGTCAACACCTTGGAGGAATGTTCTTTAATGTCGGTTTAATAACTGAACCACAGTCTGCACACACAAACGCCTCTGTGAACGTATCAAATACTGTCACTCCAAGCGGTTACAGAGCGACACGCAACACACCCTTCACAACAAGAGTGTGTGCGCCGCGCTCGTGGTTAAAGATGGGACGGGCCGACAAAAACACTAGGGAGGGGGGGGGGGGGGGGGGGGTTACATTGCATGAAAGAAGCCGTCGACAAGTGTTCGTGAGTGCACCTTTATACAGGACAATTCAAGAGTGCCCAGTGGAGCGAGAAGACACAACTAAGCTCTAAACATCAGAGAATATCCGTTATGATGAAAACGCATAACATCAGCTCAGACTCTAAAGCACATCGCTGTAATCAGAAAGAAAAAGGCTGAAACAAAAAAAAAAAGCACAATTTATGTCCCAGAAATCTATCCGTCACCCTATTCTTCCCAGAAAAGGATGTTTTGAAAAAGTATTTAAATGACCGTTAACTTTCTGTTTTTTTTGTTGCTATACACATATCCAGTGCTACACGATCAGCGTCTAGTCTAAAAAGCGGTTGAATAAATAGACGATAGTACCACGATGCGTGAAAAGGCCAACGGATGTCTGAGGGAGACCTGAGGAGCTCCCCGGGACTAAAGAAGAAGACAGTTCAGAGCAGCAGCTTTGTTTTTTTTTGGAGATCCCCGGTGAGGCAAATTCGGCAATGCCAGCCTGATTCGACAGTCCACGCAGGAAGAGATTGTTGTTGGGACAGCAGAGCAGACTGGCGGTCCTAAAGCGTTGTAAAAAGGTCCTTTGCTTCGGATTTTCCCGAAAAAGAGCGACAGAATTCCCCCAATGCCCCCCCCCCTCCTTTTGTTCCCAAGTTGTCCGAAAGGAGAGACTTTAGTGCTGCAGCTGAGCTCTCGACCATGACAGTGCTGAACTAATAAATACTTTATGTATTAAAAAAAAGAATAAAAAAAAAGAAGAAGAAGAGTATGAGAGAAACAGAGGAAGAAAATGCCACATGCTTGAGTCGTATAAAAACCGAGCCGGACCAAAAGAAACCCGAATAGATCTCACTGAGAGGCAAATTCAGCCGCATTCCTTTTAGTTGCAAGCACCGATCCCTCAGACCACCTGTGACACTCACTGACTGACACACACACACACGCACACACACACACACACACACACACACACACACGGCCTCCAGGTTTCCAGGCCGAGCATGGCGGTGAGTGTCAATGCAGTCTATTCAGGAAACAAGCGCGATGGGGAGGAGACGACTTGGGTGAAGGAGGGTTTGAAATCCGGCTCTCTGCTATTTTGCGCTTTTCTTTGGCACAGCACCTCTCTTGGCATGCCACAGTTGGTTGTGGATGGTGATGGCGTCCACGCTGACTGACACAGTCTTGGAGGGGATGACGGTGAACTGCTTTCGGTCAGAGCTGTACTTGTACAGCTTGTCGATCATCTTCTTGCTGATGCTCTTGGGTCCCGTCCCCGTCAGCTTTTGGATCTCTTCCGTGTCTGGGAAGTACGAGTAGAGCGCCCGGAACTGGCAGCCGCCGTCACGGAACAGGATCATCAGGTGGTTGGACTCGCACTTCTCCAACTCCTGGAGGGGAAGGGAATAATAATGAAGTACAGTGAAAGTGCAAAATGAGTAGGAGATTCACTTTTTGGCTTAAAAAGCGGTGTGTAATGTGGTGTTTTTAGAGGACTGACCTCTAGGATCTGGTTCTTCTGAGGCTCGTTGACTTTGCCAGCCAAGCAGCAGTGGGAGATTGCATTGTGGATGATCGGCTTATTGGACTTGGCGCTGGGCTCTTTGAACAGTTTGGGACCTAAGGGAGAAAAGCCAGTTAGATCTCATAGTTGTTGGAACACTTAAGAGAGTAAATAGTCAGATGATAAATAACACAACTACTGGTCTGTTATAGCAGCATATCTGTTGATAGACAACATAATAAACTGACCAGTGTATTCAGCCATGGAAGTGATGGAGGACGCAGTGGAGCCGTTGTCCCAGTCCCTTTCTGCAGCTCGACTGTTGGCACGACTGCCGGGAAACGACTCCACGGAGTCGCAGCTGGAGGACAAAACCAAAAGGAGGCACAGACTGAAAACACTAGAACGACTGCAAACCTCGAAAACGACACACAGAATACGTCTTAAGCGCAAGCTAACATTGTAAACAAAACTAAAGCTGGAAGCAGCTTACCGCTGAGAGCCCGCCCCTCCAGAGTTGACGCTGTCGGCCTCGTTGGTGGCAGCGGAGGCCAGAGACAGACTGGAGCCTGATTGGGTGTTGTTCAGGTTGTCAGCTGTGTGGAACAGAGAGTGTGCTTTGTGGTTAAATGCCATTTTCTGCATGAAATCCCATCTCTTCTTTCTCTACAAGTTTGTTTTATTTCATATCATTTGAGGGCTGTACCCTCATTACATTGGCATTTGCATTCTGAATCAACATTTTTTTAATTTCAGGTTTTTTCAGCTTGGACACATTATTTCTGCCCAGTTGCAGATAAAGATTAGGCTACACTAATCAGTGTGTTACTCCATTTGATATTCAATCCGTCATTTAATCCAAAGCAGCGAAGACATTTGTGTCAGAAACGAATCTCAGTCATGTGACAAAGTAACCGTAGAACAAGCATCAGCCAACGTGCCCCACAGCTCAGCTGTGCAAATGAAGCAAATGAAGCACACTGTGCTAGCACGTGTTAAGACACAATGTGACCGTTAAATGTCAAACTCATGATGTAACGATCTTACGTGTGGAAGAATAGCACTTGGAGAAATTGTCGCCGGACGCCTCCTCCCTGAGGACGGGCTTGGGTCGGTGTTTCTGCTTGGGTTTGGAGGTTTTGGGGGCTTTGGGCTTCCCGAGGCCTTGTTCCTCCAGCAGCTCCTGCTGCTTCCTGCGGAGATACTCCTGCTTTATCAGCTCACGCCGGGTCTTCTCATCTTCTTTCCGCAAGCGGTCCTCCTCTGCCTTCCGTCTGGAGTTGAAACCAAACAGCAGTGTTAGCACGTGGTTTTTGGAAGAACGACATGTAAATCCTACGCTAACGTTGGACAGGTTACCTGACTTCGTCTCGCTTCAGCTCCGATTCTGATTCTAGCTGTTGTTTACGGATTCGAGCCTCCTCGGCTTTCTTCTGCTGCTTCAGCAAGAACGCCGCTCTCTTCTTAGCAAGCTCGTCCTCTGCCTTCTGCTCGTCCTACAACACAAGAACATGGAACCCGACATCAACGACTGGACTGGAAAAAATGAAATAAATAAATCTATTTCGTTCAAAGGCATTACCTTGAAGAAGAAGCCCATGACTGACTTCTGCTCTCCATCGCCTCCTCCTGTCGTGTACTCAGCAGCTTCCTCTTCCTCGGGGACAGACAGGTCCACCTCGATCAGTGCGGATCTGTTGCGCTGCACCTCGTCCGATGGCATGTTCTCTTTCCCTGAACCGTCGGAGGAGTTGAGGTCGGACTCTCTCTGGGTGCCGGACAGGCACTCGTCAAAGGACACTTCCACGGCCTTCAGGTCCACTCGGGTCGGCAGGCGCATGTTTGCCTCGTCGTGAAGGCGGAAGTTGGCGCTGCGAGCGTGGCCGGCGCCTGGCCTGTCGATTGTCTCCGCTGCTGTGGGGGTCCTGGGGCTGTCGGGCTGCTCGGTCCTGGGGGACCGGCCCCCGGCTAACTGCTTTATGTGTGGTAATGTCTCCGACCCGCTCTGGGTGGGGGTGAGGGTCCTGGAGGCCTGCCGGCCCTGCTCCTTGGCTATCTTTAGCTCCGACGGTTTGGCCCTGGAGCCCCGGCCTGAGCTCAGCTTGGGGGGTTTCCTGGTGGGAGTGAGGTCGGCGCTGGAGATGTGCTCCACAAAGTGAAAGCCTGCCTTTCCCTTTGAGTCGCCGGTGACGGGAGGAGCCTGAGCTGCACCAGGCGGGGACTGTACATTCTGTTTCATCAACATCTCCTGCTGCAGTGACAGCTGCATCATCTGTTGCTGGATGCTGCCGATGGCGTCGTTCAACAGGTCGATGGAGTGGCTGCACTCGTTTAGGTCCAACTCTTCTTCCAGATGGAAGCTTCCGCTGGGCTCTTTCTTTTCTGCTGCTAAGGCACCTGGCGGGGGGGCTACCGCCACCACTTTGTCCCCTCTGAGGGCATCGACACACATGTCTTTACTTGATGGTGCTCTCTCCGCACTGAGCTCGTCTTTCGAGATGTCAGCTTTGAGTGGGTTGGGTAGCGTGTCGCGTTTGCCTTTCTTCACGATGTGCAGGAAGGCAGCCTTTCCCAGTTTCTGCCTCTGCCTCGCCGACAGAACTTCCATCTTCTTCTTCTGGTGCTCGATGGCACGTCGCTTCTCCTCCAGCTGCATGCGGAGCTGGACAATTTCAGAAGCCAGTACGTTAGAACCGCCGCCACCGTCGCCGGAGGGGCTCTGGTCCCTTTTAAGCCTCCAGGAGGAAGCCAGGGGCCCGCTGCTCTCCGATCCATCCGGAGTGGTCCTTTGGGAGCTGGAGGCACTGGAGCGCAGGTCGTGGTTGCTGCCGAAGCGCTGCTGCTGGGCTTTGCGCTCGGCGAAGGAGGTCATGCGCACACTGCCGCTGGCTATGCTGCTGGCCTGGGAGTGACCGCTGAGACAGGGGCTGGAGCGACCGCTGCCGCCGTTCATGTCTTTGTCCTCGTGCTCTTTCACATTCATGTCCTCTTGGAGTTTGGCTGATTCTTCTTCTTCATCCTCATTCAGGGCTTTCCTGGCCCAGTTGGGGTCTTTAGTGGTAAGAGCTTCATCCAGATCCTCTTCATCCAGGTCCTCAAGCTCAGCATCCGGGGCCTGGGCAGGCTTTGGCTCTTCAGAATCTGAATGAAGGTAGAACCCCCCAGCTGGTTCTCTGGACGAGGGGTCCACACTGCTGGTAACAATGGGGCAGAAATCTACCGGACCCGGTTGAAGCTCCCCCGACAAGTCTCCCTCCTCACCCGGAGGGGTGAAGGTCCGGTTCAAGCTGCAGGGAGCTTTCCTACGAACGACCGATGCAGATCCGTCTCCTCTGCGTAGAGAGCCCCTCCCAGAGGAGTGGGGCCCCTCACCGCTCTCCTCCTGCTTGTTCAGACATACAGACTTCTCTTTCGCTGCTTTGATCACAGAAGGCATCAGTGGTTCTAGGTAAAAGCTATCGGGTGCAGGCGTGGACTCCGCGGATGGTTCGGGTCCCGCTGTGGCAGTTGCTTGCGTCCCGTCGACCCGTTTGGGGACGACGGCGGCATCAGTTCTCGCAACTGCGACCAGAGTTTCTTCCCCATCCTCAATGTTGACGTTTCCCAGGAGGCTGAGGCCGTTGACGCGGCGCATTGCAGCCTGTGAAGGCTGGTGGACAGACGTCTGGTGTTTGGGCGTGACGTTGATGACGTTGGACGCCAGGCTGTCCTTGCTTATGGAGCGAGCCAGACTCACACCGTCGCCAGAAGCAATGTCTGCATCGCCGTCTGTGGCCGAGTGAAACATGTAGGGGCTCAGCGTGGACAGCGGTCTGCAGGAGGAGAGAATGAAAATAAAAACACAATTATACATTATAAGCTGCTTAGAGTTTGTGTTTGGAAGTTCGTCCATCCAATGTTCAGCATTTCTGCTTGAGCATTCACATTAGCCAATGGATTGTCTATAAAATCGACTGATCAATTAACAAGCAAATCATTGCAGCTGTACAAATAGTTACACAACCAAAATCTTTGCCGTATAAATTATAGTATTGTACACGCTTACAAAAGGACGGACAGGGAGTGAACCTCTAACCAAAGTACATTTGCATCCATTACAATTTAAATATCCATCAGCGGATTTATAACAAAGCCCACCGAACTTTAAAAAGGTTTCATCTTCTCACCTTCAGTAGTATATGGAAACAAAAGGTATTCCAAACCACGAGTAGAAATATATGTTTCATATTAGAGCCAATTCAGGTGTGAGTTTGAGCTCCTTTAGGTACCTCTGCCTCTTGTCGGGCCATGCAACGACAGAGCCTCGGGGTTGTCCGTCCATTTGAGTCAGGGAGTTGGAGCGGTTTCTGACACCTTACCAGAAACACACACACAAAAGCAAAAAATAAGTCTAACAACAGCTGCTGGTCACACTCATATACTGACGAGCAATCCTTTGTCTTCTTGTTGGTGTGAAGACTGTTGTCCTTACCTGCACCATCTTCTCCATGCTGCTTCTGCTGCCTCTGTCTGAGGGGCAGGAGCGGGTGGGAAGGACTGATGGTTGGACCCCCTTTACTAAAAAACAAACAGAAATCACTTTTTTAAAAAGTAACAAACACAACTGTCTTTTAAACACTGTTGGGAGAGCAGATTAACAGAAAGTCTTCGCTTCACCAGTGCAAAGTATGGGGTAAGAACATTTCCTCCCCCCCCCCCCCCCCCCCAACCAAATACATTCAGTTATCTTTCAACATGATGAGGAGGAGAGCGAGAGAAGACTTACAGGGGGTCAGAGTCTTCAGGGTGCAGGAAGTACCTGTTACAGACTTCGGGGCTGCTCTGGCTATCGGCCGAACCAGGGCTGGCCAGGAAGCTGCGCTTGGTGGCGTTGGAGATAGGCACTGATGGGCGGGCACTCTTGGGCTGAGCTATGGTTCGAGCTGAGAAGAGGAGGAAGGGAGAGTTGTAGTGACCGATACTGGAAATCTCAACAAAGAACCTCGACTGTAATCAAAATAAAAACTTAAGAAATAAGAAAGGGGCATTTTAAATGCAACTTCCAATGACGTAGAGATCAGAGAGACTGGAAGGAGATTTACGTTTCGTGGGAATCACACGGGGATGCTTACCATCTTTGAACTCTTGGAGGTCTCTGGGCTGGACAAACTCTGGCTTGACAGTCTCAAACCACCAGAAGAGTTCAGCAATGAACACCATCACATTGTGCTACATAGAGAGCACGAGAAACACATCAAACAGACTTGATGATCATCATTAAGCTCAAAATAACAGCACAAATTGTTTAGCCCAAGTGGTTTTTACATTTTTATTGCAAACGTTGATGAAAACACAGGACGTCACGTTTTGTACCTTGAGCACGAGCGGCGAGTAGAGCATGTCCTCCATCGTCAGATAGAAACTCTTATTCAGATACTCGTTGGCGAACTCTTTGAGTAGATGAATGTTGTACAGGCTATCGGCAATGGAGGGGACTTCCTTCAGGCAAACATCTGGTCAGACAGGAAGAGAGAGCAGAGTCAGATCGGGACACAACGCCATGACCTGCTGGCTATTAATGTCACACTGACGGGACAGTCAGCCATGTGCAGGCGCCAGAAATAGGGTCACACATGGATATTAATTCAATGTAGCAGAGAAAGCTCGATGATCTTTACAGAAAAATATGTTGAGGGCAACTGATAATTAAGATTCATCGATTGAATGCGTGTCTGCGAGTGGCTCAGCATACCCTCCAGCTTCATGAGGTCTGGGCAGAAGTAGTTGACCACAGTGAGCAGTGCCGCTCCGTCACACACGTCCCTCATCAGGTCTTCCAGCAGAGGGAAGAAGGGCAGCTGGCGGCCTGAAGCGTGCTCCCGGCGATACCGCACCTAGCCACCAGGGGGAGACGAAGAGGGCGTTATGGGAGAACAGCAACTACAAACACCACAATGATACCAACAACCGATGACACCACATGAAACATCCTAAATGCATTGACTAGTGTCACCAGCACCAAACTCCTTTGTTGGTGAGATTCACGTCTCACCAATATATTGATCACGGATGTTTCGCTTTGAAGCATCAGATCAAGGTTCGCCCCTGGAGTTTCAAAGAAAGCTAGTGGTTTGATTTGCTGATAATGTAAGATGATACTCCTCTTCAAAGGATCAACAGCAGATTTAGTGCAAAGACAAAGCCTCGCTGCTCGTGATCAAGCAGTTTAGGGAGAACCCCAAAGAGCTGGTTAACTGTGAGGAGGTGGAGGTGTTAGAGCAGTGGTATGAACAACACAGATGGTCAGCCTTCCTCAGGCCTCAATAGCAGAGGAGCCCAACGTGAGCCAGCTGACTGGGAGAGAAACTGGGCTAATCACTGTCCCACTTCTGGGAAATGAGTGTGTCGTAAGAACTCGCTGACGACAGATGCATAGCTACCAACAGCTGGTAAAGATGGGCATTTTCAGATAGAACATGCACAAATCAACGAAATACAACAGACTCAATATATATAGGCTGATCATTGTTACATAGGCATGTGCAACCGTTTTAGAAACTGGGGATGGAGCTCGATTACAGGCCTACATATGATTTGGAGCAACATAAATATAGATCGCACAGGAAGCCAGAGCAGACTGAACTGACTGGTACTGCAGCTTGTAACTCCAAAATGCTTCTGCGTGACATCAAAACATTCACCTTATACGAGGAACACCACTCGGTATGTAATGACTAATCAATCTGACATGTCAGTGACACTTGTAAAAGAGCTGAGTGCAGATACGTCAATACGTATGTTGGCTGATAATGAACAAAAAACCTGCAGTACAGAAATATCAAACTAGGTTTTTACATACGTAGTTTGTTCACCAGAGCACTGACAAGGTGATTTGCTCAGTATGCATCTTGGTGACAATTCTTTGAAAAACATGTTTCTAAGGAACCCTTCAATAAAGAGATCAAAGCTTGATTTTAAACCCAAACTGATCAAAGAGGGCAAAGCCGAGCACAGAAACTAAGAGACCACTGCACGATTTAAGAAGATCACACACACAACAAAGATATACTTATCTTAAACTTGTACAGCGTTTTCTCAACATCCACAGTGTATTGGGAGGCTGTTGCACAAAATTAGACTGACTGTACTTGGGAAGCTTTTGTCACAAGTCACAGGTGAAACTACCAACCAAACTTAAGGAACTCTACTCCGAAATAAGTTCTACATAAAAAAAGAACTTCCCCCGACAAAGAGGGACCACCGTACCGCTTCTAAGAGCTCCTCTGGCTTCAGCATGCAGTGGGCCAGCTCGTGCATGACATCAGGCTGACACACACACACACACACACACACACACACACACACACGAGAGCAGAGATAATGTCAGAGGAGACCGTGTGTGAGAGCAGAAGAGACAGAGACCGGAGGGGGAATGACAAAGCAGATCAGTGAGAGGAGGTGGCCAGGGATGGAACTGCAAAGCAAAAAAACAAGCAGCAGATCCACATGGCGTACTGGAGCTTGAAATGAGGCAGCACACATCGCGTAGCTAAAGGAATATCTCTTGATCACTTCACAAATAGGTCAGAGGAACCTTACACCTGGGCGACATGTTTGCCACGAGGGAACAAAAAAGAAGAAACAAAAGAAAAGAACCGTCAGCCTTCTCCCCCTTGCTGACCGACGCTGGCTACAAGCAGCACAGAATGAGCTTGAATGAGCCATGGTGGAGTGTGTGCGAGCACATCAACACAGGACTACGCGTGCAAAGGGGGGAGAGAGGAAAGAAAATGGGGTTATGGGGGGGGGGGGGCAGGGCTGGCATCCAACTTACAGGGACTAGCTTCCAATACCATTTGGAGGGAGACTATCCAGTTTGCAGGGATAAGAGAGGAGAGGGAGGGAGAGACAGATGAGGAAGAGGAGCAGAGAGATCAACAGGTCAGAGGAGACAAAAGGTTCCGATCGGAACAGGAGAGGAAGGTCACAACAGCTGCCATCAGGGAGCAACATTCCTTCCATCACAACTAAGGACCTTGTCTTGAACTAAGTTTTCGAAAAAAGATTTTGCAGCAACAACACCTGGATGAAGACCAATGAAATAAATGTTACTTGGTTATGCGTTAGAAAAGTTACTTCTAAAAGTTCCAAAAGGCCAGACAGATAAAGCTGCTGTTAGAAATGTGTTGGTCACTTTAGCGCTGGTATTTTAGGTTTTCTCTCTCCTGTAGAAGAAGACGCTGTGAGTGGCGTTACCTTTTGGTGGCTGGGGGACTCCAGCGGGGGGTGCTTGACTTTGTGCTCTCTTTCTGTAACCTCCCTTATCTTTGTGTTCACCTGCAGTAGAAATAATGACAGCGTGTTTACATGTAGTCAAAAAAAACAAAAAAAAACAGGCCAATGATCTTTTATTCTCCCACATGGGAATAAAAACTGTCCCAAACGGACAGTGACGGTGTGGGACATCATGATGAGTGACGGTGTGGGACATCATGATGATTAACGGACACACTGCGTCACGGCTTTCGCAGCCTCGGGCCTTCAACTCATTGAAAGATCAGTGCAACATGAGCCTCTTGTGTGTGTGCACCACATCCACACTGCTATCCGTCTCTGAGCACCAGTGACATGCAGGCCTCCAGAAAACAAGAGGGCCACTGTCTCCTAAAATGTCAGCGTGAAACAGATTATTCATACCGCATGGTGCAGAGCGACAGCCGAGGGTCATAATCAGATTGACAACTACGGAGTGAAGAGGCTGGACTGCAAGATGCATGGAACGCTGTGGATGTGAAAAGTTTTTAAATATGATAAATGAACTGGCATTTATATGGCGGCTTAAGTCGCCATATAAATGCCAGTTCTGTATCTCCTTAGTCCTCAAACCACTAAAAGCGCTTTTGCTGCACGCCAACATTCACACACACATTCAGGCAGAGGCTGGCAAACAAACAGGACCTAATCTAATGCTCATTCTCTCACACACACACACACACACACACACACCTGGATCACATCTGCACTCTACTGAGAGCACCTTTCTAGTTGTATATGCACTGCTTATGTCTGTGCTGTGTGTGTGTGTCTGCGCGCCAACCTTGTTGATCCAGAAGACCATGGCGTCCTCCAGGTCAAAGGGCAGCTCCTTGGAGGCACTGAAGGTAGAGAAGCGCTTGACAGAAGCCACCACTTTCTCGATGCTGATCATCTCCACTGTGTAGGCCATCATGAGGGCATCGATCATTGGCACGTGAGCACTCTGAGTGAGGGGGAAGTAGAAACAGAGGACAATTCAATTTCAACGGATTGTTCCTGGTTTCCAATGCAATCCATAGCAAATAAGCTGAAATACCCAGATCACACTTCATCACATATTGTAGTTTTCTTATTTTTTTTGGAACTTGTAATCCAAACAAACTAAAATAAACTGCCTCACACAGCGCTCACAAAAGACTCAAAAACAGTGTAACTAAAATTCTTTCAGAATGGAGCTTTAAGGTTTCTGAGAACAATAATTTCAAAGCGTTACAGATGCAGATAAATACCAGCCAGACCTCAATCAGTGCAAAACTAGAATCACAAAAATCAAATGTATTTTAGAGTATACCAAAAGCAAAAAAAAAACACTTGACTCATCCTGCAGGATTTGCTGATCTTTCACTTCAAAAATCTGACAAATGTCAAAATAAAGTATTTAAAAGTCTAGTAGTCATGTGAGCAGAGTTCTTTCTCATCTCGGGTTGGTTGGGAGGCCTCCTCCATGTCGACCCACATCACATTACACAGTTAGCTGGATTGGAAGGATTGCCCGAGGCTGGACAGTAAATATCGTAGTACACAACAGACGCTGATGTGTTCAATCAGTGGGGTTCCCTTTAAACGTTCATTATGAACATCCTACACCATGTCATGACAACACCTTCAGGAGAAGCAGCTGGTTTAAAGCATAGCCCTGTCTTTACTTTATTGAATAATCATTTGTCGTAAAAATAGTCAGTGAGCAGTGGATTCTGGGACAGAACAGCCACTATTGTGTGTGATCAAACGACTGAGATCAATGGATAAGGATGCTGTCTTCTTCAGAACTCTAGCAGAACAACCCTGAGGTTGAAATAACTCGCTACGGTTTAATGAAAGGTGACACTTCTCATTTAGCCCAATGGGTGTCCGCCTTTAAACCCACTCTCTACAGCAGGGATTCCCAAAGTGGGGTGCGCGCACCCCTGGGGGTGCGCGAGCTGCCTCTAGGGGGTGCGCGAGAGGAAAAGTGTAATGGCGGTCTGATGGTGTAATAATATTAAATATAAAAAAAAAATGTAATTTTAATTTAAAAACTGTCAGGCGGGACATCTGAAGCTATCAGTCGTAAAAGAGGAGAGGGACAGAGAGAGAGAGAGGAATCGGAGGCGAGGGGAACGGAGAGGTGCGTTGGGGAGAGACCGGGAGAAGAAATCGAGCCAGAGTCAGAGGAAGATGAGACGGAGGAGACCGAAAGGAGGAAGGGATAGCACAGACACATCGGGAGCACATCGGCCCATCGCGGAGTCAAGGTGAAAAAAGAGGAAACGAGAGTGAGCATCAGACTGGGAAAACAAGAGGAAATATGATGAAAAGTATGTGTGTCTGGGCTTCACTTGGATTGGCAACGCAGATTCCCCAAAGCCACAGTGCGTGGTGTGCAGTGAGGTTCTGGCTAACAGTCTGAAGCTCTTATTTACGTCGCCACCTGAACACCAAGCATGCCAGTGCAAGTCAAAAGCCCCTTACATTGTTTATATCGAAATTGGAGGAGTTACAAAACAGCCAAAACCAACTGCAGTCTCATTGATGTGTTGGGTCTATAAATGACGCACTACGGGCTTCATATCTGGGTACAGAATAGCGAGAAAGGGGCTACCGCACACAATCGCCGAAGACGTGAGCTTGCCAGCTGCCAGAGAGATGGTGGAATGTATGATTGGGGAGAAAGAAGCAAAAAAGTTGTGCATGATCCCGGTGTCCAACAACACTGTGTCGCCGCATCGATGCTTTGTCCGAAGACATCCTGGCTACATTAGTCGCTCATTAATTGTAAATGAAATGTGATAATCTGCCTCTGAGCCTGTGCGTGTGTGCTCGCCATCAGTATTGCTCTTTAAAAGTGACGCCTTGTGTCACTGAAAGTTATTGAAACTTTGTTGCAGTGTTTCAGGGCGTTTTCACACCTTCAGTTCATTTGCTTTGTTCTGATTCAGGGATTAATATGATACAATGTTGCAGTTTGTGTTCACACTGCAACATTTAACAGCGGACTAAATATTGTAAACTAACGCCACGCGCGAGCAAACTGTTCTCTCATTGGTCCGATTCTTATGCGCTATGAAGGCTTAAAAGGCTCTGTTGCTTCTTTTTTTTTTTTTTTTTTTATTAACGGGGGGGGGGGGGGGGGGGGGGGTGCGCGAACCCGGTCGGGATGTAGAAGGGGGTGCGCGGCCTAAAAAGTTTGGGAACCGCTGCTCTACAGCATAATGAAATCCAGAGGCCCAGCAGGGGTGTATCCCCACTCCAAGTGGCCTAACACCTGCTTCCTGCCAGTAAAAAAATATACCTTTTTAACAGCCAGGGAGGGGATTAACACCAAATACATCTCTGATTGCAGCTGACAAAACACAATGTTGGTAGCTAGCCTCTTTCTGAATCTCATTCTATGTAAAAGTCTATAAAGGGTTATTCCTCGCCCACGACATCACAACTATGCAGCACCTGAATCCATTACAGAGCAAATAGATCCATGCCATTGTTTCAGTCAGTGCTTTGTGCAACATATTGCTGGATTAATCCAATTAGTGATGGAAGTGCACCGAGGTTAGGCTCGTTAGCATAAAGAACGAGAGCTATTCAGAACATTCAGCACAGCACGACGTACATGAACGACGACAAAGCCAGTGAGAGCCTACTTCCAGACAGACCTAGACTAAGACGGGAGAGGAGAGGAAAGGAGGAAGCTGAAGGCTGCTCAGGCTCATTGGAATCACTCACACAGTAGCTTCTGTTTTGTTGAGCTTTTTTTCTGTTTTCAAAAGCAATTTAATCAAGTCTTAAAAATGTTCCTATAAATTCTTGTTGCTTTAAACCGCTAACTTCCACAACTGCTGTTGCACGAAATGACTCAACTTAAAAGAAACTGTGTACTGCACTTATCATCCAAATAAGTCGTGCTAAAATAAAATTTTAACAAAAGGGCAAATATAACAGCATGATGTGCTGTTAAATCTTTTGTTCTCTACCAACACTTACTCTGCCCTTCTTCAGGGCAGCGAGGAGCCCCATGGAGAGCACTGCTGCTGCCCTGAGCCATCTCTGTGTTTGACAGACAGACAGACAGACAGACAGACAGAGACACACACACACGAAAAATGTTGCTATGGAAACACCTTCTCAATCAGCTAAGAGAGGGGGTGGGGGGTTCCAACAGTCTATCGGAGATAAGCGTTGTCCTGCTCAGAGTTTTCCGTCCCCTCACAGGGCTTTTTGTGTCTGGCTGCTTACACACAAGCCTGCGTGGATTATTTTGTCAGATTATTTAGTCAACTAAATCATTAGATTAGGAATTAATTCTGAAGAAACTAGTTGAAAAAAAGCAAAAATGATTGAGGTTTCATTTGTTCTAGATCTTCAAATATGAATATGTGGACAGGAGAGAGAACAGATGTGGGACAATGAAACACCACAGCCCTCATCACGGCCCTGTTTTGCATGATACTCTTGCTAGTTGTGTGACGACTAACAGTCAAATTCCACCTCTTCATTTGAATAAAGAAATGATAAGAAAGCGGCCAAATCTTTTTCAGAAAGCTCCACTAAGTCAAGCAAAACAACTCACTACTTATGCAAACGCAAATAACATGAAATGTCATGCCTCTGCACAGTGTTTCAGTTACTCTGCACAGCGGAGAGAAGCTTCCTCGTGGCTCAAACGTCTGTGGTGGAGACTGATTGCACTGCTGGATCGAGATAAACGCACTGATTTCACTGAGGTAAAATAACACATCAGAAGCAGGAAGAGCTCAGCTGATGTGCAACGTTGTCATAGCGTCTGGCCTTATTTCCTTGACTCAACCTCGAGTCAGTCCACTCACCATTTTGATGGGCACACAGGCCAGGTCCTCATCTGTGACCGGTGTGTCGTCACTTTCCACGACGTAGATGCCCTTCCTGGACAGAGACTGGATGACCGAGAGGTGCGACTGCAGAGACGCCGCCTGCTCCGTCTTGAGGATGAGCGCACATACGCGGCAGTAGAGCTCGCAGGACAGCAACAGGCGGATGACGGGCGGCTTGATGTGCTCCTGCTCGTACTGGTCCGTGTAGAACGGGTCCCTTAAGTCCTCTGGAATGTGGTCTGCAATGGAGACAGTGGACAGGTGAACCATGAGGCATTTAACAATATAATAAGACACTGATGCAGGAATATAAACACCTTTAACACCAACATCTCTGCCTCCACCCATCAAACGTCTACCGTGTCAACAGGAAAGCAACAACTTTCTACGTAATATTTGTTCTTTGCTGGCTTCAGTTTACCTGGAGCAAACAGGACCACTTGGGTTTGGAAGTCACAGCCTTTTACTTCAGGAGAACATTGGGAAACAGATCCTTGCTAAGCAGGCCTCTCAGGTGACACGGTGGGCTGTGCCAGCACCAACTTAACAAAAAACAATGAGCTACACTACAGAGTCTGTTGCTTTGGATGTGAAGTCACTCTCAAAAACCAGAAATCCCAACCATATAAGGGCGAGGGACGGAGGCACGCACAAACCAAAGTTATATTGCATCGTAAACCACACAGAGGCTTAAAATAGGTCAAAAATGATGCAAAAAAACGGTGCAGTGATGGAAAGAACCCTGTTTTGTTAAATCTGTTTTTCTGCTCTAAGCCGTGTGTGTGTGTGTGTGTGTGTGTGTGTGTGATGTGTTTAGTGCCGGCTCTGAATGGGGAGATAAAGGGAGCCACTCGTCAGCAATCTCCTGCTCAGGAAAACCGGAAGGCAGGCCGGCAGCTCCTTCCAGCTGGTTTTGTGGATGATAATACATAAAGCACAGATGTTGAACGGCACAAGTGAGGATGTATATTAAATATGTAGGCTAAGAATATTACACTACAAAACATGATTGGGCTTGTTAACCAGAGATATGCTCATAAAAATAAGTCATCCAGCATGACAAAAGCATTAAAACGGCTAAAACAAAGAAATCTTCGTCGCCTACCACCAAAATGACTGATTGGTCGACCAATCAACTAAAAAGGGGACCGCCCTAACACATGAGCTGTAGACCGAGAATGTTTTACTCAGAACTAGTGTTAGATAACACCACGTTGAACACCACAGGAAGGTTTCCTCGGCTCTAACACATTCAGTCTTTCCCAAAAACAGAAATGTTGATCTTCTCTGTTCAGACATTGTTTTTGTTTCTGCCTGTGATCATCGCACGGTGCATCAGAGACCTGTCACCTGCTGAGTCAGCTTAGCAAGTAGGGACGCCCTGATCCTTTCTGTCTTGAACAGTAACTCTGAGCCTTTGGTTTGATCAAATCCCTTTATCAATGAAACTATTAACATTTGTTGTGATGTAAGAAAAAAGTAGAAACAGAAATGGCGATTTTTAATACAACTGGGCATGCAGCCTTTATGTCAGCAGCCGCCAATGCTCAGATCACATGACTGTCTGCCACCGTACACATGGTGCAAATAAGGATGTCATTATACAACAGCAAAAATCTATAAGGAACACACTCGGCAGCAGTGTGGGTCGTTCCTGGAGAGCAACGTCTGAGTAAACACATCTAAACAGTGGCAATGATTGTTTATGAAAACAAAGGGGTCTGGCTGGGGCGAGACTTCACGTTTGACTTCATTCCTCAGATACTGATGTCGTGTGGCAGCTACACCCCCCCTCAAAACCCTCCTGCCACCAGGAGCCGTGCTGAAACATCTACTCACTGGGATTGGGTGGAGCATTGAGGATGGGGTTTGGCAGCAACACCCAGGATGTGCTACAGCAGAGTCAGCCGACCGTGAGCAGCACAAGCAGGGGAGAGCAGGGTAAAGACATGTGCTCTCTCTCTGTGTCTGCCTGTTGCTCCGACTGGGAGCTGCTGTGGTCCATGAAGAGGGCGGTTGGACAGGAGACCATGACGTATACAAACGAGATGGCCCCACTTATTTTAAAATGGAGCTACGTCACGGTTTGTGTCAGTCAGTCGATGCAGGAGCAAACTACTGTGCAGCATTAGCTACGTAGCAGACACCATATGAGCCATAGGGTGGAAAACAAATGGGCCTTGTGTATTCAGTTGCCAGGGGAGGAAGATAATTGCAGCTGCACCTGAGAGTTGCCTCCCTCTGGGCTGCCAAAGCTTTGGAGCCAACGTATGCTTTCTGTTGTGACTGAACAGCATCTCCGCTCAGGCTTATTAGCGATGCATCGCTAATGTGCTTACATTTTTGTGGCCTGTGTTGCTTGCCAGGGTCAATGATGACAGACCAAGAACTGAGCAAGCCATTGCCTACAAGCTTTGTTATGAACTCTGAGAAAATATGAGTCTATAAATTACCTGAGAGCAAACTGCTAGGCTAAAAGAAGAAAACTAATTGGGCAAAAGAAACCGTAGCATTCCACCCATAACCTGGATTACCATTAAAACTCCAATCTGACTGACAGTTTAATATGAATGCTTCAGCGGCTATAGAAAATCTGGGTAATGGCCACAGATATACAAGAGACAGCAGAATACAAAGCAAAGCTTGTACGAGCCTCTGAAATAATAACCACGCTGACTACGCTGATGCAACAGACATGCGAAGCAGCAAATAATGGGCCTTGTGCCAGAGTTAGCTGAAGCTAACACTGACTTAGCTTAACGTCTATGACAAGGAGACACAGTGAAACAAACCTAAAGGTAAACAGCAGCCCTGCAGTCAAATAATAGCTCCAGTCTGTGATGCTACTTCAGCAACCTTTGCAGACGGAAGCTTAAACACCTGACCAACAGTCAGGATGTACCACAGATTTACTTTCTCATGGTTAATATATAGGTATGCACGAAGAAACAATGGACTGTACAGCCTATAATAATTCATAGTGTATCTAATCTGAAAACATGCCAACACTTTAATGGCTGGAGATATGAAGGGCGTAAGCCAACAGCACCACATTAGACTTTAAAATGAACATTAAGTTGAGTCAACATCTCTTGCACGCATTTCAAATAACAAACACTAACATTGGTATTGTTGACTCTTTGTAGGACACAGATTTATATTCTCATGAAACCATGATATCTGATTGTGCTTGTGCATGTAATTCATTCCATGTCATTTATTGTCTTGTATCTGGGCCCTGAGTATGTAATAAAGTTTTGTTTTGAATGGATTTTAACCTTAATGCACTTGACTAGCTGCTCCCAGTAAAAGAAATTGGACTTATGATATCAACTACTCAACAGAAGATAAGCTGTGATCGTGCTGCATTCTTATAAGATTGATCTTAAGGTTCTTAAGGTTGTCTTAATGTCATGGAGGGTATTACTGTTGGCTCAAGTGCACACACAGAAATATTTATCTTTCTGTCACTGTTTCCCCACTGACGCTTTAAAACAATCTGCTGACAGCAGTACGTGGATAAGAGTGAACACATTGTTTCAACAATAACGTCTGAAATAACTATGTGAACACGAGGAAGACATTGTGCGGATAGCACAATCTCTTGTTGTTGAATCTGTAATGGCAGATATTAAGTCATACAATGTAGCCAAATGTAAATCTAAATAAGAAAACTTAAGTTAGCATTTGTGTAGCGTGAATGCCAATTGAATTACTTACCAATGCCATAGGCTTTGGCAAACAGCCAGCGCAGGTTGGCAGCTATTTTTGCTCTGGCCGAGTCGTACATCTCCAGCGATACGACGTCCATTGTGCCTTCTGCAACCCCAGACAAGTCCACCTTTCTCCTGGTACTGCCCCCACTGGCACACAAATCAACATCCATCCTTAAAAACAAAGACAAATATGATGTTACCGTCACAATTATACTGAACATACGGCTGAGTAACAGTCAAATAACAGGATATCAGCCATCCACAATATACTGAATTACAATCTCACTGGTTAGTGTCTCGATGCTCTATTAGAGTGATTCTTCAATGAGTAAAATAGATAAAATCCTCATCTGGTGTTTGCTGATTATAAAGGAAAGTGCTGTTTTGGGTGCCGCTGTTAATCCTCCCTATAGCAGTCAATTACCGTAGGCTTATATCTGGTGGCTGAGACATAAGCACCAAAGTAGCATCCTCTCTGGCGTGATCACATTCATTATGTCTAATGCTTGATGACAGAGAGCAGACCATGTCTTTGCAGTTAAATGAACCTCGGCCTACAGTGACTGAAAACAGTGCTGAACATGAACAATGAAACTCTCTGGTTGTTATTTATACTGTGACAAGCACACGTGTACTGTATGTACTAGACCACAACTGCAAAATAAAAAAGGTAGAAGTCTATCTTTTTCCTTCACCCAATCAATGATCACATTAGTTGCTTGAACCAAAAACACTTGCTGAGAAAGCACATTTTGGGCCAGTAAGAACCTGAGCAACTTAACAGATTGTCGATAAAGCCTCAAAACTACAGCCTCACATCCTGCAACAAAACAAAACTCACAACACAAGATAGTATGTACTGTCTCACTGACTTGTGCTTTGTCTCTGATAACTATCTTGCTTAAGTTGGGTCATGTTTTTGTTTTGTTTTCAGTGAGTTCTCCTTTAAAGCACCCAACTTTGTACTCTGCTGCCACACAGTATTATTATTACCATTACACAGAGTCTGCAGTAAGTCGAGCAGACTGTGTGTGTTTTTATTAAATCAGTGCTGAGGCTAAATGAAACTCGGAGCACTTTCAACTGTAGTTTCTCTTCGCACTAAAACCACATTAGTGGCCACTGAAACACGCTTAACGTTACAAAAACACAATGAATAAGTCCAACGCAGCATTTCTACCTACATTAATCATGATGCAGCCACCTGCTCACAAACCCACCCTACTAAAGCTCATTTACATCTCTCCAGACAGCCTCAGTTATCCTCAGTAAAGTGAATGTTATATATTATTATTACCTGTAGCGTGCTAACTCCACGTGACGTCACCACACCACCTTTAACGGCCTGGCTGGCTGGCTGGATGAAAATAAGCTAATAGGTGACTGCTAATTAACTAAATTAGCTGCATCTATAACATTAGTATACTTGTGTTACAGTAATCTCATTAACGAGGGGAAGTACAGTTAGGTGACAAAGTACACATTTGGTTAACGTCAGGTTTGCTAAACGGGCCATACATGCAAATGTGAAGAAGCTAGCAGTTAGCTCGGGAGTGTCTCCTGTGACGTTAATACAGGAGCAGCATGACGTTAGCTAGCTGGGAAGACATTACCTTGAAAGGTGTGGTGTGTATCTTCCAAGGCACCCTTCAGTTTAAACACTTATCCAAGGATCCGCCTCGCTTCACAGTGGCCTGCTGTGTAGACAATACACCAGCAGCAGCGGCGCATCGTAGCCGGCTAATAAAAGCTAGCAGGGAGCCGAGGAGTCTGGGTGGTCTCCTCCCAGAAACAGGACCCGATTCGCGGCCTGTGTGTGACTACCTCTCCGCGGCAGGCTTTCAGCTCAAACAACCGCCAGGTTTAGAGAAAAGGGAGAGGGCTCTCCCGGGAAGAAACACGACGTACAAGAGAGGCTGTTCCGATTCAAAAACCTATCTCTGTATTAGACGCCTCATTTTAGTTAGCATAACAACAAAAACACACATATAGTTGGCTCTGGCTTTACAGCGAGAACCGGTGGATGTGTTCGCGCTCTGCCCATAGAAATGTAATTACCAGCCCAGGCGTTCGTAAAAGCAGCAAATGCGCATGCGTGATTACCTTCCAGAGCACTGGTAATAACCAACTGTCAATAATAAACCAAGTCCAACAGTAGGCCAACTCACTCTCCAAATTATATTTCAGTCGTTGTTTTGAAGCTAGATTCTTTCAAAGCAATGACTTAGCTCAGTTTATGTTATATTCTAAATCTAACCACTAGACTCTGGCTAAGGTATTTGTTTGACAAGTTGACTAAAACCCACTAGCATTACTCAGTGGTTCCTTCCTTTATTATGTCTTTCTTTCAGTATGAATTTATCACAACATAATATGTCCACGTTTGTGCTGTTGTAGTCCTGTGTTGTCGTTGTGACATTGACGAATGGCGCCATCTAGTGGTGAAATGTAGTATGACAATTTGAAGCATTTCAGTGGTTTTGTAAAGCAGTGCCAACACTAATTTGTATGCTGTCAAAAAAGAATTGTTTGCATGTCAAATACAAATGAAATGAGTGATGGTGTGTTATTGAAATTATTGCATTAACTGTCATTCCCTTCAGTGACGTAAGAAGTAAGATCATTGCCACACTTTTACACACATTAAAATAGTAATAATTTCAAACAATGCAGCTGATACTTCTGTTTGAAATTGCTGGCATTTCGTTCATATGTATCCTTCTTCGTCTTCACAAGAGCATGCTTGCGATTCATTTAAAAAGTTTATTTTCACTTAACGTCTTAAGGAGTAAATCAGCTTTGTTCATGCTCACCATATACTGTATGTTTGTACACACATTGTTCAATAGTGAACACAGTACACTTCTGTTATCTTAATCAAAAGGCCCAAAGACAGCAAACTAATAATTGTTTTATGTTTCACAGGCAGATGAATCGGAGAGATCTGAGAAATCAGCTGGTCATAGAGGAGGACAGAGGAGCCACAGCTGCTCTTGAAGAGCTACAGCTCAACACAAAGCAGCCCTGAAGCAAGAGCGAACAGAAAGAGAGGCTTTTGCAAAGGCCCTGTGGAAGGAGCAAGCTGGGGAAAAAAACAGCCTTCCTGTTGCAAGCACTTGAAGGGACAAGTGGCTGATCTCAAGAAGTCAAAGAAAGAGCAGCAGCGAAGCAAAACTGAAAGGCACAATCACCGAGGTGACCTCAGAGCTCCAAGAGGACAGGAAGTTGATTGAGTGATCTCCAGAGGGATCTTGAGGCGTCCTCTTGTCAGGACAAAAAAGAAACAGGAGAGCATGATGTGGGGAATTGTGTCGAAATCAAGGAACTGAAGGACTGCCTCATTGAGCAGCAGGAGAAAAGTCTGGAAAAAGAGGATTAAATCCGTTCCCAGCGCATCAATCTCCAGAACCTTCATTGAAGCCAAGGACAACATTGTCTCCTCACTGCAGGAGAAAGACCAGTGAGCCTCAAAGAGGCACGAACAAAAAAACGGATCACTCCAGAGGGACTATGAGGCCGCTGTCTCCCAGCAGCTGACTCATGAGAACCAACAACTCGCTTCTGAGAGCAAAAGGCTGCAAAGTGAACTTGAAGCTGCTCTAAATGAGAGGAAGCTTGATTATAGTCAGCTTCAGGGCGACCGAGGAGCTTGCAGCAGACTCGAGGAGGCCATCGGGAAGCAGCAGGCTTGGTCCTCGAGAGCTTTTTAAAAAAGATCCAGATCCAAGAGGAGATCTCTGGCTTTGGAAAAGAGTCGGATTGCTGACGAATTCTTAGGGCATTCCCTCAAATATGAGAAGTGCTTTGATCAGATGATTATAGAAAAGCAGGCTCCAGTCGATCCTCTAGCAATCCTCAGAAGAGACTTATACCATCACTAAGCTCCAGTGCATGGTAGATGGGCTCAAAGAACAGCAGTCAGAGAGCAAGACAAGATGCCCTAAAACAGAACAAGACAACAATCTCAGAGTTGCAGCAGAGAGTTGATCAGATCAACCTTTTGTGAGAAGAAAGCGTCGAGCTCAAGGAAGCTTTAAACCCGGCAGATGGCAACACCGGAGGAGAAGCAGAAGTCGTCCGTGGCGCTGAGGCTCAACCAGCAGAAAAGTGGCCTAGATGGATGAGAGCACAAAAGCTCCTCACCACCTTCAGCAGGAACACACAGATCTGGTGAGGAGACACGGTGACATGAACTCTGACCATCGTGAGCTGCTTTAAACTCACAGCACCCTCCACATAGCCACACACAAAGGAAACCCCCCCACCAGACTTCAGACCGCCGCAGTCCGCAGTCAAACTCATTTTTCTGTACATTTATTTATGACATTCACGATTTCCTGTCTGTCGTCAAATCGAGTCATCACCTGACAGCACTTGATCTTTTCAGGCGGTTGTATGGACTTTCATATTTACTGAGCATGACTCTCCTGAAGGCTGATGAAACTATATATAAATGCTTTTTATATAGTTATATAGTTTTTATATCGTGACACGTTATTTACACCTGTGCTTCTCTGACTGTGACGTGTCAAAATGTCTTCTGTAAAACATCCTCCTCAACATCCTCCTCACTCACTAGTACACCTGCCCGGCACAACACATTCTCCATCCGCCTGACATTCAGAGACAAGTCAACTATTTACCCAACAGGTGCCAAGTGATCAGTCCAGTCGATCATCCGCTCACTTCTAAACATGGCTGAGTTTTCTTGCCATTCGCTCAAAGAAGAAAAAAAAAATACAGCCACAAAAAATACCTTTAATGCAATAGTGATTTAAATGCCAGTAGCCGTGAGGCTGTCTGAATGAACAGACGGTGAGAGTATATTGCATAGGTTGTTAATCGGGGACAGTCCTGTATGAAAGCTGAGTGAAACCCAAACCCTGTGACTCAAACCATCCCTCAGTGTCCCTCAGCAATACAGTTCATCGTGTTCTTCTCCGTTCTCAAAGGTGTCTGCATTTCCTGTTTTTCTTCTTCTGTAAAACGGACATTCTCCCAAATGTTTGTTTGGAGATACTACGGGAGAGCCGTGTATGCATACTGATGCAAAGCATGGAGGTGGTGTGACAGCTGTCACCGTGGCCGTGGTGGAGGTCCACCGCAGTGCAGAACGTGTGCAGAGAGGCTTCCGGAGACGAGTGAACAAACACTTTCATTCAAACGCGTTGCACTACTTTCAATCACACCGAGACCCTAAAAGTCCAGAAGCACATTTCACAATGGTTTGTAAAAACAACATTTGAATCATTTAATTCTTCTTTTTTTTCACATTTTGTAGATTAGCTCCGAGGTTTGCTAAAAATGTTCATAAATAAGAACAAGTTACTAGTTTGGCTTCGATATAAATAATGTAATAATACATAGTTCAAACAGACACTTCTCTCTAAAAACATTTAAATATTTTCAAATATTGCAATTACGAAACCATGTCCTGTAGTGCTCTTATTCATGAAGTTCTAGACAGATTAGTTCAAGCCATTTTCAAGTGCCAAACTAGAAGAGGGTGAGCAGAGGTTTGCCCCGACGACAGCTTTAGAAAAACAATCTCAGCCTCCCTGAGCAGAAAGTCACGTCACTACCACATTTTAAATATTGAATAAAAACACTCAAAAAGCTTGGCCAAACACACACCACCCTCCATATTGTTTTTAACCGTCGGTCCAACCAGGTGCAGCTGAACCCGCCTTCTTGTAGCTGGAGATTTGAAGTACTGGATGCAAAGGCTAATATTGTAGAACACGCTACCCATTGCAGTTCACACATCTGTAACACGCAAAACAAACAGATTTCCGAACAGGTCAGCTGAAGTCCTCGCTATTGCACAGTGATACAGGGGTTTCAATGGGTAAAAACGAATGACAAGGCAGATTATATTGTGACATTTTGGTTTGGTTTGACAGCATAAATGTTCACTGCTCTCAAAAGACAAAAAAAAAGGAAAAGTAAACCAAAAGACACTGGTTGTGTCTCAAATTGTTTTTTCCTTGTGTGCGTGAAGATGGTCGCACCTTCGCAGCGAGAAGCGAGCGCGCATCTTCATCTTTCAAATTCAAAGGTTAAAAAAGGCAAACCGGCTCAGCTTCGTTTACCGTCCCGCTACAGCCATTTGAGACGTGAACCCTTCTCTTAACTTCGGAAGTGCTGCAGTGAGTGATATTCGTAGAGGTGAACAAGTGCTAGATGAGCGCGACATTAAAATATGACATTCAAGAGCACATTGACAATAAACACACGGGCCTAATTTATCGGTTTTCTTGTAAAAACATGACTAAGACACAAACAGTTTAGTGTACAGCTTTCGTCAAAAATAAAAAAGGCAAGAAAGTCAAATAAATACTCTTGAAGAAGCTCAAGGACAAACGTTGGCTTTGAAGTGAGAGGCGGCCGGCTGACGGTGACCTCGTGGGCGCGAGTGGAGAGAGAGGTCACGTGTCCGAAAACCCGTTTTCAACGAGCGGAACAAACGCTCAACTTCGACCACCGGCCTCTCAATTACAAGCCGTTACTTTGATTTAAAAATAATAAATAATAAAGACAAAGTGGGAGAAGAAACAGAACGCGAAGCTGACAGAAGTTTTCCACACGTTCACCACAGATGAAATGTAACAATTTAAAGAGACAGACAAAACTGTAATTGATATTTAAATATGGCAAAACATACAAAAACAGCTCTCTTCGAAGTGTAAACATTAAATTGATGTCCGATGTCATTTCTGCACATGGAGAAATGATATAAAATAAATCATGTCTGTCACGACTGCAAACTGTTCTCGTTAAAATGTAAAAACAACATACTAAATCTCTTTTCTTTTGATTATTATTATTACTGTAATAATGTTTATGTCAACATTTGTTTTGTATAAGTGTTTTTACTGTACTGTTATAAATAGTTATATGTGTAACATCTTAATTCATACTCCTCCAGCGTTGTCTTTACAAGGCAAAAACAATAGTTGTGTCTCTGCCACACTCAGATACACACACACACACACACACACACACACACACACACACACGCACACGCACACGCACACACGCAAGCTGCCTGTCACACAGGGGGTCACCAGGAAGCTCTATGTTCGATTGAGGGTCTGGAAGATTCTGGATATTTGGAGCATGACCGGGCCCGTCTCGGGGTCGTTCATCCACTGGGTGCTGTTCAGAGGATTCTCCAGCATGTCTTCAAACGCTGCGTACAAACACAAGAGATATGAAAGGTTCAGCTACAGTCTGGACTTATAACGCTCACGATCAGTTACTTCTCTGGGTTTACTCCTCTGGGTCTGTTTGTAAAAAGCTAATGTGAACAGGAGCCCGACCAGAATTAAAATGCAACAACGTAGAATGATTTTTTCTTGGGCCAGACAAAATGAACTGTACTGCAGAAAGCGTCCTCATTCTGTAAAGCTCATTGCATTTACTAAATTACTTTCTTTTATTGGCTGACTCAGCCTTCCTCAGCTCGGTCTGGTTCAGCTGTGCTGGAGTTCTTTTAAGACACGACCACACAACAAAATAGGCAAAGATGTCCGGGATAGTTTTTGATATGCTTGTCCACTAAATGTGACTTGACTCTACCTAGCAGAGTCTTGGGATTGGTTAGACCCAACTGGACCACTGGATTCTCCAGAATGGCTTGGAACAGCGGGCTGTTGGTGTCGATGCCTTTGTCCAGATCTTCTGGGGAAGGTTTCCTGTCTCCCAGCAGCCACTCACACTGCAGGAAAAAAACAAAAAAAAACATAAAAAGAATATAATTATAAATAGATATAAATATAATATATAATAAATATAAAGAGCCATTTCTCAAATCTGCATGCTAACCCTGTTGTGGCTGTGTGAACGTACCGCAGCATCCTGTTGGTTGTTATTCACCCTCAGAGCATCGACCACCTCCTTCTCATCGAACCCCATCTCCATCAACGCAATGACAGCCTGCAGAGACAAGGAAGAAGGCTGAGTGTCACGCTCAGTCCCATGAAGTCTACATACACAGTCACAGTTCTACTGACAAATCCTATGACTAAAGCCACAAACACTTTCTATCCACGAGTTCACATTTCAATATTCTCGGTATCTAATAGGCTTGAGGATTAAAGTCCAGTCCTACTACTTTCTGTCTATGTATACTACTGTATGTTAGATGGTGCAGTCAAGTAGCATCTTCCTACAAAATACTGAGCGATGGAAAGCTCAGGGGGTGAGTTATACAACAGTAAGTAAGAGTCAAAGAAGGCTAAGGCCACCCACTCTTGAGTCCGGTCTGAACTCCCGTTTCCTGCGGATCCTCTTGAAGATCTCTGTGAGCTCGTCCTGCCGGATGCTCTCTTCTGTGCTCGACTGGCTGGAGAGGCTGCGGAGAAGGTTCGGACCGGAGGCTGGCGCCGAGGGGCCCGGTGTGGCGGCAGCCGTGGCCCCTGCTGCCCCGGACGAGTCCTGGCCAGGTATGGGTGCGTCTACAGTGGGGTCGTCTATGTGCTCGATAAGCCACTCCATCGCCTGTGTGACGGACATGCTGCAGAAAGAGAGTACAAGATGAGGGGGGAAAAGGGTTATTTTCTAGAGAAACACCGTTGACATATTCCAAATAATTTGGCCCGTCATCAGTTGTGAGTGACTTGTTATCTAACAAAGACTTACTGGTTCAATCTGAGAGCTTTGATGGCTCTGCTCTCAGGGAAACCCATCTCAGTGAGCTGCTGAAGGGCTGTTTCATCCACCCGGTCCTCTTCATCCTCATCCAACATCGCTGCAACACAAAGACACCAGAGAAGTGTCACTAAGGGTTGAGCAATGCGTGTGTGAAATGTCTCCAACAATAAACATCAAGGATTTCCAGCAACAAAACAATGGCCGAAATATGGCCGATAAGCAAAAGAAAGACTTTAAATGCGGGTCGCTACATTGAGTTTGATCGCAAAAACTAAAAGAGCACACGAAGACAGAACATTTCATACCTCATTTTGTCAGAGTTTTTAAATAAAACGTATGTAATATGTATAGTAATACACTCAATAACAATGTGTGCCGAGGTTGGACCATTAAGCAGATCATAAGAGGTCTAGGGCATTAATGGAGAGATGTATTGGTGAATTTTCGCCCTGTTTAACAGAAAGAAAAAGTCTTCTCCCTATCCTCATTTTCCTGACGTGTAAACAGATTTAATGGATTGTAAGTTCTACCATTGGCCTTTTTGAAAAGTTCCACAGCATCAGGGTTCAAGGCTAGAAGCTTCTGGGCGACTTCAATGAGAGAAACCAGGATCTTTCTGAGCTCCGTCTGAAACTGGAACAACACAAGCGCAACAAAAATCAATAACTTCTTTGCAACGGTCTAAACTAAGCTAGATCCATTCCACCAAGAAGCTTACATCCCGGATGTTGTGCTGGGTCACAGTGCGGTCAGTGTGGCGCGTGGACAGGTTGCCGGTGGCTTTTAGAATTGCATCTTTGTCTGGAGCCTTGTTGTCTTGTTTCTTCTGTGACAACCGGGAGAAACAACAAAGAGACATCATTAACAGCATGCAGGGAAAATAAAGACACCACATCTCTGGTGCAGAATTTACAAATATCGATGAAGGTTAAAGTGAAAGCCGATTCAGCTCACCTTTTCATCTGAACTAACGTCTGCCATCTTTGGAGGGGTCGGCGGCGGTCTTTTCTTTATGAGCAGCAAAACTTCTATGAGACATATGAAACACGGTCAGGTGGTGGGAAACAGGGGAGGGTTGTGTGCTTCCCAAATCTCGTCAAATAGGCCGGAAACATACCTTTATCTTTGAGATTCTCATCAGCGACAGTTTTGGTGTCTGTGAGGACTCGTTCTGTAGCAGCGTGTATGAGTTTATGGTGGGTAAGTGTTTTGGGGTCTTCTAGACTCCCATGTACGTACTGTAAACCAAGCACAATACAAAGCGCATAAACAGAAGGGATTGCACTGTTGACCGTCTTCATTATCATCTGTCAGATATATTTCCTTGTCAAATATTCATAAAATCTAGAAAATGGTAGAAAAAGGCGACATCTTGAAATTGTTGTTGTTTTTTTTAGCAACAGTGCAAAACTTCCAAGTATTTGATTTACAACATACAAAGCTGACAAGCAGCAAATTCTCCCATTAAAGAAGTATGTTATGGTCTGGAATTAGTTTAATACTTAGTTTAAATGATTAACCGACAATCCAAATCCTTGTCAGTTCCTATTAATCAAAAAGAGTTGAAACAACAAGCTGATAAATCAGTTGGCATAATAAGAATCCGCAATTATTCAGATTATCGATTAATTGTTTAAGTCAAATATCAAGCGATAATGATTCTCCACTGTGTTTTCTGCATTTCTCCACTCATCATATCATTGTAAATTAAATATCCTTTAGTCAGACAAAACAAATCATTTGACTGGGACTAAACTGGGACTCTAAAAAATTGAGAATTTTTTCTTATGTTTATAGACTCAACTATTAATTTAAAAAAGGCAATTAATCAATTAGTTGTTTCAGAACTGAATCTGATAATACATTTCAACTTGCATCATGATGTCTGTGGCTGTGTGTTGATGTTACACAATTGAAAACAATGTAAACATGTACGTTCCACATGTTGTCACGAGAAACAAACAGCAGACTACCACTGGAAGTTATGCTATAGGCCGTAGAAGGAGAAGTAAGAGAGGAGTGTAATAACAGACAGCCTGTAAAGCAACATGCCACTCAGGCGAGCCACTGGGAACAGACAAGGGGTATAGCTGTTAGCATAGCTAGCTAGCTTGAGATGGGCAGCCAACCTGCTAAATTATAAATAGCAAGGTCTACCCAGTTACTATAAATACAAAGCCAGTGACACTGACACTGACAGTGTACACAGCGGGTAGGGCACACTGCAACCACCCCAGGCAGAGGAGTGACAGGACAAAAAAAAAAGCAAACTAGGGAAGACACAAACAACCCCAAAAACATACATGTTTCAAGCACTTCTCCTTCAGTTTCTCAACAGTGGTGTCTTCCGTGACCTCCTCTAACCACTCTGTGCCGTCCATGGTGCAGATGTGTATTTTCAACACTTTCCCGGCGAATATCTTCTCCTCCTGGACGAACATAGCGGCAGCCTTTGGGAGTAAAGAGTACCAGTCCAGTGACGTTAGCTAGCAGCAGTTGCTATGTGCTCCTGGCAGAGCTAGCGTGCTAGCGTTAGCACCCAGCTAGCCGTCGTTTTTGTAAATCCAACCGGCAACAGAGCAACACAAGGTGCAGGTTAGCTGAGGGCCATCTTCGGTCTCCTCTGCCGGGTTTCGCTGCGCTGGCAACCGATTAGAGTGTTCAGTGACCGCGAAGGTGTTTATTATGCCCAGCGCAACACACAAGCCGCCAGCCAGCAAGTACCCTATTTTTACTGTAAGGTTTGAACTTTGAACTTCAACGGTGCCACTAGCGGTGCATCATGGGAGCAGTAGTTCTTTTCGGAGTTTCAGGCTATTCCATTGATATAAATCACTCTGGTGAACTCACGCCAACTTTTAACAACAAGGCTAACAGCATTCATATATACAGTATATATATATATGCATACACTTTTTGAATATATATTTATGTTGTACATAGTCGTTAAATGTTTACGCTTACATCGTTCCTGTTTATTGTATATTCTGTGTATGCACGTAGAGAGCAACGAAAAACCGGAGTCAAATTCCTTGTACGCGTAAGCGTACATGTCCAATAAAGCTGATTCTGATTCTAAGGTGTTCCCTGGTGTGATAAGTGAGGATGGATTACCATTCTAGAAAAGC
This sequence comes from Melanostigma gelatinosum, assembly GCF_949748355.1. Taxonomy (NCBI): domain Eukaryota; kingdom Metazoa; phylum Chordata; class Actinopteri; order Perciformes; family Zoarcidae; genus Melanostigma; species Melanostigma gelatinosum. The sequence goes on from NC_136639.1 coordinate 5,957,337, forward strand.
CTGCAACTGCCACGGCACCCCAGACCTCCAGGGGCCCCACAAGTTCCAGGCTCACTGTGTCAACTGTTTGCATTTGTTTGGCAATATTCACCACTAAATAACAATATCAACTACCACAATAAGGACCATTATCAATTAATATGACATGTACATTTCCCAATAATCGATAAAGAAATCCTGTCACAATTTCCCTAAAACTTAAAATGACCTCTTCAAATGTGTTGTTTGGTCTGAGCAACTGAGACGATGGAACCAGAGATTTGGCTCTTCTACAAGAAAAAAGAAGGTCTTTGTTGGCCCCTTTGTCATAATATCATTAACTCGCTTTCATTATGTCAGTTTTGAGCTTACATGTTGCATCATTTATGTGTTTAATCAGTAAATGTGGGGTCAGACAATATTCTCTCTCAGAAAAGTACAAAGCACAGAAACAGTTAGAAACTGGGGATTATTTGGGACCCCAGTAAATGAATCCAGCTTCAGCAATAAATCATGCAAAGATTGCTTTGTCTCGTTTTTCTTTTTCCATGATAAACACAAGCTGCAGAAACAGCCCAGCTGGACCTTTTATCTGAGTCAGTCAAATGTGATAATTATAACCAGCACTAGAGGGAGACACACTAAGGGAAATATTTGGCCCCTTCAGCAAACTTCAAAAGATTAAATAAATTGCTACGGTGTATGAAAAAGATCACTATTATTTTTTATTTTTTTACTATCAGAAGCTCATGTTTATATATACATGTTATTGTACTAGATCTATAATTATTCAGCTAACCTCTTGTTTCACAGTGTGTGTATAGAAGACCTTGATCTTTAGAGATCTTGAAAAGTAATTTGAAGAAAGAAAAAACAGTTGTCATAAGTTCAAGACACCATTTAGTGCCATTTATTATACCAAGAAACATATTTACAGAAAAGAAAATATTAAAAACGGGAAATACATTTCTTGCAAATTATAACTGTATAAGAGGAAGGAAACATATTGCAGCTATTACAACTCACTACAACCTAATGTTTTTCTTAAATCATAACATTTTGCAAACTACAGGAAGTGTCTCACAAAGTATTAATGCAGACACAACTGAGAACTTAGCAAACAGTTTTTCCATTGAACCAAAGTGTAACAAAAACATTTAATAATATGCAGAAATGGTTGCCTCAGTTGATTTTTGTGTTACAGGACAGTGAATAAATATCAATTTATAAAACCTCAATATTTATGTTTCTTTCTGCTTTTTATGAGAAAAATGTCTCCTAATAATATATCGTATTTATTTGTATATAGTTCAAATTTATTTATGCATAAGGGACAGTACAATATAAAATATATATTCTGTTCTGTTTGACATTTTAGAGGCTGTTGACTGGTGCGGGACCTATCAAAATTACATGCTTAAGACATCAGATTTCTTAAACAAAATCCTGCTTACAAGGGAAATTCATAACATATTTACAAAAAGAAGAACACAGCCATAGGCTCAAACTAATAGGAGGGAGAGGGGAAATGAAGTTTCCTTTTCCCTCTGGACAACAACATACGCTGTGGCCAACGGGCCAGTTCTCAAACACCAACAGATACTCAAGCCTGTCTTGACTGCCAATCTCCAAGATGGCTGTATACTGTACAACATATCACATCTCCACCACATCTCTACATATGAATGCAGTCAAATCTAGAGGCACGACGTAATGTCGTTCCGTTGATTCAAGAAATGTACACAACTGTAGAGTGTAACTAAGAATCGCATGATATTTAAAAAAGGGGAAACTGTGAAAACAAACAGGGCCTGTGCATGAAATACAGGACACGTGTTCTGTTAACATTCACAACTTGTTTATCATCGACCGACGACAATATAGCACACTGAAACTTAAAATGTGCTGTATAAAACGCCCCATCATCACAAGAGTTTTTAGAAACAAGATTATGCAAAAAAAACTAAAACAAAATATAAACAAAGATTGAGAAATCATATGAAAAAAAAAGGCAAAGACTAAAAGTCCTTAAGGAAATAAATACCCAGTGTGTACGCTGCGGCTTCACTGCAGAAAAAGAAATGCTAAAAGAAAAGCGTCTCTAAAAGGACTTTCTCTCTCCTGTTTGACCCAGCACCGTGGATCCCAGGAATTTCTGTAAGCAGGCAATGCGTATAAATAAGGCATGAATAAATAAAAAGAATGGATGAAACGCAGGTGTGGTTGTTAGTATAAAAGCATATAAAAATGTCCTATTAAATCGTGTTTACAGCTTTGCCCTTTTTCTTTCCTTTTTTTCCACAAAGAGTGCCTTTTTTTTATAAAAAAATATACAGCAGCTCGTCTGGGCGTAGACATACAAGCTTTTTATTTGAACTGTTCAGGTAGATGTGCAATCTGAGCTTGCATGCTTGTCGGGGGACTTGAAATGCCCTCTGACCAGTCGGACATGTTGGAATGAGGGGACGAACTCGACCACTGATCGGGGGAGCCGGGGGAGGGGGTCAGAAAGGGGTGGTCAGGCACCTGGACCTGATGGTTTGGGGTGTTGTCCATGGGGCCTGAATAGCTGTGCTGGGAGGGTGGGGTGAGGAACTGGGTGCTGGGCATTGACTGGTTGATGGAGGAGGGCATAATCTGGGTCTCCTGCGGCAGGATGGTGTGGATGGGCATGCTGGAGTTGCCGGTGCCCTGCTGGAGCTCCGGGGAACTGAGCTCCCCGCTGATGAAGCTCTGGCTGTTGGCCGTGTTTGAGTTCTGGTGCTGCAGCTGGATGTTCTGCTGCTGCTGCTGCTGCTGTTGTTGGAGCTGCTGCAGGTTCTGCATCTGCTGCATCTGCTGAGCCTGCTGCTGCATGATGTGGGGCTGCGGACCCAGCCTGGCGCTCTGGATCCCCTGGTAGGTCATCATCTGAGATAGGCCGGCGGGGTGGCCATTGTGGAGGGACGTCATCATCCCGTGCTGCCCTCCCGGGTGCAGGCCTCCCTGACCGCCGGGGGCTCCTCTCATGGGGTTGAACTGGCCTGGCTGGCTCATGGTGCCGTGCATCCTGGACAGCCAATCACACTGGCCGTTTATGGCGCCCTGGCCACCGGCGCCAGACACGGGCAGATGGGTGAGACGCGGAGGCAGCGGGTCAAACTGCATCCGAGCCAGCTCCTGCTTGTTCGGCATCACCATGTGGTTGACGGACAGGTGTGGATCGGACATACCCTGCAGGTGGTTCAGGGACACAGACGGCGACTGCTGGAAAGGTGAGGTCATCATGGGCGGCGAGGCCACATCGGAGACGTAGCCGTGTGGAGACTCCAACGAGTCAACGGGTGACAGCACACCGGAGCTGTCCAGGAGGTTCCCGGGCTTCCCGTCCTGCGAATTCTTCTTCTTCACCTTCATGTCTTTGCCGTCCTTGCAGCCGATGCCCTTGGCGCTGGGCTTGCGGGCCTTTTTGCCCTGGCCGTGAGGCTGGTGCTGCTTCATGCCGACCAGGTAGCCGTTGGGCGAGCAGAGAGGGGGCGACAAGGTGGTGCAGAGCGACCCTCCATGCATGTGAGGACTCCGTACCAGGTTGTAGTCGTCCATCAGCCGCACGATGTCGTGATGCATTCTCTCCTGTGCAATGTCTCTGGGTAGCCGGTCCATGTGGTCAGTGATTTCTCTGTTGGCAAAGTGGTCCAGTAAGACCTTGGCAGTCTCGTAGCTTCCTTCCCTGGCAGCCAAGAATAGAGGAGTTTCCTCCTGAGGCAGACAGAAAGGAGACATCGCGTTAAGAGGATCAAAGACGGCCGAGGAATGTTTGTTTTTTTCAGAAAGATGATTCACTATTGTTTTACAGAGTTAAGAGCAGGAAGAGACAGCTTGCTTTTTTTACCTTGTTGTTTTGCATGTCCTTGTTGGCACTGTTCTTGAGAAGCACAATTACAGCCTCCACGTTATTTACTGCCGCGGCCCAGTGTAGAGCTGATTTACCTTAAGAAACAAAAACAGGCTTTTGATGCATTTGAGGGTCATTAACATTTGACCGCCTTCAACACTGAATCACATTGATTTTTAGGTTCATACAAGTGGCATAAGAGAGAGAAACCTTACCGAAATCATCGATTGCATTGACGTCAGCGTGGCAGTTTATGAGCTCCTCCACCATGCCCTCCACCGCCAGCCTGGCAGCCAAGATCAGGGGTGTGGTGCCATCATGCATGCGGGCATCCAAGTCTGTGGCGCGGTTCCTTATCAGAATCTACAGAGACATAAGACGTGTTTTGAGCTTTTGAGCTGAACATGAATACATTCATCAAAATGTCCTACTTCAAAAGGTAGATTCAGATGTTCGAATAAATGTCACTAAAACCTCTGGTTTTGTCCAGAAAATGACAGAAAATTCTCAAATCACAATTTCTCAGAACCCAAGGCAATATCTGACCAAAAATTATAGATATATAATTTATATATATATAAAACAAAGAAAAGCAGCAAAGCTGGAAAGCTAATGTTTTCACACCTTTGCTCGATAAATTACTGAAACGGTTACGTTTGACTGATAAGTCGATTTATTTTTTCAGCACTAAAACTATTCAAAAAAACTATTTAAAAAAACGTGGGCATATGAGAGCTCACCTGGAACACCCCCTGGGCATCAGCAGCCACAGCAGCATGCAGAGGCGTCCTGCCCATGTTGTCCTGGACGTTGGCGTCGGCGCTGGCCTCCAGCAGCCGTTTGGCAGCGTCGGAGCGAGCGTAGCGGGCGGCCAGGTGGAGGGCGGTTTCACCTGTGCGGTCGGTCTGGTTGTGGAGGTTAGCGCCCTGGTAGATGAAGTCGTTGATGACGTTGGCCGAGGCGTCCTCCTCCTCCTCGCTGTTGCCCGTTTCTAAACCTCCCCCGCTGCAGGACGCAATCATCAGCGGTGTGAATCCATCTGGACAGAGAAGGGGGGGGGGGGGGATGTTGAAAGGCACTTGTAGGTAACAGAATGCACGGTCAGCACGGCACCGGTAACTGCTGCAGGAGGCGCGCACTTCAAAGCAGCAGGCAGATCAAAACTGAGCAACAAACAAATCGAATGTGGATTTGACACTTTTGCCTGAGTTGAATCATCACAGCCCTCTCCTTTTCGATAACGGATTCTGATCGAGGCTCCGACACAGGAGAGGCTTCAGAAGGAAAGCGAAGCCGGGGGGATAGAGGCCGGGGCTCGCTAAAGCTAGGCTGCTGCAAAAAACGAAGCATTAATATCTGACTGTGAGAGGCAGCTCAGTCAGTCGACTTGAATAGGTTTTCCCCTCTTCAAAAGGATAGCAAGCCCCAGATCTCGCAGATTTGGTCGATTCAAGTGCATCGAACCACGATGGGGGGAAAAAAGTGTGCTCTCAAGTTGTTAACCCTGTTACTTTGATTTTTCATAGCTTTCCCTCAGGGAATTTGGCACTGACTACAAAATTGGGTTTTTGCATTTGATGCCCTCATTGGTTTTGGTAATGTGGAACAGAAAAAAAACAGAGGCCCATAACTGGACAAATGATTAATCTGATCAGGAATCAGTGTTTTCCCCCAGGCTCCTGGCTTCCAGCCGGCTGCTTTGAAGAAGATCCTTTACCCTGAGGACATGGGGCTTTAGCTACTCCTACATGCGCGATTAAACACACACACACACACACACACACTAGAAATGTGGAACATTCGCTCAGAAAAGGCATGAATCAATCCAGACACACACACACACAGAAATGTTCATTCAAAAAGTTATGAGTCATTCTGCTAAATCCGTTTTAAGCTTGTGACCCCTAAAAACAAAGAAAACGAACCATTCTCACAAGTTATGACCTCATACGTAAGTTGTGAGCTGTTCTATTAACACACAGTTTTTCTTTTTCAAATTGTTTCATTGGAAATATCTTTCGAGGTCTGAAGACCCCAAAAGAAAAAAAGACAACAAGTCAGAAATAATAGAGCTCATTTTGTGGAACAGAAATCAATTCATTTTTTGTTTTTATACCTTTACTTGTCTTGAAAAGATAACAACTTCTTCCTAAAACTGATTCCATACATATTTTCCCTCATCATTAACGCTATGCTGACGAATTAAACGAGAACATTTTATCTTTAACAAAATCATGGAATATGTACCGAGTCATCCAAAATGAAAATGAACCAAAATCAGGTCCACATCCACTGATTCGGTGTCGGAACACAGAACTCTGTTTGATTTTGTTAATAGTAAGTGAGAAAGTGAGTCTTCAGTCACCCACCTGGTCCCCGGACATTAACATCCATGCAGTCATTTTCAATCTCGCCCTGAGGCGGTGTGGGAGCAATGGAGGGGATGCGCAGGTCAGCGGCGTCCAGGTGCTGCTGCGTCCACTGCCGGTGGTCCGTCTTGTCGTCCACCTCCAGAATAGCCTGCTCGTCAAACTGCTAAAACACGGACAGCAAGCGGATAGGCATTTGAAATTGAGCATGAGGGTTTAAATTATAAAATCACAATGGAACAAAAAAAGCTGAAACTTAATTTTAACACAGATGATAAAATTATTTTAAAAAAGTCTTCATAAAAATTTCAATTTTACAATTAAATCAGTTTCAATCCCAGATGGTAATTTTCAAAATTCTTGAATCAGTATTTGTAAAAAAATAAAACTTAAGTTATAAAAAAATTTAGAAAAATCCTTAAAAGCTCCGTTGGTGTGTAATATTTCCGTTTCCTTACCCTGAAGCGCTTTGCATCCGAGGGCTCGTCTTCTCGCCATTCATTCTGCGTGTCATCCATGAGTGAAATGTCTGAGGAGTTTTTCAGTGGCCTGTGATGAAGCAGAAAAGCCAGTAAAAATCCACGCACTCTGCTGCTTCCATCTCATCCGAAACACTCACCATTAATGGTGCAGCAATGCCGAAAAACAAAAGCATTGATTAAATCCATACCCCACCCCTCTGCCCTTACAAGTCAATTAATGCGCACCTAAACCTGCTATATCAATATCATTAATGATCCACGCAAAATCCCCCTTTCCCAAATTTGTCTGATCACCAGTTACAGCCGTCCTGACCATCAGAACCAGCCCTTCACCTGACCCGAAGAAACAGGTACCCGATGACGGGGAGCGCCATTGGTGAATAAACGGAAACTTACTTTAATCCCACTGAATCCTCTCCGACAGGCTCACGTCTCTTCTTCTTGCTGGTCTCTGTGGTCTTGAAGCCCTCGGGGAGCCAGAGGCGCCCGTGCTCATGGCGGCGCTTTCGGGCAGCCACCATCCCCACGCCGAGGAAGGCCAGCATCCCAATGCCGCCCAGGACCAAGTAGATCGGGTAGAGGTCCTGTGGAGGCTGGGGGTCAACTCCGCCTGGTAGGAAACGGGACAACATGGTCAAGACGGGCCGAGGAACGGACGTGGACAAGAGGATGGACCAGGACACCCGGGATCCGCCCGAGTGTTGGAGCAGAGCTAGTCCGGCTCTTCTTCGCCCCCACGGTTCCCACTCCGGAACACACCGCAACCAGCAGCAAGCGCCAGAAAGTGAGTGACGATCCTCACCGTTTGTCAAGCTAGCTTCTACTATCTATTCAGTAATAATCACAATTGCTAACCACTTTTCATCAAAAAGGAAAAAAAGGGATGGGGCGTGATAAAAGGAAAAAAAACCCGAACACCACCACCTCCTCTCTCCCTTTTCAACCGGGTACCAAGAGACAACTTTACCATTTCTTCTTTAAGAGAAAAAAAGGAGGGGGATTAATGAACTTCAAATTACTGCACGCGCTTTAAGCTGTAAAGACGAAGGATTTATTAGGATTTTCGAGATAACAAAGACTCCCAACTTCTAGCACACTCCCGATCAATTTTTCCCCTTCTCTCTCCCTCTTTTTTTTTCACTAACGATTTTGAAATGATAAACTCCCCCAACCTAAACCCTTAGAGATGCATTAAGTCCTGGTATTACATTCAGCGAGGTGAAGGTTGCAGCAGCCCCTCACACTGCGGGATGAAGTGTGTGTGTGTGTGTGTGTGTGTGTGTGAGAGTGTGTTATCTGTGGACGTATATGTGTACATGTCTGTGAAGGGGAAGAGAGACAGACACAGAGTGTTGTATTGTGTGAGTAGGGGGGTTGGATAAGTTGATTTGCAGCAATTAACCGTTTTGGAGCCTGAAGCCAGTGGCTTTACACACAGAGAGAAGGATTGATTGTTTTGGCCATGAGATTCACAATTGCATTTGTTCACCGCTGCATAACAAATACACAATCAAAGAGTGGTAGGGTTAGGACCCGACCAGAGGGCGCGGCGGATACTTTCAGTTTAAGTGTGCGTGGAGCAGCGCGTGTGTCTCATCCACTCGTAAACCAGCATGTATGTGTGGACATTAGAGGAAGGCCGTTTATCTTTCGTTACAACTCATCATCATGCAAACATTTCAGTTGTGCCACCCAGCGCAACATGTGGCTCATTGATGCGTTTTTAACAGTGTTTTACAGATTACCACAAATAACTTGATGTACGTACTAAAAACTGCTTCAATGGTGTAGGGAACATCCAGCTTGCCACTGGAGGCCAAAGCCCCGAGGAAAGCTGCAGCATCATTGGTGCTCTGGAAACACTCAGTGGACTGCTGGAAGCACTGACGGTTGTCCACCTCCAAGTGGACGACTGACCTGTTTTAGAGAAGAGACGGCACACACGGAGGTCAACTATAAAACCTATTTTGCACACTGAAGCAGAAAGAAATTGCGCTGGAGTTAAAGAATAAAACATAATGGAATAGTATTGCTCACCCTTTGATCTGCAGGTGATCCAGTTCCCTCTTCATTCTCCTGCTGCCGCCTGCCACGTCATACAGGCTCCTCTTCACCACATTCAGAACCTTGCCAGGAACCTCGGACCACTGATCCACCGAGCGCTTGACGTTGTACTTCTTCAGCTCGTGCTCGTTCCCGTAATACGGGTACACCATCATCTCGCCCTTGGTGTCCTTCCTGAATACCACGTTGGTGCGGAGGACGCGGCTCAGCTCGCGCAGGAAGCCGAAGGAGTTGTTGAGGAGCTGCTCCGGGGTGATGTGGACCACCAGGACCAACTGGCCCACGGCGAGCTTCTCGGGCATGTTGTTGGCACAGTCCAAGCCGTCCCACTCGCACTCGGCATTGTTGCAGCCCTGGTCGCAGTGGCCGTCAAAGTAGTGGTCCTTGCAGTATTGGTCATAGAGAGGGCTGAGGGGGGGGAGTTCAATTAGAGGTTTGGTCATTTGGATTAAATTAAGTGAATTCTAATTCAGAGATACAAACACTCACTTGCACTGTCCCTCCAGGTTCTGGCAGTCAAACCCATCGTAAAGACACCCGGCGTTGTCACACTGTGAGTCGCACTTCCCGTCGTTGAAGTATCGCCAGCACTGCAGCGAGGCCGAGCAGTTCTTCCACGGGTCGTCGAAGTTGAGCGAGCAGTCCCCGTTGTCCCAGCCGCACGCGTGGTTGTTGCAGAGCACGTCGCAGTACTTGTTGTGCTTCGCCTCCTCGCACAGCGGGATGTCGCAGGCGACCTCCACCTCGGGCGGCAGCGTGATGTCGTCGCCGAACCCTCCCTGGAAGCTGTAATCCAGGATGTGGCAGCGGAGGCCGTTGAAGTTCGTGGGGCAGACGCAGTGGTAGAACGGCGCCTCGGTGGTGTATTCGCACATGCCGCCGTTGTAGCAGGGGTTGGAGTTACAGGGGCTGTCGGTGGGGTACTGGCACTCAGGCCCAGTGAACGACGGGGTGCACAGACACTTGGGACTCTTGTGGCCGGAGATGCAGGTGCCTCCATTGCGGCAGTTGAGGCTGCCGCAGGCCTGGGCGTCATATTCACACGTGGAGCCAGTAAAGCCCTGGACAAGAAAAAAAAAAATTTGAATCAGGATTAACAATTAATTTGAGCAAATACAAATACTTAATTTTCATCCAAATAAAAATCTATATGTGTTTTCTTACAGGATAAGTTTAGAGTAAGAGAGGAGCAGAGAGTTTGTGGTGCATGGGCACATGTCAAATGATATAAAACTCCTCTAAAGACAAAACATCTCGAAGTAAAATATAATAAGAAAATATCTAAAAGATGTAAGTTAGGCCTCAGGGAATAAAGAGAGATCCCCGCCTTAAATCCTCCATATATTTAAAGGATAAGTAAGATTAAAAGAGAGACGGTCTACAGAGTAAGGATTAGATATGTAGCAGTTCAGGTTTGGGTGATACTCCGAGGAATAAACGTGGTTCAATAAATGTTCTGACAAGAGACAAAGATCTGTGTGTGTGTGTGTGTGTGTGTGTGTGTGTGTGTGTGTGTGTGTGTGTGTGTGTGTGTGTGTGTGTGTGTGTGTGTGTGTGTGTGTGTGTGTGTGTGTGTGTGTGTGTAGGAGTGTGTACTGTCGGTACTCACAGGAGGACATTTGCAGATGAAGCCATGTGGCGTGTTACTGGCTACAGCGCAGGTCCCTCCGTTGCGACACGGATTCCCCTTACATCCATCAAACACTGTGTCACAGCGTTGACCTGCAGAGGAGTCACAGACAAAGAATGTCAATCACATTGATGCGGTAATATCATGTTGCAAAAATATCCGGACATTTGATATACACTCTGGTTTCAGTTCAGGCCAGCAACACATTATCTTTGTTCATCGCTTCGGCAAATAAAATGTGAGAAAATTGTCAAATGTTTCCAATATTCATATTTCACTCGAGAATGTTTGGTTTATATTTTGGCTTGAAAAATGACTTGATGTCAGGAATAAGACGATTATTAAAATGGTTCCAGTCGTTCCAAATAAATAAATCTGCTTTATTTCAGTTCAAGTTAAGTTCATCTTAAAAAATCCATACAAGCAACATTTGCAGAAACGTCATTTCAAAAACGAATTCTAATCTCACCATAAAAATGTAAGTAAGTCCGACTAACGTGGGGAATCAAATGTAAGAAATCTAACCAAAAACATGACATGTCATCAAAAGGCTGACCCCCCCCCCCCCCCTCCCCGACTGTTTACCTGTGTATCCGGTGCGACAGTCGCAGCGGTAGTTGTTGGTGAGCTGGATGCAGCTGTGCGTGCCCCGCGGGTCACAGGGGTTGGAGAGACACTCGTTGATGTCTCCCTCGCAGCGCTCCCCTACGTATCCCGCAGAGCAGATGCAGTGGTAGCCTCCGACTCGATCCACACACTTCCCTTTGTTGAAACACTTGGGCTCTTTGGTGACCGGGTCGGTGAACGGGTTGCAGTCGTCGATGTTGATCTCGCAGTGCACACCTGAGGGGGGCATGGCAGGGGAAGAGGGACAAGTAATGTCAGCTTTCAGTAGTTTAGTAAAAGGGAAATTGAACTCCTTGATGTTCTTTTCACATTCAACAAACCAGAAAACAGAACTATTACCATTAAGCAGAGGGATCTATACATAACTGATCTATAGCCACAGAAACTACAGTGAAAAACTGCTTCTTAATTCCTTACAAAATGCAAAATGTCTCATTGAATTATGGCCCATTAAGGGTAAAGTCGAAGGAAAATTCATATAGAAATGAATGTAAAAAAATGGTAAAAAACTATATAAAAAGTTAGGTTAGTTGAGGTGTCCAGAAAGACCGAATGTCAATGGCGTCTCACTTTTGTAATGTAACATGCTTTAGTTTAAATCAGAAGCAGGACATGGCTGATTAAGTATTACCGGTATTTATTTTAAATATTGATAGAAAAAGATTCAGAATCTGCAAAAATGATTCTTAAAAATCATGAATCTAAAAAAAAAGATCTATTTTAAGGTGACTTTTCCCTGAACTTTGTGTCAAAACCTCTGACATTTTTTTGTTTCTTCCTCTGTCTCCAACAACGTGTCGGCTTCGTTGGGATACACCCGACTCCGCCGGCACTTTGTGCTGACCTACAACACACTCTCCCTTCATGCGTGACAGGGAGAAAAATCAATGGCGTATTTGACAAGTGGAGGGAAGGGTGGAGGCAAGACGGGAGGAGGAGTTTTGCAGACATGCCCTGGCTGCTGTTAAGCCCTAATTAATGAAGCGTGGAGACCAGGAGGAGAGGAGGGAGAGGCTGAGCGGTGTGGAGGAGTGTGCGTGGGGTCCGCTCACCTTGGGTTCCCCGGGGACAAGAGCATTTGTAGGTATTGATCAGGTCAATGCAGGTGCCCCCGTTCTGGCACGGTTGGGAGAAACATTCATTGATCTCGTCGGAGCAGTTGGTCCCCACGTATCCTGGCATGCACTGAGAGAGAGGAGGAGAAGAAGAAGAAGCCGAGGAGGAGGAAGAAGAGGAAGGAAGAGGGAGAAGAGAGGGGGAAGTTTAATCAATGGCCGACATGAAATAGATGTTTTTTTGTTTACCTGGCTGTTTTCTGGCCCGCACCCTGCCAAGGCCAGCAGATCCTCTATTCCAGAGGAGATTAACATAACCAAGCTGTTCGTCTTCTATTTATAACCAGGCCTCTTCATTAGGACCGCCTACGGTTGCTTCAGCTGGACACCCGGACATTTTAACAAATTCATGATAGAAAATTAAAGTTTGAGATTTATAAAAAAAAAAAACTTTTAAAAAGTTAAATAAGGTAATGATGAGACTTTTGAAATGCCAAGTAGAGTGACATTCAAGACTCAGTTTGCAATTAAAATGAACTGACGAGACACTGCCCTGATTGAGAGCAAAAAAATGTGACAACACAACATTATGTTTAATTAACTCTCTGCAAGTTACTATAAAAAGGTAAAATAACACATGTTGGAATTCTATTTCGACCGGATGCATTCTATTACAGAGTATAACATAAAAAAGATTGCAGTGACATGATTTCTGAATTCATTTTACATTAAATTCACAACAACTAGATGCACAGCTGTCTTTGGCGCTGTTACCTTGCAGGTGTATCCACCTAAAAAGTCAGTGCAGGTGGCTCCGTTTTGGCAGGGGTTTGGGGTGCACTCGTCCACCTGCTCCTCGCAGTAACTTCCCGTATATCCGACCTGGCAGTGGCAGTAGTGAACGTTTCCTGCGTCCAGACACTGACCCGAGTTACGACACAGATGGACGACGTCGACTCCTACGCAGAGAGGACGAGACGGTGGGCTTTTCATTTTCACCATCAAACCAATTCCCGCTCTATTTATGATATTGCAATTTGAACATGCAAAAAGAACACCTTTGGCCAGAACCAGGTAGCGCTCATCTTACCTCTTTGTTTGGCTGCTACCTCGCAGGAGACACTCGGGACGTCACAGTAAAGTCCCGTCCAGCCAGTCTCGCACTCGCAGCTGTAGGTGGTTCCCCTCTGCCAGCAAGTTCCCCGGTTCTTACAGGGTGACGAGTCGCACCAGCGGACCAAGTTCTGAAAGGTGCAAACACACGGTCTCTACTCAGTAATTTACTCTCACTAATTTAAATATCCCCAAAAGTGATTTGGTGATTTACAGGTCAAAAGAAGAAGTCTAAGATTATACAGCATGTCAGTGTAAAGCTGCAAGTATCAAAGACATCTAAAATACTTTCACTTTTAAATCACATTTTTCACAGTTTTTAGAAAAACAGGCTTAAACATAAAGGGACAGTTCACCCCAATATCAAAAATACACATTTTTCCTCTTACTTATAGTGCTATTTATCAATCTAGATTGTTTGGTAGTTGGTGGAACTAAAATATAGTTCATACATGAAACTTCAGTTTTTCAACTGAGCACCAAGTGCCATCTAGTTCCACTATATTGAAAAGAAGGAAGACATTTCTACAACTGATATTTCCAAAACTAGGCAACTCACACCAAAACCAAAAATTGATAAGTAAAAAAATGTTATATGCTGGGGGGGACTGTCCCTTTAAAGCGCTTCTCCTTCCTCCTACCTGACAGTTGAGGCCGGTGTATCCGTGTGGGCAGGTGCACTTGTAGGTGCCGTAGCTGTCATGGCACGTGCCGCCGTTCAGGCAGGGCTTGGAGTCACACTCGTTGATGTCGTGCTGGCAGTAGCTCCCAGTGAAGCCCGGCGGACACAAACACGTGAAGGTGTTGATGCCGTCCAAACAGCTGCCGCCATTGAAGCAGGAGCTGCAGGAACAACAGAGATAAAAGAATGTTGTAAATTAGTATTCTGCAGCTTTTGTTGGACAAATACAGACATTTCACAAACAGCGCTACATTTACAAGCTCATTTAGAGTGCAGTCTACTTAACCTCCTGTTTATGGGACAGCTGCAACATATGAGATGTTGAACAAAGCTGGTGTGCGTCAATACTCCACCAGAGGGGGCAGTGCTGGACAGGAAAATGGGGTCTACGTTAACAAGTGGATGAAAGTGAACCTGTTGATCTGAGCAGATGCTCTTACTCGCCAATCTGTGTATGTATAGACAATTACCAGTCTGTCTCAACTCTCTAAAATAAAAGCTGTGGGGTTTGAACATGATACTCTGTGAGCTACGTACCTCTCAGTGCAGTCGGGGGTGTTATTTTCACAGTGGATCCCACTGAAGCCGGGCGGGCAGGTACAGGTGTAGCTGTTGACGCAGTCGGTGCAGTTGGCTCCGTTCTTACACGGGTTGCTCTCGCACTCGTTGATGTCCTCCTCGCACTTTGTGCCCCGAAAGCCGGCCAGGCAGGTGCACAGGAAGCCGTTCACCTCGTCCTGACAGAGGCCTCCGTTGCTGCAAGGGTCTGCGGGAGGAGGGGTGAGGGCAAAGGCTCAGTGCATTCAGGTCTTTGCTTTTGGTTTACAATGAGTCTACGGGATATCGATTCAGCAACAGAAGCAAAGGGAGAGAGACGGGAGGACGCACTGGGCTTGCAGTCGTCGATGTTGCTTTCACAGTTGCGTCCACTGAAGCCCGGTTTGCAGGCACAGCGGTAACTGCCCAAAGTGTTCTGGCAGGTTGCTCCATTGCGACAGGGATTCTTCACACACTCTTTGATGTCCACCTCACATGTTTGGCCTTGGAGGGGTGGAAGGAGGAAGACAAAGTAAATGTCACCTTTTCTTTGAATGGTGGCACAAATGTTCATGACATTACATTAAGGTTCACCTTGCCATCCTTCAGGACAGACGCAGGAGAAGCTCTGATAGTCCTCCGACTCCTGACACACTCCTCCATGCTTGCAGGGTCTGGAGCTGCAGGGAGCCATCAAGGTTTCACAGTTCTCTCCTGTAACACACAAAGAGAAGAAAACACACACACACCGCTTTTATTAAAGTAAATAACATTTGTAATGTGATCAACAGCAACTGTCACTGTGTGGTATCATGTAGGAGTCATGAACTTGGAGATAACCCAACCCAAATGGACACAGAATCATCTTTCAATCAGTGCTATCACTAGATTTTAGCCAGGTTCTGTCAGTGGTAGAGGCCTGCAGAGACATTTCCCTATCTGTTTCCATAACACATGGCTCGTACAGGAAGCCGGCTCCAGTTTCCGGCAATTGTGAAGCCATTTGCTGTTCTGTGAGACAGGAAGCAGGCAAACAGGAAATGTGTCAAGCACCCCGTTCCCACCCCGGCACAAGCAAGGGCCTTTTATTATTCAAAGTGCTGTGGACTTTTCCGAAAAGACGACTCGACAAATACAAGACAATTCGCCCTCAGCCTTTCCATCATTATCTGTTTTGTCAAATAATAAGTCAGATGTCATAAAAATATTTTCCAGCTCTCTTATCAGGAACGCTTGTGTATCACAGAGTCAGAGGTTCGGTGTCTTTGAGCCCTGAGGAAGTCTTGCTGTTGAACTTTACTCAACAGCTCTTTCATCCGCCGCACGTTCTTTCCTCCTCGCCCCAATAACTTACAGCACACAGGCTGTGGAAACTGGAAATGCCACAACCCCAAACCAACACATAAAATATGTCCAATATTTTCATACCCGTGTAAGGCAGGATACAGTTGCACTTGTAGCCTGCGACGTCGTCGATGCACGTCCCCTGGTTGAGGCAGGGGTTGGAGGCACATTCGTTGATGTTGGTCTGGCAGTTGGGTCCTGGGGTTAGAGCGGACAATATATCACACACACACACACTTCAGTTTAAGTTTAAGGTCAACAGTCAAGTGGCGTGGAAGTTAGGTTTGGATGACAAACACACTATAAAACACACACACACTCACTCATCCACACCAATACTGACCAGTGAAGCCCATGCGACAGGTGCAAACATATCCGCTGGTCATGTCCTTGCAGGTGCCTCCATTCATACATGGGTTGGATTCACACTCGTTGTTGTTGATGTCGCAGTTTTTTCCGCTCCAGCCAGAATCACACAGGCAGTTATAGCTGACGTGGAGAGAAAAAACGAGGGAAAATCTCAGCGATGAATCTGTAAATGTAGATGCAATGTGCCTGGTGGTTCTATACTTGACAGAAGTCAGTTAAAGTGCACTTTTAACTCACCCATTGATCTTGTCCTCGCAGTGGCCGTGGATGCAGGGGTTGCTGAGGCACTCGTTGACCTGGGAGAAGCAGGTGGGGTCCCGGTACCCGTCTGGACACGCGCAGGTGAAGCCGTTGATGCCGTCGATACAGGTGCCGCCGTTGTGGCAGGGGTTGATGGCACACTCGTCGATGTTGATGTTACACATGGTGCCTATAAGTAAGAAGAGGATACCTTTTTGTTACAGCAACAGTTTTACATTTTTGGTGAAATGCACTTATACGCTTTCTTGCCGAGAGTTAGATAAGAAGATTGATACGACTCTCATGTCTGTAGGCTACATATGTACCTGGAGCCAGCAGTTATTTAGCTTAGCTTAGCATAATGCCTGAAAACAGTCACAAAAGCCGCGGCACACAGAAGTCTATATATCAGCGCTGCAAATGTATCAATTTCCAGAAACATGAGGGGGTTTTAAGTCCCCTTTTGTCGGCAACTTGAAGCGTTGAAGCCATTCAGCCTGGTGCCACGCATAACATAAAGGCAGCCCATTTAGCTTTAAAGCAGGGACCGGCTTCCAAGCTTTTAAAAGCTCAACTTTCAGGAATCTTTCAGGGAATCTTTTCTCCTGCTCAAATCCCAGATGACTGTGTGTGCCAGAGTGTGTGTGTGAGTCCTCTCCTTTGTGTGTGAGGGCAGCTTGCAGTGTCCTAACAGCAGCCGGTTGGGGACAGGGTGGAGCTGGAAAGTGACACCGGCCGAGAGCCTCAGAGGAGCGTGCTCACTCGCTCGCCATCTGTCACCCTCCCCATCAAGACCCCTCACTCCTCCGTCCATACGTTCGGCACCGCTCCTGCACCGTAACCACTCATTTTGTCTACTCGACGACCAACTCTCTGTGTGCAAGTTTCGTACCCGTGTAGCCGGGTTCGCAGGCGCACTCGTAGCCATCGATCTTGTCGATGCAGGTCCCGTAGTCACAGGGATTGCTCTTGCAGTCGTCAATGTTGATTTCGCAGTTGATTCCTGTCAGAAAATTGCTTTCAGTATTCCTCAAATTGCAGAAGCATGTCATGTTGAGGTTTCTGTTTGTATGCGTTTGTGGCGGTTACCGGTGGTGCCCTTCAGGCAGCTGCACATGTAGGCGTTCTCTCGGTCCTGGCAGGTGCCCCTGTTCCTGCACGGCTGGCTGAGACACTCGTTGATGTTGGTCTCACACAGCCGGCCGGTGTACCCGGGGTTGCAGTGGCAGCTGAAGGAGGCCAGGCCGTCGATGCAGGTGCCGTAGTGGCACGGGTCGGAGTAACACTCGTTGATGTCCGTCTCGCAGTGCCTCTCAGAGTAACCTGGAAACAATTCATTCCTTTGAGCTTTTTCAGTTGTTTTTTTCAATTGGGTAAATTTCCCTGGTTCGGTCTATTTTTACATTCCGTTCCCTTTTTGGAGGGCCTTATGAGTTTCTACTTCTCTTATTTCAGCTTCTGTTGAAACTTGTATACCTTCGGTGCACTCGCAGGTGTACTTGTTGGGTCCGTCTGTGCACTTGGCGCCATTTTTGCACGGCGTGCTGGCACACTCGTCGATGTCTATCTGGCAAAGGTTCCCAGTGAAGCCTGTAAAAACAACAAGGGGGTGTTATTGTGTGCATGTGGGCATGAGGGATTGTGTGTGTGTGTGTGTGTGTGTGTGTGTGTGTGTGTGTGTGTGTGTGTGTGTGTGTGTTCAGACGTTGCTACTGTGTTCTCACCATTTCAAAACCGGTCCCCCTCATAATCCTGAGCCCA
This sequence comes from Melanostigma gelatinosum, assembly GCF_949748355.1. Classification (NCBI taxonomy): domain Eukaryota; kingdom Metazoa; phylum Chordata; class Actinopteri; order Perciformes; family Zoarcidae; genus Melanostigma; species Melanostigma gelatinosum. Next base: position 5,975,463 of record NC_136639.1, read on the forward strand.
TGCTATAAGAGCTCTCACCGAATCAGACATCTGCATGTTAATTAACAACTGCGCAACACTGCAAACTCTCTATTTTCCCTTTCACTTCTTTTCAGCACGACTCCAAAAGGGGGTACGGGAGACTGGGGGAACCGATTTGTTCAAGGGGGGGGGGGGGGGAGAGGGAGGGAGGGAAAGAAATGGGGGAAGAATGAAAGTTGCGAGGCCTCCTGACCAAGGGGTTGAGAGACAAAGGAGGGCCTGTCTGCTCAACGCAACGCCACACTCAGCCCGTTGCCTCCTTTGTCCCCCAAACTTTTCCATCACAATGTGCATTCTCCTGTCTTGCTTTCAGCCCCCCACCACCACCCCCGCCGCCTCTAAAAAGAACCAGCTTGACCTTCGACCCTCCACCATTCAAACTCCTTGTCATTCAAAACCAACCAGCAGGGTTTTCTCCTTCATTTTTCCTGGAGTTATTCTCATCACACACATTTTCTTCTGGTCTCCCCTCTGTCACATGATGGTACAGTCCAAGGAAGAGTAGGATGTTGTCTGATGAAGAGATAAAGTTTGAACCCCCCTCCCCTCCTCCTCCTCCTCCTCCTCCTCCACCACACCGACGTGGGAACACACAGGTGGTTTAAGCTAAAAAAAAGAAAGACAGACTCAATTGCAGCTAATCCGGTGAGGAAATATTTGTGCGGCTGGCTGCGAGCTGATTTCTCCCAGCGGACCTCGCTGGAACCATTCAGTGAGGACCGCAGCGTAGACACAGTGGAGACGTGCGTACATGTGTGTTTTGAGTTACACTTGGATGTACATACATACAAAGTATCATCTGATCATAAGCTGCTAAAAAAATAATACTAACTTGGCACTGATGGGTTTATTAATGGATACAAATGAATTTAGTAATGCTTTATAGATCACCTTTAAGCTATTAATAACAGCAACTTTTGGGTTGCCAGTTTGTGGAAAAGCTATTAATGATTACCAACATTTATTACAGCATTAGTACAGCAAGGAGAAAAGATGAACACCAGCCAAGGGGCAACACTGCCACATAACAATCACTGGCACTGTCTATAAAGGGTTTATGAGTAATAACTAATTAATAGTAAATCAATAATTCACTAATGCTTTAATGAGGTTCAAAGCATCAAATTAGACATTTTCCACAACCTAATTAAAACTGATCAATGAAGATTTGGTAAAATATGTATTAACCATTATTCAAACCATTATAAACCCCCCCCCCCCACACACACACACACACCTAAAACACTGTTAATAAGCCTTGAGTTACATGCTATTAACTGTACTGACTGAAAGTGCTAAAACATTTATCTTTGTCACTACACAGCCCTAGAAATTAAATGCTAACCACACAAAGACTACTCATTCAACGACAAACAAAGAAAGCCAATATCATAAAGAAGAAACTTCATTCACAAGTAAAGTGGACGATCAGCTGTTTCCAGCAGCGGGAAAAGAAGCCGGACAAACCTCAGCGTTACAAATTGAGTGGTTTTTTTTTTTGCCAAGATGTGATGCAAAAGTTACGTTTCTTCTCAGTTCAGTCACAGTCCCCCGTGAAAGAATTCCTTCAGATGTACACAAATGCATCCACACACAAAGGCGGGAGCAGAAATGTAAGCATGCACAGGGGCACACACACACACACACACACACCTCAGCAGTCAAAGAGGGATTTATCCCGACTGCTGGAATCAGACATTTCAATGGCTCTCAGTGGGGTTTCCATGGCTATTCCATGTACAGAAATAATAAGAGGGGACCCTCGCCTCGGGCCTGGCTCGCAACGGGGACAAATTTACATCTTAAGCAGGGCGGTTAAGACCCCTTCCCCTTCTTTACCCCTCCCTTCCTGCTTCAGCATAACGGTCTGTGCCTCTCAGCACCCCCCCCCTCCATCTACCCTCCCAAAACAACACTTTCACCACCACCACTTTATGCTGCTTCCTCACATAACCCTCGCTCACTGTCACACACAGTTTTCTTAGGCGTTAAGCTCCTGTGTTCACTCTTGTAGCCCCTCTATCAATTCTAAAGCTTCCTTGTTGGGGTGTCTCTCTTTCTTCCTTTCTTTTTCCTCTCAACAGGAGGAATCCTGCCTCACTCCACCCAGGCCGCCTTTGATCCACCCGACTCAGAGCCTCTCTATTTTGCTTCTCGAAAACAACGAATGGAAATTAAAAAAAAAAAAATCACTTCCACCTCAATGATCCCAATGAAAGAATGCAAAACAAAAAAACTCTTTTGAGGAGTTTGAGGATCGTTCTTTTGCTTTCTTCTCGCCTCTCTATCCAGGATTCAATAGTTGCATTCCTTCCACCCTGAACAAAACATCAATCCCTCTTCTCCAAATAACTCCAATGGCATTTCTGGTACAAAAAAAGAACTGGCAACTAGCTGCCCTTAAAATAGCCCAAACAGCTACCTCATTCGCCATTACAACAGTGAAAATGCCATTTTACAGCACCAGCTCTGCCTGCTGTTATTATCTCTCCCTTTTTCCCCAGTCACAATCAAAAGCTTGTTTAGAACCACACGTTTCTGCTCACTGATCAGACTCCGTAAAAGGGATAGAAAACTTGTTTCAAAAGTTCAGACTTCCTCAAGCCTTTCCCTATAGATCCCCCCCCCCCCCCCCCCCCCCCACCCAAACTCAAACCCCCCCCACCCTCTGCTGCGTTCGTTCCTGGCTACCCGGGCCTGCGAAAGCCTGCCTCAGGGCTGGGATTAGTGCCCGTCCAGAAAGGTGTTTGCGTGTGTGTGTGTGTGTGTGTTTGAGTGAAAAAGGGAGAGAGGGAGAGAGACAGTGAGGGAGCGAGAGAGAGAGAGATCGACCTCTGTGCCCCCTGGCCCCATGCCCCCCCCCCCTTCTCCCCCCTCCCTCTCCCTCCTCTGCAGCAGCGCGGCAGCCTCACCTGTGGGGCACTGGCAGTGGAAGGCGTTGATCTTGTCGATACAGTTGCCGTTGTTCAGGCAGGGGCTGTGGGCGCACTCGTCCGTATCGATCTCGCAGAACTCCCCCTCGTAACCTGGCCAATTAGCAAGGGAGGACCAGGAGGGAGATGGATTGGTTAGACACAGAGAGGCATTTTCACACTGCTGTTATATATATATATATATATATATATATATATATACTGCTGTAACAGCTTTAAATGATACACAGAGGCTATATGAATAGAAGTAGGACTGCAATTATTGTTTTAAGGGTAAGATCACATTGCTTGTTTTGTCCAACAAACAGTCCAACACCTAAAGACCGAAAGTCTCCCAAAAGACAAAGAGAAGCAGCTAATTCCTCATCGATGAGTAAAATAGTAACCAGTTATTTACTAATCAATTAATCAACGAATGGTTTCAGCTCCTTTTTCTAGATTAATGGATCGATCGGTGAGTTGATAGAGCAGCAGAACATTGTAAAAGAGCCCAAAGTGACACCTTCAAATGGCTCATTGTATCTGACCGACAGTTCAAAAGGTTTTACAGTTATGAATGACATTAAACTGAGAAAATCAACAAATCCTCCCGATTTATTTTCTCTTCATTAATGGATTAAACGATTTTGAGTCCATGTGACTTGTTTGTAAGCCTTGACGTACTGCAGTCAATCCTAACAACTCGTCGAAATGTGCTAATGTCATTTTAAGAGCCAGTCCGACACCCGAGCATCAGTATTTTTTCGATTAACTCACCTGGCATGCAGATACAGTGGAAGTCTCCTATTTGGTCCAGGCAGGTGGCCTCGTTCATACACGGGTTCGACATGCACTCGTTGATGTCCAGCTCGCAGCGCGCCCCCACGTAACCCCGCTGGCACTTACACTGGAACGAACCCTTGGTGTTGATACACTTCCCCGCGTGCTCACACGGGTTGGAACCTGTTTAAAGAGATTAATACTTTTAGCTTTACTGAAACAGGCCGTCGTCATGTATGTACACAACCCGACGGGGAGCAGTTTGAGTGGAAAGACATGACAATGACATGATTTAGGAGGTTTCGCGTTTTTAGGCTGAAACAGAGAGAGAGTTTAACGGTCAGGTAGTGTGGACTTTTACCCAGTGAGCACTCGTCAACATCCTGATCGCAAGAGGCTCCGACGTATCCTGATGGGCAGGTACAGAAGTGGTTTCCGCTGACGGGGTTGGTGTCACAGTTGGAGCCTTTCTGACAAGGGTTGCTGATGCAGGCGTCGTCCAGCTGGCACAGCAGTCCTGGTGCACAACACAGGAGATGGACTTAACATCCTACCGGACAGTATTAAGTCTTCAAATGGTGTCATTTGTACTAACGTGAGCATTTTAGGACACAAAACCCACAGGAGAACCCAAACATCAGCATCTATGAATGCCACTTAGAGCACTTGAGTCGACTTCACGGCCGTTCGTTTTAACCTGTTGCTTCCTGTAGCTTTCACCCCCCCCAAGAAAGACAGCTAAACGAAAGAACTTTAAATGGAGATGAATGGAAAATCCCTTTTTACATCACACCCCTAGTCGTATTGTACACCCATGTAACAAAATATGCAATTGAAATTCAATCATCTTTTCTTCCTGTATGACAAATTATGAAGTCTGCTTACGTAACCTAGTACCGACCAATTTCAAGCAATAATACCATGACATCCATCCTTCAGTCCATCTGCAACTTTCAGTGTAGGAAGGTGTGCGTGTGGTCCAATCAGATGCAAAGGATTTGATTTAAATCCATTTTGTAACTGTACACCGTTCAAATGTGACGTTTCACTGGTGAAACAGCACAGAAGCTAAAGACGCTCTCACGTCCGTTTCACTGGCACTTTAAGCTTAGAAGAGTGTTGCATATTCCTGTAAAACGATTTCCTGTTGAGCATTAAGAGGCAACTTCCTGTCAACCAAAAGAAAGGGACAGCTACCTGTGAGGCCATCGGGGCATTCGCAGTAGAAAGAAGCAACGCGGTCGTGACAGGTGGACCCGTGGTGGCACGCAGCACTGGCACAGTCATCGATGTTCTCGCTGCAGTCGTCGCCGGTCCAGCCGTTCACGCACACGCACTGGTAGCTGCCGTGGGTGTTGTGGCACGTGCCGCCGTTTTGGCAGGCGTTGGGCATCAGCTGGCACTCGTCAACGTCCTCTGTGCAGAGCTGACCTGCGGGAGGAGCAGCGGTCAGAGGATTAAAGGCGGTTTGGATCCCAAAACACAAAGTGATAACGGCTTAAGTGTCTGCACCGGATCGTCGCTTCACAAACCTGTGAACTCTGGTTTGCACTGGCAGTTGTAGGTGTTGACTCCATCTACACATGTGCCTCCATGCTCACACTCATGACCTGGACAGTCATCGATGTTATGGTTGCAAATTCTTCCCGTAAAACCTGAAACAAAGAGTGAGATATGATTAAAAGGCTCGTACTGGGGTCTTCAGATGTTCAGTTACTCGTTTCTCCTCCATCTCCCATCAACAAGAGAGTGAGACTACACTCTGCAGTTAAATGTGGTCAACGGCCATTTTCCTCCCAAAGAGAGAAGGCAGCTGTATCCTCTTGAGGTCTGTGGTGTCATTGCTGTGTAATAACATCCACTCTGCTATACAGTTACACAAGAGGCAACCACTGGACTGTACATCTGGCATAAAATAAATCAAACCCAGTACAAGTCATCACAACAAACTTCACAATGTTTCCAAAAAAAACCCAATTGTTTACTTCTGAATTCACGGCAAACAGTTAATAAACTGACCATTTCTGAAAATGCATTTGAAACGTGTGCATCATTTTATTAGAAAACTGATATTTCTGAAAAAAGAATATCAGTGCTCGTTGCTGTCAACGACAGCACGTTGAATATATTCAAGAGGACGTGACAAGAGTTCATCATTTACTCATGTAACTTCATGACATCACTCGTTGCTGCGTCACACTGAAGATGGTCTTTGTGTTTGTTTAAATTAATAAAAATAAAATGGTCGCGTTATTATTTCGTTTGGACATTTGTTACCTCCCGACTGAGAAGTTTACAATTATGAAAGAGGCATCCTGTGGCGATTTCTTCTAAATAGTGAACATGTTTGGCCTCAAATGCTTTTTTTTCCCGAATAAAACATTTGCAAAACCTGTATTTTTTCATGCATTCTTCTTCTTCCCTGAATTTTGCTGATGCATTTCTAGCTTTCTTGGCGTATTACTACCATCTGTTGATGAGCGTAAAACCATTGGCATGAATGTGTATCGTGTATCACCGCAGTGCTCTGGTCCATGCTGTGCATTAGACATTTTATTGTAAATCCTGTGGGTCAAAGGACTTCTGTGGGGTTCTTGCGGGATGAGAGTCAACTTCACGATGTATCGTGTGACTGGGACGGGAAAGGAAAAACCAATATGAATAAACACTACAACGGTTTTCTTTCTGAGGGAGTGGGACGGGAGTGAAAATCCACTCTGTTGTTACCCTCTAATGGGCATCCTCATTTACAAGCACAAGATAAAAACGATGACCCACTCAAACAAACGTTGCTTCGTGATGCTAGTTCCACTGCTACTCCAAAGTGTACCTTTAGAGAGGATGCTGAGTTTATATTAAGTTGTTTTCAAGGGTAAGAAATAGGATTTTCAAGGAACATGTTTCAATGAACAGGTCGTTATGGACTCAGTGGTCAACGGACAAAAACAAGGTAAAGTTATTCTGTGCGAAGGTGATGAGGTAGTGGGCACGACTGAAGTCCCAGCAAGCTTTGCCCCACTCTGCTATGTGAAAAGGATGTTGTCCTTTGACCATTTCCTTATGATAAGCCCCGATGTCTTCCTGCTCTGACTTGTTCACACACTGGACACAGCAAAGCAGAAACACACACACAAGCAGGAACACCCCCGCCCTAAATGACATCATCCCCGAAAGCAGCAACTCGCAGACAGTGACATTTAAACTCAACCTGAGAGATAACCTGGCTTTAATGTAAGAGGATCACGTCATCTTACAGATGAAGGATCCGATCGATATTTCGCCTCAATACTTTTCTTCTTCATAACGATGAACAATGTAAAGGCACGGAGGAAGTCATCCTCCCATCTCGACCGAATATTTGGGTCTAGAAGCTCGACGACGTAGCAACGACTTGTTGGCGTAAACAGTGGTGTGACCAGGCTTTAGAGTGACGAAACACCTCCTCCTTATCCATGACTGAAGTGTCACCTCCCTACCTGGCACACAGGAGCACTCGTAGCTGGTCTCCCCCTTCTGGATGCAGGTGCCTCCGCTATGGCAGGGCGACGGGTTGCAGGGCAGGTAGCGGCTCTCGCAGTGCTTCCCCGTGTACTCCTGCGGGCACTGGCACCGGTAGCCGCCGACCTCGTTGATGCACGCCCCGCCGTTCTTGCAGGGCGACTGGTTCACGTCGCACTCGTTGACGTCCTGTTTGCAGGTCTTTCCGGAGAAGAAGGCCGTGCAGGTGCAGATGTAGTGGGACTCGATGGCGGAGCACTGGCCGCCGTTGGTGCACGGGTTTGAGGCACAGGGGTCGGCTTGTTGGCACAGTTTACCTGAGGGCACGGAGAAGAGATGTTGTCGTATAGGCTGCACTTGGCTTTTTTTGGTCAGGGTTTCTTTTGATTTTAAGAGGAGACACGTTCGGCAAAGTCATCATTTTTCATGCACTGGTCAGTTTTGAGATGTTGAGCTACTTTGCTTCCACAATGTCTATTTGTGTCTGTAGATTTCTCCAAAATGAGTTTTTTCTCAGACTGTGAGGCAGAAATCTCCTCCTCAGTAGCACTTACATACACCGTACTTTCTGATTTATGAAGTGATACAAAAAGATGCACAAAATCCCCTCTGGAAAAACCTTTGAGTCTAATACGTCAACTAAATGAAACAAAAGCTTTGAACCTGGCTTTAACGAAGATTTCAGTTCTGGAAATGTGTGTACATTAGCACGTATTTGAAAAGATAATGTCTTATTTCCATATTCAAACATACATTTACAGAAAACTTGTAATACAAAAAATGATTACCATAATGTAAATAAACAACTGGGGAAGTTTCATCGGGTAGTTTAATCTTTTATCCTATTCACCTGGGGTTCCTCCCTTTCAAAAATAATTCAGATTTTGGAAGATAAGAGGCAGATCTATAGGTTGCCAATTCTGTTCATCACATTGCAACCCCTCAGATATGTCTCATGACCCAAGTTAAAAACCTCTGCACTACTGTCATAGTGTTGTTACCTGACCATCCAGGTGGGCAGCGGCACTTGTAGGTCCTGAGACTCTCCAGCTCGCAGGTGCCTCCGTTGCGACACGGCGAGCTGACGCAGACATTGTTGAGGGGCGTCAGGCAGCGGCGGTCGCTGTAGCCCAGTCTGCAGGTGCAGTTGAAGTCCACCGTGTTCCCCTTGGACACGGCGCGACACGCGCCGCCGTTCATGCACGGCGAGGTGGTGCACGGGTCACGGAACTGGCACCTGCTTCCTACGTATCCGTCCCGGCACCTGAGAAAGCACAGGCGGAGAGGTCAGCAGCATTCTTGTTGCGGCCCTTGGCGGGTGAGGAATGAGATGTTCGCATCTATGACTTTGTCTGCAGACTGTGACATGCATCTTTATCTTTGCCACTCATTTACAGAATGTATTTTCTGATATGTGAGATTTTAAGTATTTAATGTTTCCCGCAGGAGTTTCTCGCTCAAATAACTAAACATACTGTGCAGCTATTTGATCCCACAAAACTGGATTAAAATAAGCTCAGCTTGCTATTTCACATACCTTCAAAGTCTACACAAAGACAACAAAAAAAACATCTGTAAACGACATTTCCTTTTCTCATGCTGGCTAGATTAATTAAAGTATGACTGATTAAAGGTTCTCAACTTTGGGCCCCCATTTCAGCAATTATTTCTCAAACAAAAGATTATAAAGAATTATATCATGAATACAAACTATTTTCAAATGATCTAATAAAAACCTTCTTTCGGCTGTAAGATATATTGGTGCACTAATGAATCGCCATTCTTTCTTCATTTAAAATTTGCATTACAAAGAGTGGAATTGGTCAAAGGGAATTCCCAAACACTATTTTCATCCATCCAATCTTTTTCAGCCGAGCACGGATGGAAGAGTTCACGGGGGTAAGACAACACCAGGGTCATCCCTTCTCTTTGCTACTGTGCTTATAAATCAGCTGCTTGGCCAACAAACAGGACTGAGTATCCATTTCTCCTGTCCGTGCTGTTTTTACAACACGGCAACACGCCCATGAGAAGCTACGCTTTAAACGCCTTTCTGCCGTCTTCCCCCTCGCCTGAAACAATGTGTTCCAGGCTGTAAAACGGAGCGGCCTGAACGGGTGAGGGGGGAGGACAGGGCAGGGGGACAAACTCCTGTGATGGTTCTCACAGGTCGAGTCATAAACGCAGCTCGGACTCCAGCGGGGGGGGGGAGAGAGAGAGCTGCTGCAGATCACTGGGACACATTCACACATTAACAATTACAATGAGAGGAGTGGAAGGGAGTCCCCTGAGGATACGCACGGCTCAACAAAGAGGGGCCACACACACACACAGAGCATGCACACACTCATACCTACACTGTGTGCAGTCTTTTACACACACACACACACACATTCACAACTGCATGCATGAAATGATACTGCAAACACCATCTGATTAATCTGTTTGCGTCATTTATTATGTGAAAAAGCCAAACATTTCCTTGTTCCAGCTCCTTTATATGACAATAAGCTCTCTTGTTTTATTAATCACTGAAGCCAGGCTTCTGTTAAAGGCTGGGTTGGTAATTGTCTTCAAAAACATTTGGGATATTTTTGTGAAAAATTCTCATTACATCCTGACAGCAATCAATGAATCCAACGCTCTGCCAAAAAGAGAGAAACATCTGGTATCTGTGGCTGTCGCAGCTCTGTGATAAGCCCGTCCAATGAGACTGCCTGCCTGACCATATACAGCTGTGAGTACGAACAACAGCCATGTTCATTGTTTCTGTTCATTATGATATGTTAATGCTCATCATGATCATTTTGGGGGAGTGGTTTTGGAGGGAGGCCTGAAGGGGCTGTCGGTGTTGCCAACTTGGCGACATTCCTGTTTGATTTAGCAACTTTTGTAGCAGCACTGCTCGCTACTTTCATTGGAGAAGAGTTGGCAACACTGGGCTGGGTTTTTTTGTATCATTTTTTTAATCTAGTACTCTATCTAGTTCATCAAGATTACCAACCCTAGATTTAATATTAGAGGGAGTCAATACAATACAAACAAATTGCCTGCTAGATTCACAAACATTGGCAAAATTATGTTAGAAATCAGTAAATATCTTTTGATCAATTGAGACAGTAAGTGGTTAACTTTGACCAGGCATCCACTGCCAACTGTCAGCACATGACAGTTTCATTACAGCTCTATTTGATACCAAAACCAACCACCTCAGACCTGCCACATTAGACCCCCCCACCACCCCCACCCCATATTCATCAACTTCAGAGATTCAACACTGCTGTCAACAACGCTGGGTGGCCAGGGAGGCTCGGTCATTACAGAAACAAAGCGTCGACTCAACAGCCCCGGAGACGAGAACAAAAAAACAATATCTGCAGAATTTGGAATTCTTGCTCCTAATCCGTCCTTTCCAAGAGTCAGGAGGCAGGAGAACAGCAGCCATCGCGGCACCCTTCAGCAGCTCTCGGGTCTGAAATGGGCTCGCTTTGAGCCTTTTGTCAGCACTCATTCATCCTGAGGACAAGGCGGCATCTATGCCACAGTGTTAGAGCTGCAAGCCAACATTACGGGAACTTCAAAAGCACCGTAGCCCCCCCCCTCAATGCTCGTTATTCTTCCCCCCCCCCCCCCCCCAGAGAGGATTTGCTTCAGCATCAGACGAGAGATGGGAAGAGGATGAAAAGGAAAAGACGGTGGCGCTATACCTGACAGATTAGTGGAATATGAGGGAAAATCGCACCGCGAATGTCTAGAAATCGAAATTTCTGAGACTTTTTTCCTTGACAAACCTCTTTGAATACGTTGTGTTTTACTCTCACACAAGAACAACATTGAGCATAAAACATCCTGCCGACTTCAAAGCGGCCTTCCCACAACAGTAAAAACCCGCTTTCACTGTCAAATACCTGACCAGAGCCAACAAGTCTGTTAGCCCCGAGGGGCTGGCAGGACCACGTCCCCAAACGTTCCCAGGGGGTCCAGTGTGTGTGTGTGTGTGTGTGTGTGTGTGTGTGTGTGTGTGTGTGTGTGTGTGTGTGTGTGTGTGTGTGTGTGTGTGTGTGGGTTTAGGGACAGGGTTGCAGGAACGGTCGTGTGTTTAGACAGGGTCTCCCTCTCAGGGGATTAGGCAGCCTTAGGACTGTGGTAAGGAAAATAAAACATCACATGCTCGGCTGCCCGCTGCACAAACAGCAGTAGTGAGTGGTGGCATGTCACCGCGGAGAGAGCGGAGAGTGGGTACCGTAGCTCGGTCACTGTGGCATTAAGGGTTAAACAAGCACTGGCTTCAGAAGCTGAAAGTGGAATCTGTTACGTGCAAATGAAAAAATGAAAAAATCTCAGCCATGTGTTCTTTACAAAATCACACAGTGAAGTATTCAGTAATTGGTCGATATTGGACCCTTCACACACATTGTAACGTTATAACATTGTTATAATACGATTCATATCTTTACTACTCCTTCCTGTTTATTCCCTTTATTCCCCCTATAGATATGGACATTACACTGCACGTTACTGCTACTTCTGGTGAGCTGCTAAACTGCATCCTGTTGTCTCATTACTTGTTCTCTGTGCAACAACAATACATTTTAACCCAGTCGACTCTGGTTGGTTGTTTCAAATTGCCTTTCAGCTCCAAAATTAAAGTTTATCAGAGTCGAGGTTGTACGAGAAATTTCACTCAAAACTGTCACATGTTGTCTTTTACTCCCAATCAATCCTGACTCAATGAGACGTCAATTTTTAAATCCAAAAGATTTTGTCTTTTTACTTTTCGTTGCTGTGATGGTGAAACTGTACTGTTGGCAACGTTTGCAGTCTGTTGCAGAGAAGCAGCAGATCTGGCTGCTGGAGGGCCAGTCCAGTTAAGTCCCAGCGGTGGCGGGTGCTGAGGTCGCGAGGCGCCACACGAGCTCGCTGGAAAAAGGCCGCAGGGAGCAGGTGCGCATGTTAATGAGGAGACGGCAGCTGCTGCACCCGCCATTCAAACCTCGACCCCCCCCCCTCCCCCCTCCACCTCCCATCTCCCACCGCTCTGACTCCTTCCTCTGCATGGCACCCCATCCTACTACCGCCCTCGAGCCCAGACGGAGGCAGGGGCCCCGCACTGCAAAGAAAGTAATCTTATTATTATGCCAGTATGACTTTCTTTTTATCAACACTATTGAGTCAGTGTGTGGTTTCCATATAAAAACTCACCAAACATGACGTTAAAGTAAACATATTTCAAGAATCAAGCTGTCGGACTAGACATTTTTTACAGTGTTGGAATCTGAATGCCCCCCCCCCCCCCCCCCTCACTACTTAGCAGAGACATGAAGAGCGAGCGAGAGGGAGAGGAGAGAGAGGGAGCGAAGGATGAGTGGGCCCTTTGTTTTTCCTCCCCATTCAGAGTTGACCACAGGCCGGGCGCATTCAGCTGTTACACCTCCTCTTTCCTCTCCTTTGCCTCCTCTCTGTCTCCTAAAAAAAAAAAATCTCTCTCTTAATCGTTTCATTGTATATGTCTCATCCCTGAATTTTTTTTTTTTCTCATTACTGGTTTCACTTCCTCTGTTCAAAGTCGCTGCCATCCGCTCGCTCCCCTCTGTGCACCTTCTTCACCCCCCCCCTTCCCTTTGCATTTGTAAGTAACCACATTAGGATTGATAAGTCTCAACTGACTGCTGCTCACTCCCCCTGAAACTCGCCTCCAAGTTATCCCGAGCTGCTCTTCCAACGTTTTTTGGCGATCTGCGATGTTTGAGGCCAAGCGTAAGGCAAAAAGAAAAGCTTAACATCCAAAACACACACAAGCAGCGGGACAAACAAAGGAGTCTGAGAGAAAGGAAGCTGGAACTGGTTTGGTTGGGTTTTCAAGGGAGAGAAAGACAGAAAGGGGTTGCCAGTCCAGAGGGAATTTTGGTGTTTACTCCAAAAGAGTCCCCTGTGCTGAGTCTTAACCCGAGGCTCACTTTCTGCGGCTCCTTGAATAAACCTCGATACCTGGCATCTGCCCCTCGCAAAACAGCCCCGGCGTCTGCCACCGAGGCCCGAAAGACAAACAGAGAGAGCCGCTGCCCCCCCCTTACCTCGGTGCACGTGGACGCACTGTGCAAACACACTCCGGCTGAGGTGCGAGCCGTAAGTCAACTGTAGCACACGCTAGGCAAGGAATGCTAACAGTTTGCTCTTTAACTTGGCGAGAGCCCGTCACATACACACTCGGCACAAAACAGCTTTTACAGCCGGCGAGCTTCACTGCCTCAATAAGAGCAGAAACTTAGAAATAGGTGGTAAGACAAAAGATATTCAACGACTCTTTTATGGAGTCTTGGCTGTGTTCAAAACAAACAGGGACAAGCAGCTGCTTCAACAAGAGAAATCTGCCGACATAATCTCAACAGCAGCAGGTAAACTGGGCCGCTGGAAAGGTAAATAAAGAAGACACGAAAAGAGGCGCACAAATCAGAAGCTGAGCAAATATCAGGTGTTTGGGAAGGATCGTATAACTGCAGGACAGCAGTGGAATCATCCCGGCGGTGAGGCCGATACTGTTATTATCCTTTCTGTCATCCCCGAGCCCAGTAGGCCTCATTGTTCTCCTCTGCGCTCACTCCCGGGCCGGCTCTTCTTCTGTTGCCGCCGCAGTAGCCCGTGGCAACAGGTCCGCGACACTGATGGGATGCATAACGGGGGCCCGGGCGGCGGCTCGAGCCCGCAGCAGATGTTGTGGTGACATCTGACCCTTGGCCAGGCGTCACTCTGAAGGGGCTTTCCTCAGTGCCAATCTGCCATCTGCCATCTTTCTGAGGTCACACACACACACACACACACACAGACGGGGGACGGAGGCTTTGGACGTATAGTATGTGGGGTACACATGTGCACTGTATACAAATAAAAAACCTGGAGAGAGAGAGAGAGAGAGAGAGAGAGAGAGAGAGAGAGAGAGAGAGAGAGAGGGCGCAGATTTTGGCAGCTGTACGGACCCCAATCTGTATCCATTTTAAGAAGCTTAGTGAATTAGGTTGTGCATTTATTGTGCCTTGTAAAGCTCTGTGGGAGTCAGAGTCAGAGTCGGGTTCCATTTCTGTAAATATAACATAATAAAGATTATTTTAGGATTATTCTTTGTTCAGCCCACTTCTTTAGACATTTAATGACAGTAAATAACGTTCGGGATGTTCGATAAAGAAAAGAAATCGGGTTTGTTACAGCTTTGATACTATTTAATGGTTTTGGAAATCATATTGTTACTGATAACACTGCACTCGCCAAAGTAACTGTTAAGGTCTGAGAACACGTGACACATCTACAATGAAGTCTGAGACGGCAACAAAACACGCAAGCCAACAGATTGCCTAAACCACTTCATCTGGAGACACGAGTGAAAGTGAAAGCACCCAAAATGTCGGTCATAATTCAATGCAGTGGAAAAGTGTGTTCATCCACAGCTACTGTAAGTCAGGCGGGTCAAAGGTGAGGAAGGAACCAATCAATTCGTTGTTCAACACAAATTAATCTGCAACGATTTAAAGGATGTCTTTTTTTTCGGTTTGCTTCCTTCTCAGGTGTGATATCCTCCGTGATATCCTCCGTGTGAGGATATGCAGATTTTGTAAATTTTTCATTTATTTGGTCGGACAAAAAAAAACAATTTGAAGAAGTAACCTTCATCTTTAGATACTGCCTTTCTTTGCTTTCTCTCCTCGTCTGGATGGCCAGAAAGATGTAAATAACAGTGATGCTTTAAGACATTTAAAACATACATGTCTCTCTCTCAGGTGTCGCCTTCAGCACCCCCCCCCCCCCCATCCCTCCTGTCTCCCCCCCACCCGGTCTCATTTCCTGGCTGTTTGGTCCTGTGCCTGGTTTAAGTTCCTCTAGCCTTGTCTGATCTGTTTTTAAAGCGTTGCCCCGAGGGGGGGGGGGGGGGACGACACACTTCCATCTCTCTTCTTGCCCTCTCTTATGTTTTCCCAGCAGCATTTCGTGGCTGACACTGACAACTCTGCCACCGCCGGTGGCGAAAATCAACACTGAAATGCTCGCTTAAATTCAGCTTCAATCACACAAATCCGAGTCCAGTGAGAAAAAAAAACCAGGGTTGTTGTTTGTTGTGGAGTTAAAACCAAAGTTGCACCAAATCCCCACTGGCTAGAGAAATGACAGGGGAAACGCTGTCCCTCTCGCCCCTCTCCTTACATCCATCCTTCTTTTCCTTCCTCTCTAATCGTGCAGGAGAGCTGACCTGGCCAGCCCACATCTGGCAGCCTTCATTAGAGTTGGAGACCCTGTTTATTTGGGAGCGTTACGGACACGGCCCATGGGAAAGAGTCAGCTTCCCCAGGGACCAACCACTCAGTGTGTGTGTGTGTGTGTGTGTGTGTGTGTGTGAGAATGTCATGAGACTCTTAGCAGCTCGAATGACTTCTGCCACTGCTGACTTTACGAGGCTGAGAACCACTTTAGGGCTTTACTGGTGTCTGAAGGTGCATCTGCAACCGGACACTCAGGTTGCTGCCGTACACGGAGACTTCAAGGTCTGAGCCAGAGCACGGCAAAATCAATTATTGGGAATACGTGTGTTATCTGCTCAACACTCTAATATTTCTGAGAGTAAACCATCGCGTTAGCTGCCTGTAGCAGCGGAGAACTAATTGATCAGCTAAAGTTCAGAAAGAGTTTCCTGAGCAATCATCATTAAACATAATCCCACTCTTGAATGTAATGATGAGACTAATGAGTCATTGTAGGTGTCACGGTAATGTAGCACCTTTGAAGTCGACTTAAAGCGAAAGTTGAAGTTGAGTCCACTTTTATTTTGCTGATATTTGTTTACATTTTAGCAAAACTGGCGGCATTACACGTATGCAGAATAAGCTATTACCAGTTCCTTTTTGCAACGTACTCATGGATGTGCAGACAGCGATCACTGGATTACTGTAACACTGAACGACACTTAAAGACGTGACGATTCTCAGGCAAGTTCTGGAGCTGTAAGGCGTCTTTTGCTGTCATTTCTAAGCAGATTTAGGGACGTTTATTTATGATGGACATCAAAGATGATGACATCCTTGGGAAGTGTAAGTCACTATTATTATAAAGTAATCCTAGCTTAAACACTGCGACTTGTCAGGTCTGGATAAGTGTTGTAACTCATGATCCTTGAGGAATCTTTTTTTTTTTTCTCTCCTCGTAACGGATCCCATGATTATTATCAGACTTACAATCTGCATTGCTGCTTAGCTGAACCACAAAGCCATCACACTCCACTCTCCTCAATATGCTGTGAGTAAGCGTGTATCAGCAGCGACTGAAAGCTGGAAGCACACCTGGCAGACAAAGTCAATCTGTGCCTGTGTGGAGCTGAATTGGGCAAAACCACAAGTAATCACGGGTATTATGGAGGATGCTGCCGTGCTCCCGCTTAGTTGTTATACTATAACCCACAGACAGGTGGTCTGGCTGAAAGAGAAAAAGCAAAAGAAAAGAAATGAGGAAGTGTGGTTTGGAGTATGCCCAGTGTCTTTGTCTCTCACACACACACACACACACACACACACACTGTCAATCCTCTCGGTCTGCGATCAAAGTTTATGGGATTTGTCTTGGCATATGCCAACGAGGGAGGCTCAAATATCACTAATCCTCTGCGCTGAAGTTCCCCGCCACCAAGTCACTTCATTCAGCCAGAACACTCTGACGATCGGCCCTCTCACCAGCCGGACTCTTGCCAACGGGAACCCGACACCGGCGGCAGCGGCCATATAAAAGCCTCGCGCTCTGCGTTTCTCGCTGTGTGATGATATGATCAGATACGGCACCTTTTCTTCCCTCGGGCCACTCTGAGGCTGTTTCCTGACTCTGAATGGATGCGTCTGGGGGGGGGGGGGGAGTAGTGTGTGTGTGTGTGTGTGTTGAGATCGAGTCATCGACCATAAACGACCACATGACCCTCTGCGATCAACAGGCTGTCAGTTGTATTTTTTCGTCACGCCGACCACACGGTGATGAAGGTCTGTGATCTCTCAGCGCCGTCCCTCCTCGCCGGACGTCTCTCCGGGCAGAGAGAGAGAGAGAGCGAAGCGCCGCTGCGAGCCGCTTTTGATTTGTTGCCACTGGAATTTGCGAGTTATTTTTCCTGGTCGGGAGTTCTGTCTCTCTCGGCTCCGTCACTGCTCGCTGCTGCTGCCAAGCCTCGGCGCCAAACGAGAGGCCTCCTCCGCCGGCTCTTTGGAGATAAACTCCAGTCGGGATCTCACGAGGCCGGTCGCGGGCCAGATATGAAGAGGGGGGGGGGGGGGGGGGGGGGGTGGTATTCGTGGTATGGCATGTCAAGTAGGCATCTCTGTCACACAAAATAAAACTGAAGCATCCAAACCCACTCGCTCCACCTCGACACAACACTTGAGTTCATAAGCGGCGGCTTTTCGATTGAGGAGAAACTAAATCACAATCCGGTCAAGGATGAGGCGGGAAATAAATCTCCCCGGCCAAGCAGATTAAAAATATATCAATTAACTCTTTACCTTCAACTAAAGCCCATTAAACAGTCGTATCGTTGATTTGTTGGAGCTGACAAAGTTATCCCAGGGATGTCATCGGGGTTTCTGTGGTCAGGGATTGAGATGTTATAGAACTTTATTAACAAACTGGGTGACTTCACCAGGGAGGGTCGAAGGGAAGATGCTACCGTTTGCACTTTCTTGGATCCTACCAGTAATAGATTTTTAACACGACCGATAGCACTGAAAGCCTGGATACCATAAGATCGGCTAGCATTGCATTTATGGAGGCGTAATGCTTGAGTAGAAACTCACACGCTGACCTCACAGAAGGAAATATCTTCCATGTTGCTTTCAAGAGATTTTGTCGTAAACATTACTCTCAAAATATCGAACAAAAGTCATTTCCACACATGTTGAATCACACAACAGCAGCACCTTGAAACCTCACTGACATCATTTGAAAACAGAAAGCCTCACGAGTCTTTCATTTGAGGACCTCGTATCACTGCGACAACATGTTGAGATAGGAATACATAAACTCGGAACACAAAACCAAATAGAAAAGGCAAGAACAAACCATTTCCTTATTTTCACCTTCTTGAACTCCAAAGAGTTCCCTTTCAGAAGAGACCGGGTTGATGACTGGAATCAGAAGGAACAAAGAGCAGTGGCTGCGTGTCCGTTTGAAGGCGTGTCCACAGAGACTGTTGACGGGTTCACTTGAAGCTGCTTTACAGTAACTCCAGCAGAGCAAAATATGAAAGCAAGCCGAATGTCATTAAAACGATCTAAAATGCCCATCTCAACTTCCCGGAGCCTAAAGTCACGTCTTCAAATGTCTTTTTTAGTTCAACCAAAAGCTGCAAACCCAAAGATATTCAGTTTATAATGTTATTATTAGAGAATATATTTTGCCATATTTCGCTTTAAAATCGACCTAAATGATTTCTCAATCTTAAAAATGATTTTCCTTTGCGATCAATTCATGGATGACCCGACTCATCGTTTCAGCTCAGAGTTTCTGCTGTGAACTGCTGAACTTGTTGAACCCAAACTTTTTCTCCCGGCCCTCTGGTGGCACAGTGACGACCAACGCAGCCACGTTTTCAAACACACTTCAGAACACTGCTGCGCGCTCAAACCTTTTGAAAACTGCGAGGCCGTCCATCTCCGTGTTTAATTGGCGAAGTCTGGTGGAGGAGGACAGCGCTGGGGCACAATGACGGCTTTGTTGCCCAATGAGGAGGACGGGGAGGGGAGGGGTGATTAAGGGCTGAATAACACAACCAGACCAAATTAAGATGTGGCGGGGGACCAAGATGGCTGCCCTGGCTGTCTTACAGTTTCGGAGCCGTGACCCAGCCGGCCCGATCGGTCGCCCCGGTCGGCGAGCTCTGCGACAGTAAGATGACACTGGCTGGTGCTGCTCATGCCAGGATGGAAATAGAGCCAAGCGCAAAGTAGGCTATTGTTGTAAAAGAATCAAATAAAGAGAGAGAGTTCTGGGCAAAGCCGGAGCTTATTGGTTTACATGTGGACTGACAACATCTACAAATCCTAAAAAAGAGGACAAAATGTGGATCGCGTTTCCATTTTTTATCAGGTTAAAAAACAACCACCCAATGCCATCTGTCCAGGGGAATGGGAGAGGGAGGGAGGGAGAGAGAGAGCGAGAGAGCACTGAGGGCCATTGAGGAAGGGACACAATCCCAGGAGAGAGGAGGGGTTGTGGGGGGGGGGGGTCTGAGGGTCTCTCTGGGAAGCCTCACCCAGATTAGTCACACAGAATTGATCGCAGCGGAGAACAATGGTCGCCGAGCTTCTGGCAACCCCAGCTGTCGCTCCGCGAAAGAAAAGAAAAGCAAGATTTAGGGCTGCGAGAGTTCGGCTGCAGACGGGAGAGTGTGTTGGCAGTCACACACACACACACACACACACCCACACACACACCCACACACACACCCACACACTCTCTCTGTCTCTCTCTGTGACCCCTGTCCTCATCAATGTCCACTCATTTCTGTCTCAGCTCTCGGACCATTTGCCTCCCAGAAATAGCAACACTGGTGTGAGCACTGACCCCCCCTCCCCTTTTTTTTTTACAGACCTCACATGTCAACCAAAAATCTGAGTCATGTCAAATCTTCTCTGCAGGTATTCCTCACCATGTATCGGTTAAGGAGACGAGGACACACAGATGTTGAACACTTACTTGCACTCTCCATTGCCGTCTAGAGTTGCTTCACACCTCCCCTGGTTCAAACACGACTCCTTGGGCATGGAGCATCTTAGACCTGCGAAGGGAGAGTTTTAATACACCTGCTGAAACTTTGAAGGAGCTTTGAAGCAACCAGTTGGTCAATGTGATGCAGCGAATATTTGTTTTCCTTCAGGGGAATGATACAAATAGCACATGTTATCCTCCATAAATGTGAAGTCGAGGTGTGACTCTTGCCACCTTCAGAAGAGCAGTTTTTTTGTGGGGGACTTGACACTGGTTTGGCAGTTGCATGCTCCTCTCTGCAGCTGTCCCGGAGAGAATGGGCCATTTGGGGAGTAACACAGTTTTGCAATAAAATAAAAACACACACACGCACGCGCACGCACTGCTCTGAATCCAAACTGCAAAGGGAAATACACACTAGAGAGAAAAAGTGAAGTGATTGCTGGACAAGTGCGCACCATCAGCTGCCCCGGGGGCGGTGTAACAAAAAAAAGAAGAAGCATGAATTGATCCAGTTTGCAACGCAGGAGTGCAAAGGATGATGCCAACAGGTGCGTGGAAGAATGTAAGTAAAGTCCATTCATGTAAATTATCAGTAAACTGAGGAAAGCTGCAGGATGAGTAAACACTAAAAAGTTGCTCTACTTCAGTTTCAGTCCATCAGTTTTCAAAGCAGTGAATGCAACAAGTTCAAATCAAACTCCACTCTGAGCTTTGAAGAGTACATACAACATAAAACCACATTTTCCTGCACTGCTGATTAAGAAAACATCCCAAAAAGTGAGATGTGCCCCCCCCCCTCGCGCGCGCAACTTACCTCGTGTTAGTGCTATCAGCGATAACAAGAAAGTTAGTTTCACAAAGAAAATATGCATTCCTTCTGGTTTAAAATGGTTGTACAAATCCACGTGGGTTTTTCATAGATCCGATAGTGTGTCTTCCTCTCCGTTAGGTAAAAACAAATGCACGTTCAGTTCATCCTCGAGTAGATCCACAGAGAGAAAGTGAAGCGCGTCTGAGAACTCCGAGCATGAGATGTTGTCGCTTCAGATCCCGGGTTGGAAATGACTTGAGGGGACGCGCCTCTCCATCCGCTGCACCGAGGGGCGTTATTCTTTTACACACACACACACACACACGCGCGCGCGCGCGCTTGTTCCCAGACAAACTCGATGAACAGATAGTGCGCAAAGTTTTTTGTTTTTTTTCTTCTTATCATTTCCCGGGCGTTTTTTCCTCTGTAGTGATTGGTTAATCAACAAGTTTGAATCCTTTGTACAGCAATTAGTCTGTGCCGGCAGTTTTCATGTATCATGTAGCCTAATGTAAAGTAAAGTTATGCCATTAGTTCAAACAGGAAACAATAAGTCCTGATAATAAGTCATTTAAACTGGAAGTTTAAAACTTAATTATCTTTAGCGGGGGGAAACGTTATTTAAATAGTAAATGACACAGTTAGCTTGAACCAAAGACGCTCTGTAACTTGAATTTTGGTCGCATTATATTTTATGCTCATCTGATATAAAGCTAAATGCAGCTTATAATGCTGATAAGTGTCTTCAGCATCCAAACTATTGAAATGGGCTGAGGACACTTTGTGAGAACTAAAACTGTTAAAGTAGCCGATGAGACAGCGGCTAACTTTAGCATACTTTACCTACACTTAAGTGTTTAGTATGTGATGTAACGAAGTGCATTTACTCAAGTACTGTACTTATGCTCAATTCTGGCCTTTCTATATAAGCCTAAAACTGCTACCTAAACTACTTTCGGCCGATGTAAAGTTATTCAAATTGGCCTAACTTTTACCTGCTGCAGCATCTGAGTGATTCAAACATTAATGCACCACTTATAATCCAGTAATATATAGATAGATCGATAGATAGATCGATAGATGAAATATTTTAATTGCATAATTGCATTTTGAACTATCCAACAACCAATGAACATGCTCATTTCAGTCTGCACTGAAACCAGTATTTCACCACCATGTAACTACTGTCCACCAATGGAGATATGAGTTGATATCTGAAAACTTTACATTGTTTCAAAATGTCTAAAAGCACTCAGATGAGCACCAACTACTTGTTTTGGCAGCCAGTCCAGTTCTTTTTACAGTTACAGTTGTCTAATAAACTTCTGGTGCAAACGCTGCATCTTTGTAACTTGCTGGAAGGTTTTTAGACAAGAGTCACAATCCGTCCAACAAATAGGAAAGAGAAATCAAATCGGCCAAATGCAGCTTTAATCTAGAAACTGAGTGATTCAGTGTTTTGGATCACCTGCATCATAAAAAGCCTGGGAAGCAACCAGTTAACAGTTAGGATCTTCTACACAGATAAATAAATGCTGACAGCAACTCACGTACGTTTTTTGCAGAGTCCACGTGAGAAGTTTCCCATCAGGTGGTTGTGAACAGAGTCTGAGCAGCTTCACACAGGTAGCCGCTGTCATGCACAGGTGGAAAATACCGACTGATAACTATTTATGTATTTTTACATTTTCTAACTGGGGTCAGAGGGTGTAGGATCCAGTGTTTTTGGAGTCTGATCGATATCAGAGACTAAAAGTCATGATCTCAACTTGTTCTGCTTTGATTTTGATGATGTTTATATTAATGTTGTCTCTTGCAAGCCCTCCAAATAGTGCAATAAAAAAACCCTTTAAAATAATAATTTATTTTCCCATGCTCATCTGTCGTACTCGAAAAACAGCTGGGCTAACAGTTCATTGTTGACAAAACAATCTCCTCTCAAGCTTCACCTATAACTCTCGTGTCAGCTGGTCCTCGTCAGCAGACAAATGTTAGATAAGGATAAAGTCATGGAACTATAAACGTTTTTTTCAACATTCTGAGCACTTTTTAAGCCAATGAGAAGTCCTAAAAGTGCTCAGAATAATGGAAAGTTTGAACATCTACAGAACCGAACAAACTTCCTCTGCGAGGAAAGCTGAAAAATCAGCACGTAAACCGACTTTTAGTGGAGATTGATGTTTGATCAACTGAGTTTATTGTCATTGCCACACTGGAGCCACAACAGTCCGCTATCCTCTCTTATTAACATTTTTAATCCTTTTATAACATTAAATCAAAGTAGATTTAATGTGGCTTTTCTATCCTGATCAACAGAAAAAGACTCTTTTCAATCAACTTTTGCTGAAGTGGCTTGCCATGTCGCTCAGTCTTCATGTTGTCGCTATTTTTGTAACGTTCATTTGTACTTCAACCAACTGAAACCTCTCGACTACACGCAGGTGATCTCAACTGAACCAATCATGTGACCAGTGAAGATTGAGGTGCATCCTCTTAAAGGGTAAAATAATTGACTTTTACACATTAAATGGTATTTTTCTGATGATTTGTGTAAAAAATTGAAAAACAGCCACACTAAATCTACTTTCAATCAATATTATAAAACATTAAAACATGAAAACCTACAAAGGAGGTGATTCGTTTTTTATAGGAACTGTATTTGTCGGGTTACACAATGTGTTGCAGCGGTTAGTTGTCAGATATAATCTAAAGTGCAGGATAACTGACAAACAACGGAAACCTTTCCGATGCAGTCATTCACGATTGTTAAGCGTAGGCAAGTGTCTCTTTCAACACCCTCATATTTTTTTTGTTGTATGAACCACAGAGCGATTACTGGGAACACTCTTCCAGGACGTTACAGGTAAAACAACTGCCAGAGAGCAAAGGAAAAAAACACATCAAGCAGACGTTTAAAGCCTGAGGGCAGATAGAGCGCAGGAGGGCTGGAAGACACAACGATGGAGAGAAAACTTTTAAAACAAGGAGGTGGAGGTCACAGTGAAAAGCTGTGTGCAAACATGTTAATTGGTCTGTTCACATGCACACTAAAGCATGATTATAGTCAGATTAAGGCGATACTATCAGGGCATTGTCATGGAAATGAGTCAGTCTGGTCATCTCATAATCAGCTTTGGCTGTTCGCCTGTTACCATAACCCACCTCGATGTCAGCTCAATTAATCGAATCACCTGAAGAGGACAGCCTGATTTCATTTGTTGTTTTGACTGATCACATGTAGTGTTTCTGTGTAAAAACAGAGGTTATGGCGAGTGCTGGTGGAAAAGTAGAATACATTTTAAATTAAACGTGGACTTTGTGGTGAGATTGTTTAGATGTCTGCTGACTCTGAAGTCAAGAATTCACTTTGAAGCTCAATTTTCACGCCAACAAGGACAAGAAGTCCTTAAACTGCTCAGAAAAAAAAATCTACATCTGCTGATGAAGACCATGCGATATGATTGAAAGCCTGCAAACAGCTAATAATAAGACTGTTTTGTCGACTAAATTAAACCAGCAAAATAACACTCATGATGTCCCTCCATTTTCTTTCTCTCATTGGCACAAACATTTTCTTTTAATCAAATAAATCAATAAAATGAAACTTGGAATAGCTTCTGTGAACCACAAACATTTAAACCCGGAACTATTACATTTATTCTGTTCTTTATCCATGTATTTATTATACAAACCAGATGTGATACATGACTATGGAACACTGTTTTCATAAGCAGGTTAAAGCTACAGAACAACAACGCTGGTGCTGATAGAGCGGGCTCACAAATGTTTTTTTAAATTATGGTAAAAAAAACATTATAATTCGCAGCAAATGTGGAGGCAATGCATCCTCCAACACAGGAATACCTGGAAAAACAAAGCCACCAGGACAAGATTATGTTTTACTTTTTGCGTTCAATGAAACGGTTAATTAGAGCATTTTGTTACAGCATGTTGTTGAATGCTGCTTCTATCGTTCTTACACCTGTAAACAACTTTATATTTGAACAGAAGGTGAGTGGCCCCACTTGACGTGTTAAACACTGAACTTGGACCTCAGTCCTAACATTGATCTTCATCGAGATCATTGGCTGGT